>NC_062561.1:20455000-21065000 GCF_022837055.1 Prionailurus viverrinus | reverse complement strand
TGACCATTGTCAGACGGGGCCCTTTGTCTTTGATGGAATTTTACTTGATCTCTTTTTGTGAGGTACAGGCTCTTTCTCTGGAAGGCGGGGATCGTATCTTACTTATCTCAGTATTTCTAGTGCCCAGCACTGCCTGACACATACTACAGACTGTTGAAAAGAGGGATAGGAGGTCTCCCTGACAAGAATTAGGTCCTTTCTTTTCCACTATGGAACCAGAAAGCCCAATGTGACTACTAGTTGGTCTTGTTTTGATATAATGAAATGTCATCTAAAATTTCAGCTTATATGTAAACCAAACTGGAATTGACCTGGGGTGGGGTGGGGTAGGTGGGGTTTCATAGCCTGAGGGATTTCATAAAATCTCTGGAGAACTATTTTTAAATCTTTTTGGCAAAATCCCCCCCCCCTTTTTTTTAACACCTTTCCCTAATCTAAACCCACATGAATTTTGAGGGAAATTTAATTAAAGCTTTTCCCCCTAGCTAAATGGATGCAGGTGCTGTTCAGACAGTAAAGAAAACCATGGCTAAGTTAGTTTGGCCTGCTTCTTATCCCTGTTTCTCAGGACGATAATTGAAATGTGACCTGTGGCCAGTTAATTGTCACTGAGGTGGAGTTTTGTGAGGCGTCTCCACTGGTGATTCTAGACCAGACCCTCGACCAGAAACCCCACACCTCACTTATGGTCATATCAGCTCCAGACTCTCTCTTTCATGACAGAAACACCTGTCCAGCATCAGCACTGGGGCCTGGAATACTACATTTGGCTTATATATCACCCTTAGCTAGTGTGTTCTTCTAGAAGACTCTCCACATTTGAACGTTGAAGCAATGTTATCGTATAGCTAAAACTTCTCCATGTATGTGAACAAAGTCCAAAGGAGAGTAACTGGAACATTTATTACTCAGAAATTCCACACAGATCTCAGGGCTGGACTGATATTGTTCATTGTGTTGAGCACCTTTCAGAACTCATCTCTAGACCGCATACTCTACAAGGGCAGGGTCCACATCTGTCTTATTTATCTCTGTGTCTCTTGTACTTGACGTATAATAGCACTTGACAGGATTTTGTTCATGCCTGATGGGAATGTGGAATTTGGAGTCACTTGACAGAAGGTGCTAAAATATAGCAGACAGAGCATCATCATGGGTGAGAGCAAAGACTCTGCTGGGAAATACATGCAAATAGCAAATATCAATAGTATGATAGCAACTCTCCTTGCAAAAAAAAAAAAAAAAAGAGAGAGAGAGAGAGAGAGGCTATTTTGGCTACAGGTTTATTAAGAAATGGATAATTTTCTGTTAGTAGAGCTCTTGGTAAGTCTGGAATGCCTGCCTAGTGGTGTTAAGTGAATCTCAGAATAAGGAATCTGATGGCCTCATTCTGAAGAGAAGACTTAAGATATACCATGTTACCCTCCATTAATCTTGGGTAGGGCATATAGTAGAGTGACAGGGGGAGAATAGTCCCATATTTCCCGAGGGCCCCAAGAAGAAAAAAAATGCCTTTTCTTAAATTTTGCTGGCCGATGGAGAGAAAGTTCCCTCAGCTTGGTTGTAACTTCTCTCCGGAAGCAGCCTCACGTAAACAGTTGTGCTGTGAGCCATCCATTTGTATAACCAAATCCTCGCTACATTTATCACCCGCTTTTCCCATATATCTCTCAGCAGTCTTGGTGGGTGGGTGGGTGGGGAAGAGAAGGTGAGTCTTTTAGCATTGACTTCTGTGGTGGGCGCGAGGGGTTATCACTCAACATCCATTTCAGCCTCCTTCTGCTGTGTTTTCCTATACTGCCGGGGCTGAAAAGCTAAAAACTATGTTTCCCAGTGCCCTTGCACCCAGAGTTGTGGGTGGATTTAGATGCTCTCTTACTTGGAAGGCGGAAGGCAGAAGGCAGGCAGAGGCTGGGAAGACTGGGAGGCAGGTGGTTTCCCTGTAGCCATACAGGCAAAGGCCCCAGGGCCTGGCCATTAACGTCATGCATGCTGAGAGGCAGGGCTCGGGCCCCCCCGGAATGCCAGTGGAGATGGTCTCAGGCCTGGCGGAGTCCTGGAGCCAGCAGCGACAGTGGGGCTCATGAAGGTCTCCTCTTCACGGCAGCCAGAGGCAGTGTGTTTGTAGACCAGCTTCCCAATCAGCAGGCAGCAACCTCGGTGGCCTGGTCCTGCTGGGTGGCTTGGGAGTTGTCCCTAGAAGAACCTGGAGTTTGTTTCATTAGCGCTCCCAATGCTCTGTAAGCTATTTAGTACAGCGTAATAAACCTGGTTCTGCTTAACCTAGCCAGATTGAATTCTATTCTCTGCAGTGTAACCCTGACCACTATGACTCAGGAATGAAGAACTAAACCAAGCTTTATGAGTTAGGCATTATCAAGGGTTGCCCTCCCTCACTGCTGTTGCCTTGGCTTTAGACAATTATTGGTGAAACCACTGATGTGTTACTTTTGGTTCCTAAATTCCAAGCTATTGTATATTTGTCCACTGGATTCTAGTAAGTGGTAAGCAATTAGAAATCCAAGGTTAGAGGTTTTATTATGTTTAATAAAATATTGAATCTGTTGCATATTAAATTCTGATATGTTTAGAAAAGTGTTGAGCCTACTAACTTCTCCATCCAGGGCCTGAGCCTAGCTTTGCCTTGTCTGTTGTTAATGAGCCTTTGTTCCTGGGTGTCTCAGAAACCTCTGGATGACGTTAGTATAAAAGCCAAGAGCAATAACCATTATAATGAAACATTATGTTTGTGACCTTTTTTTTTTTAATGGTTTTTGAAAACATGATCCCTTATGTCAGAGTTAAGGGAAGTTATTGCAAGAAAAGAAAAGTAAGATAAGTTGTTGCAAGGCATGTGGTGAGTTAATAAATAACAGAATCAGGCCAATTCTAGGTCAGAAAAGCTTATCTTCAATACCAAGAAAAGCAACTGCTTGATGTAATAGATTTCCTCCAATACCCAGGCAAGAATAGTCTGAGACATCTCACGGATCTGGGTCCCCTTTTGAAAACATTAACTGAAGAAGGTTCATTGGATGCTGCAGGAAGTGGCTGGTACCTTTAGAGCTCTGAATTTCTGTGCAAAGGCCTGTGGCATTGACAGGACTTGTGGGGTGAAGAGACAGAGTCAGAATTCAAGCCGAAGTGATTCCTTACGACATCTGTTAGTGCTGAGGCAAGCTGGGGTTACAGTTTTATTCCATAAAACAAGGATGTGAGAAAAAGCCTTAAGGAAAAGACATTAGGATGGGCTGACCAGGAGGGGAGGAGTGCAGGGTGACTTGTGGAGAAGGAGAGCAGACTACCTGCTGGGCTTAGTACCTCAGTTAACACTTTGTGTGTGTGTGTGTGTGTGTTCTCACTATTAATTCTTATTATTAAAGAGTCCTTCAAAAGAATGCTGTAGGCCTGAAACAGAATGGAAGTAAAGCATTCTTTTCTACCAGATATCTTTTCGGCCCTCCTGGCTAAGACTTTCCTGGACTTAGTTTTAGCTTTACTGGTACATGAGGAAGTTTCCTTTTGCTGTGGAAGGATTTACATGTAGCCAAATGTTTCATGGCCCTATCTGTAATGGGCTTTAAAGCCTTTTCTGAAAGCGAAATTTATTTAGAGGGAAGGCTGTTTCCTACTAGTTGGAACAGCACTTACAAGTATGACTCACGGAGCTGGTCCCAAGAGCTTTGATAGTAGAAACTTGCCACAAAGCAAACAGAAAGACGTTCACTTTCGCAAGGCTACAGATCTGTCTTTGGTGGCCCTGCCATTAGGAACCCAAGCATTTCTGGTACCTTCTGCTGTTTTGCTTCCACCGGGAGGACAAAGCAACTGATTGCTGGTAGTAACTGAAGTCTATTGCAGGGTTACAAACTATTATCCCAGGAGGTAAATTGATGGTTGCGAAGAGGGTGAGGTGGAGACTCAGGCTCCCAGTTGGCCATTCTGGGAATTGCCTCAGACCCCACCTGGTCCGCGTATGGAATCCGGGTCGTATCTCTGTATCATAAAGAGTGGATGGGCTTTGCACGCAGACGGACCTGGGTCTGAGTCACTTGACTAGCTATTTGCTATTGGGCAAGTTGCTTAATCTCTCTCAGCCTGGTTTTCTTCAACTGTGAAATAAAGAGCATGATGCCATCCAGGAGTTTGTGAGCACTAGAAAAAATGCTGTTAAGGCAGAAATGGCCTTAGGTACTCTGAGTACATAGTAGGTACTCCACAAATGGTAAATGACCATTCTGATCATGCTCATGGTTATTTGCTGGGTTTTCCCTTAACCAGTTCTGAGTTTCTTTTTAGAAGCCCCTTCTACTCAAATCTGTTCTTCCTTAATTCTCTATTTGATGTAAGCATGCAGTTTACATGTGGTGTTTCTATTTCTGTATCTCAAAAGCCCTGTTTAAAAAAAATATCCTCTTAATAGCCTGGCAAAGCAGGGAGCCAGGAGCATAAGTGTCTTTATCTCAGAGGTGGGAACGAGGTAAGAGGCACTAGAATGAAAGGGTAGAGAGAGACTAGAACAGGAGTCCTTAATTTGAAGTGTACGGGCTTTTAACTCCCAGAAAATGAAGGCAAAAAAAAAGTTTGGGTGCGTTTTGATTGCGAGAAGGCCTACAGCTTTCACTGGGTTCTCAGAGGGGCCTGGGATCCCCTCAAAACCTTACGGACCACTGTGGTTACAGACATCGAGTCTAGGGAGCTACGTGAAGGCGGTTTCTGGCTTCTGCATGTATGCGGGCAGAAGAGCAGTGTCTTGCTGGGGTGCTGCTTCCACGAGAGTCCCCTGGGCTGCTTCAAAACTGCAGATTCCTCAGCCCCAGCTCAGACCTACAGAATCAGAGCCTCGAGAACTGAAGCTGGAGACTCTGGCATTTGAATGAATTTTCCAGGTGATTTTTACGGCTATTCAAGTTTGACAGTCTACTGGTGTGGTAATAAGACCTGCCTTTGCGGGCGCCTGGGTGGCTTGTTGGGTGAGCATCTGACTCTTGATTTTGGCTCAGGTCGTGATCTCACGGTTCAGGATTTCGAGCCCCGAGTGGGGCTCTGTGCCAACAGTGCGGAGCCTGCTTGGGATTCTCTCTCTCTCTCTCTCTCTCTCTCTCTCTCCCTCTGCTTCCCTTCCCACTCGTGCCTTCTCTCCCTCTCTCTCAAAAATGAATAAACATTGAAAAGAAAACAAAGACCTGCCTTTGAAGTCAGGTATCACCCAGCGTGGCCCCACCACTTTCAGCTGTGGGAATTGGGGTTTTTAATTCAGTTTCCTCATCTGCAAAATGGGGAGAATAATTATACCTTTCTCATAACACAATCCCGAACATTAAAAGTGGGTAATGTCTGTACAGTGTTAAATTAAGGGCTTAATATGATGAACCATACACGTTAGCTGAACTGATAATAACGATTGTTGTGAGTGTTGTTATTGTCAGTACTATTATTAGGGAGATTGGAACAAACTGAATGCCCTGACTTTCTGTGGGAAATCAATGGCTGAGGCCAACTGAGTCCTTACTTCAGTTGCTTAAGTGAGTCATCCGGTTCAACCACATAACATTTGTCAGTGATCACTTCTAACGAAACAAACAAATCAGTGATATTATAAATAATGGAAAATTTTCTTCCTTCTCTTTAGTTTATCGTTTTCTGCTATAAGTATGTATGATTTTTAAAAAAAAATCTTTATTGTTTCAAAAGAGAGTCTTTTACTGTACAATTCACTGAAAAATGATTCATAGTTTATGATCTGTGACATTGTGGTAAATTCTTTCATTAATTGATCAAGAATTTAACCTCCTCTATTCTGTTGTGTGAAAACATTAGATTGTACTTAAATTGCTTTGGCTTAAACGGGCCTTTTCAGTAATTGAAACATTCTCAGTAGGAGGCCTGTCTGGGATGCGTGGCGTTATTGTTGCAGGAATTAGAATTCTAGACGATGTTGCCTGATGTTGGGATTGTTGCCCGTCTTCAGGAGAGACTGGAGAATTCAGGTGAGAGTCTTCTGAAAGAGTTTACAAAGTGGCCAAGAAAATCCAACAAATATACTTTCGTGCATCTTCATAGGGGCAAACAATACTTTTCATATGAG
Organism: Prionailurus viverrinus; assembly: GCF_022837055.1. Classification (NCBI taxonomy): domain Eukaryota; kingdom Metazoa; phylum Chordata; class Mammalia; order Carnivora; family Felidae; genus Prionailurus; species Prionailurus viverrinus. The sequence goes on along the minus strand of NC_062561.1, from coordinate 21,058,912 downwards.
TTAGATATTTTTTATTAGTTTATCTATTTAATTAAAAACATTTTTTTTAACATTTATTTATTTTTGAGACAGAGAGAGACAGAGCACGAGTGAGGGAGGGGCAGAGAGAGAAGGAGACACAGAACCCAAAGCAGGCTCTAGGGTCTGAGCTGTCAGCACAGAGCCCAACGCAGGGCTCGAACTCAGGAGTCGTGAGATTATGATCTGAGCCGAAGCTGGACACTTAACCGACTGAGCCACCCAGGCAGGTGCCCCTAGTTTGTTTGTTTGTTTGTTTGTTTGTTTGTTTGTTTGTTTTTGAGAGGGAGGGAGAGAGAGAGAGAAAGAGAGAGTGAGAGAGAGCAGGGGAGGGGCAGAGGGAGAGGGAGAGAAAGAACCCCAAGCAAGCTCCAAGCTGTCAGCACAGAGCCTGATGTGGGGCTCAAACTCAAGAACCATGAGATCATTACCTGAGCCAAAATCAAGAGTCACCTGCTTAACTGACTGAGCTACCCAGGCACCCTGTTAGGCTTATTTTTTAAAAAAGAAAAAAGATAAATGAAGTTTTAAAAAAATGGTATATATAACACATCATTATTTAGAATAATATATACATAGATAGATAGATGTAAATATCTGCATATAATCTATCTCTATAGCATATGCATAGATATTTTTAACTGTAACAGTGATGGACCATGGACTGAAAATCACACAGTTCAAATCAAGACCAGGAACCAGGCCAAAAGAAAAACAACACAGCATTAATAATGCTACAAATCAGAGAACTGGTTGCTAATTTTTTGTAACGCGTTGCCAGTGAGAGGAAAGGGTGGCAAAATCCTCTGGTGACAGTTAAACTATTCAGGTGAGAGAGACACGCCACGAAGGACAGCAAAAACCCAGGGACATAAGCTAACCAGGAGGGACAGCTTGAAATTCAAACCTGAAACTAATTCACAGGTATCAGAAGGAATATTTTAAGGAAACACAACTGTGAGGGTGAATTAAACATTTTGTGGTAACCAAAGAGGAAAACTAAAAACCAGTAGAGTGGCAACCCAAAATACTCTACCGAGAAAGCCTCCTTTCTTTTTGCCTTCTCTTCGGTAATTGTCTTCATGTTGCCCTGCAGTTCCTTTATCAAGTGCTGCTCTTGGCTGGATATCACTGTAGCTTGAACTCATTCTCCAAATCACACTGTGGCATTGTGAGGTTGTGTGTGGCGCCCAGACACTGTTATGGCCCCCCTCCATTCCGGGAACAACCTAGCAGTGTGATTGGGTGGGGAAGAAACACCCAGAGGGTGACAGGGGGAGTTTAGGTGGCTTGGACCCATGAGATGGTGAGGCAGTGTGGTCCTGCTGTACAAGTGGATAGAGCCACCGTGTCCTCTGATCCTTTCCTCAGGCAGAGCCAGAAATGAAGACCACCACGGGTTTGTAAATGAATAGGAACATGCCTGTGCTGAGCCTGCAGTCAGGCCGAGCCAGGATGATCTGTGGTCATCTGAGGAGAAAATGGCCTCATGGGAAGGCCCAGTTATCCGTGTTCTTCAGATCTAATGTCAGTCGCCGCGGTGTCCATTGTGCCTTGACCTGAGGGATCTCCTCTGCCCCACGTGTGTCCAGTGCCCTCTAACACTCTCTTCCCGGGCTCTAGCTGGTTAGCTCAGCAGCTACTGCCAATGTAAATGCTGTCCTCCATTCTCCTCCTGGATTTCGGCCCTGTTGTCATCTCCAGCTCCTCATATTCAGAAGTGGGACTGGACGATAACTTCATTGTTATAACCAGGGAAACCTCTAGAGAAAAAAAAGTACATGTGTGAGTCAACCTCGCTCTCTTGTGACACCCCACTCCCTGGGTCTCGGACTCTGAGTCTCTCATACATACATGTTTATTGTTTATGTATTCCACATTTTCTCTACCTTTGCTCCCTCATTATTCTTACAGTCTTCCCCCTGTATTCATCACATAAGGTCCTGCTAACTATAATGATTTCCCTTGAATTAATAATAATGGGTACTGTGGGTCCTCTCCCCATAATGTCTTTTCTCATTGCCTCAATCCTTTTTAAACTTTGCTTAAAAGGCTGTTGACATAGCTTTTTCCATTTCCTCAAATTTCTCTCTCTCTTTCCATGTATACATGTGTATATAATGGAATAAGAAGGGGGCACACCTTCTCTTTTGAATAAGGTGTCTATGGACACCTTACCCTTTTCTCAACTCTTAGAAAGTGACATCCCATGGTCTTGTGCACACAGAAGATGACATGGTACCTCTAGGGCTGAAGATTGGACTCAGTTGATTGGTACACTTTGTGGTTATCCTGCTAGTCTCAAATGACTTATACACTTTATTTTGTTTAAAAAAATCAAGGAATGTTTCCAGGCATTAATTTCCCATTGGAGCATTTTCTTTTGACAGCCCCCTCCCACCCCCCCACCCCCCCCCCCCCCAGTGATGTGACCAGGTGGGCTGGCACCAGAGGAGGGAATGGCCAGGAGCTTCCTGCATCAAGGCTCCTGCCTCATACAGCTCTGGTCATCAAACTGGCTTTCCAAGTATAGAGACAGGCGCATGAGTTTCCCTCCGAGGCCGAGTAAATCAAATGAGGAGATGCATGAAGGTGTTGGTTTCCAGCACTTAATTTCTCCTGTGGTTGGGCCAGCAGGCAAAGCTAGGGACGATTTTAAACTTGAGTTTCTGCAGCCCAGCAGGGTTGCATGAATAAAAGTAACAGTTAAAATTTGTCAACTTAATTCAGAGGCAATCAATCTAACATCTCAAGGGAATGGTTTGGTGCAGTGGCTCCAAGAACGGGAATGAAGTTCATGGGTTAAGATTTTGGTCTTCTTCCAGCTTGCTATTAATATGCTGTGTGACTGGGTCTGTGCCTCGTCGTATTTTCCTAGCTGTATGGAAGACACCACAATATCAGCTGAGATGGTATAAGAATTTACTAGCATATGTGAGGTGATTTATAACCCTCAGATTAATAAAGAGTAGTACGCGATCATCGCACATTGCTCTATTGTAGCCATACCTGACTTAATGTAATCTAGTCTATCAGCCCTTAATAGTTATTAACAAAACATGATTGTATTTATTCTGTGTTTAACTTGTTGACAATGTCTGTATTGCCGTGTCCTATTTTAGCCCATACATTTTCCTTGAAGCACTTTTCCAATTTAATTATTGGTATTTCTATGCTTCCCCCCACCCTTCTCTTTTCCAAGTGCCATTCTCTTTCTTTAAAGTTTTGTCTCCTTTGTCTTTACCATCCTAGAATTTTGTTTTAATTCTGGTATTTATTGGACCTCTTCTCCAGTGTTTCCTTAGCATTTCATCCATGGCTTCTCAGGATTCCCTCATATGCTTCAGCCATTTTTACACTTTTTCAAACTTTTAAGCCTTTGGTGAAATAAATACATGCTCCAAAATACATAAAAATTCTTTGGGTTAAGAAGAAACCTTTCAGAAATGAATACAATTCTTATAAGCATGTTTATGTACCATGTTAAGTCCAAAATGGTGTGTTTAGCATTACACATTATAGAAATTCTAAGTTTAATTTCTAAAAGATTGAGTAAATATACACTTAGAAATGCCTGCAATTGCTATAAACAGTTTCTATCTGCCTGTCAACTGTCACTGTTCACATTTATGAGTTAACAGGTGGCATCCTTTGACATAATCACTAAATCTTTATTTCTGGAGTGATCATGTGAAAGTCACATCCAGTTGAATCTTGGATAACATACAAATTTTATATAAAGAGAACACATGAAAAATAGAGATTTTTCAACAGTGGATGTGTCTAGAAGTCTTGGGGCTTTATTCATGTTCATGTAGGCCAGTTTTCCCTTTTTATGGCCAGTCCTATGCTTTATAGATGGTGGTATTAGATAAAGCTTTTGGTTGCTAAAATATTTTTAGCACACCTTGCCCCGGGTCAAATGAGACCTTGTATATGCACGCACACATGCATGTGCACATACATACACACACACACACACACACACACACACACCATAAGAAATGTCAGAATTAAAAAGTATGGCAGAGCCATTTACCAAGTGACAGTGGTGATATACCCCTTGGGGTGGAGGGATGATGTCATTATTTCACATTGACTCCAGAGGCCATGGATTCATCTTTCTCCCATGAAGGTATGTGGTCAAATGCTTTCCATTGGTTTCTTATCCTTGTCTCCCTTTGCCATACATTTCCACTGTGAGTAAATCTGATTCTGGTGGATTGACTGTGTCAGTGACCCCAATGAGTGCCCTTCCTGTACCCATACCCTTTGCATTGTGACTTTGTTGCCCCTCCAGTAAAGAATCTGTTTCCCCACTTCTTGGATCCAGCTGGCCTGTAAATTGCTGCAGCTACAAGAAAGCAATGGAAGTGATAGTGGGCCAGTTCCAAGCTGAGGCCTCAAGAGGCCTTGGGAACTTGCACCCCATCTTTTAGAACCCTGTCTCCACCATGAAAACAAGCCTAAGCTAACCTGCCTGAGGGTGAGAAATCACTCAGAACAGAGACAGGTCATCTCAGCTGTGGCCGACCTAGACCAGCAAACTCCTGGCCGTGCTACTGGTTGACTGCAGGTACATGAGTAAGACTTGCCAAGACCAGTTGAGCTCAGCTGAGAACAGAGCTGCCCAGTATATTTGTGAGATAGATAAATGCTTATTATTTTATGCCATTGCGTTTTGTGGTTGGTTGTCCTACAATATTGCAGTATACTAGCTTACGTTTTCTCAGAGTGAAAGTAGCTTTAGTGTTTATTCTGGTTATAAAAGTAAACATAGTTAATATAAAAAGGCAACAAATACGGTGGTATTAGATAAGCATTTGATTGCCAAAATATTTTTGTTAAACACCACCATGGCTCAATAGCGACTTTGTGTACACGCACACACAAACCCCACATGCATACATATACGCATACATACCTACAAAGACAATGGAGAATCTCACCACACAGAGATAGCAACCTAAATTAAGATTCTGCTTGGACCTATAAATATAGAGAACAAACTGTTGGTTGCCAGAGGCAAGTGGAGTAAGGGAATGGGGAAAAATGGGTGAAATGGAGTGGGAGATACAGGCTTCCAGATATGTAATGAATAAAGCACAGGGATATAGTCAGTGGTATTGTAATAGCATTACATGTTGACAGACAATAGCTACATGTGTGGTGAGCACAGCATAATGTCTAGAGTTGTTAAATCACTATGTTGTACACCGGAAGTTAATGTAAGGTCATGTGTGAACTATACTCAAAAAAAAAAAGTAAGTAATGGAGATGAAAAGTACAGAATAGGGAATATAGTCAATAATATTGTAATGACGTTGTATGGTAACAGGTGGTGACTATACTTACTGTGGTGAGTACAGAGTAATGTATAGAATTGTTGGCGTGCCTGGGTGGCTCAGTTGCTTAAGCGTCCGACTTCAGCTCAGGTCATGATCTCACAGCTTGTAAATTCAAGCCCCACACCGGGAGCCTGCGGCCTACTTTGAATTCTGTGTCTCCATCTCTCTCTCTCTGCCCCTCCCCTGCTCATGCTCTGTCTCTGTCTCTCAAAAATAAATCAACGTTTAAAAAAAATTCAAAACAGCTTTGATTCTTACAGTTTTGCAGCTTGTATTTGAGGGAACGAGTAGAGGGCAGTTTTCTTGGGGAGATGGTGAGTTGAGGACATTTTTATTTGAGAAGATGAATAGTAGAAGGAACCTGGGTTTGAGGGCCATGAGGAGGGAAGACACCCAGTTCTAGGGATTAGAAAGGAAAGAGAGAGCTGAAGATGAAAACTTTTTATTAACAAAAAACAAAAACTTCTTTAGTCTTTATTTATTTTTGAGAGAGAGAGGGAGAGCAAGCAGGGGAGGAACAGAGAGAGAGGGAGACACAGAATCCAAAGACACAGAATCTGTCAGCACAGAGCCCAAGGCAGGGCTTGAGCTCACGAACCGCTAGTTCATGACCTGAGATGAAGTCAGACGCTTAACCAACTGAGCCACCCAGGTGCCCCTGAAGATGAAAACTTTTAAGGTGGCAGGGAAGTCCTTCTGAACAACTGACCAGGTGCTGTAGTCATGAAGGAAGATGGAGCAGACTGCCTGAAATTAGGAGATTGTCTAGTGGAAATGTGGCTGATGGAATCAATCTTAAAGAGGACCAACGACAATTTCTGCAGAGGAGTGTGAGTTGGAACTATGAAAGGGACAGAAATTGTGGCCAGGCAGAGGATATGTACCTTGCATGGTTATCGGTTCACCTTTGTTCTTGATGTTTCTTCTATATTTTGTTAAAGAAATAGCTTTATTTCATTAGTCTCTCCTTATATGTCTTTCTCTTCATCAGACAGCACGTTATTTGAGGGAGTGGATTATGTGTTTACATTTTAAATTAAGTACTCAAAAGGTACTTACTTACTCACTTATTATTATTATTTTAGTAATCTCTACATCTAACATGGTGCTCAAACTCACAACCCAGAGATAAAGGGTTGCATGTTCCTCTGATTGAGTTAGCCAGGCACCTTGGTAGTTAATTAATTTTTACTAAATGAAAGGATGGACACACTGCATTTAAAAAAATTAATTATCTCAATACAAGAGGAGGGGATACTTAAATGACAACAATTTATTAGGAAAAGACTCTGGGAGAAAGAAGTTGAAATGTCGTGAGAGGACGTGCTAGAGGGTTTACTGGGCCAGTAATCTCAGTGCAACCAGACAATGTTAGTATAATAAGAAATGTTAGTATAAATAAGAAAACAAGGGGCGCCTGGGTGGCTCAGTCATTTAAGCATCTGACTCTTGGTTTCAGCTCAGGTCATGATCTCACAGTTGGGGGTGATTGAGCCCCAGGTTGGGCTCTGCACTGACAGGGCGGAGCCTGCTTGGGATTCTCTGACTCTCTCTCTCTCTCTCCTGCTTCTGCTTGTACTCTCAAAGTAAGTAAGTTTAAAAAAAGATGTAGAAGAAAACGAGAAGAGATTTTTACATGGTACAAAAATTTTAAGCAAAACATTAGCAAATGGAATTCAACAATGTATTTTAAAAATACATCGTGACCAGGTATGATTTTTCCCAGAGATGTAAGGATTATTTGATATTGAAAATCCATCAGTGTCATCAGTGTAATTCAGAATATTAACCAAGAAGATGAAATATGCATAGAAAAAATGAATAAATACAATTCAGCACATTTATGATTTTTTAAAAACTGCCTTAGAAATTATATCAGTTTCCTGTGGCTGCTACAACAAATTATTGCAACCTTTGTGGCCTAAATCAAAATAAATTTAATCTCCTATAGTTCTGGAGGTCAGAAATCCAAAAATAGTTTTAAGGGGCTAAAACCAAGGTGTTGTCAGGTCTGGTTCCTTCTGGAGACTCTAGAGGACAATCTATTTCCGTGTCTTTTCCAGCTTCTTGGAAATCGCCTGTATTCCTCGCTTGCCTGTGACTACTCCCTCAAACTGAATCCTCTCTTCTCTCTCTGCTTCCATCATCACATTGATTTTTTTTAAATTGCTTTAGTCAAATTTCCTTCAACCTCTCTGTACCTTAATCTCTTCTGCAAAGCCCCTTTTGCCATAAAACTAATATTCTAATCCCTAGGTTCTAGGGATTAGAATCTGGATATCCTTGTGGCTATTGTTCAACTACCCATAGAAAGTTAAGATTAAAAGTATAAGTTGGCCAGCTACATTGTAAGGCCAATTTTGTAGTATCTTATAGAACTGATGGCATACATATCTTGTGAACTGGATTTTCACCTCAGGGACATGTACCAAGGACACACGCCCAGGGATTTTCATTGCGGCCTTGTTCGTGCTAGGAAAAAAAAAATTGCATAATATTATAACAGAGGGGCAGTGAAGTGTAATGCAATGCAGTAGTTAGATGATAGTCTTTGGAGACAGCCAGACTTAGATTTTTTTAATTAATTTTTAAATTTTAATTTCAGTTAAGATACAGTGTTTTATTAGTTTCAGGTGTACAATATAGTAATTCAACACTTCCATAAATCACCTTGTGCTCATCACAGTGCGTTCCTTAATCCCTATCACCTATTGTGTCCATCCCTCCATCCTCCCCACTCTGTAACCATCAGTTTGTTCTCTACAGTTCAGAGTCTGTTTCTTCATTTGTCTCTCTCTCTTTCACTGTCCTTTTTTCTTTGCTCATTTGCTTTGTTTCTTAAATTACACACATGAGGGAAATGTCTTTCTCTGACTTATTTCGCTTAGCATTATATTCTCCGTGTTGTTGCAAATGGCAAGATTTCATTCTTTTTTATGACTGAGTAACAGTCTATCGCATATGTATCTACCACATCTTCTTTATCCATTCATCAATTGATGGACATTGGGCTGCTCCTAACCTTGGCTATTGTAAATAATGCTGTTATAAACATAGGGGTGAATGTATCCATTTGAATTAGTGTTCTTATATTCTTTGGGTAAATACCCAGTAGTGCAATTACTGGGTCATAGGGTAAAACCTGGGATTGTGAGTCACTTGTTCTGTGAGTGTTCTGCAAGATGAACAAACATTTCTAATAGATTTTAACTTGATAAACGAGCAATGTCTTGCAATATGAGTAGCATGTGACATGTCACAACTGAGCAATGGTTCTTGATATACGAGTGCTTTGGATTACAAGCATGTTTCCAGAATGAATTATGCTGACAAACCAAGGTTTTACTGTATTTTTAACTTTGTGAGGAAACTTCATACTGTTTCCCACAGTGACTGCACCAGTTTACATTTCCACCAACAGTGCTCAAGGGTTCTTTTATCTCCATATCCTTGCCAATGGTTGTTCTTTCTTGCGTTTCTGATTTTAGCCATTCTGACAGGTGTGAGGTGATATCTCATTGGAGTTTTGGTTTACATTTCTCTGATGATGAGTGATATTGAGCATCTTTTCGTGTGTCTGTTGGCCATCTGGATGTCTTCTTTGGAGAAATGTCTACTCATGTCTTCTGATCATTTATAATTGGATTATTTCTTTTTTGGGTATTGAGTTTTTTGAGTTCTTTATATATTTTGGATACTAACCCCTTATCAGATATGTCATTTGCAAATATCTTTTCCCATTAAGTAGGTTGTATTTTAGTTTTGTTGCTTGTTGCCTTCAGTATGCAGAAGCTTTTTATTTTGATGTAGTCCCAATAGCTTATTTTTGCTTTTATTTCTCTTGCCCCAGGAGATATACCTAGAAAAGTTAAGGCTGATGTCAGAGAAATTACTGCCTATGCTGTCCTGTAATATTTTTATGGTTTCAAGTCTCACATTTTGAGTTTGTTTTTGTGTATAGTGTAAGAAAGTGGTCCAGTTTTGTTCTTTTGCATGTACCTGTCCAGTTTTCCCAGCACCATTGGTTGAAGAGACTTTTTTTCATTGCATATTCTTTCCTCCTTAATTGCCCTTATTGTTATGAGTTTATTTCTGGGTTTATTTCTGGGCTCTCCATTCTTTTCTATTGATGTATGTGTCTATTTTTGTGCCAGTACCGTACCGTTTGGATTACTACAGCTTTATAACATAACTTGAAGTCTGGAATTGTGATTACTTCAGTTTTGTTTTCCTTTTTCAAGATTGCTTTGGCAATTGGGTGTCTTTTGTGGTTCTATGCAAATTTCAGGATTGTTTGCTCTGGGTAACATAGATTTTTTTAACAAAATTTGTTCTTCAAATCCATGAGCATGGAATGTCTTTCCATTTGTGTCATTTTCAATTTCTTGCTTCAATGTTTTATAGTTTTCAGAGTGCAGGTCTTTCACCTCCTTGGTTAAGTTTATTCTTAGGTATTTTATTATTTTTGGTGCAATTGTAAATTACTCATAGGCATGTATTTATTGACATTTTGTTACTAGTTTTGTGATTGTTTTTGTAGTTTTTCTCCAATCTTTTCTTCTCCTGCTCTCTTTCATGGTCTGCTGGTTTTCTTTACTGATATACTTGGATTGCTTTCTCTTTCTTCTTTGTGTATCTATTACCATTTTTGTTTTTCTTTTCAGACCATTTTTTTAAAAGTTTATTTATTTTGAGAGAGAGAGAGAGAGAGAGAGAGAGAGAGCGAGAGAGAGCGCATGCATGAGTCAGGGAGGGGCAAAGAGAGAGAGGGCGAGAGAGAATCCCAAGCAAGTTCCACCCTGCAGAGCCTGATGCAGGGCTCAAACTCATGAGTCATGAGATCATGACCTGAGCTGGAACCAGGAGTTGGATGCTTAACTGACTGAGCCACCAAATTGCCCCCTATTACTCATTTTTGACTTGTGGTTACCCTTAGGTTTGTGTGTAACAGCTTCTGCATATAGCCATCTACATGAAGTTGACGGTTGCTTAAGTTTGAACCCATTTTTACTCCTCTTTCCCCTCCATATTTTAGATATATGTTGTCATATTTTATATCCTTTTTTTGTGTGTGTGTGAATTCCTTGGCTGATTTTCACAAATATACTTATTTTTACTGCTTTTGTGTTTCTTACTTTTCATACTCTCATTTATGGTCTTCCCTTTCCACTCAAAGAGTCTCTAATGTTTCTTGTAGGCCTAGTTTAGTGGTCATGAACTTCTTTAGTTTTTGTTTGTTTGAGAAACTCTTTATCACTTCTTCTACTCTAAATGATTGGCTTCCTGGATAGAGTATTCTTGGCTGCAGACTTTTCACTTTTGGCACTTTGGATATATCATGCTAATCCCTTCTGACTTGCAAAGTTTCTGCTGAAAACTCTTCTGAGAGCCTTATGGGGTTTCCCTTGTATGCAGTTGTCTTCTTTTCCCTTGCTACTTTAAAAAATTTTTCTTTATCACTACTTTTTGCCTTTTTAATTTTATGTGTCTTGGCATGGATGTCTTTGGGTCAATTTTGTTCTGAGATCTCTGTCCCTCCTGGATCTGGATATGTGTTTCTTTCCCCAGATTTGGGAGTTTTCAGCTATTATTTCTTCAAATAAATTTTCGGACTCATTTTCTCTCTCTTCTTCTTCTGGGATCCCTATAATGTGAATGTTATTATGCTTGAATTCGCTAAGTCTGTTTTCATTTTGTGTAATTCCTTTTCTTTTTTTTTTTTCACTTGCTCAACTTGATTACTTTCCATTACTCTGTCTTCAAGGTCATGATTTATTCCTCTTCTTCTTCTAGCCTGCTGTTTATTCCATCAAACGTATTTTTAATTTTAATAATTATGTTCTTCATTTCTGATTGGTTCTTTTTTTAATCTCTGTGTTAAGCGTCTCACTGATGTGCTCCACTCTTTTCTCAAATCCAGTAAGTATCTTAATGATCATTACTTTAAAATCTTCATCAGGCATATTGCTTATCTCTGTTTCAGTCAGGTCTCTTCCTGTGATTTTGTCTTGTTGTTTGATTTGGGACATATTCCTCCATCTCCTTATTTTGCCTAACTCTCTGTGTCTGTTTCTCTGTGTTAGGAAATTCAGCTAGTCTCTTGTTCTTAAAAGTAGTGGGATGGGCTCTCACTTTTGACAAGGCGGTGCCTGTCCTCTTCCACGGGGGACACACAGCCTCTGTAGAGACCCAGGCAGTTGGGGCTGTTGTACACAGCACAGGCAGCCAGGAGGTGCAGTTTTAACAAGGTGTGCGTGTTTTCCACAGGGGTCAGGAGTCACAGTATTGGAAAGTTTGTGCTGGGTCTTCTGGGGGAGGGGGCCTGCAGCACTGGGAGGCAAGCAAAGAGGCCAAGCTGGAGGGGCAGAGTGCAGTGTATGTAAGTTAGGTAGTGAATGCCTGAGCCACCCTTGTTAGAGCAGGTTCCTGTGTGATTATGCTGGGGGCTGGGGGAGGGAAGTGGTGACTGCCAGCTCCTTTGTTCCTAGACTAGTCCCTCAGTGAACTCTGAGATTAGTAATTAACTGTATCTCCTGTATGCCCCAGGAATTTTTCAAACTACTGTTTTTAAGCTGTATCTCCCTGGTTGTTTCTTGTACTGTTTCTTTAAGGGTGGGGGCTGAGCTTCCTATTGCCCTCCCAGAGCCAAGCTGCTGATTTTTAAAGTACCAGGCTTTAAGTCCTGCTGAACTCATAAAATTCAGTCCCTCTCATTTTCAAAGCCTCCCTGTGCACATTCCCTGGTGTGATTCTATTTCTCTTACTTCTCTGCATCCCTGGCTCCCTCTCTTCCTCTGATGGGGGGTGGGGGTGGGGGCAGACCTGCAGGATTTAACTCCTCACCATGTCTCTGCCCTTCCTACCCTACTTGATGTGGCCTCTTCTCTGCATTTAGTTGTGGAGTTTGTTCTGCCAGTCTGTGGGTTGTTCTCTGGGTTATGTACACTGATAGAAGTATTATCTAGTTGTATCTATGGGGCAAGGTGAGTTTCGGGTCCTCCTACTCTTCCATCTTCCCTAGATCCCCAGACTTAGGTTTGAGTCTTGGTATCATCATTTACTAGCTCACATCATTAGGCTATTGTGAGAATTAAGTAAATCCACGTAAAATGCTTAATGACACCGTTCTTAGTACATGATACACTTTAAAAACATGTATAGCAACACCTATCAACACAGTTGAAGGATTGACCAAGTTCATAGTGGGTTGCACAATTAAACAAAGCAAAAGTCTTCTTCATACTATTTTGCTTCAGAAGACAGACCTGAGTGGTTATTAGGAACTGACACATTTTGAATAAAGGTAGGAAAGAGCCTTCCAACAATTACAGCTCTCCAATGATAGAGCAGGCAGCTGAGCAAAAATAAGAGAACTCTGCATCTCTGGACATTTTTAAACAGTCTGGAGGACCATCTGGCAGAGATACTGCCAGAGAGACTCCTATTTGGGTAAGAGTTGGAAGAAATAAATTCTGAGGTCTCTTCCAGGTCTAATAATGTAACTATATTTTATTTATTTGAAATATTTAATTGGGTTTTTCTTTCAAACTAGCATTCTTGCAAAAAGCCAAACCACAAGGCAACCCAACAACTGGGTGGAGTGGGGATGAGAAGGCCAATCTCCACACCTCCTAATCCTATCCTTCTGTGGTAACCAATGTTGACAGCTTGGTTTTGTGATCTTTTTTTCTGGACCTTTCTTTATGTTGGTAAAAACTAATGCAAACACACATATGCACACCATCCCTCCATTGCCTTTCCTCTGCCTCCAGTGTTTTCTGTTTATTAGACCATAAAATCATACAATATATGCTGTTGAGCAGCATGACAGTTTTTTACCTAATATATCATGGATATAACTAAATTTAAATTTCATGTAAGAGAATACGTGTGCTTGAAACATGGAGGCAGTTTTGAAAATTGCTTTATCAGATCTTAAAATCTATTATAAAACTATTTTTAAAAATTGTGTGGTATCAGCATCACAAAATAGATATATAAAATAAACCCTAATAGTGAATTCAGGAATAATTCTAAGTTCAAATGGGAATTTGACCTTTTAAATTGGTAAGAAAATAATCCCCTCCCCTCCCATCTATGTAGATGCTTACCATGTACTGTGTATACAGACTATTATATAAAAATAAAAGTAAATTTAAGGAATTAACTATAAAATATTTACAATACTAGAAGGCAACTTAGGACACCCTTTGTATAACCTTGGGTGTGTGTGCATGTGGGTTGGGAGGACTTCTAAACAACATAAGAAATCCAGAAGTCCAAAAGATTGACAAATTTGACTATAGAATAAAGACTTTTGCTTAGAAAAAAGCAATAGACAAAGTGGAAAACAAATCATATAGGGAGAAAATATGTGTGATACATGTAATGGTCAAGGGGTTAATGTCCGTATTATATTAAGACATCCTACAAACTGATAAGGAAAAACTAAGTAACCCTGCTTTAAACTGGACAGAGTATATCAACAGCTTAGATGGAAGAGGAAATCAGATGGGCAACAAACAAATGAAAAGATGCAAAGATCACACGTGAGGGAAATACCAATCAAAGCGACAGCAAGATGTCATTTTCATGCATCTGGCATTTTGCATTTTGCATTTGGCAAAAATGTCCAAAATTTATAACATCTAGAGGAAAAAGTATGTGGGGAAGTAGTTCTCATAAATTGCTCTCGAGAATATGAAATGTTCTCTTTTGGGAAAGTGATCTGGCAGATTAAAGTAAAAATAATATTCTTTGACCTATCAGTTCTGCCTTTAAGCTTTTCTCCCATAGAAATAAAGTCATCAGAGTATAAGGCTATATAATCAAGGATTCTTATACCATTGTTTGAGGGTCAAAAGCTGGAAAAATCATCAATGTGTATAGTTAGATCATAAGTTGAATAAATAATGATACATTCATATGTATCATTTTTTTTTAAAAAGAGATGTTGATTTGGTGGGAAGATCATTAATTAATTAAAAGAAACAGTTTTAAATTATAAAAGCGCATAGCTGACTTAGAAAATTCAGAAAATAAGAATTTAAAAATCCAGATTTTTAATTTATGTTTATGTTTAATTTTATGTTTTAATTTATGTTTTAATTATGTTTATTATTTTAATAAACAATTAATAATAAACAATAATAAACAATTTTAATTTTAAATTATTAATTTAATTATTATTTAATTTATGTTTTAATTATGTTTATGTTTAATTTATGTTTCTCAGAGTTTTATTTCACCAGTTTGCCAATTATGTCTGTGTCTGTGTACATGTGTACATATATATATAATATATATTTATATGGTTATACAGTGGACCCTTGCCAAAATGGGTTAGGGGAGCTGACCCCTGTGCAATTGAAAACCTGCATATAACTTTTGACTCCCCCAAAACTTAGCTATTAATACCCTACCACTGATTAGCAGCCTTAACAATAACATAAACAGTTGATTAACACATATTTTGTATGTTATATGTATTATAGACTGTATTGTTACAATAAAGTAAGCTAGAGGGAAGAAAATGTTATTTAGAAAATCATAAGGAAGAAAAACTGCATTTACAGTACTGCTCTGTATTTACGGGAATAATCTGCATATTTTACACCCATACCATGTAAGAGTAAACTGTACTTATTCCTACTTATATTTGAATTTTTAAATTGCATTAAGTGGGATTTTATAAGTGTATTAAATGTATTTAAATAGTATTTTTAAATACCTTAATATTAGTCCATCCTGAGACTGTAGCATTATTTGTTGTTGCCGCTAGATGTGGTTTACTGTTTTCGGTGCTTAAAATAATGCAGTGGATTACCCATACATTGGTGGTGGGTGTGCCGAATGGTACAGGCACTCTGGAAAACATTTGGCAGCTTCTTCTTCTTTTTTTTTTTTAACGTTTATTTATTTATTTTGTGAGAAGGGGAGAGCCAGAGAGGGGCAGAGAGAGAGAGAGAGAGGGAGAGAGAGAATCCCAAGCACGCTCTGTGCTTGTCAGTGCAGAACCCAACACAGGGCTCAGACTCACAAACTGTGAGATCATGACCTGAGCTGAAATCAAGAGTTGGATGCTTAACCGAACCACCCAGGTGCCCCTGGCAGCTTCTAAATAAACTAAGTATGTAGCTACTCTGCAATTGAACTCTTGGGTATTCCTCCCAGAGATATAAAAACTTACATTCACAGAAAAACCTGTACATAAATGTTCTTGGCAACTTTATTCATTAAAAGACATAAACTGTGGAAACAACCTAGATATCCTTCCATGGGTACATGGTTAAACAAACCATGGTACATCTATGCCAGGGGCTACTACTCAGGAATAGAAAGGAATGAACTATTGAGACATGCAACTTGGATGAATCCCCAGGGAGTTACGTTGAGTGGAAAAAGCCAATCTCAAAGATTTCATACTATATGATTCCATTTGTGTATCATTCTTGAAATAACAATATTATATAAATTGAGAACATATTAGTGATTGCCAGGAGTTAAGGAGGAGGTGGAGAGAGTAGGAAGGACATGATATGGCCATAAAGGGTAACTTGGAGTTCCTTGTGGTGATGGCATGGAGTTAATGTCCTTATTATATATATTTTTTTTATTTTTTATTTTTTTTTCAACGTTTATTTATTTTTGGGACAGAGAGAGACAGAGCATGAACGGGGGAGGGGCAGAGAGAGAGGGAGACACAGAATCGGAAACAGGCTCCAGGCTCTGAGCCATCAGCCCAGAGCCCGACGCGGGGCTCGAACTCACGGACCGCGAGATCGTGACCTGGCTGAAGTCGGACGCTTAACCGACTGCGCCACCCAGGCGCCCCTATTATATTTTTTAAAAAAAATCAGCATCTTGACTGTATCAATGTTAATATCCTGGTTGTGATACTGTATTATACTTTGTAAAATGTAAACATCAGGGGAAATTGGATAAAACGTATACAGGATCTCCTGTATTATTTTATACAACTGCTGCGAATGTACAATTATCTGTAAATTAGAAGTTCAAATTGAAAAACATCAATGCAGCGAGCATTCCTATGCATGTGAGTCTCTGTTTCCTTAGGCTGTATTCCTAAAAGTGAGATTTCTCCCACAAATTGTACTGACACTTTTAAGACTTTCGAGGCACATTGTCAAATTGCTTTTCAGGAAGATTTGTGCAGTTTGTATGTGCCTATGTTCTCAGATAATGTAGGTCGTGACTATAGTTTTCTATGAAAATAGCCAACATTATTAACACCTTGCCATTCCTGAGGCACTGTTTTAAGCACTTTGCCTTCATGTGAAACCACCCCCCCCGCCCCCCTGCCCCCCCCGCCCCCCCTGCCCCCCCCCCCCCCCGCCCCCAGAAGGCCTAGAGGATAGGCCCGTCGTTGCGTTCACTGTATGAATGAGGAAACAAACTCAGAGAAGTTGAGGAACCCGTGCAAGGTTTGATGCTGGAAAGTGGCAAGTGGCAAGTGACGTGATCATACCGGGTTCAATTAATGCTAAAGCCAGTGTGCTAACCACTGTACTATCTTATGCGCTTATTAGACTACCTGTCAGTTGCTAGGCATGCAATCTAGGGATTAAGAGAATTGTAGAAATAGGAAAAATAATTTCTGTCTGAGTAGTGCTGGCATTTTAGAGGACATAGGCTTGTGGGATGTGGATGGCACTTCCGGAACCAGTATTCCCTGGAATCGGGTTTTCCCCTCGTCCACTGGCTCTGTAGAGTTCTACAGAGCTAAATGGTGAGCCTTCACCATTGTGGCGACTTCACAATACTTCTCCGCCTCCAAGAAATTGTCAGCTTGCTTTTAAAGCATAGAAGTGAGGGTGATTGTCTGTTGCTGGGGCATTTCTAGTAGAGACTCCGTTTTAATTTTTTAATCTTTGTGTCTGCAACACATGTAGTTTGTTCTCAACTCATTTATAGACCAAGTGGAATGTAAAAATAGGGAAGGGTACATTATACACTCTGCTGTGTGTACTCCATTTATATGAGGCCACTCATCATTGCTCTCATAAATGTGCCAAAGCTTTCATCCTTCAGTTGTTCTAAGTAGGGAGTTAATCATCTTTATTAAGTGTTTCCCAGAGAGTGTTGTTTTAACAAAGCTTCTTTTTTTGTCGTATGATTTTCAGATTTCATTTTATGTGCTGGGTTGTCCTCCAGGAAAATGACATTTTCATGGTGGTCCTTTGTTTATGTGGGACCATATTTCACTTAAAACTGCTTAATTTGATCTATTTGTATCATGTATTAAAGTATAGCTGATAACATTTAAATTAGAGGTTGATAGTTTTCTAGGACAGAAGAAGTCAGAAACCAATTTGTTTTGCTAGTCATTTAGGACTTGGAATTTTATACCAAAGATCATTGCTTTAAATTCCATTTAAATAAATACTATAATAACCCAGGTAGGTTGATAAAAATTGAGTTAAAAATTCTGAAT
Source organism: Prionailurus viverrinus (assembly GCF_022837055.1). Taxonomy (NCBI): domain Eukaryota; kingdom Metazoa; phylum Chordata; class Mammalia; order Carnivora; family Felidae; genus Prionailurus; species Prionailurus viverrinus. The sequence goes on along the minus strand of NC_062561.1, from coordinate 21,041,092 downwards.
TATTGTAATTGTGCCTATGTATGTTTTGATTAAAGTGAATTGGTGTTTGCATAGCATGGCAATCATTCATTCTTTTGTTTGTTTTAATTCACTTTGTTACATCTCTGAACATTATTTCACGTTTCTCTAATTATTCTTAAGTATTATCGTCCTTTTCCAAAAAGAAAGTCCTAGGCTTTTTAATCCCTCTGTATGCAAAACTCCTCATTCTGCCTTGCTTCCTTTTTATCGCTCTTTTGTGGAATTGTTTTCCCTTTTGAGAGAAGATGGCCCCGAGTGATAAAGGTAAATCATGGATGATTTATGAAATAGAATAATAACATATTCCGTATTTTTTCAAATTCTATTTCTGACTTGTTTTTTTTTTGATTACCACTGTGTATTGAGAATACATCTTCATTGAGCTGTCCAGAAAGACACCTAAGTCTTTTTACAGGCCTGGAAGCTCTCCATGTCTTCCTCAGAGCCAATGTTAAGAGGGATTATAAATTGCCAAGAAAGCAAAAATAAAAATTCAGATGTAATGAACATCTTATGACAGAGGTGATTGAGTTCTTGGAAGTGGAAAGTAATTGGATCTAATTGTGAAGCCCAGTTGTTTATAGTAGGAACATGTGTAGAATTTATGAGTTTGGATGGTCTACTCCCCTCTAAATGTAAGTAGTGTTAGCCCCAAGTAACCACATAAATAAACTATATTACTTTAAGTTGTACTCCTTATTGCTAGAGCATGCTGGCAAACCAGATGACGGTCACACTGTCCTGGTGATATTTCAGGACTTCCACTAAAAGGAGGTCTGGCGTAAGAGTGCACCTTGGTGCTTCTCAGAATGTTTTGTTTTTTTTTTAAATAACTTCATGCTATTTGCATATGTAAGGTGCACCTGTCAGTAGATGTTCTCCTTTCTCTTCAGTGATTCAACAATGGCAGAGGCAGAGGGGGTAGGGGCATAGGGCACACTAGGAACATTAGCAAAATGTTGGAGCACATGCTCTAAAAATACCCCTCAGGAGATTATGTTCCACTATTCCCCCCCAGTGCTGCTGTCCCTGCTCCTGTTGAGAATAACATAGCAAAGAGTATAAAGAAATGTAACACTAAACTCTATCCCAATAAAATAGAAAGTTCCAAATAAATGTACTCTTTTCTTGGAAAATTATGAATTATCAAGGTTGATATTAAAAGAAAAAGATATCATATAGACAAATATCATTAAAAATTTTTAATGCCAGAGATTTATATCCAACACAAGGCTTTAAAAGAATTTTTTTTAATGTTTATTTATTTTTGAGAGACAGGGAGAGACAGAGTGTGAGCAGGGGAGGGGCAGAGGGAGAGGGAAACACAGAATCCGAAGCAGGCTCCAGGCTCCGAGCTGTCAGCACAGAGCCCGACGCTGGGCTCAAACCCACAAACCATGAGATCATGACCTGAGAACCCACAAACCATGAGATCATGACCTGAGCCCACATTGGATGCCTAACCAACCGAGCCACCCAGTCTCCCCCCAACACAAGGCTTTAGAGCCTTGGAATTCTATGGGTAAGTTATTTCAAACTTTCAAGGAACAAATAATTCCAATACTATAAATAAATTGTTTCTGTCTAACCATGAATTATCCTAATATTTTTTAAACAAAATGTGTATGCATGCTATTATTTGTAAAAAAAAAAAAAAAAAAGCTTTGGAAACAAAGACCTCAAAATATTAAAGGCATTTATATCTGGTTGGTCGGATTTGAGGTTTTATATTTTTCTTTACACTTTATTTTCCAAACATTTTCCGTATTAAGCAAGGAATATTTTAATAACTTTATACATTCATAATTCAAAATTAATGCATCATCTTTTTTGAAGAAAGAAAGTAGGTGTGAACACAGTAAGTGACCGGTCTTCTGAACGCTGTGTGCAAAGCCTATGACAAATGTCCACCTTGTATTTAGAGTTGTCACCATTGTTACTATGACTCGAACAAATCCCCTGGGCTGGTGGCCCTCCCCTTCGGCTGCAAGTTAGAATCACCTGGGAGCCTTTAACAATGATCTCCCAGCCATAGAATTCCCGGGTGATTTTAATGTGCATCCAGGTTCAAACCGTTGTCAGAGGCTCACAGTATATGTTAGAGTGTTCTGACATTTTGGCTCATTTCAGCAGTCAGGGAAGGGAGCAGAAGCCAAGGGTGTCTCTGGCACAAGGGTGCCTCTGTCTGGCAGGATAAACTGAGGCAAGTGAAAACCCATCCCCACCTCTGGTCTGTGTTTCTGGCCCTTTGAGTATCGGGGCAGAACCTCTCCTTCACCACTGTGGTTGTCAGGTATCCAGTTTGAATATCTGTCCTTCACGGAGTTGCAATTTGGGATAATAGCTCTCTAGTGAAAATTACTCAGTATGAGGCTATTGTTTACATGAACTCTTCAGTTCAACCCTTCTTAGGGAATGAGAGGTTTAGTTTGGTTCCTAGTGATGTGCAATTCCAAGAATTTCCATTACACCTGGCCTGGATGTCAATTCTATTTCTTATCACTCAATAAAACAATTTATTAGGAAAATAAGGTTTAAAAGTGCCAGACTACATACAATATGGCCCTTGCAAGTCATAAATGTCCTAAATCTTGTTGGACAGCAAGAGAGGTAACTAAGATATGCCGTTCCTTATGGCTGCTGGCTGGGAGCTAGGTGCTGAGGTCTGTGCTGGGCTGGAGAATGAGATTGTGCAGATGATTGGAAGCCAAGTGTGAAGGGCCTGGACAAAGGTTGCTGGCTCCAGTCAGAAGCCTGGCTATGGGCTTTGGGCTTGTAAGCTCTAGATCCACTTGGTTATTATCACAGATAGGAAGCCCAGTTTCTTGGCAGTAGCCAAAAATAAGGAGCCAGGTGGGCTTAAGGAATGCAATGGGAAACACTATTAGACAGTTCTTAGTTTTTTTGATTGAACCTTTAAAGGAGGGGGCAGTAAGGATAATTGGTCGGGGAAGGAGTGGAGAGGGGGAGCTTTGCTGCCTTTCCCAAACATCTCCTAAATTCTGTTAGTCCCCGTTTATTTTTGGTGATTTATCTTTAAAATCTGCAGCCCTCTGGGGCAGTAGGATGATCATCACTATACCTAGCTGCAGGAACATTGCAAGCTTTCGTAAAACCCAATCTCTCTTCCTTCTTGCCTTCATCATCCAGTGAACCACAGAGATTTTGTAGATACAAGTATTTTCCATCAAGCTTATGAATAACACCCCTTGGCAGAAGACCCTGAACCAAGAACCAGACTGCAATGTTTTGTAGTGACTTTACATACAATGTGCGTTAATTACTGGCAAGCCTGTCAAAAGCTTATTCCCACTTGTGTCAACACTTTCTTAATACACTGTAATTCATCATGTTAGCATGACAAAAACAAGGTATTCTGCGTCCTTACACTCATCCTTCTCCAAGCGCTGGTCTTGAACTGTGTATTCCACTGCAATGTCTTGGTCTGGTGAACAAAGAACAGACGATAGCTTTGAAACAGTAAGATCCCTGGAGTCCGTCAAAGTCGTACATCACCGAGCACTTTAGCCTGCGTTCCATAGCACTCTACATCCAAGAAGCACTGCTTTATCGTCAAAAGGATGTTCGCTTAATAACGGCAGTAAATCCTAAAAGGCAGTCTAATTTTAGGCAGAGAAGTTGGCTAAGAGGGAATCCTATCATTTACCACTTTTGACAATTTTATTCATTGAGTTCATTTTCATGCTGGTTGCGTGATTAAATTAAGATAGGGATTTATTTCTTTTTATTAAAAAAAGAGAATGCCTTTTGAATGGAGGGAAGGGGAGTAAGAAGGGAGAAAAGAAGTCTGAATAATATGTGCTGTATTTCAGTTGGAAATAGAGTAATTTGAAATACTGTGTGTGTTATGCTTTCTGGATCATCTCTTAACCCTTTGGCTCTTCTGAGTGAATTTAGAAATGGGCTCTGAGCCTGATTTTAGATGGTTTGGGGAAGAAGTGGTGAGTCTGAGTCCTGTTTCAGAGGAAAGTTGGCATTGGCTTCCAAAGCAACTTTGCTTTTAATAGTCATTCAGATTGCTTACTTCACTTTTGCACTTCATTTTTATAGCCAAGGAGAAGACAAATATATCTACCCAAAGTTTCAGATTGTGTGAGATATGCTTCATATGATCTCCTGGGCAATGCAAGCATTTCTGAGAGCTCAGAAAAAAAGGATGGAGGGTCTGGGTACAGGAAACAGAAACTTTCTTCTTGGTACTGCAAAGAAGTTAAGAAAACTTCTCTCTGTGTCCATACTGCCATCTCTTAAACTGATTCTTTGATGGCCATTCCTTAACTGTTGGAACACATGAGTGGGGTTAATGGTGACATTTTGGTCAGTAAGGAAGAAACCACCTGTTTTGCATCACTCACATATATTACTTCATAATGTATTTTTCAATAATTGTAACAAATTACATATGGTAGAGATATTTTAACAGTGCTTACTTTGTAATATTTGTCAAATATTGGATACGTATCTTATCGGGCATAGGAATGCTGTGGTTCGGGGGCGCCTGGGTGGCTCATTTGGTTAAGCGTCAGACTCTTGATTTTGACTTCTCGTTTGTGAGTTCCAGCCCCGCACAGGGCTTTGCACTAACAGGAGCATAGAGCCTACTTGGGATTTTCTCTCTCCCTCTCTCTGTGCCTCTTCCCAGCTCTAGCATGGGCTCGCTTGCGTTCTCTCTCTCTCTCTCTCTCTCTCTCTCTCTCTCACACACACACACACACACACACACGCACGCACACACACACACCAACTTAAAGAAAAAAGAATGCCATGGTTCAAACATATGAATAACAACCAACCCCTCCCCCTTGTCTCAGCAGCAGCTTATCTCTCTGTATGTGCACATAATCATGATACAATTATGATGAAGTTAAGGCATCATAAGAAGCATACATTTTTCTGTCTTCTGGAGACTTGTAATCCAGGTATGTGGTGAGCAGTCTGGTTAAGTGCCAATAGGAGGGATTCTGACAGTAAATGGCCTGGAGGGAAGGGATGTGGGTGGGGAGGTTAGTTTTGGCTCTAAGGAGGAGCCTCCACTGGATTAACCCTTGCCTGATAAGAGAGCTTGTTAGAGCAGAAGACAGGGAAAATTCTAGGAAGAGAGAAAAATAACTTACAAATAACTTTTCTGAGGACACAGACATCTCTATAGGAAGCTTTCTAATATTTTAGTGCGATGTAGTTTGTGTAAATGTACATTGAATAACTTGGTAGGATGATAAGCTGAATTTATATATATACATATATATTTCGCTCTAAACTTGCTTCTTTTTTGTGTTCCTCTGTGTATTCATGGAACCAACATCCTGTCTGTCTTCCATGTTGTAAATCTCAAGGGGATCTTCGCTCATTCCCTTTCACTATTACCCACATCTGAATGCATACAAAAATCCTGGTGACTTTCTGTATTATCTCTGCAAGCTCTCCTGTCTCTCTACTGCCTCTCCCTGATCTCAGACAATAGCCTCTCCACTGGGCTCTTCCCTTCCAGTCTCTTTGAGGAACTTATTTGATGTGTAGCTGTTAGGTTAGGTCTTTTTGAAGCTCAGCTCTTACACCCTTCTGCTCAGAAACCTTCAGTGGTTTTTACTGCCTATAGAAGACATTCCCAATTACCTATCCTTGCATACAAGAACCTTTCCTTTTGGCTCTGCGGCACTTTGTATACTCTATAATTTAGCAAGGCAGAACTCTGATCCATGCTTTCATCTTCTTGACTGTTCTTTCTGCTTTGAACTCAATGTCTGTGGTCAGTACTCACAACATGAGTTGTTGAATCAGGATATTTGAGTTTTGAATGTGAAAAGTTAATTTGTTGGGGGTTTTTATGAAGGAGTTAAAATACTATTAACAGGAGTTAAGTGCCAATAGGAGGGATTAGCTACTCCCTATTATACTATTAACAGGAGTTAGGGATTAGGTATTCATAGAAGTCTTACTATCCATATGTGAGACCAACATTTTAAGAGATTTCTTCCATTTTCATTAAATCAGTGGTCCTACTGATTGCTGGTAGAATTAGAAATTCTTTGAATCTCTTCCTTCCCAATAAAATTAGAGTCTTACAACGAAAAATCCAGATATAAGATCGTAGCCAGCAGAAGAATAGGAAGATGATCAATGCACTGGAGTAACATTATATTACCATGCTCTATTGCACTAATAACATAGACATCTGCCTCCCATGATATAACAGAATAACAACTCATTTTTTTTGCCACAAGAAGTCTGATGCGGGTCAAGGAATCCTTGAAAGCATTTCTTGTTCAAGTGGATGATCTGAATTTCTTTCATCATATGATGCCACCATCTCAATGCATGGGTGCATAAGCACAAGGAGTCTTAGTTTTACACATTGTTTTCTCTCATACTCTGTTGATTATAACGAGTCATGTGGCCCTGCCTGAATGTAGGCACCTGGGAAGGGTAGAGGATCATATGGAACATTTGGTGAGTACTACCATCTCTCCACAGAAGATAGTTAGTGACAAGTATGCTAGTGGAGCCCCAAGTATTAACAGAAGTTAGAGGTCTACCTATTACCAGCTGTGTGCCTTTTGGCAGGTGGTTGGACTCTCTGTGCCTCACTTTTCATGCGTATATATCATGCATATAATAATAATGATAATAACAATGCCTATCTCATAGGGTTGTAGAGTTTATGATTCCTCTAAAGCAGTTGGAGGAGTGCCTGGAACATTTTAAGTTTAAGCTGATGCTAGCTATTATTATTATTATTATTATTAATGTGGAAAACTTGGCTTAAGAGACAGAGAGACCATCACTTGGAATAAAGGCTTAGAAATAGCCTTAATGGGACAAATAAAAGTACCTTTAAGCCTTGACAGACTTTGGGGAAATAATCACAGTGGCCAAGTGACCTATCAAGTTTTCTTGAGGGTAAAGAAGAAATCTGGTTGTTTTGTTGCTGTTATTCTGTTAAGGGAGGCTCTCTGAAAATTATGCTCGGAAGACCAGATTTTATACTTAGGGCATGGATAAAGAGGATCCAGTTGACAAGACCTGCTTTTTAATCATTAGACAGTAGAATGAACTTAAGAGTGATCCTTCTACTCTGCAACAGAAAATGGTAGAGGCATTCACTGACAAGGAAGAATTGCATGTGTGGTGTCCAGATGAGCCAAACAGACAACGGAGTTTGTTGGTTCAGCATGGAGGCGTGGTTGGTTACAGCATGGTCTCTGAAGCTGGGCTGCCGAGCTCCAAATCCTGAATCTGATCTGCCTTGTACTAACTGTGCAGCCCTAATCCTCCTGAGTCTCAGCTTCACTATTTGTGAAATGGGAATCATAATTGTACCCGGCCACCCAAGACAGTTGTCGTGAGGAGTAAAGGCAGTAATATGTTTAAAGTACTTTGAAAATGTTAGCTCCGTAGTAAATGCGCGTTAATTATTAGGCGCTGTTACAATCTAGCTGAGGACAATGAAGACATATAAATCACAGTAAAGGTGTCAGGAGAGTAGGGCAAAGAGTCATGATGAGAAATGGAGAAAAACGTCAACAGCATTCAGCAAATGCTGACAGTGAGGAATATTAAGCTGCAAAAGAGTCCCTGAGGACAAGGTAGAATATCTGTCGTTGGAGTCTCAAGCAAGCTCAGGCAATGTATGGGGGAGTAAGCCACAGGAAGTGTTCTTATGTGTGTACATTTATGGACAAGATGACCTAATAAAGTGTTTTTCACCGTGAATTTCTCTGATTACTTGGTGAGAAAGCTGGAGAGACTGACAGATTGTTCTTTCCAGGGAGGGAACTACTGTAAGCATTTATGCCAAGGAAGTTTGTGGTGCTTTGGTCAGAAATGTGGTTCCGAGCTTAGTGTTGACATTCATCATCACTTACAAAGGTAGGGACTTTTCAGGTTCCAAAGTTAGGTGCAGAATGGAATCAACCACCTGGCTAATTTCAGGCCAAAATGCCACAGCAAAATGAGGGGAAGGAAGTTTTTCAATTTAAATTATCTGGAAAATTACTTTAATTTCTACCATCATTTTGCATGTTGCAAACATTCCTGACTTCTAGATATTTTGGAAAACAAGTTTGTGGATTGAGCATTTTCTGACATGCCTTAATAACGGATGTTTGCTGTATTTTGATATTTCTTGGCATCTTTTAATGTGTCAAACCAAACACAAATGACAGGTCATAGTCAGATAAGTGGTCTCTACTTTCAATTTTATTTTTCCTTTGCCGGAAGGAAGAAACTTAGGTTCATTGGTAGAAGTCATGGAGGGGAAGTTTAGCACTCCCCACAAAGCCACAACAGTATATGGGGATTGGGACACGGTATGTCTTTAAAAAAGCATTTTCAATATTATATTATTTACATTTGAAAATAAATAATAAAAACGTTCACTTTCCTAATACAAGCTACTTAAAGTAAAGATTGTCAAAATTTTGGCTGCTATAGAAAAGATGCAGTGATTCTTAGGGGTTTTTCAGGAAGGGATGTCATAATATATTAGAGGGAAGACTGTGTGTGTGTGTGTGTGTGTGTGTGTGTGTGTGTGTGTGTGTATGTGCATAGATACACATTGATACATATATATTCACTCATCTTTAATGAACCAGGTTCAAGACCTTAGCAGAAGGAAGATCAAACTTTTTGACTGGGACAATCTGTTTATGCCCATACAAGGAACACTAGGATGGTGAAAAAATCCCAGGATCAGAAATTTAAGAACTGGGTTCCTGTAGAACTGGGGTTCCAATTCTGAAACTTTGAGCAGCCACTTAACTAATCAAACTTGCCTCCTTATCTGTAAAATGGGAATAATAGTAACATCTTTTAATGACCTGTAAAGTTGAAATATACATATAATGTCAAAATGCTTTTTAAATTGTAAAGTGCTGAAAATGAAGATGTTATTATTATAATACAACTACTGCTGTACCTGAACTTATCTTGAAGTAGGCAACAAAAACCCACTTATTGTCAATATATAGATACACACATATTGTTAAATATACCATAATTCTTCTATCTTGGGCTAAAATAGTCTTTTAAAAAAATATTCTTTCAGGGTGCCTGTGTGGCTCAGCTGGTTGAACTTACGACTCTTGATTTCAGGTCAAGTCATGATCGTGGGATTGAGTCCTACGTCGAGCTCTGTGCTTAGCATGCAGCCTGCTTAAGATTGTCTTAAGAGTCTCCCTCTGCCTCTCTCCCCTGCTCTCTCTCTCTCTCTCTTAAAAAGAAAAAAAACACAAAAAACAAAAACGTTTTTTTCTATCCTCACTTTAGAGAAGAGGACAAGAAGTACTTTGAAATGGGTGAAGGAAAGCACAATAGCCATTTTTTTAATCCTAAGTTTATCCAGACACCCATGCTTGATGGTGAATGATTTGTGCATGAATATACTTTTGAGAGCATAAAGAATTATTTTAACTTTAGCCTCTTCTCCGGGGCAATGGGGATATTTAATGTTCAGCTCTAAAATAACCCTATCTCTGAAAACAACATTCTTCTGCTTATTCAGACTTCCTCCTTTTGCTTCTGGTGTCTTTTTGGCATGAAACAGATAGCTGTAAACTCCGAACCTTCCAGGAGCTTGTCTCCTCCCTTGGGAATTCATGATTGGACTCTTGACCTTTGATCTCCTCCATACTGCTCTCATGGAGAGCCCTCATCTGACAGTAGTGGAGCAAGAAGGGAGAGATATTTATAGAGCATCAAGTTATTGTACAAGCTTGTGTCTCTATGGTTAAATACTGGGTTTCTGCCTCCAAATTAGTAGTTTAGTATGTTTTCTTAACTGCTGGAAATTTATGGAATTATCATAGTTGAGTTCTTGTTCCTAAAACATAAACAGAGGAAAATACCACTTGCTGATCTCTGTCTATTTTTATGTCTTTGGATGGCTTATATTGTCTTGCAGTAAACAAGGAAGAGTGTTACAGAATTGTTTTCCGCAGAATCTGATTGCTTTCTGGGGAGTAATCCATGTGTATCTTTTAGTAATGATGCTGTTCTCACACCCAGGAAATCAGTAATAGGGCAGTGTTTACATTATGTTAAACTACTAGCCATTTCTTTGACTTTTTAACATTTTGTCTGACAATCAAGTAATTGATGAAGTATTAAATCTACATGTTTGCTAATAATTACATAGGAGACTTAGAAAATATTTCAAATCATTTAAAACTAGGAAGAACATTTGTGGAGTTGTTGGGATTTCTAAAGCTCATTCACAGTATCATAAAAGCTCATGTTAAAAGATACTTTGACTCTATGGAGAAGAATCCCAAGTAATTTATGTAGATATATATTCCTACCACCTGAAGGAGGGGGATCATAACTCCCATTCCTTAGGTATGATCTGCACAATGACTTCTTTCCAGAGTTACAGTGTGGACAATTAGCTTCAGTTGTTAGTAATAAATCAATAATGTATCAATCGTTGATTATTAATACTGTTTCAATATTGGTTCATTAATTGTAACAAATGTATCATACTAGTGTAAGATGTTAATAATATGGGGAAATTTGATGTGGGGTATATGAGAATTGTCTATACTATATTTTGATTATTCTATAAACCTAAAATTACTCTTAAAAAGTCTTTTTTTTTAAAAAAGGGTACTTTGACAACCGTCCAACTGATATCCTTCTAGTAATTAAAATTCTGTCAAAATTCTTCTTGCATTCCTTAATGACCAAAAGTGGTACTTTGATTAATTCACAACATTTAGGGCTTTGTCTTGCTTGTTTATTTGTTTTTTGGTAGGTAGTATTGGCTACCAAAGAAATTTGAGGTGGCTAGGATTAGCTACTCCCCCACAAATTTCCTACATGGCTTTAATAAAAATAAGTCTTTGGAGAGATTCTTCCTCCATACATTTATTGCGCCATCTTTTATTAACAAGCAAGCACACAACAGTTCACATAACTTGTTCTGAAGTTTGATGAAGTCTAAACTTTCCTTTTGGCACTTTAACCACATCTTGGATGAAAGATTTGCTCCAAGCAGGCATGATATTCCAGGGTCAGGATTTTGTGCCCTCCAGTAGGTACCATGAATCAGAAATCCTCTTAAGCCAATGACTGGAACTAGGCATAATTCCTATCATCCAGGTTGCAGGATTCATTGGATTTTCAAACTCTAATCATACAAGTATCTTTGAACATTTGTGGTCTATTTGCATATCTTGGTACTCTTAATGTCACCAGTGAGAGCCCATTTCTAATATTTATTATGCTCAATAGTCACTAGTTTAACCAATAGAACCCATTTTTGACATTATGGATGCTAACTAGTAAAGTAGCTTATTCACTGAAATGATGGTAGCTGAAGGATCATACTCTAGAGCATGATCTTTTCTGAAGTAATGTAGGTGACTACCCATGAAATCTGCATTCTGGATGTCATAGTAGCTAACCACCTTTAGAATTAAAGCTTTAACAGACGAAACATTATATTACATTGATTGTATGGAATGTTTGAAGTAATTATAGACATCAGTGGAAGCAAATTCCATTTTTTAAAAACAACATAACCCCCAAATCTTCTTCCGTATCCTTTCTATCCATTCTTTCTTTTGAGGTGAAGAGAACTATGCTAAGTTTGCATCTGAGGTGAATACTATGCATGAGTATGGTATCTTTGAGGGTGAGCTCCAAGTGTTGATAATTCTGGGGACAGTATGGTGGGAAGGAGGAGAACGGGAAAGTAGGTGAACACAGTGACAAAGAAGTGCGTTGGACTGACTGTCAGATGAACTAGTGAAATCTTATATTCCTTTAATCTGGAGTTTTCTAATTTTTTTTGGTCAATAACAGAACTAGTTTTGAACACAATGTTTTTTAATATTCTACGAAAGTAATATTCTATGTAACACATAGCCCACTCCTTTTTCCAAGTTAATAGAAGGCCAGGTGGGGAAGAGCTGGAACACGTGTTCCCTTGATAAAAACAATAACTTAACAATTATCATAATAATAGCAACTAACATTTATGTAGTATTTACCATGTTCCAGGTATAACGTTTGTTAACTGTTCTAACTACATGATATACATTTACTCACTTAATCCTACAACAAATCTAAACCATGTATTTATAGGAAACTATTAACAATGGCCGAATAAACTATCTCACATTGTATACTGGAAAAAGTTGCTGTTCTATAACAAAATGGTGAGAGAGTAAGTTAGAAAAAACCTAACGCAATTACAAAGAATAGCCATATAGAGAAGTAAGGAATTTAATATCTTTAGCACTCATTGAACCTCCACAGAATGTATGTCTGTATACCTAGAATATTCAAAAATACCTAGAAGAATTGAACTCACAGGCCTTTCCAGGTACTGCTTCAGAACACGTTTTATTTACATTTTTATCATCTTCCAAGCTTTCATTATTTCTTAGCTGTCTCATAGAGGTAGAGATGAGATATAATCTGTAGAGGAGAAAAGTGACTATATTTTCAAGCTATGTTATATAAGAAATTAAGGAAATAAGAATTCTGGGGGAGATGACAGCAGTGGCAATATAGTTGATGACTATCCCCGAATTCTCCAGGAAACATAGGCAGTGCAGCGAAACCAAGAGTGCAAAGATGAAACCTACAACAAACCCACAAAACACATGCCTTAATACATGCGCCTATGGGGAAAAAGTGCTGTAAGCACAGAGCCTGCTTGGAATTCTTTTCCCTTCTCTCTCTCTCCCTCTACCCTATTTGTGCTCTCTCTCGTTCTCTCTGTGTGTCTCTAAATAAATAAATAAACTTAAAATTTTTAAAAAAAAGAAACAGAGGGAAGGCATTGAGACTCACACTGGACCTGGCTACTGGAGAATCTCCAAATCACCAGTGCTACTCATGGGAGCTCAGTGGTCTACACTGAGAAGAACAACTGGATTCTGGGAGGGGGCTTTGTAGGACCCAATTCTTGGTGAATGCAGTGAGACCATGATAAGAGCAGATGCTGCTGTGGCTCTCTGGCTCTGTGAACTCTTGAAACTAACCAAGTGAAGCTTACTTTCAGAACAGAGCCCTGCATTGACATGCTGGGAGTGGGACTCAAATTGAACAGAATGAGGACCATAAGGGCATGGAAAGAGCAGGTCCCACCAAGAGTGAGGTGGAGGAGTAGAAGAAGCAAATCTCAAAGGCTATAATTTGGGATCATTCATGGAAGAAAAAAGAGAAAAGGTTGTGCTAGAGTATCAGTTTAAGCCTTCATTACTGTTGTAAAAGTATAAGCACACTCATTTCACTTTAACAGGAGGAACAGGAAAGGATTACAGTCCCATCTTGTGTGAAGTCATTTAAGAAAAAAAAAGAAGGAGTAGAGTATTGTATCTAAAGACAATGAAATCACTCCAGAAAGCCTGGCCTACAAGGTTGATAAAAACTGAACCTAATTTTAAAATGAGCCGAAGGAGATTGAGAAGTCACTAACAAATAATGAAAGAATAATACACATTTCAGAGATGAGGTGATTGGAAAAAATAAAATTTGGAAAGAGGGATGACGGAACTTAGGAAAAGTTGGTAATACAATTAAAAAATCAAGTTCAGCAATGAAATCTAAACTAGAAGAAACTCAAGAGCAAATAAACACCTTAACATAAATAGGTGAAGGAAAGAAGGAAAAAATTGTAAAAACAAATGAAGGAATTAAAAGAACTGAAGAGAAGGTGGCAACTATAAAAACAGGCCAAGGAAATCCAACAAGTATATAATAGGAGTCCCCGAGGAAAGAAAAGAACCAGGGCAATGGGATAGAACAAGTACTCAAAAGCATGATTCAAAAAACAAAAAAACAAAAAAACATTTCTTGACTTGAATATACTTATTGAAAGATAATATTGCACACCTGGGAAAACTGATGCAAAATATATTTCACCTAAACTATGGACTTGAAAGAAAAGGAAACAATCATTTGGCCATCAAAGCAAAACATTTATTGTAACACATTTAAGAGAGTCAGTAATTGAAATTGAGCCAAAGATATTATAACATGTTAAAGTGACATTTAATTATAAATGTCATAGACAAACTATTATGCCTATAGAAAAACTCTTAGAATATATATTTTTTGAGACTTCATGAAGGCTCTACTAAAAAACAAGCTTTGGGGTGCCCGGGTGGCTCAGTTGGTTGAGCGTCCGACTTCAGCTCAAGTCATGATCTCGCCGTCTGTGAGTTCGAGCCCCACATCAGGCTCTGTGCTGATAGCTCGGAGCCTGGAGTCTGCTTCAGATTCTGTGTCTCCCTCTCTCCTCTCTGGCCCTCTCCTCCTCTCTCTCTGTCTCTCTCTCTCAAAAATAAATAAATAAACTTTAAAAATGTGTTTAAAAAAAACAAGCTTTAAGCAACTGAAATGACTGGAGAGAATGAATTCAGAGCATTTAATGTATATTTATTTTATTAATTAAGATTATATAATATTTATAAGGGAGACATTTTATAATACATAATGGCTATATCCTCTAACAATCTAGATAAGTGTAATTATAAAGAATTTAGGAGATAATCAGGAAATTATTAATGTAAGTAAAATAATTTCACTTACCTAACTTCTTGGTAAAATTGGGACTAAAGGAAAACTTTTCAAGTTAGATACTAAAGAAGTACAAAGAATGGGAGAAGTTTTTATTAGTTGAATTCAACCATGTGTAGAATAGGGAACCAACAGGCAATAGTAAAAAAAAAAAAAAGAGAGAAAACTAAGGATATTAGATTAGTATACTATATTAGATTACTATAAAGGTAATCATTAGAACAAAAATATAAAGCTTTGTAAATATTGAACGATACACCAAAGGGGGGAAAATAGAAGAAATAAGAGCAACAAAAGAGACCACACGTTGAAAGACTGAATATATAGCACATACGCAAATATAAACTGAAGCCAAATACATTGAATACATCAGTAAATGTAAATGGGCTTAACTCACTTTTTAAAATAAATAAAAACTGATGTTGTCTAAAAGCAAAATCTAATATTGTATGTTATATATGGGCAATGCACCTAAAAAAAGACATTCAGAAGATAACAACGATATAAAAAGAAAGTAGGGCTTGCTATGTTGATGTTTGACAAGATAGTGTTCAAACACAAAAGTATTGAAAGAGAAAGAACATTTTATGATACTAAAGGCTACAATCCACAATGAAAATATAAGTCATTAATGTTTATATTTGCAGTAATATAGCAATGAAATTTATAAAACAGAGCAAGAAGGAAGCAGAGAAAAATATGCCAATGGTAGGTGGTTTTAACACACTTCTCTCAATTGAATATAGATCAAGTAATAAAAATATTAATAAAGATATAGAAGATATCAATGAGATATCTCATTGATATAATCATATCATCATTGATACAATCATAATTTGTATCAATTGTATCATTGATACAATCATAATCATCAAGATACAGTTTATAGAGAAATGTTCAATTCTGAATCCAGTTAATAGAGAATACACTTTGTTTATAAATGCATGTGAAACATTCACAAAAATTTACTATGTCTAAGCAACAAAGAAAACCTCGTTCAATTTCAAAGAATAGAAAGTTACAAATAAAATTCTCTGATCACGGAGCAATAAAATAGAAATTAACACAGCCATAAAAATTCTACTGGTTAACTTTCAGGTCAAAGGGGGAATAAACTAAATTGGAGAAATTTTTGAAAATAAGGATAAGGGGAAACCATGACTTAGCATCCATGGCATACAATCAATACAGTTATGAAAGGAAATTTGTAACTTTAAAAATACCTACAATGATAAAAAAATGAAAAAAAAGAAAATAAATGAAAAATTCAACTTACAATATTAACAATGAAAAGCAGAAGGAGATAATAAGATGAAGGCAGAAATTAGATAGAAACCAAAAAAAAAAAAATTGTAGAATAGCTCACTAAGTAAAAAACCAAAACAAACAACTTTTTTTTTTTTAAATCAACAAGATGGACAAACCACTAGCTAATGTAATCAAGAAAGAAGTGAAATACAAACCCCACAAATAAACAAAATTAGAAATGAAAAGGTGAAAGGAACCATCCAAATAGAGAAAATTAAAATAACCATAGACTATTTTGCATATTCTATGCATCTAAATTTAAAAATTGAGGGGCACCTGGGTGCCTCAGTTGGTTGAGCACAGGACTTCAACTCAGGTCATGATCTCACAGCTCCTGAGAGCCCAGCTTTGGGCTCTGTGCTGACCGCTCAGAGCCTGGAACCTGTTTTGGGTTCTGCTCTCTCTCTGCTCCTCCCCAACTCGCACTCTGTCTGTGTTAGTCTCGGAATAAATAAGCATGAAAAGAAATCTAGATGAAAAGTATAATTTTTAAAGAAAATAACAGCAGAATTAACCCCAATAGCGACAAAATAAACTGATCTATTATTGTAGGAGAAATAGAAAAGTAGATAAAGAGCTCTCCTACAAAAGAAGCACCAGGCCCTTAAATGTTCACAGGAGAATTCTACACCTTCAAATATAAAACAATCTCAATTCTAATAAAATTAAACCAAGATATAAGGAAAGAAAGAAGATTTTCAAATTTGTTTTATGAGATAATATTGATTTCTAAATTTGGCCAAGGACTGCACAAAAGGAGAGAGTTACAGATCAATGTAACATATGAATAGTGATTTATAAAATTTCTAAAAAAAATATTAGCAAACAATATAACACCATATTAAAAAATAATACATCATTACCATGTTGGGTTTACTCCAAGAGCACAAAGTTTATTTAATATTAGGAAATCCAAAAAATCAAGGAAAAAATTTTCTCAAATGTGGAAAAGGCATTCAACAAAATTTACCCTTCTTTAATGTTTTAAAACATTCTACAAAACAGTAATCTTGGATATTTTACATTTTTTAACGTTTATTCATTTTTGAGAGACAGAGACAGCACGTGAGTGGGGGAGGGGCAGAGAGAGAGGGAGACACAGAATCCGAAACAGGCTCCAGGTTCTGAGCTGACAGCACAGAGCCTGACGTGGGGCCCGAACTCACAAACTGTGAGATCATGACCTGACCTGAAGTCAGATGCTTAACTGAGTGAGCCACCCAAGCACCCCAATCTTGGATATTTTAAAAACGTGATAATATACCTCACTGTTAAAACCTCTTATTTGATGGACAAATATAGTGTGTTTACTGATAAAGGCAGAGTCTGGTATGAAACAATGACTTTTATTACCTTTACCACCATTTTACATTATGTTGTAGGTATCAGCCAACGCAATTAGGCAAAACAAGGCAATTGACAGTAAGGAACTGAAAAGGCAAGATTATCTTTAGAGATTATATTGGATTGAGTGTCTGGAAATCTCAAAGGTATCAATTGAAAAACTAGTGTAAATAATAAAACAATTTCATAGAGTGATGGATTATAAAATAGGCATACAAAAATAAGCAGTTTATTATATACTATACTATATATTATATAGTTTATATACTATATATATAAAAATATATATAGTATAAAAGAAGACTCCACTTATAGTGGCCAATAAAAGAAAATAATAAAATGAAATGAAAAGAAATGAAATGAAGTAAAAGAAAATAACTAAGTGTATATTTAAAATGACATATTAAAAAACTATATAAAGAGAACTATAAACATTTTGGCCAACATACAAAAGTAAACTTGAACAAATGGTAAGGCATACTATGTTCTTGGATAGGATGATCCAACATTATAAAGTTGTCAACTCTCCTTAAATTAGTTTATACATTTAATGCCATTCAGGTTTTTAATTTTTTATAATCAGTTAGACAAGTCGAATAAAAAGTTCACTTGGAATAACAAACAAGAAGAGCCAGGAAAAGAACAAAGATAGAGAATGGAGCTAGCACAAACTGGTAATAAAACGCATTACAAGGAGAGTGGTTTGTGTACATGAATAAACAGTCAGACTCATACACTAGAGTAGAACATCCAGAAATAGATTCAATTACATATGCACATCAGTGGGGAAAGAGGTGGACTTTTAAAAAGTGTTGTGAAAGCTGGATGACCTTATGCAAAAAGATAAAATTGGGTCCATTCTTCATACTGCACATCAAAATAAACTTTAAGTGTTTTGGAGATTTAAATGTAAAACACAACACTCTACAAGTACAAGAAGGAAATATAGTGGAGAAAACTTTTCTGTGACTCAAAACTCAGAAGCAACACTAGAAAAGACTGATAAACAATATAAATACAAGCAAATGTTGCATGGCAGAAAAAAACCTACTGTAAGAAAAGCAAGAAGACAAATGACACATAGAAAATATTTGAAATTTATGTCAAATTTATTTTTAAAAATGTTTGAAAATTATGTTGTTGGCAAAAGATCATTACATAAAATGAGCTTCTACAAACAGAGGGGTAAAAGGCTAATGATTACCTAAAAATAGGATCACGAGGAACAACAGGACATGTTCTGTGAGGCCCGGGGAATACAGTCAGCAAAACCTAGATTGAGGAAAACTGTAGAGGAGGCAATCCAGTATTCTCAACAACAACAAACGACAGCAGCAACAAATAACAAATAGCAAGGAAGAAAAGGAGAGAAAGAGATATGGCATAAAGAAACATGTCAACCAAAACCAATGTAGCCAAACTAATGTTGAAAAAGCAAAGCAAAGCTGGAGGCATCACAGTTCTGTGCTTCAAGCTGTGTTACAAAACTGAATCACCAAGACAGTATGCTATTGCAACAAAAGCAGACACATAGATCAATGGAACAGAATAAGAACCCAGAAATGGACCAACAAATGGATGGCCAATTAATCTTCGACAAAGCAGGAAAGAAGCACCAATGGAAAGAAGATAGTCTCTTCAAATGGTGCTGGGAAAACTGGACCACTCTTACACCGTACACAAAAATAAATTCAAAATGGATGAAAGATCTGCATGTGAGACAGGAAACCATCGCTATCCTATGGGAGAAAACAGGCAGCAACCTCTTTGACCTCAGCTGCAGCAGCTTCTTACTAGACATGACTCTGAAGGCAAGGGAAACAAAAACAAAAATGAACTATTGGGACCTCATCAAGATAAAAAGCTTCTGCACAGCAAAGGAAACAATCAACAAAACTAAAAGGCAACTGATGGAACCAGAGAAGATATTTGCAAGTAACATATCTCATAAAGGGTTAATATCCAAAATCTATGAAGAGCTTCCAAAACTCGACACCAGAAAAACAAATAATCCAGTGAAGAAGTGGACAGACTCAGGAATTGACATTTTTCCAAAGAAGACATCCAGATGGCCAACAGACACATGAAAAGATGCTCAACGTCACTCATCATCAGGGAAATACAAATCAAAACCACAATGAGGTACCACCTTGCACCTGTCAGAATGCGTAAAATTAACAACTCAGGCAACAACAGATGTTGGTGAAGATATGGAGAAAGAGGAACCCCTTTGCATTGTTGGTGGGAATGCAAACTAGTGCAGCCAGTCTGGAACACAGTATGGAGGCTCCTCAAAAAATTAAAAATAGAACTACCGTGTGACCCAGAAATTGCATTACTAGGCATTTATCCAAAGGATAAAAAAACTCTGATTCAAAGGTGCGCATGCATCCTATATAACACACATACATACATACATACACACATACACACACACACACACACACACACACACACACACACACACACACTGGAATATTACACAGCCACGAAAAAGAATAAAACCTTGCTATTTGCAACAATGTGGATGGAAATAGACTGTATAATGCTAAGCGAAATAAATCAATCAGAGAGACAAATATTTTATTTCACTCTATGTGGAATCTAAGAAACAAAACAGATGAACTATAGGGGAAGGGAAGGAAAAATAGGATAAAAACAGAGAGGGAGGCAAACCATAAAAGACTCAAATACAGAGAACAAACTGAGGGTTGCTGAAGGTTGCTGGAAGGGTGTTGGGTATGGGGATGGGTTAAATGGATGATGGGCATTAAGGCGAGCTCTTGTTGGGATGAGCACTGGTATTATATGGAAGTGATGAATCATTAGATTCTACTCCTGAAACCAATACTACATTGTGTGTTAACTAACCTGAATTTAAATAAATAAATTTAAAAAAATGTATGGATCTTATTTGAATCTCAGAAAAAAAAAACAGAATAAAACTCTTTCAAACACTAATAAGATATCTGATACTATTAAGAAATCATTGTTAAGCATTTTTTAAAGAGATTCTTTTAAAAAATGTTTATTTATTTTGAGAGGGAGAGAGAAAGCATGCAAGCAGGAGAGGGACAAGAGAGAAAACACCAAGCAGGCTCTGCACTGTCAGCACAGAGCTTGATGTGGGGCTTGAATCCATGAACCCTGAGATGACGACCTGAGCTACAATCTAGAGTCAGACTCTACCAACTGGGCCACCTAGGTGCCCCCCCCCCCCCCCACTACGGAACATTTTTAAGGCATGATAATGGTACTGCAGTTTTGTTTTGGTTTTTTTGTTTTTTTTTTTTTTAATTTTTTTTTCCAACGTTTATTTATTTTTGGGACAGAGAGAGACAGAGCATGAACGGGGGAGGGGCAGAGAGAGAGGGAGACACAGAATCGGAAACAGGCTCCAGGCTCTGAGCCATCAGCCCAGAGCCCAACGCGGGGCTCGAACTCACGGACCGCGAGATCGTGACCTGGCTGAAGTCGGACGCTTAACCGACTGCGCCACCCAGGCGCCCCTGCAGTTTTGTTTTTAAAAAAGAATCTTTATCTTTTATTTAAGAATCCTCAGGAATATTTATGGGTGTAATGATACATATTCTTGTATGTACTTCAAATAATCAAGGGAGGAGGGAGTGGCTTGGGGTGTAAATAAAACACAAGTAGCAGTAAGTTGATAGTTGTTGAAACTGAGTTTTGGATGCGTGAGAGGTTATTATGCTCTTCTATGTTGGTTTGAATACGTTTGAAATCTTTTTGTAATAATTTTAGAAAAATGAGGGAGTGTCTCTTAAAACACTGTTGAGGCTTTAGGTCTAGGTGGTGGTAACCAAGCACATGAGAACTCCTTCAAAACTCGTTTTGGAATTACTGAAGTCCTAAACACCATGCCAAATACTTTCCCTCTTATTTGACAAATCATTTGTATTTTAAAAGTAATTTAATTTAGATGTTTCTACTTAGCTCAAATATTATTGTATGTGAACTACTCGATGTTCGTTTTCCACTCATCCAAAAAAAAAATCCCCAAACCAAAAGACAAACAATAAATGCTTATCTTTTAAGTTGTCTTCTATTTAAAATTTGAAGTTGTCATTTTGCCCAAATAGACAAAAACTGCCTCTTGAGTAAATACTGTCTCATTGATTACTGCAGAAGAAACTACCTCAAAACTTCGTGGCTTAAAACAACTATTTTATTTTATCTCGTGGCTCGTCTATTGGGTAGCTGTGCTCTTGCTTGGCGTTTCTCATGTAATTTCTCGTGGATTGAGGGCTGCAGCTGGGCTGACACGGGTGTCTCAGGCCTTGGAGTTCTCCATGTTGCTTCTCTCCCTAAACGGTGTCTCAGTTTTCAGAGTCTGGCCCCATGACCACTCTGTCTAGTAGCATGTCCTAGACTTCTAGCACAGCAGCCCAAGTCTTCTGGAAGGAAGCAGAAGCTGCCAGATCTTCTTAATGCCTGGGCTCAGAAGTCCCAGAACGTTCTTCCACATTCTATTGGTCAAAGTAGTCTTGGGGCCAGCCAAGATTCAGGGGCAGGGAAATATGCTCGGTGTCTTTATGAGAGGAGCAGCATGTATGTAGAAAGAAGAGTGGGATTGTGGGAGTATTTGGGGCCATCTTTGGAGATGCACTAGCTGCTACAATAGTTAATGCGAAAGTCAGAACATGCTTACTTATCAGAGACTACCACCCATCGTGTGTGTGTGTGTGTGTGTGTGTGTGTGTGTGTATAATCATTCCTCTCTCTATATAATACATGTAAATATAACTAGAATACAATATATATATACAAGAAATGAAGTATGCTTCAGTGCCAGCTCAGCCAGGTAAGCCCATATGAATGTCACATAGCCTCACTTTTGCTTGAAAATAAAAATTACATGGCATAGAAAGAATGTGTAAGGACCCGGACGAGGGCTTAAGAGTGCATACAGGCTATATTTTAGAACTATTCAATCCACTACAGAATTCACAGATATGGGTACAATTTCTAAGTTAACCACTATCTTGTGACTGGCTTGCTCTGTGGCTTGTCTTGGGGGAGAATGCTTTATCTTTGCTTTAGGCATTCCATCTCTGACGTGCCTTTTCAGTTGTGGGGACTATGATTTTAAACCCACCAAATGCAAGGAAACAATAGACGTCTTTCTTAGCTACTTGTAAAAGGTCACATGGAAAATGAGCATGTGCAGAGTGGTTCCAACTAGACATGCAAGCACATGCATAAATGAACACATTTAGAACATTGTTTGTCAGTGTTAACCCTTTGTTGACACAGAAAAAAGAAGATTGTTTTCTTATCTTCAGGCGGTTTTCAATTGAATTTGTGTGAAATAGAAAACAGAAGTGAATTGTTGAAATTTTCACTTGATCTGTTAGTGCTGGGAGCTCTGGAGAGACCCACTGTGGAGATAATGCCCGAATCCAGGGAGAGGGAAGGCACTCACTCACTAGTTTGGTTGGATCTTTCCTCTTAGTCTCAGGACAATAAGCAGACCAGAGCTACAGGAAGACCTTTAAAGCTCTATGAAGATTGTGCCCCTCCAACACAAGTCAAAAGAGAAATAGTAGTACTCTACAAATAAGTAGAAGATAGCAGAAGTAGACTTTTATCTGACTTTTACCTGTGATTTTTGTGAAACAGTGAATACCAAATTCTTTCAAAGGTTTCCTTTTCTTCCCCCCTCATAATTTAGTGTTTTTGCTTTATTAGAGCCGAATACTTGCCTTGCTTTGGGCAATATCGCACCATTGCCCAAAGCTCAGATCCACTGTCTCAGGAAGCCAATGTAATAACTTGTCAAGAAAAAACTGGTTAGTATGGTCTGCTCACCGATGTAGTTTATTGACTGATACGTTTATAGTGATCTAAGAGCACTGTATAGTTTTGGTTGGAATACAGCTGCTTCGGGGGAGAAACGGCAAGGTTAGATCACCCTCGGATTTCTGGAAAATATTTTATTATAATAGACCTAGCCATACATGGGAGGATTATAATATCTCATGGATCATCTGGGGGAAGAAACTGGCCTTCAATACTACTATTTCCAGAAGCGAACATAAAAACACTTTAATCCATTTCCCACAATGCATGTTGCTAAATTCGTAAAATTTTGCATTATGATTGCCATGGATAAACAAGAAGGGGCTTGAATGCATGCTTTGCTGTAGAAGACTTTTTTTTTTTGCAAAAAAAAAAAACCCAAAACCCCCCCAAAAAACGCAACTAGGGGGTTAAACAAAAGCTTTTGGCAGCTTTATTGAGCACACATGCATAAAGGGGTTTGCTTCTCCAGTAAGGGATACTGGAAAATCAAAGCCCTCTGACCTATGTGTCCGATGCACATGAAGAATAAAAAATAATAAAAAAGCTTAAAAAACCCAGGATGTCTTTCTATCAGGATGGAATGAAAAAGTAAATATTCATTGTGCATAAATCATGTCTGAAAGGCTGAGAACTTGTGCAATCTGAATTAAATTTGATGAAAATAGTGCATGGAATTGATGATTTCATTCTGAGTGCACAAGTCATTTTTCTGCTTATATTTTTTTCTCTTCTCTTCTTTCCTTCCCTCCCTCCCTGTCCAAGTGCCCCTCCTCCTCTCTACTTCCAAAAGAAGAGAACACTGTTCTCAGAACTCTCCCAGGCTTTCTTAATTGAAAGCAATGATTCTGAGTCACTCCTTTATATTAAGTGAAACACTCTTGCATGAATCTCCAGGGATGAAGTGATTAGCACAGCAAGAAGCCGGCAGACTCCGGTTGTCTCTGCAAGTGGTGGAAAGAATCAATACAATTTTGCAAAGATAACAGTGAAAGAATGGTATTTTCTTTCAAAACATGTCCCTCTCTGAAACATCAGTGCAGACATACGTCAAGATAGAAACCGGATCATATTTCTAACAGTTGAAGACTCAGATTTCGTCAAAGAAGACTGTTTGTTCTCATGCCCAAACTGTATCCTACACTGTCCCCTTGTCTGGACTATAATGGAATATAACATTAACTTCGGACAGTGGAGGTTGAGTTGGTGCCAACCTTGCTAATGAACATGTGGTTTCAATAATCATGTGGCTACTTGCACGTTAGGGGGCAAGGTGCCAGGTACTTAACGTCAAGGGGGCAACTGATGTAAAGAGTACCATCTCCTGATATGATTACATTTCCAAAAATGCTCTGGGCCCAGACTGAGACTCAGCAAATTGGGGGTGTCACTCAGTATCAGGGAGTTTAAGGCACTAACACATCAGGAGGGGCCCAGCAGATGGCTCAGAGAACCTGAAGCATCCCAGAGTGTTGGCGATAATGAAATGGATTACCCTGCAGTGTGGAAAAACTCAGCCTGGCCCAGGAGGGCGGTGGGAGGAGAGAGGATTAGGATCGCTCCCTGCTTCAAGTTCCTGGTGTTCTGGACTCTGGGATTTGAGGGTCTGAAAGCTAGAAGACAGTGAAATGAATTACAGTTTAATGATATTCCCACTACACTGACAAAATGGATTCAATTACATAATGGTAGCATTAAATGTTATTAAGAAGGGATCCAGAGTCTTGAGGCCAGACTCTCAGAAAATCACGATAAGCTGCTTAAAACAGCTGAAATAGCACATTTACAGGCTTTCCAGTCCTTGGTTTGTTGAAGAGGAAAAGAGTTACGTTTGCCCAAACATTCTGCAGTGCTGGTCTGTTATCAGGGCCTTTCATACACGGAGAGGGAGTATTAGGATATATCTGATTTGATTGTGCTATCTCCAAGTACACTTGGCCCCCTCCCCCCAGAAATGCTTTTGCGAAGCGCAGTGCTAAATGGCTTGCCTGAGGCCGTGTGACAGGGCCATGATTTTTCATGAGAGCAGGACCCCTTCTGGAAGGTGACCAGATTTATAGAGAATGGACTGGTTTTCTTCAATTCTATCTTCTCCTTTGCATGGAAGTCCTTTCATTCTGTTTCACTTTTAAATTTGCAAACTGTAAAATTCACTCTTTGTGATGTTCAGATTTGACAAACACGTAGAATCATGTATCTAGCACCATGATCCACATACAGAGAGTAACTTTGCTTCAAAAACTGTCTTCATGCTGCTTGTTTGTGTCAATTCTCCATCTCACCTCCAGCTGCTGGCAACTGCTGAGCTGTTCTCCGTCCTGTAGATTTGCCTTTGGCTGAAAATCATTTGAAGGGAATCTATAGTATGCAGTCTTTTCGGCATGATTCTTTTAGCAAAATCCATTTGACCTTCATCCATGTTGTTTCATGTATCGGCAGATTCTTCCTTTTCATTGCTGAGTAGTACGCCGTTTGTGGATGTACCACAGTTGGTTTATCCATTCACTCATGAGCCATTTGCACTGTTTCCAGTTTTTAGTGATTGTGAATGAAGCAGCTATAAGCATTTGCATACAGGTTTTTGTGTGAACATAGGCTTGTACTTCCCTTGGGTAGAATCTTGAGAATGAACTTGTTGAGTCATACGGTCAGTATAGGTTTAACTTTGTAAGAAATGGTTAAATTGTTTTCCAAAGGAGCTGTAATATTTTGCTTTCATGCCAGCACGATATGAGAGTTCCAGATGCTCTGTATCCTAATCAACTCTTGGTATTGTCAGTTTGTTTTTTAATGTAAATCATTTGTGTAGGTAAGTCCTGGTATCTCATTGTGGTTTTAATTTAGATCTCTCTGATGACTAATGATGTGTGCTTTTTTGCCATCTGTGTACCTTTTTTGGTGGCCTGTTCAAATCTCATCAATTTTTAAACTGAGTTGTTTTCTTATTAAGTCTTGGGAATTCTTTATATATTCTTCATATAGGCCCTTTGTCAGATATATTATTTGTAAATATGTTCTCTTAGGATTTGACTTGTCCTTTGATTCCCTTCCAGTATCTTTTACAGAGCAAAAGTTCTTAATCTTGATATAGTACACTATATAAATATATTCTTTTACAGATTGTCCTTTTTGTGGTATATCTAAGAATTCATCAGTTAACACAAAATCACATAGATTTCTCCTATGTTTTCCTCTAGAAACTTTCTAGTTTTATCTTTTGCATTAGGTCCATGATCAATTTCAAGTTATTTTTGCATAGAGTGCAAGGTATGGATTGAGGTTCATTTTTTTGCATACATATATGCATTTGAATATATGTGTATATCATATGTATTCACCATATTATGTTATATATATATTATATATAATAATGTATACATATATATGTATATATTGCTCTAATACAATTTCTTGAAACTACTATTTTTTATCCATGGAATTGCCTTTGCACCTTTATCAAAAATTAGTTGACTATATTTGCACGTGCATATTTTTTCTCTGGATTCTATTCTGTCTCACTGATCTATATATCTATCCTTTCATAAATACAAAGCTTTTTTTTTTTTAACTGAAGTTTTATAGTAAGTCTTGAGAACAGAGAATAGCTCTTCAACTTTGTGTTTTTGTTTTTCAGAACTGTTTTGGCTATTCTATTTGATGTTTATAAAAATCTTTTTGAGATATTGATTGAGTTTACAGGGTGTCTATAGATCATTTTGGGGGAGAATTGACATCTTAACAGTAGTGAACCTTCCAATTTATGAATATATCTCTCCACTTACCTAGGACTTTGCTTTTTCATCAGTGTTTTGTAATTTTTAGCGTATCTATTCTGCATGTATTTTGTTAAGTTTATAACTAAGTATTTGGTGGGGGGGTGCTGTAAATGTAATCATTTTGGGGCACCTGGGTGGCTCAGTCAGTTAAGCATCTGACTCTTGATTTCAGCTCAGGTCATGATCTCATGGTTCATGAGATCAAGCCCTGCGTGTTGATATTGAGATTCTCTCCCTCTTTCTGCCCCTCCCATGCTCTCTGTTTCAAAAATAAATAAATAAACATTAAAAAAATAAATGGTGTCCTTTTATATATTTTGAGTTTCAGTTGTTCATTGCTGATATATAGAAATACAATGGATTTTTGTATATTGATTTTTATCCTACAGCCTAGCTAAACTAGTTTAGTTTAGTTTAGTTTCAGAAGGATTTATTTCTGTAGACTCCATATTTCTCCTTAGACAAACATTTAAGCTGCAGATAGGGGGTTTCATTTCTTCCTTTCCAATCTGTATGCCCTTCTTTTATTTATTTTTCTTTCCTATTGCATCTGCTAGAATTTACAGTGTGATGTTGAATAAAAGTAGCAATAAAGAACATCCTTACCTTGTTCCCATTCTTTTCATCTATTAAGATGATCATATTATTTTCTTCTCTACTTTGTAATTTGGTGAATTATATCAATTATTTGAATGTTGAACCAGCCTTACTTGGCCATGATGTACTATCTTTTAAAATATACTTTTTATAGATTGCTACCTTACATTCACCAATATTTATACAGGATTTTTGTGACTGTTTGTATAAGGGTTTAATGCTAACATTTTTTCTCTGAGCACTGCTTTAGATGCATTCCACAAATTTTTACATGCTGCTTTTTAATTTTCTTTCAGTACAAAATATTTTAAAATTGACCTTGAGACCTTCTCTTTGACCATGCATTACTTCAAAGTGACTTGTTTAATTTCCAAATATTTGAGGATATACAGATAATTTTTCTGTTACTAATTTTTTTTAACATTTATTTATTTTCGAGAGACACAGAGGGTGAGTGGGGGAGGGGAAGAGAGAAAGGGAGACACAGAATCTGAAGCAGGCTCCGGGCTCTGAGCTGTGAGCAAAGAGCCCGACACAGGGCTCGAACTCACGAACTGTGAGATCATGACCTGAGCCTAAGTCAGCTGCTTAACCGACTGAGCCACCCAGGTGCCCTTCTGTTACTAATTTTTTAAGTTAACTTCAGTATGGTAAAAGAACACTCTTAGGATGATATCTTTTAAATTTGGTAAAGTTTGTGGAATAGAATATGATCTAACTGAATGTTATAAGTGCACTTGAAGAGAATATGTATAATGTAATGTATAATGTATAATTGGATGTAATAGTCTACAAATGTCAACTTAGGCCAAATTGGTTGATAGTAATGATGAGGACTTTGGCCTACTTGCTCTGTCAATTACAGAAAGAGGAATGTTGAAATTTCCACTGTTATTTTGGATTCCCTATTTCTCATTTATGTTCCATAAATTTTTACTTCAAGAATTTTGAAGCTCTGTTGCTAAGCAAATACACATTTAGGATTGTTATATCTTCTTGGAGAATTTATCTTTTTGTTCAGAGGTTATTTTTTCCTTTTTCCTTGGTAATATTCCTTTTGTAGTATACTTCATTTTATATTAATTGAGTATGCCAGCTTTTCCCTTGATTATTTTTGGTATAGTATACATTTCTCTATCTTTTATTTTAATTGATCTTCATATATATATATTTTAATTTTTTCACATTTTATTTTTATCTTTTTGAGAGACAGAGACAGACTATGAGCAGGGGAGGGACAGAGAGAGAGAGAGAGAAAGAGAGAGAGAGAGAGAGAGAATGAATCCAAAGCAGGCTCCAGGCTCTGGGCTGTCAGCACAGAGCCCTCTGCAGGGCTCGAACCCATGAACTGTGAGATCATGACCTGAGCTGAAGTCGCATGCTAAACCGACTGAGCCATTCAGGTGCCCCAATTGATCTTTATATTTAAAATGAGTTTCTGGTAGAGAGCCTATAATTTGGGTCTTGCTTTTTTACTCAACCTGACAATTTCTGGTTTTAATTATTTTGTTGAGAATGTTTATATTTAATGTTATTATTAATACGGTCAGATTAAAATCTACCCACTTGCTTGCTGTTTTCTATTTGCTCTATCTGTTCTTTATTATTTTGCCCTTTTCAGCCATTTTTTGGATAATTTAAAATTTTTTATTGTTTCATTTTATCTTCAGTGTTGGCTTATTATTTATACCTCTTCCTTATTTTTACTTTTTGTAAAAGTTACAACACGTGTCTTTGATTAACCTGAGTTTACCTTCAAATAATATTATATTTCTTCACATATAGTATGAGGGCCTTACAACAGTATATTCCCAATTTCTCCATGCTATAGCTTATGCTCTACATTTTAGTTTTACTAGGTTATAAGCACACAACACACTGATCCTATTTTTGTTTCACATAGTTATCTTTTAGAACACTTACCAGTATGAAAATGCATTAAAAAAAAAAACCTTTACTCATTCTCTTTGTAGCCCTTTACATTTGTTTGCATAGATCGAACTTTCTGGCTGATATTATAGTCCTTCTGCTCAAAAGACCTGTAGGTGCAGGTCTACTGGCAATAAATTCTCTCAGTTAAAAAAAAAATCTTTTCCTTCATTAAAAAAAATGTTTTTCTGGGTACAAGATTCTGGGTTGATTTTTTTTTTTAAATCTTCACTTTAAAGATGTCACTCCATTTTTTTTCCTCTGGTTTTCACAGTTTGAGAAGTTTGTTTTTATCTTTGCTCCTCTCCATGTGATATGTCTTTAATTTTATGTTGTTTCTAATAAAATTTATTTTTAGAATAGTTTTAGATTTACAGAAAAATTGTGACTTGTGGAACAGAGTTTCAATATACACCATACCCATTTTCCTCTATTATTAACATCTCATATTAGTATGACAAATCTGTTACAACTAATGAAACAATATTGATAGATTAGTATTAACTAAAGTCCATACTTGATTCAGATTTTCTTAGTTTTTACTTTGTGTCCTTTTTGTATTCTAGAATACCGTCTAAAATACCAGGTTATATATAGTCATCGTTTTTCCTTAGTCTCCTCTTGTCTGTTTTTCAGACTTTCTTTGTTTTTGATGAGCATGGTAGTTTTGAAGAGTTATTGGTCTGGTATTTTTTAGAATTTCCCTTAATTTGGATTTTTCTGATGTTTTTCTCATAATTAGGCTGGGGTTACGGAGTTTTGAGAGGAAGACTGCAGAGGTAAAGTGATATTTTTGTCACATCACATCAAGGGTGCATGTAATCAATATGAATTATCACTGTTAATGTTGGCTTGACCATCTGACTGAGGTAGCATTTATTAGGTTTCTGCACTATAAAGTTGTTCCCTTCCTTCTGAACTTTTTGGAAGGAAGTGAGTATGAAAAGCCCATATTTAAGGAGTGGAGAGTTATGCTCTCTCTTCTTGGGTATAGGGTATTTGCATAATTTATTTGGAATTCATCTGCAAGGGAGATTTGTCTTTTCTCCTCCAGTTTTTACTTATTCAGTCATTTATATATATCAGTGCTAATGTATCACTTACTTTTGTCTGCCTTCAAAATTTTCTTCTCTTTTTTTTGTTTTTTGACAGTTTTCTTTGTTTATTCTTTTTTTTTTGGCAGTTTGATTAAGGTATGTCTAGGGTTTGTTTGCTTTGTATTGTATTGTGTGTATCCTTTTTGATGTTCTCTGCGTTTCTTGGACCTGTAGCTTGGTATCTGTCATTAATTATGGAAAATTCTTGGCCATTTTATCGTCAAATGTTTTATCTGCTTTATTCCTTCTCCCTTCTTATAAGATTCCATTTAAACATATCTCAGATATATGTCATTGTCCTATATCCTTTGGATGTTCCATTCTTCTTTTTTCACTCTTGTCTTCTTTTTGTGTTTCAATTTGGGTAATTTATATTGACCTATATTCAGGTTTACTGATTCTCTCCTTGACTGTGTCAAATCTACTAATGAACCAGTTAGTGGCAACCTTCATCTCTGTAGCTGTGTTTTTTATTCCTAGCATCTCTATTTGAGCTTCCTTTGCTGTTTTCATCTGTCTGCTGAAATTACTTGTCCAAGATTGCGTGTCCCCCTTACCCCCTTACCCTTTAACATATTAATTATAGTTATTTTAAATTTCCTATCTTACAGTTTCAACCTTTGTGTCATATCTGAGTCTGATTGTAATTATTTACTCTAGACAGTGTGTTGTTTCTTTTTGCTTTATTTTTGTATGTTCGTAATTTTTTGTTGAAAGCTGGACATCTTGTGTAGGACAGTACATACACGTGTGGTTTTTGTGCCTGGAAATAAATACACTTCTTCCTGATGGGCCTTAATGTGGATTATTGGTCAACCTAGTCAGGAATCGAGCTGGTCCTGGGGATTGTTGTTGCTACGATTACCCACAGTACCTCATAGATTTCACATTTCTCTAGTGATACTTTGTGTTTAGGGTGGAGGTTGGCTTGCCAGAGGCTTTTTCTCAATGTTCATTTTCAGCTTTAGGTTTTTCCTTTGAGCCATGCCTCAGAGGGAGTCTGTTTCCATATTCATATAATTCTTCTCCACTGTTGCTTGTTACTTGACGCTTATTAGCCTGGTGATTTGGAGTCAGGACTACATTGTCTGTTATTGTCATTAAATTTGTTTTAGGCAGGCATTGTGTCCTTGAAGACCTTTTTCTACAAATTTGTTTTGTTTTTTATTTTTTAATTTTAAAAAGTATGGTGTCCATTCTTAAGGATCTGGGAGAAGTATGGAGGTATCTTGAGGCAGTTTAATCCAAAAAAATGTATCTGAGCACCAACTATATGCCAAGACAGTGCTAAATGCTTGAGATGCAAATGTAGCTATGACTTGACTTGTTCTATTCAGAAGCTCGGTAATAGGGAACTACAAACTGGTAAACATTATAACCTAGTGTATGTAATGGTAGGAGTAGACTCCAGGTGTTTTGAGATACAACAGAGGCCTTTTTTAGCTCAATGTAGTTCATGGTGAAGTTCAGGGAATTTTCCTGGAGGAAACCAGGCAAGTCACCGTCTCTTTAGGAGATCTTATTGTGTGTTCCCGTAGGCAAGTGAAAATGGATTTGCAATGAGAGAGGGAAAGACATGAGAATCTGAAGGATTCAGGAGGTAGATGAGGAAACTATGGAGAAATATAGCACTTTCCAGAAGTCATAGTCTCTGCATTACTTCAGGTATCTTCATGGTGTTATCAGGAAACATCAAGATTTTTTGATTCAGACAAATTGGGTTTGAAATCTGGCTTTCTCACTTACACCTTTCTCCTACAACCCGAGGACCTTGGGGAAAACTACCTTCCTAAGGTTCAGTTTTTTTATATATAAAATGGTAAAAGTGTTCCTATTTCATAGGATTGCTGTGAACATTATATGAAGCCCCTTGGCTTCTAAAAAGAAGATCCATAATGAGTATCTGTTGTTGCTGTCATTGTCATTTGCAGCCTGTAATTTAAATATTTTAAGTCTTTAGGTAACTAATGATGAGCTCACTCCAAGGTCTTGTGAAGAGTCCACTTGGAAATAGAAGCATCCATTTTTTCTGTAGAAGTTCTTCCCCAAGCATCTGATTCGATACTAATGGTGAAGAAGCAGCTTAAAAATAAGAACCTGTAGGAGCATTTGGGTGGCTCAGTTGGTTGAGCATCTGACTTGTGCTCTGGTCATGATCTCATGGGTTTGTGAGTTCAAGCCTCGCATTGGGCTCTCTGCCCGGGCTCTCTCTCAAAAATCAATGAACATTAAAAAGATAAGATTTCAGAGCACCTGGGTGGCTGGATGTTGAGCATCTGACTTTGGCTCAGGTCACGATCTTGCTGTTTGTGAGTTTGAGCCCCATGTTGGGCTCTGTGCTGAAGCTCAGAACTTGGAGCCTGCTTTGGATTCTGTGTCTCCCAATCTCTCTCTGCCCCTCCCCTGCTTCCTTTCTCTCTCTCTCTTTCTCTCTCTCTCTCTCAAAATGAATAAAACATTAAAAAATTAAAAAAATAAGATCCCGTAAAAGTGTATTTAAAAACTCACCTCCTGTGGTCATCTCTTCTAAGAGCTTAAATCTCAGAATTTTTTCCAGTGAGTATATAGACCCCACAGAGTTCATAACCCTGTAATGTTTTGGCCATGTGTACCCATCTGGTACATTCAACCACCAAACTGGAATATGATATGGTGTTTTCTGGACAGGATTAAGAGTGAGTTCTCTTAGGCTCAAATGACCCCTGCAATCAGGGGCAAGAGGGCTGTAATTGGCCTGTCACTCAACGGACATGCTAAGAATAATAGAAGCAGAGATGACTACTTTGCCTTGTGGTGAATGCCCTCCTTTGGGGGATTAGCAAGATGGTTAGATGAACAGTAGGCAAGACTAGCTCTCTTTGCCCTGCTTCTTCCTTTAGTATACAATATAGCTTGTTTTAGGACCTGAACACCAGTGATATGGCCACTACAACTTCTTCCTTAGAAAACCAAGATTTGTCCTCACAAATGCAGACTATGGTTAAGATTATGGGAGCTGGGTGGATGAGGGGTAATTCTGTGCCAGTCTTTGTTCATTCATTTATTCCTTCAGCTGAAATATATTCAATACTTTGTTTATGACTGGCTGAACTTCAAGGAATAATGCTGGATTTTTCTTCTTTTCTAATAGAGTTTCTTGGAGGCACATAGCTACTAATCACATAATCACAAAGATAAACATATTTCAGAGATAATTACTCTGAGGAAGAGTTATCTGATTTGGGGGTTCTGGGAAGTCTTCCCCAAATGAGGTAATTTCTGAACTAGATGAGCTGGTCAGGGATGGGTGAAGCATATAAAAAGAAGTGCACTGCAGGTAATTGCAGCAGCATGCGCAAGGGTCCTGGGGATAAAGGAAACAGCAAATGTGAGCAGAAAGAAGAGCAGTGAGAATGCAATATAGAGAATGAGGGAGGAGGGTGGTGCAAAACATAGTTGGGAAGGGGGCAGAGGTCAGGCCAGCAGGACCTGATAAGGCATTTGCAGGGTTTAGGTTGTCATTCAAAGGGCAAGGGAAACTGCTGAAGAATGGTACGTGGGGTAGGATTGGGAGGGGGTGACCATGGTCTAATCTGAAAAGATCACAAAGGCTGCAGGATGGAGAATAGATTGTGAGGACAGCAAGAGTAAGTGTGGGAGGACTCGTTAGGAGGTATGAGGATGGTTTCTTTTCTCCTTTGTAGGTGGGAGAAACTTGAATAGGTATAAATGTCAACTAGAAAGATACAAGTTGGAGGAAATGCTGAATATAAACAGAGAAGAGACAGTGAAACGTGCCTGGAAAGGCCAATGTAATACTTGGAGAAATTTGGCTTAGAAAAGGAGAAGGACTGATTCTACTTTCTAACAGAAGAGGAGAAAGGGGGATGAATACATGTAAGGAGTTCACCACGGGAGCTTCTGTCTTATGGCTTTTATTTTATTTGTGAAGTAGGAAGTGGGGCCAGTTGTTAAGTGTGAGAGGGAAGGTGGGGGATAAAAGGGCAAATTAGAGATCCAAAGAGGGTGGAGAAATTTTGAAATATTTACTAGAAAGGGGGGGAAAACTGATTTAGATGCATATAGGAATCTTGCTAAGATGTGTTGAGAACACACTGGTTTTGGTGCTTATAACTTCACATGCCAATAAACTCCATATGTCACTTTCTCCATCAATACCTGTCTATTTGGCCTCAGGCATGGAGGAAGAAAAAAGTTGGGTTCAGGTAACATTGGCATTTTGTTGGAAGCTGCTGATATAAATGTAAATAAAAAGGAGGGATTATAGGACACTGGCAAATATGTTATTGAAATGATGTAACATGGGGGCGCCTGGGTGGCTCAGTTGGTTGGTCGTCTGACTTTGGCTCAGGTCTCATGGTTCATGGGTTTGAGCCCCAGGTCGGGCTCTGTGCTGACAGCTCAGAGCCTGGAGCCTGCTTCAGATTCTGTGTCTCCCTCTCTCTCTGCCCCTCCCCTGCTTGTGCTCTGTCTCTGTCTCAAAAATAAATAAAAAAATTAAAAAAAATTATATAACATGAAAATCAGGTTGGAAAGGAGGGATTTGGAAAAGGAGGCTGATTGAGAGAAAGCAGAAGGGTCAGTAGAATGGAGATTCTAAAGAGGTTAAAGAATATTTGTAATCTAAGGAGCCAAAGAAACAAGCTGGATGGAAAGGAGTTAGTAGGAACATGATTTAATGATTTTGGTTATACAGAGGTTTTGGGTGATGACTAGTTCTAGGGTAACTCTGGGAGATAATTCTCCATGCATATTTTTATGTTTCTGTTCGATCTGGGCTTTCCAAGAAAACAACACTAGCAAGGTTGGTTGAATGATGATTGAATGACAAATATATGACAAATATACCTTAGAAGCTAGAGGTAATATATTACTCCAGAGAGACTTAGAGACTTATTTTTCATGGAATCACATACTTACATTTCTGAATAGTAAAAACCCAAGGACCTTCTCCCAAATTCTCGGAGAGGATTTATTCACATTCCAGATTAAGTCTCTTTCTCTTTTTCCTTCCAGAAGGGAGGAGGGACAGATGTATCAGCCACCCACTGTAAGGTTATCATTTTAGGGACCTTCTCCTGTGTACAACTTTGCTGTATGCACAGGATACTTCTTTTTGGTTCTTATTAAGTCACCTTATGGGGACTGGGGCTCAGGGATCTGGTGCTAAGATGCTCTGTGAGTAAGAAATATTATGTTCTCTTATCCAGAGACTTTGTGTTTCCTGGCAGAAAAAAACCATGATCAAGGTCACAAAGTCTTTAATTAATAAAGGGAACATTAGAGAGATCAGTAGAAGATAGCATCAAGATGGTAGAGAAAATGGCATAAACAAATAACTGAGTCCCCAAAATTAATTATTAATTCATACAATTAACATTTTTTTTTCAACGTTTTTTTTTTTTTTAATTTATTTTTGGGACAGAGAGAGACAGAGCATGAACGGGGGAGGGGCAGAGAGAGAGGGAGACACAGAATCGGAAACAGGCTCCAGGCTCCGAGCCATCAGCCCAGAGCCCGACGCGGGGCTCGAACTCACGGACCGCGAGATCGTGACCTGGCTGAAGTCGGACGCTTAACCGACTGCGCCACCCAGGCGCCCCATACAATTAACATTTTTTATAAGAAGCTAATAGACTAGAAGCAACAATGGGGAACAAAGAAGATGCCGATCCTACAGACACATGCAGTATAAGTCTTTCAAGAGAAAGACATGTGGGTAGAAAGTAGGTCAAGGGCAAGTGGAAGTTCGATGAAAAACAGTTCTAGTGGGCCTGGTTAAAGGCTCTGGGAAATGAAATATTAAGGTTGGAATAGACAGGGAAGGATCATTTGGATGGTGTTCTGAGATTGATGCAAGGTGGGCTTATACTTTGTGGTTTTGATGATGGTGGGACTATGCCCATGGCATCATTCATCTGTTTCAGCAGTTATAATCTCATCTACCTGGACTCCTGTGGTGGACATCATTCCAGGACTTCCAGTGCACAGCCTGGCATTTTATAGGCTAAAATCCTTGCACCACACTCAGTGTGGGGTGATTTTTCTTGAAGTATCAACATAAACTTCCAAAAAGGGATATCCTGTGACCTCAGGTCAAGAAAATAAACTTGTCCATAGTTATGATAGAAGTTGAATCTGTTATTTAGGAAAACTAGAGCTGAGATCGAGCAGTCATCTTCAGAAGAGTTAAATTAATATTCTAAGATGCAGGTTAAAAACAACCACTTCTTGGATAGCTTATAAAATTCTTGCAATTTGACAACTGTCTTACGTTTACTAAAAACCATTTCCCCTTCTACCCAAGACCATTCCTTCCTTGTCTGCTTCCAACCTGTGACAGTGAAAGAATTCTATGCTTTGCTTATGGAGTCATAAAAGGCCAGGTTAAAGCTGGAAAAGGAGCAGAGTACATTTGCTTATTGAAGGTTTTCGTTTCTAGAGGGCCTGGTTTTCCAGACTTTGATCAATGAAGGCAACTACAGAAGAGTAAATTGGCCAAAACACTTTGATGCTTCTAGAGTAGCTAGGCACCCTCACAAAAAATGAAATTGCCTTGGACCATCAGCAGTGGTTTTCTGTAGTAAAAATAATCTCAGAAAACCTGGGACTGCCCCTTAGTTCTTCACTTCGTATCTCATAGCTAATATAGATCAATATTTTCCCACTATTTCCTAAATTCAAACAAATTCTAAATTCTGTAAGAAAACCAAGAAGTTCACTGAGGCCAAAGTGGCCAACCATTTGAAGGTACTGTTTGAGAGAAACTGGCCACAGAACTAAGGTCTTTATTCCACAAGTGTGAGAAGCTACAAAGGAAGGAGACAGTTCCAATTTTTTTTAAAAAAACCCCACACAACTTTTTGTCCTAATTATGAAAATAATACATATTATTAAAAATTAAAAGATAAATGTAACTTATCAAAAGAAATTATAATTATAGTTTCACATTCCAGGAATAACTAATGTTAACATTTTGTTGCACAGTTACTTTAATGCCAATTAACTGATGTGCGACTGATAAAGAGGGAAATGTGTCCATGTAAGGTGGAAATCGTGTAGCTTCATATGAGGTTTTTTTCCCCCAGAATTTTAACATTTTGAAGATATTCGGGGTGAGCTTTCTTAAAATAATAAAAAAGCCTTATCAATATACTTCAAGAAAAAAAAACTGAAGTAGAATAAAAATTATTCACAATGCGAATACATTCTTTAATGAATTTCTGCAGTTTATTTTTAAGTTTTGATGAGACTGGTATCTATTTTGAGCAAATACCCTAAAGGACTTAACCATTGAAGTAGGAATCATGAGTCCCAGTATTGAAAGCTGAAAATAGCATCACATCTGTTTGTGATGCTGGGTCAGTTGCCTGAGAAGACTCACCTGTGCTATTGTTTTGATTATTGTCATTACAAATTTCTATAGGTTTTGAGGGGGCTGCCTGGATTTTATTTTTACTGAGCCTTATTATTGCCTTGATTTTTCCGAACTCTGGGATTTTGGGGGTTTATAGCTTTATAGCATATTGCCTGTGTATCTTCCAGTCTTTTTAATTGAATACATAGTTTTCTTTTGATCATAAAAACGTCATTTTTTAAATGATTTTTTTCTTTTAAAGTATGGTTGGTATTGTAACTAAGTAACAAGGAATATACTGCCTTCCACATAACAGTACTCTTTTCAGTATAACATATATATGTATGTATGTATATATACATGTATAAGTATACATAAGTGTGTATGTATATATACACATATAAGTGTATATAAGTATAATGTATATAAGTATTATGTATATACATGTTTATATGTAAATAGAGTAGGTTTTAAAATTTAAACACACACATTTGTATGTGTGTATATGTGTGTATATATATGTATATATACATATATATACATATGCATACATATATATGTATATACATATATATATATACATATATAGTTTTAAACTTTTATTGTAGTTAAAATTATCTCTAAAATATCCAAAAGCAAAAATTACCTACAATCCCAGCACATGTTTTGAATTTATATAAAGAAACAAAGTCTCACTTCCATCCATTTCAATCCTTAGAAATAACCATTATTAGCAGTTTGTAGTATGTACTCTTGAGTAATTTTTCTTATGCTTATAGAGATATATTTATACATGTACCTGCCCTATACCTGTCTATGGATCTATTTCTCTGTTGATACACATAGAAGATACATGTATGAATACATATTTACTTTAATCAAAATGAAATCACGCTATATTAAATATTTAAATAACAAGTAGATTAAAGTCTTTCTCATTTCATG
This sequence comes from Prionailurus viverrinus, assembly GCF_022837055.1. Taxonomy (NCBI): domain Eukaryota; kingdom Metazoa; phylum Chordata; class Mammalia; order Carnivora; family Felidae; genus Prionailurus; species Prionailurus viverrinus. Next base: position 21,002,351 of record NC_062561.1, on the reverse strand, counting down.
TCATATTACAAGCTTTATTCCAGATCTATCACATTCTTTTCAATTTGTCATAGTATTCCATTGTGTGAGACAAGCTATGCGTACCCCATACTTAAGCTACAATAATAAAACAGACATAGGATGACATGAAAAAGATGAGAACTGGAGGCATATAGTTACTGTTCCATAGCAATTCTCCATCTCAGTCAGGCACATAATGCCAATTGCTATATTAGGGGAAAATCTTATTACCTGGACGTTTGTCCAGATATTTCAGCATACTCCATAGCTACTATAATAAGAATCATATGGAACTTGCAGAGGGAAAGACTGGTAAATCAGTAGAACAGAGAAGAGTCTAAGAACAGACTAAACATATATTTAAGTCTCCATGACTCTTTTCTCTGCTTTCTGAGTCATTTTTCCTTATCTGTTGGAAATAGTCCTTATCTGCAACTGAGTGGCCATCTCAGTCTGTAGAATGTCGGGGCTTTGGGATCTCTTTTCATTTTGAACTGTTTTTGTTCCTTTTGATCAAAGCTGTTTTCTCTGAGTACTATTCTCTTAACAATTTTGTGTATTGCCTATGAATCTTATTGGGATTCATTTAATTCGATGAAAGCAACATTCATAAATGTCTTAAAAATTAAATAAAATTTAAATTTTAAAACTATCGTGAATGTATACAAATGTAATACACAGACATGTTTTATCTATGTTTGATATATGCAAACATAAAACATGTATATGTGTTGCATTTCACAAAATGTCTAACAACTACATCTTTTATTTTTATCCTGAAGCCATTTCTTTCTTTGAGACCCTTTTTCTGTAAGGAAAGATGATCTTAGGTATCTTGAAGTTTCTTTAAATTCTATTAAAAAACTGAGCAGTTCTGTTCCTAACTAATTTTTTTAAAATCTGTACCTTATATGTTACTAAAAGAAACTATTTAACAATTTTAATGCTATGTCTGGAATTCTCTAGCCAAAGTCACCAATTCATTAGAAATATTTTTTTTGTTTTTCACATTATCATGCATGACAAATTGCAAACTTGTCACCCCTACATAACACCAGTCCTTTCTTTCAGTCTCCAATAACATTATCCTCAATGTCTTTTTAGCCTTCATTTACAGTTTCTCAAGACCTTCTGGCCTCTGCCCACTGCCTGATTCAAAGCCAAAATCACCTGTTTTAGATTTTGTTATGGTAACACTCCAGTCCCAGGTACCAATCTCTGTTGTGGCTATCTGTGGCTGAAAATGCATTCACTCCAAAACTTAGTGACTTAAAACAATTATTTTGTGCCTCACAGTTTTATGGGTTGACTAAATTTGGCTATGAGGTTGTCATTTGAAGTTACTCATGAGATTATAGTCAGAAAGTAGCTGGGATTGGAATCCAAGGCTTGACTGAATTGAATATCTAAGATGATTTCTTCATTAACATGGTTTTGATGCCTCAACTATGATAATTGGAACAGCTGATACTGGCTGGGCATTTTATTGCTTCCATTTGGCCTCTTCATGTAGGGCTTAGGATACCTTATAGCAGGAAGGTCTCAATGGTGACTGAACTTCTTACATGGCAGCTCGCTTTCCCCAGAGTATGTGTTCCCAAGGACCAAGGTGAAATCTTAAAACTTCTTAAGACCAACTTTTGCCACATTTTGTTGGACACACATGCCAGCCTTGATTCAATGTGGGGAGGGCCTGGACAGCAACATGAATCCTAGGGGATGTGGTTCATTGAAGGGTCTTCCTTGTAGAATAGTTACTATATGTAGATAAACCATAACTTATTTAACCATTCCTCTATTGATTATGATAAGTATGGTTTACTTAAATTTGTTGCTATTATTAACTTTGCTGCAGAGAACCTCCTTTTCATGTGATTTTGTCAGTCCTTCTCAAATGTATATGTAAATGTAATACTTTTTAACTGAACATAAAGGAAGATTTTGAAGGAACTCTATAGATTTATGAAAGAGAAAGTGTATAAGACTTGGCAATAGATTTTTGGAAAAGAATAGTGAAAAGACATTTGTCCAAACATTTCAGCATACTCTATAGCTGCTATAATAAGAATCATACAGAACTTGCAGAGGAAAAGACCAGTAAATCAGTGGAACAGAGAAGAGCCTAAGAACAGACTAAATATATATTTAAGTCTAAGATTTGATATTGATGGTATTTCAAATCAGTGGGATAATAATGTATTATTGAGAAATATATATTAATATATTGATATTTTAGAAGAAAATATTATTAGATTTCCTCTCCTAACACATATAAAACCACATTGTAGATAAACTAAAGGCCTAGGTATAATATTAGATGAAAGTTATTTTTATTTTTATTTTTTAATATGAAATTTATTGTCCAATTGGTTTCCATACAACACCCAGTGCTCATCCCAACCGGTGCCCTCCTCAATGCCCATCATCCACTTTCCCCTCCCTCCCACCCCCCATCAACCCTCAGTTTATTCTCAGTTTTTAAGCGTCTCTTATGGTTTGGCTCTCTCCCTCTCTAACTTTTTTTTCCTTCCCCGCCCCCACAATGGTCTTCTGTTAAGTTTCTCAGGATCCACATAAGAGTGAAAACATATGGTATCAATGTCACTCCTCATCAGGGAAATTCAAATCAAAACCACACTGAGATACCACCTCACACCAGTCAGAGTAACCAAAGTGAATCAGGAGACTACAGATGCTGGAGAGGATGTGGAGAAACAGGAGCCCTCTTGCACTGTTGGTGGGAATGCAAACTGGTGCAGCCACTCTGGAAAACAGTGTGGAGGTTCCTCAAAACATTAAAAATAGATCTACCCTATGACCCAGCAATAACACTGCTAAGAATTTATCCAAGGGATGCAGGAGTGCTGATGCATAGGGGCACTTGTACCCCAATGTTTATAGCGGCACTTTCAACAATAGCCAAATTATGGAAAGAGCCTAAATGTCCACCAACTGATGAATGGATAAAGAAATTGTGGTTTATATACACAATGGAATACTACGTGACAATGAGAAAGAATGAAATATGGCCTTTTGTAGCAACATGGATGGAACTGGAGAGTGTTATGCTGAGTGAAATAAGTCATACAGAGAAAGATAGAAGACACTTAAAAACACTTTTTAAGAGTAAGCTCAGAATAGGAAAGACATGGGGCAAAAGAAAGCTGCATATGATTACATAAAGATTTAAAACTTCTGTTTTCCAAATGATATTACATTAACTTTAAAATTGTTATCATTATAATGCAAACAACAGAGTGAAGAAAATATTTGTAACACACAAGAAATTAATATTCTTAACACACACATAAAGCTTCTATATTCATAGACATATTTTTATATAGAAAAAGGAGGCAGAGTAATAAAGTCTAGAAATAAGTATTTCATCAATGAAGAAATGAAAATGACCAATAAATATATGTAGAATTTTTACCTTTACCCCAACTTAACATCCCAGTTTCAGTGGGCCGATAAAATTTTCTGCTCATCAATTTGTTCAGAAACCTATAATCTCCAGAGCTGGTGAGAATGAGGGGGAATGAGCTCTTTCATACACTGTTGCTGGGATTAAATATATTACTCTGACACGGAAATCCCACATCTAAGAACTTATAGAAAAAAGAGGGTGACTTTTTTCCATCACTTAATTTGATCTCAGGAACATTTTCCCATACCAGTAAAGAGTCTTTGAAACAATTATTTTTTACTGATTGTATATTATTTCTTTTCATAACTATGACATGATATATTTAGACATTCTTCTGTAATTGGGAATTTATATTGCTTTGAATATTTTGATTTTATATTTAAGAGAACATAACTGGATCCAGTAAGTAGATATTATTTACATCTGATTGGAAGAAACAAGAAGTAAAAAGATTTTTATAAGATAACTTGGACATTTTTAATATGGACTGGGCATTTAATGATTTAAAAAATAGTATTAGTTTTATTTTGTTTTATATTGGCTTTGTTGGATCAAGGGGCACATCAACATTTCTGTTTGTTAAGCCTCTGACCCATATCTTCTCAAAAATTTGATTGCTGAAATTCCTTCTGGAATTTCAAGAAGGAGATTCTGTGTTTCAACTATCCCCTTGAAGAGAAGAAAGACCTCAGGGATCCAAAACTTTGTTTTGTTTTGCCTCTTGGGGAACAGAGAGGAATGGGGGGCATATCCTTTTAAATTCTTTCTTATTTTTTTAAGTCAGCAAGAAACTATGATTGCTTATTGTTCACCAGAATTCTATGTCACATTTTTTAGAAACATGTTTGCAAATAATTTAGATTCTACAAAGACAGTAAAATGATGTTATTAAATAAATACAAAGGATTTGTGTTTACTAAATCCATGCAAACCTATTAATGAATAAGGGGGGGCTTAGGTGAGAATTTGATCAATGGAATGAGTTTATTTTTGCCATTTTATTTACAAAAATAAGGCAGTTCTTTTCACTATAAAGATAACATATGTTCATTGTAGAAGAAATATCAGTCATGTCCAAAGGGTCACTAGACAAAGATGCTTATATTTTGGCAACTTTTTTCTAATCTTTTCCATGCATAGTTATCACTTATTTTACAGTTTGTGATCCCATCAGATATATAATTTAATATCCCACTCTTAATGTAAGTTAGAATTTTTTCATATCGTTATAGATTTCTTGCAAGACATCTTTTTTAATGACTGTAATACCAAATGTATATATCACAGTTTAATTATTCTATCATTATTGGAAAAATAATGTTTGATATTAAGCCTTTTGAATACAGGTTTCATTTTTCATTTTTCAAATTGTTTTCTTAGGGATACCCACATACATTTTTCAACATGTTTGCTAACCACCTGTATTGGCTCTCAAGGACTATTTGTAGTTTTTACACATTTATTTGTTTCCTGTCCTACTGCGTCGTGTAAAAATTAATCATTTAACTTAGTGTCTGTGACATTTTTTCATGGTTTGTTGGGTAATTTTTAGTATTGATTAGTTTTTTTATGTATACAGAACATTTTCATTTTAATATGTAAAATCTGCAAATTTCCTACTTTGTGATTTCTACCCCCTGATTTAAGTATTTTAGATTCAATGACATGGAAAAATTCTTAGGGTAAAAAGCTGATTGATAAAATAGGAGCCTACAAAGGTCTTCCTTCTCTTGTACCATGTTGAGGGAGAAAGAAAGATGACACACGGGACTCGCATAGGGGCCTTTACCATCAGAGCAACCCGAGCAGGAGAGAGTGATGGTGATTCCTAGAAGGCTCGGGGGGTGATGATGAGCACGCCTAGGCTGGTGGCTTTGGGTGGATAAGGAGTGGACAAAGTGCAGTGACTGAGCCATGGCACTCCACCTGGTTACGCTGTAAGTGATCACAATTCGGCCATTCTATTTTGTCTCTCTTTCTCACCCAGGGATGTCTCTGAGCCTGTCTCGCTCCTACCCTCATCTGTGTCGTATTGCTGTAGGGTCTGTAACACTGGTTGGGAATAAGCCACTAAGAACACCAGACTCTTTCTGTTTCTCATAGGTTTAAGAAGCAGTCACTTACTTATTATTGACTACCGCGTTATGTACTATGAGGGGCAAAACAAAAAAGGTGGAAGGACATAGATTCAGGGTATGTTTCAAAGGTGTAGTTGACAGGATTTGTTGAAGGACTGGATGTAGGCCATGAGCAAAAGAGAAGCAAAGAGGCCCCAAAACTTTTGCCAGGAGCCCCTGGAGCAAGGAGTTGCCATATACTAAGATGGGATGAACAGCAGAAAAAGAAGTTTCCGGAGATAGCGATCAAGAGATCAGGTTTTGGATGTGTTAAATTTGATATGCCGTGAGACATATCAAATAGAAATGTACAGGTCCAAATGGAGATTATGGGGCTGCAGCTCAGAAGAGATACAGGCTAGAGACTTGTTAACAAACAGATATGTGAGATCACCAAGAGGTCAGGGTACCTAGAAGAGTGAACAAGATGAAGGACTGAGCCTTGGGACCTGCCACCGGGATGTTATTTAGAGGGCAGAGAGATGAGGATAAACTAACAAAGGAGACTGAGGGCAGCAACCAGAGAAACAAGAGGAAAGCCAGGACAGTTGGTGTCTTAGAAGCCAAGTGAAGGAAGTTCATCAGGCAGGAAAGAGTGATTGACTGGGTTGAATGTCGCTGGCAGGTCAGGCAAGATAGGAGCTAAGAGCTGATCTGTAGGTAGAACAAAATGGGGATGACTAGGGCCTTTGACAAGAGCAATTTCAGAAGAGTCGTGAAGGCAAAAGCCTAAATGGAGTGGGTTCAAGGGAAGATGGGAGGAGAAACTGGGACAGAGTAGAATTGCACTGTCCAGTATGAGCCACCGCACACAGGGGGCTCTTGAGCACTTGAAACGTGAGTACTCTGGGTTGAAATGTGCTATAAGGCTAACATAGGCATCAGAGGAGAATTACAAAGGGAATATAAAATATCTCAATAATTTGATAACAATCACATGTTGAAAAGATACTATTTTTGGATATGTTGGGTGAAATAAAATACATTATTTTTTTAGTGTTTATTTATTTTTGAGAGAGAGAGAGAGAGACAGCGTGCAAGCAGGGGAGGGTCAGAGAGAGAGAGGGAGATACAGAATCCGAAGCAGACTCCAGACTCTGAGCTGTCAGCACAGAGCCTGACGTAGGGCTCGAACTCCTGAACCACGAGATCATGACCTGAGCTGAAGTCAGATGCTTAACCGACTGAGCCACCCAGATGCCCCTAAATAAAATACATTATTAAAATTAATTTCACTTGTTCCTTTTTAGTAAAAGAATTTAAGGTAGCTACTAGAAAAATCAAGATTACAGATGTAGCTCATTTATATTTCTACTGGACAGTACTGGTATAGACAATGTTTTCAGGTAGTTTTATTGTAAAGGGGAAACAGATATATGGGTAGTAGTTGCTGGTGAAGTGGGGTTAAGAGGAATCCACACCATGGGGGGAGTGGATTATTCATACAGAGTAACCGGAGGGAAGTGATGGTCTGGAAGCAGAGAGGTGGGTATTTATGGAAGTTTCTCTTCTGCATTCTCAGTGACATAGGAAGCCAATCCTCGGCTGAGAAACAGCTTGGGGGAGGAGGTTCTCTTTTATAATCACACTATAGACCGCAGAGTTTGACACAAGCTGCCTGGCTGTAGACTAGCTTAGAAGAGAAGGAAGGGACATTATGGTGTACTTTCTGGGTTCACTGGTATTTCATTACCAAAGACATAAAATGAAATAACCCACTGGACAGCTTGTCCCGCTTGGTCATCTTCTCCCTTTTATTTCTTGGATCTCAATTTCTTTTTATCAAAGCAGAAAATAAAAGACCCACTCTCAACCACCTCTGTGTGCTGGGTGTTAACATAGTTCCTTCTGCTGCAGGCAGCTTGGTTTCTTTACGACTTAATTGCCACAAAATGTTTCAGTCCAGAGCCCTGCATTTTCCAACGCATCCTTTTGTGTTTCGTGTTTTCCTGCTTCTTTTCTGCCTTCAGGAAAGAAGCAAGAGGACAACTCGCTTGTCTCCATCACTCCAGAGAAGGCTGGGTGGACTGGGGAGGCAGCCTCCCACCCCGCACCCTCCACCGCCGTCGCCGGACTTGGCCACTCCGGGCCTGGGAGCAGCCAGGCTTCAAAGAGAAACCACTACTTCCTCCCCCAGCTCCAGCGCCAGCTTCACAGGCAGCTGGGCCGCTGATTAAACATGGAAGTTTCACTTCGGGCTACTTTCAACATTTGCATTATTCCAAAAGTTATTTTCAGGTATCCCATAAGGGATTTTTGGACCCCAGTACATGTGTGGTTTTGAAACTTTTCTTCATAGCTGCAACACCCAAAGGTCCAAAATAACGTTTGAATACAATCCTTTCAGTGACCCCTGTGCTCCCTGGATGGGACCCTGGGCGGTGTCGAGACTCTCAGGCAGCCCACCAAGCTGCACCAATAGTGACTTCTGGACTCGTGACTTGTCGAAGTCTCAGGTTATTATGTTCTGGTGGAGAGGAAATCAAAAGGGGTCTAAGGTGACCAGTCTCAGACTCAGATTTGGTCTGAGGTTTGGCCGGGATCAAAACTTAAAAATGGTCAGTGTCCTGATCTTTCTTTTTCTTCCCTTGCTGTCTCAGAGCAACGATCACATAAAAATACCCCGAGTTTATTTCCTGTGAAATAGTTGCAGTTTACCTTTGGGCTGATGAGCATCTGTACTTAAAGGACCATAAAAACTGGACGAGTTTACAAGATGCCGTGGGCTGGCACAATGTGGCAGGAGAGGAGAAAGCACTCAGGACGAGTAAATATTTTACAGCATCCACAGTTTTAGATTGTAACTGCTTGAACAGATAACCGCCTTCTCTCTCCGGCTCCCTTCTTCTCTCCCTTCCCGTTCCTTTGGCTTGCTTTCTTTCTGCCATGTTGTTGTTGTTGTTTTTTTTTTTTCCCTCTCACTCAAAATTAACTTTTTGCATTTAATTCTGACTGCTTCCTCCAACAGTTAATTTGTTAGGTAACTATTAAACATTTTATAGAATTCTCTGAGCTTGCCATAATCATTTTCTTGGCTGACCATCTAGAGTCATTCCATGCCATGGGACAGTTGGAACTGGAAAGACAGGAATTTTGGGTGGGTTGAGTTGGGTTACACCTGCTATTAAAAAGCCAGTCTTTGTGAACACAGAAACAAAAACAAATAAAATACAAGATAGTAAACAGCCAGCCTTGCTAAGCTGCATGCCTCCTTCTCTCTACAGTTTTGTGTGTGTTTGATTTGTCTGGGTTTTAGAAGTGATACCTCAATTTACAGCCTCCATAATCCTCAATGAATTAGTTTATGGTGAAACAAATCATACCAAGAAGGGCTCCTAAGTCAGAGAGAATGATCTCTTTTGACTCTAAGGAGCATTTAATTTTAACAGCAGTTTGTTTCAAGGGGGTGCTCTTCCCCCCCCCCCCCCCCAAGGAAATGCTCATTTTAACAGTGGAAGGTATGATGGAAGAAAAAAAAAATGTTTCTAGGCATTGTTGGTTTTTGGTTTTGGTATGGGTTGAGTGTTAGGGCTAGGCAAATGTTTTTTGCAAATGAATGAATTTTCTCAATTTTTATAATGCTGAAAACTGAATGAGCAGATGGTACAGTGCTCTGGCTGTGGGCATTAGGTAAAGCATTGAAGGACACTGCCCGCCAGAGGCAGGCACCGTTGTCCTCTGACTTGGTGAAGGACTTGGACTTAATTTTATTTTATTTTATTTTATTTTATTTTATTTTATTTTATTTTATTTTATTTATTTTTAGAGATTTTTAAAAGTTTATTTATTTTGAAAAGAAGAGAGAGAATCAGCAGGGGAGGGGCAGAGAGAGTGGGAGACAGAGAATCCCAAGCCCCGATGTAGGGCTCAAACTCAGGAACGTGAGTTCATGAACTGAACCACAATCAAGAGTCAGTCGCTTAACTGACTAAGCCACCCAGGCGTCCCAAGACTTGGATTTTAAAATGCAGTTGGATTTCATATTCTGTCTTAATCGTCCTTCTGTGGCCTCATGTCAATCCACCATAAAAATTAGAAGTATCTGTTAGGAAAAATGGAAGAAAGAAAAAAAGTAAAGACAGAATTGCTCTACTGAGAAGTCAAATCAAGTTTGAGGGAGCAAAAATGTGTTGTATGTATGGGGCAAAGCTACACGAGGGCTCTCGTGTTCTGCTGGAGGGTGTAGACCAGCCATGAGGAAGTCACAAGAAAAAGAATCTTCATACTTTTTGCAGGAGGCCTAGTTTTCCAAGGGCCTGACACAGAAGCGTGTGGACAGTTGAGAAAAGCAGCAAATTCAGCCGTCAGAAAGCTAGCTCCAGTGTTGAGTGAACATTGTTGAACCTTTTCTCATTTAACTCTTAAGTAGGGGGTAAGGGAAGTTAAAAGGGGTGGTGGTAGGGAGCCCTCTTAGTTTTTATTCAAAAATTTCAGTTGTGCAGACTCAATAACTTCTCACCACATGCAGCGTGGTGGCTCTGGTTAATAATACTGTATTATCACTTGAAACTTGCTAAGAGGGCAGAATGTAAGTGTCCTCACCATAAAAAAAAAAAAGAAAAAGAAAAAGAAAAAGGTCACGATGTAGGGTGATGGAATATTTACCAGCTAGATTAGGGTGATCATTTCATAATGTGTCACGTATATCAGAACATCAAGTTGTACACCTTAGCAAGAGACAAATTTTATATAACAAAACAAAAACAAAAAACTCATTGCCGACCTAAAAATTGCATAGATTTTCTCGTATATTTTCTTCTAAAAATGTCCTACTGTTTCATCTTGCATTAAAGTGTATGATCCATTTGAATACATTTTTATAAAATGTGGCGGGGGGGGGAGACGTGTGATTTTAAATGAAGGACAAATCCTTAAAAAAAGGGCAGATAGTTCTTTGTAGCTGTGGGGGGTGTCTCTACATTGGGCTTTGGCCAGCACACCTCAGCCTCAGCTCCTGCTGGATTTTCCGGGCATGACAGGATGGGCCGCTCAGGCAGCCACCTCTGCCCCGTTACTTGACTGTTTCCACGATGTGGGCTTATGTCCAGCATAGCTAGGTTGCTGGTTGGTGTCATATTGTAGGTTAAGTCACAATCTAGCACTTCTGATGGTCCCCTAGACTCCACCTTTTGGCTTTGCTCTGGTGGGAGTCAATCCCTTGCCGTATAACACACATCTTTTTTGGTGAGACCAACTCTGGAATGTTTAAAAATTATTTTGTATTGTGGTAAAAAAACACCGCATAACATAAAATTTACCCTCCTGACCATTTCTAAGTGTATATAGTTCAGTAACGTCAAGCACCTTCTCATTGTTGCATAACCAATCGCCAGAACTTTTCCATCTTGCAAAACTAAAACTCTATACCCATTAAACAACAACTCCCCATCCCCCCCTTTCTTCCAGCCCCTGGTAACCACCATTCTACTTTATATTTCTAGGAATTTGACTATTCTAGATAACTCATACAAGTGGAGTCATAAAATATTTATCTTTTGTGACTGACTTATTTCATGGAGCATATCCTCAAGGTTCATCCATTCTATAGCATATGTCAGAATTTCCTTCCTTTTAAAATTTTTTTTAAATTTTTAGTGTTTACCTAGTTTTGAGACAGAGAAAGACAGCATGAGTGGAGGAGGGGAAGAGAAAGAGAGGGAGACACAGAATTCGAAGCAGACTCCAAGCTCTAAGCGGTGAGATCATGACCTGAGCCAAAGTCAGATGCTCAACCAACTGAGCCACCCAGGTGCCCCAAATGTTTATTTATTTTTGAGAGACAGGGAAAGCAGAGCATGAGCAGGGGCAGGGAGGGGCAGAGAGAGAGAGAGGGAGACACAGAATCCGAAGCAGGCTCCAGGCTCTGAGCTGTCAGCACCGAGCCCGACATGGGGCCTGAACTCACGAACTGTGAGATCATGACCTGAGCTGAAGTTGGACACTCAACCAACGGAGGTACCCAGGCGCCCCAGAATTCCTTTCCTTTTAAAGGCTGAATAATATTTCATTGTGTGTATATGCCACATTTTATTCCATTCGTTTCTCAGTGGACGCTTGGCTTGCTTTCACCTCCAACTCTGTATTTCTTAGGATTCAACAGTTTGAGTGGCAATGCTGTTCTATTTAAATTTCTACAAAACTCTGTCCCAAGGCCTTAGTTGTCTTACTACATGAGACATCTTTTCCCCCAAAGCCCTTTGCTGATATTAAGAAAGTATCAACTTGAAATAAGGCAAAAGGGTAGCTGTATGTTCTTTCACTGTCTTACTGGAACATTTTCTAACAGGCCCACCCAAGGATCAACAGATTCATGGAGGGAAGGTGCCTTATCCAACAAACTCTTTGCTATTGATAAAGGCTCAGACTCTATGAAGTGACGTGTTTATTGGTAGAACTTTGTTGGGTAGTGATGCAATGCAGGTGCTTTTGATCTAATTGAAGAGATGACCCTACAGGTTGTACTTTTATTGCCGTGTGTGACATTAACCAGTGTTCTATGTAATCTAGTAATCTCATTTGGATATCTCTTCTTCAGTTTTCTTATATATTCAGTTCCTCAAATGCCTTTTGCATCAACCCCACCATTCTACTTGCTTTCACGTTAATGAATTAAATAAATCCTTGCCACAGGGGCGCCTGGGTGGCTCAGTCTGTTAAGAGTCTGACTTCAGTTCAGGTCACGATCTCACAGTCCATGAGTTCGAGCCCCGCGTCGGGCTCTGGGCTGATGGCTCAGAGCCTGGAGCCTGCTTCCGATTCTGTGTCTCCCTCTCTCTCTGCCCCTCCCCCATTCATGCTCTGTCTCTCTCTGTCTCAAAAATAAAATAAACGTTAAAAAAAATTAAATAAATCCTTGCCACATGCTCATGTTATGTTTACATGCGAGCCGTATTTATGACTTCAAAAAATTACACTTTGAATTTCTCTCCTGCCAGAACAGCCAGTGTAAATTACCACATTTCTTCATTTCAGTGAAGTTTTTGTTGCCAAGCTATAGAGAAGCCTGATTGTGTCAGAAGCGTAAGCACGAGCCATATATTAGGATAAGGTAGAAAACAGCTTCCTGCTAAATATACGTATAGCATGATTTTCTTTTCTTTGCTTCTCTTCCATCTTTTTTTTTTTTTTTTAAGAAAACTGGTCAACAATGCAACAATGCATTTACCCTGTAAGTGTATCCAAGCATTTTAATCTACTATGAGGGCAAGGTACATTTCCATGTTGTCCATCACGACTGAAGTCTGCAACCTGAGCCACGAGTCTGGGAAGGCCTCAAGGTGGGTTTCCCAAAAGTCAGAGTGGGAAGGCTGGCTAAGCTCACAGGTTGCAGGAAAGATTCTAAAATAAATAACAAGCTAAGTTTCCATAAACTCTGCATCCCCATAGCCACCTGCAGCCAAACCTCCCTCCTTTGGATATGTGCCCCTTTCTTGCAAAGGGTTTACTATTGTGGCTTTACTCTGCACTGGCAAAGTGCTAGTGACTGTGGAAAGCAAGCCAGAGACACAACCGACCCCTTTTGCTTTCTACCTGTGTGTGTGTTGTTGTTATTGTTGCACGGTACAGCCACGGAGCGTGGGATTTTAAGTATTCCAGAGATCAGTTTATTTGGCATTTAGTGAGGATTAAGTGGCTCATTTTAAGAATGTGTCCCTAAAGATCAGGGACTTACTCAAGGACGGAGGTAATATCTTAGTTGACTTCCTTTGTAATATCTGATACCTAGAAGAGAGACCAGCCTGAATTAATCAGAGCTTTATTGAATTCTGTAGGTTTTGTTTCTTCTTTTGTGCCACGCAAGAGAGAATACGAAGATAAGTGGTAATTTCGAGACTAAAAGGAGGATTAGAAAAGCAAATTAGGTCTTTTTAGTGAGTATTTTCAAGGCTATAGTAAACTTTGTTAAAACTCTCCCATATAGCTTAATCATTGTCACATTGCAAACTCTTCTTTGATAAAAAGAAAAACTTTAAACTACTGCCTTCTCAGTTTTCTCTGTCTAGGTGTGGGAGCTACCCTCTGGGAGATGGTCTGTTTGAACGTGACTCTAAATTATTCAGTCAGCTGGTGTTCCACTCTAATTCGGTGGCCCTTTGGTTAGATGGAAAGGGTTGATGGTCTCACCCAAGGACTACGAAGATAACTCCCTTGCATTGTGACTTTACTCTGTGGAGTCAAAGGGATGACAAATGAAGAAATTTCTCTGCTGAAGTGCATGAGGCTAATGTCTGTTTCTGGGAACTCTTTCTTAATCCTGGTTTTAGAATTTTATGAACCTCCACTTTCCTTGTGATATGTGTGTTTAGGGTCATTTCAGTCTTTAGGCAAAATTAGGACCTAGGGTTTTTTTGTTTTGTTTTTTTTTGTTTTTTGGTGGTGGTGTTTTTAATTCTTACTCTGATATCATAATATTTCAGGAATAACCACAAGTGATTCTGTAATTCTTCCAGACGTTTTAGTTTAAACCTGAACAAACCATGGTCAGTATCAATAAATGTTTATTGAGTGTCAGCTGGGTAGGAGCCTTGTCTCTGGCATCTGAACAAGTCTGTTTCAAGTGGTTTGGATTTCCAAGATGTTCCGTTACCTGGGTTGGGAGTCTGAGATTTCCAAAGAGATCTGCATTGTTTCCTAAGTTTTAAAATTAAATTCCCAGTTTTTAAAGACATTCTCTGTAAGACAGGAGTACTTAGCAGTTTTCATTTATTAACTGCTTACCATGAGCTAGAAACTGTGGTTAGTCAAGTGTTTCACAAGCATTTCCGAATTTTAATCCCCACACCAACCCATGAGTTGAGGGACGACCCTCATGATCCCCATTTTAGAGATGAGAACACTGAGTCTCAGTGAGAACATGCCATTTGTTCCAGGCCGCATAACAAGCTCGGAAACGAATCCGAGTCCGGTTCTGTCTGATTCCATGGCCTCACTGCTATATCATGTCGTTTGTTTTTTGATTGCCTCATTGCCTCTTGCCAGTTCTCATTCAGTGCCATGATATTTCAGGACTTATGCGTCACTTGGTTATACATTTTAAACCTGAGGAAACCAGCCCTGCATCGGCAAATGTTTACCGAGTGTTGACTAACTCTATCCTTAACATTTTACATGTCCTTTTGCGTGGTGTGGATTTCCAAATATTTCATTAACCGACAGACATGTTTCTGACAGAGACTTTAATAGTGAAACTTATTTGAAATTCCCAATTATCTAGGATATTTTGTTTAAAGATGAGAACAGCCAGCAGTTTTAATTCCTTAAATGTTGGAACATTTGGAAAAGAGAAACCCCAAATCAGCTTGCTAACAAATGGCTTAGTGAATGAATCAGCAGGGTTGTGCTCTATGGTTCTTTTGGGATGTTGTCTATGTGTCCCCACAATCTGGGTGTAGTGTGATGAGTTGCCCTGCTGAGAAACCAGACTTGAAAGGATAAACAGGGTGGACAGAATAAACAGAGTAAACCCTGAGCATGGGGGGTGGGGGCGTTGCAAGCCAGCCTCCTTTTGCTGCCTTAAGTCACATGCCCGGCCTTTTGGGAATGCGCCCAAAGCTTTCCCTTTATGAACTGGTGGAAACAGCTTAACCCAGCCAATTTGTTGGATTTCTCATTGACTAGAGCAGCAGACCTGGGGGAACCTAAAAAGCTGGGCGTTGCACAGTGAACAAAACAAACACATGCACATGCCCATGCTGCAGAGAGAGAGGAAGAGGGTGTCACACAACACAGCACTTCTCTATTTCTCTCTCTCTCTCTCTCTCTCTCTCTCTCTCTCTCACACACACACACACACACACACACACACACACAGGATTAGCTAGAAAAGAAATGGATTTATTGTTGTTGATCATTATGGCTGACGCCCAATTAATGGAACATTTGTCTAAAAAGCTTCCATTCAGGGCGCCTGGGTGGCTCAGTCGGTGAAGCATCCGACTTCAGCTCAGGTCACGATCTCATGGTTCGTGACTTCGAGCCCCGCGTCTGGCTCTTTGCTGACAGCTTGGAGCCTGGAGCCTGCTTCAGATTCACCGTCTCCCTCTCTCTCTGCCCCTCCCCTGCTAGTGCTCTGTCTCTCTGTCAAAAATAAATACACATTAAAAAAATAAAAAATAAATAAAAAGCTTCCTTTTTATATTTGTCAAGTGATCTCCTCTGAGGAGCTTTTTTTTAAAATTTTTTTTTTTTCAACGTTTATTTATTTTTGGGACAGAGAGAGACAGAGCATGAACGGGGGAGGGGCAGAGAGAGAGGGAGACACAGAATCGGAAACAGGCTCCAGGCTCTGAGCCATCAGCCCAGAGCCTGACGCGGGGCTCGAACTCACGGACCGCGAGATCGTGACCTGGCTGAAGTCGGACGCTTAACCGACTGCGCCACCCAGGCGCCCCCCTCCTCTGAGGAGCTTTAAAGGCACATACCAGTCCATGAGAACTGAGCAATTCGTCATCAAATGAATAAGTAGGGTTAAGGATTGGCAAGAAAGAGATATTGAAGAGGGAGCTGAGAAAAGTGGTGGAAAGCAAATGGAAGAATGAACCTTGTGTGCCAGCGGTAGGGTCGCTTAGCAGCGGGAAAAGCAACAGGAGAGCTCTCTCTATAGGAGAGCTCCCCGTTTGGACCCCCGAGGGACCTGGGCAAGTCTCCTTGCTGAGAGGAGAGGAGCTGTCATCTGGGAGTAAGTGCTTATGCCTTAAAAGCCCTTGTCAGTGTAGCCCTGTGCTATGAGCCCGGTCCAGGTAATTCAAGAAAATTGTAGAAGTTGCATCATTTGTGTAGCCTGACAGCTGCATTTGGGAGCCTAGTCGGCAATGTCCCAGAGGTGGGCATGAGGGAGAAGAGAGAGGCGGTGGTCGGTGACAGGGACGCATGTGTCTCCTGGGCTGCTTTGAAGATCACCCACCGTGCCACCCGCCCCCGGCCGTGGGCCACCAGTGTGCACTTGTAACATGAGCTCAGACAGATCTGTTGACCCCCAGGACAGCTGCAGCTTGAGTGAATAGAACATAATTCAGCCCCTCAGCGATGCTTTCCTAGAAATCCAACAACGAATTCTCCGTGGATTCAGTCCAGGAATTCCCTTCCTATCTGAGAGAGCAAAAGTCGTCCTCTGGCATTTGTTCATTTGCAGCCGTTGGACGAAACCTCAGTGACCCATGTCTCTGCTTTTCTTTTTCTCCCTGTCCCACGTACCCCTCCAGGGTCTTCTTAGAGGGTTGTGAGACGTAGTGGGGCTACCCTTCCATGGTTAGGATTCTCAGCAGTAGGACTTTCCCTTGTGATGTATGGAAGAGAGCCCCATTTCTAGTCACCAAGAAACAGAGGTACAGCTGAGACACGGTGACACTTGAAAGTCAAGGTTTTGTTGGGGCGCCTGGGTGGCGCAGTCGGCTAAGCGTCCGACTTCAGCCAGGTCACGATCTCGCGGTCCGGGAGTTCGAGCCCCGCGTCAGGCTCTGGGCTGATGGCTCAGAGCCTGGAGCCTGTTTCCGATTCTGTGTCTCCCTCTCTCTCTGCCCCTCCCCCGTTCATGCTCTGTCTCTCTCTGTCCCAAATAAATAAATAAACGTTGAAAAAAAAATTAAAAAAAGAAAAAAAAAAGAAAGTCAAGGTTTTGAGGAAGAGGATGGAACATTGAGTTGAGACCTGGCTGACTCAGGATCTTTTTTTCCTTCTTAGGTGAACACATTCTTTTGATCACATCTCCCGAACAAGCATGAGACTTTCCAGGTGACATTTCTCTTCTTGGCCCAGAATACAGAGTATGGTGCTACTAACCAGAGCCCCTGGACTGAGGAAAGCATTCTCCTGCACAGAGCCCAAGGAGACCGAGAGGGGCAACAGAGGAGGAACTGTACTTTGTGTCTTTGAAAGGTAGTCTCATAATTTCCCCTGCATTCTTTTCCCCTTAAGAATGTGCTTTGC
Organism: Prionailurus viverrinus; assembly: GCF_022837055.1. Taxonomy (NCBI): domain Eukaryota; kingdom Metazoa; phylum Chordata; class Mammalia; order Carnivora; family Felidae; genus Prionailurus; species Prionailurus viverrinus. Next base: position 20,984,882 of record NC_062561.1, on the reverse strand, counting down.
TCTCGAAGCTGAGCCTCCCTGTTGCATTTGAAGTCATTAATTCCTTTTGCCTTGATGATAGCCTTGGAGAAGTTCTCCTGCTGGACATAGATGCATTTCACATTATGAAAAGAGCGCTCCAGAAGGCCACAGAATGGCCAGGGCTCTATTTATTTACTTTAGAGGTGGTGGCAGCTGAGGAAGAAGGTTCAAAAGAGACAAAGTTGTGCATGAATTATGATGTGATATGTTCAGCTTTTAGCTCGCCACTGGGCAGACCTTCAAAGTTAGTTTTCAATGGGCTTTTCTCAGGGGGCCACACCATCCTCTTCCAAATGTGAGTTTGAGGATGCTTCCCATCTTACATCACTCACAAATAACTGCCAGAGGAACCAGAAACAAAAACTATACAATTTACAGTCCCCCCGCTTTGATGTAAGGTGGGGTGGGGGTGCCAAGCAAAGGCTTCTGAGTAGAATGTGGTTGGATTGCCTCAGAAAGCAAAGTCTTAAAGAGAGCAAGCTGCATTAGTGAATTAAAAATATTAGAAAGCCTTTACTCAGATTCAGTTGAGCTTGATTTGGGTCAAGGTGGGGGAGGGGAAGAGGAACGAAACCCAACAGCCTGTGCCAAGGATTTGCTGAACATTTTTTTTTTTTTTAATGCTGACGGGCATTAAATTAAGTAACAACTGAAGATTACACAAGAGTAAACACTGCAGCTAATGTTTGACTAAAAGCTAACTGAGGGCTCTAAGTGACTCCAGTTAATTTACACATCATGCCAATAACAGCCCCAGGGGACTGTGGGGGGGGGGGTGCGCTGCTCAAGGTGGGGGAGACTTTTATAGCCACAAACCACGTTTTTAAATTTAGAAAAAGAAAACTAGAGCTGAAGGAACTGCTTTAGAGACTCCAGGGAAGGAGAGACAGAAAAAGAGAGAAAGGGGAATTGTATGTCTGTGCCTGCTGGGCTTGGGTTTAAAAAAAAAGGGGGGGGGGAACGTGTAACTTTTAAATAACTCTTCTAGGAGGAGGGAGTGTGCTAGGATCAAAGAGTTAACTGTTCCTGTGGGACAGGAGTCTTAATAAATTCTGGACTGTGCCAAGGGTTCCATCCATCCCAAGTGAAGGAGCGTAAATTCCCCCGTGAGATCAAATAAAATTGATTTAACTTTGCAACGTTTAGCTTCAAGTTAAAATTTAAGTGTGCAGCAGATGATGTTAAAATTATAGTCCCTCTTCAGCACGACCTCTTTTGATACAGTTTTAAATGCTTTTAAAATGGGATGTGTCGTTTATTTAGTAACATGGCAGTTGATATCCTTAGATTGGGATTTCATCATGCACTTTAATTTTCTAGGGCATTGGGGATGACCATAATTGCTGAACAATTCAATGGAGTGGAATGGGCTAAGTCAGCACTTTTTATTCCATTTTTCCACATAATATCTGAAATCTTCTTTCTCATTGCAGTGTGTTTATGAAAGCAAGGCATTTAACCCTCACATTTCCTGGGCTTGAATAATTTTCTTAATAAGGCATAACACGTTCGCAAATTTGCATGTCATTGTGAAGGAGGTAACTCTGTTTAGCATGTCGGGGATCAGGTCCTCTTGTCTGGTGCTTGACAACCTTCAGGGGATCCTCAAGGAAAGCCAGTGTTTCCAAAGACCCTCTTTCTTCTCAAGTTTTTGTCTTCTCTCAGGCAAAGGCAAAACATCTGCTGTGCTAGGCCAGTCTTAAGTTTAGTTTTGGAGTCTCAAAAATGAACAGTGGAAAGGTCTGGATAACATTGATGTTTCTGGGTTTGCCCAGATAAAACTTTAAAAATCCTAAAAGCCACCAAAATTTCTGCTCTTTCCCTTAATTGTCCTGGATTATCAGGCTGGAGAAATGGAATGGGTGGCTATGTTCCAGTGCTACTGAATGTTGTGTGAACTTACTGATACCAGCCTTTTCACTCTGGCAGCCTATTCTGATTTCTAGCATTCTCCGGGGACCCTCCCAGCATGTCAGAAACCAAGCACCCTGTCTGCAGGGTCAGCCCCGATGCTAGAGAAGCTAGAAGAAAAAAAAAAAAATCATGCTGTCTCATCCCTTCCGCACTGTTAGTTGACTCACTCTGTGACTTTTATTGCCAGATCCAAAACTTGATGGCCAACCTGACTAAGGTCACCAGCCCCACACAATTGAAATCACTTGGCATTTTCAGTTCTTGCCATTTGCGAGTTTTTTCGAACATTCTGATGAGCAGTTCTCAAAAATGTATCGCCTCCAAATAGGAAGGTGGGCCAAACCACAGCAAAACTGAAAGTGGTACTTCAAGTGACTGGAATCAGTCGACACTGGTGTGGTAGCTGGTATCCACCATACCTGATGTTAAAACCAGAGACGAGGGGTCTCCCATGTCTTCTGGGCCAGTTTGATACGCAACCTTAAGGAATGTCTAAGGGGGGGGGGTTGGGTTTTCACGTATGGAGAGGCTTTGAAATGTGAACAGCTAACTCGCTGTAATTCATAAAAAGTTTGCCATGAGTCAGTGACTGTAGATATTGTCACATTGTGTGAACAAACAGCCTGATTGTAATGATGTGGCATTTCCTGTCCTTGTCTTCAGTAGACGACACGATGTCAGGTTGCAGTTGTCTGCTGTTTTAGCTCTTCTGCTTGAACCTGAAAAGGGAAACTGCTGTAATTTCTTGAAACTCTGAATCGCAAAGCTGGGGAGTGGCGAATGGTACGGTAATAACAGGAATAGCTGAAATTTATTGTGAATCTACTCTGCGCACTGCTCTGAGCAACAACCCCGTGAGGAAGGTACTATTGTTCTCTCACGGCGAAGTTTAGGAAGTGAGGCACGGGAAGATAAGCCAAGTGTCCATGGTCGTCCAGCGGTTGGTGGAGGAGGAGGCTGGGTTTAGCCATAGCTGTCTTCATCCAGTCTTGGGCTCTGCCAGGGGGAGGAGAAGTCATCACTGCCTTCCCGGGCACCCAGACACGTTAGACACCACACACTGGAGTCAGGGGAGAGAGATTGGATTTCTTGAAGCCACGTCAAACCCCAGTCTCTATTATGCCTTAAAAAAAAAAATCCATCTCTTCCCATCTCTATTTGCAATTTAGAACACACACTTCAGTTTTTAAGAACAGATTATTTGAGGGGTGCTTGGGTGACTCAGTTGGTTCAGTGTCCAACTCTTAATTTCCACGCAGGTTCTGATCTCATTGTTCGTGGGACCGAGCTCCATGCTGATAGTGCGGAGCCTGCTTGGGATTATCTCTCTCCCCCTTTCTCTGCCCCTCTCCTGCTTGTGCTCTCTCTCACTCTCTCAAAACAAATTCATAAACTTTAAAAAAAGAATAGATTATTTTATTGGAAAAGCATAATAGCCACACTGAGCTTACCACACATCAGAAATTATTTAAAGTACTTTACATTTATTATTCATTTTATTCTCAACTGTATGAAGTGGATAGTATTTTTATCACCATTTTGCAGATGAGCAAACTGAAGCAAAGATAGGGCATGTCACTCATTTAAAGTTGCCTAGTTAAGGGAATGCAGACAGAGATAGACGCACACCCAGGCAGTCTGGTCCCATGGCCCACGGTCTTGACACTACTTTCTCTGTCTCCAATGAGCTGAGGGCTATTCAATGAGATTCAAGCTTCAGGAACATAATTTGGGCTGAGTTCTATCACAGCTGATAGTGGAATTGGCCGTTTCGTCACTACTGTGAGCAGCACTGTCTGTGTTCCCTCTGCTGTTACAGCAGCACATTCCAGGACGGACCCCAGAGGGAGGGTCTGCGAAGGCCTGAGTTACCCCCCAGCAGCTGAGACTGGGTGATTTCTAACTCTTACTTCTCTATGCCCTGGTTCTCTTGCCTCAGAACCAAGGCCTGACAACAATGGCCTCTTTTATTTGTGGTGTTTTCCAAAGCAATCTCTCACGCATTTCCTCATGTGATAGGAGTCTCACCAAGGTTCTGTGGGGGTGTGATTGTGCAAGAACCGTCTTCAAGAATTGTAAACCAAAAGGGCGGGACACAAAACCTGGTTTTTTGATTCTAAGCCAAAACACGTTTAAACCATATCCCTGATTCTGTCTCCGGTAGAGACAACATCTAAGAACAAGTTTCCCTGTCATGTTGAAGTTTCTGTGGTAGATTGTGACCCCTTTTTCTTACAGCGGGTCTGTATGCAGCGGTCCGACCGGCCACGGGAACTGGCTGAAGACCACTCACGTGCTTATGCTGTATTCTGTGCTCGGATCCACCTGTCATGATGGACACCTTACAGCAACAGGTGAGGATATCAGAACTAGTTACATTTAAGAGCTCAGGTTGGAGCTGCAGCCCCCCGGCAGGGCAGCAAGGACAACCAACGTACAGAGAAGAATGACTAAAATAAGCTGGACTCTGGCTTCCACACAGAAATGTTGTTTCTTCTTAGAGCAGAGAAATTAACAAGACCTGTTGATAGTGAGTGGGGGCAGGTCTCCCATACTCCCCCTTCTCCTCCACTCCCTGGGGTTTGGGAGCCCAGGGAGGCTTAGATAGATGGCCTACGTCATCAGGACTGCTTGCAGCCCACAAGGATCTAGCTTAGCTAGAGTCTGGATACCAGAACCCCAGCTCAGAATTTCAGAACTGTCTGGGAAGTTTCCACAGATCTGAATCTGTGACCTGGAAACAGGCTTTTACCACATATCCTCGAGTAATGTGACTGGCCAGCTTGTAAAGTGATCCTAAGGAAAGCTCAAATCCTCTGCTTCAACCAGGTGGAGGGAAGGAGTGAGCGGAAGAAAAGCGAGGAACCTGGAAAGAAAAAGGCCCCAAAAGACGTGTGAAAGGAAAGCTCACAAAGCACCTTTTTAAGAAGGCTTTAAGCTGGAGTTGACAGGCAAGGCACCAGCAGACACATATGGGCAGGTTAGTGTCCCTAAAATCAAGCAGGAGCCAGTAATAACAGGGTCAGGCAAATAGAAAGTTACAGCTGGTAAGGAAGTCTGTGAAGTACAGCATGAGATGTAGCAATTATTCTGCGTATAAGGCCTGGCTCCTCAGCTCTGGGCACAGACACTGGGGCCAGAGGTAGGTTCTGCTTTTCATAAAGCATCGTCTTCCCTCTGGGACAGATCCTTGGAGAATTAGGAGGGCTTTACAGCAAAGTCAAGCATTATCTATACTTACTGGGTCCCGGAGGCCAGGTTAGAAGCTGCGTGCCTGGTTATTGCCTGCAGCTGGGATGGTCTCCGTCGGCTGGATGGAGCAGGGACCGTTTATACGTGCGCCGTGAGCCCTGACCTAGCACTTGGGTGGCATTTGCGAGCTACAGCGGTGATTGCTGCTGTGACTGGGGCCCCGACTTCAGATCTGTTTGTTATCACTTACCTTCCTCTGGTGGTTTGGGTAGGCGCTACTTTGGGGGAACAAACTAAATAAGACAAGTTTCTGAGCTTGGCAGTAGCTGCCGATCGCTTGCCTGTCTGTTGCAGGGCTCTTTCTTTTTCTAAAGTAGTAGAGTGCTGGCTTCTGTTTCACTGGTTTCTATTTCTGTAAAAAAAACATTTCAGGACTGCTTTCCTCATCGTTCCTACTAAAAATTAACGTTCCCTTCCTTTCTGCCCTGGAAGGGCTGACCCATATTCACCCGATCTGTTCCCTCCTCGCCCGCTGCCAGCACCAGGCGGGTTACCGCCATCAGATGTTCCGCCCTGGCCAGCACATGTTTTTAAATGACTGTGCAGTACCCGTGGTTATAAAAACAAATGGACCTAGACAAGGTCCCAGCAGGCCACGGGGATACACCCACGTTCTCCATCCCTGCTGAGCTGGGCTCTCGCTTTGAGTCTTCTCCTAGTCAGAACTCTGGATGCCCTCATTTGCGTGACTGTTTTGGTAGTCGCAAGGCTTGATGGGGCTCCTAGACGTGAAATGTGCACAGAAGGATGCTAGTTCAGAGGACACACTTGGGGGTCAAAACTAGGTGTGAACTCTGATGCAGTCACTTACCGAGTATGTGCTCCTACGGGTGAGTTTTTTTAACCTCTATGCCTCAGTTTTCCCATCTACAAAATGGGGAAGGAGCAACATCAGTCTGTACGGGGCTCTTGTGAGACTTGCATGAGATCATGAATGTGAGGTTCTTAGCACAGTGCCTGATACAGGGGAAAATGTTATTTTAATAGTTTTGCTATTTGTTATCATTTCCTTGTTTTCTCCAAAACGTAGCCGATCTTAGCGCACACCTGTTTATGTATGTAGGGAGGGAGGTCTGATGATTTGGAGAATGCGGAGAGGGGAGCCTCTTTGAAGCAAATGCCACATTTAACTCTCGTATCACCATCATCAGCCCAAGGCAGCCCAGAACTTGCCCTGCTGCCTTCACATGAGCCATCCTCAGCTGGAGCCCAGGAGAAGGTAGAGTAGCAAGGGCCACAGAGCTCTCGTGGGAGGGGACTTGGTTATTCACCACAGGCATCACCAGGTTGTCACTTTGCACACAGGAGACGGTCAGACGGGACTGGCAGGTGATGCCCAAGGCATCACTAGACGCCCGTGGCACCATGAACCAGAGCCTTTCTCCCCTGCTGGTGAAAATTTGTAGCCCAGGGCTCAGTGAAGTACCTGAAAGAAGGCTGGTGATGAAAATGTTCACCTTTGCCTTCCAAGACTACAGCTCCTTCCCACAAGCTGGGCAACTGATGCACCAGAGTCTGCGTGGCCATCCATAGACCCTGCCAATCAGCATCTCTGCCGAGCAGAGCAGCAGAACTGGCCATGGATACAGTGAAACACCATTTAAATCAGTGATTCTCAAACCAGGAGTCCTCATGGCACAGACCTCGGGTGAGCTGGACTTAGAGAGGTGGCAAGAGTCCTTCTCAATAAAGGACCAAGTTAGCAAATAGAAGATTCTCTAACTTCCCTCACACGATTAACTACAAACAGACAAACATGTATGGCCCCTCTCTGTACGTACTGCTGAATGAATGCCTAATATATAAACAATTAACCGGGACATAGTGAGAGGAAAAAGAAAACAGATGAAATCAATAAGGCACCTTCTTAGTGTGACATATAATTCAGATGTTTTGTGCTTGAGGCAAAGTAGCCCTAAGTGGTCAACTGCAGACCTAGGTGGATGATGAAGTCTGTGTGTCTGTGGGTTTGAATTTAAGCCTACCAAATGCCTTATTCTCCCACGTTTCTTGTCCTCATGTGTCTCCAGGGTAAGAGTTAATATAAGCTACAAATATTCTTCCAGGACTAGTTATTAACTGTAAATGTTGAAAGGCCTTGACAAATATAAAATGTTATATATAGGCACAACAGTAGATCAGAGAGTTATCTTCATCAAGTGGGACTCAGAGTTTTCCTTAAACACCGCGATCTCTTCGTTTCCCAGCAGTTCCAGGGCAGACTAAAGTTCCACGGTATATCTTTTTAATGTGGCAGGCCTCAAGGGTAGATTGAGTTAGGCAATTTATCCTCTTTTATGCCCTGTATTCACAGACAACACTCCAATGGGGTAACATAAAACCACAGATAGGTTTCTTTACAATGGTGTTTAAGCGAACTAGGAAAGCAGCCCAAGCCATGTGTGTGGAACCAGGAAAAGAGGTATCAGGGGAGGCCATGGACGTTAAATGACAAAAATGAGAAACCTTCCTAACTGCTCCAGACGTTATGCTTAAAGGCGCATTTCTTTGGCAACTTACATGTTTCTGAAATTGGTTCTCAGGCCTTGGATCACCCCAAGGTGTTGATGTTGCGTTTTGACTCAGTAGAAGCCAACCCTCCCCAGACCGTCCAGCCCTCACCCACAGACCGCACGCTCACACCATTCAGCAATCAGATGACAGAGAGGAAAAGTTCAAAGAGGGTTATTTCTCAGAACCCGCTGGCTCATCTCCTCTCCAGTATGTTACTCACACTGGAGATGTACAAAACCTGTAAAAATATACTGGGACTCTGCCGCGTGCATACGTGCGCACGTACATGCACATGCATGTGCCATTGGCACTCATGCCACGAGGGCCACCCTTCCTGCCGGCTCCTCGCCTTGTCAGGCTTGTCTGCGCATGACGGCCCAACTGAAGGCAGGCCAAGTCTCAGGGGAGGAATCTGCCTGGGTCTGGAGCTGGAGTTCAGGTTTGCTGACTTGGGAACTGACCTGTTGGTCGTCAGCAAAGAAAACATGGCTGTTTAACGAGCAGCAGAGACTTTGTGCTAGTTGCTGATGGCTGGCTTTGGTTCCAATTGGAAGCCTGAGAAATAAAAATACTACAGAGAATATATAGGGACAGAAAACAGAGCAGAGGTTGCCAGGGGGTGAGGGTAAGAGGAAGGAGATTGATTACGAGAGCTACAGAACTTCTCAGGGTGTCAGAAACATCTGTTTGGTAGAAGGGTGGTTATTTGACTGTGTCTGTTTGTCAAAACTCATAGACCTGTGTCCGAAAAAGACAGAATTCTACCAATGTAAATGATAACTATTTAAAAACAATTGAAGGAAGACAGTCATTTTTGTCTATTAAATTGATGAATGTTTTGAACAATGAAACAGATGATTCCATATTTTGGAGAAAGTTCAGGAAAAGAAAAGTATCATACACGGTCGAGGGAAGTGTGAAGATTTTTGAATGTTTCTGGCTGGAAATGTGGTAATATGTATCCAAAGACTTAAAGCTGTGAGTAATATTTTACCTGATAATTCCTCTTCTAGGGATCTAGCCTTAGAAAATATTTTCAAGGAATATAAAGATCTAGGTACAAGGAAGTTTATTGCAATGTTGACTGTACAGGGAAACATTCTACAAATAAGTTTATAATTACAGTACATCTGTAGGCAGTAAGAATTATATTCTCAAAAATATTTAAGACTTTGGAAAAAAAGTAAAAAATTAATGTGAAGTGACGAAATTGGATACAAAGCTCCACATACAACATGCTTTTATCTTTTGTAAAAAATGGTGGGTTTGGTTATATGTGTATATATATATATATACATATATATGTGTATATATATATATATATATACACACACATATGTATACATATGTACAAACAGAAAAAAGACTGGAAGGATTTGCACAAATGAAGTGTTAATAGTGGTTATCAGGATAGTGGGATTAACAGCGGTTTTTAAAAATTATCTTTATTTGCTATTTTTCCACACTTTCTGCAGAAAGAATGTATTAGCTTTATGATCAGAAATATAAATATTATTTTTTGCAGTTTTCTTTGCTATCAAGGGCTCCCCCTGCTGCTCACCTAAAAAATTATGGTGGGTTGGCCTCCTACCACTTATTTCTGATTTTCCTCATCTTCTAAAAAGCTCCATGCTGGATCTTGATGACTACTGTCTACTTGTTACTTGTCTTAGGAGCAAACTAATCTAATTTGAATACTTGGAATGATATGTCAAGTTCTAGTCTTTTTGTAAAAATTGCAATGTAATTCACATACACTAGTCATTCATTTAAAGTCATTCATGATTCAGTGTTTTTTAGTATAGTCGCAAAATTGTGCAACTGTCATTAATATATAATTCCAGAAAATTTCCATCATTCCTAAAAGAAACCTCATACCCATTAGCAGTGACTTCCTGTCACCCCCTTGTCCAGTGCCTGGTAATCACTGAGCTCCTTTCTGTGTCTATGAATTTACATATTTTGGATTTTTCATATAAATGGAGCCATATCATGTATGGCCTTTTGTGTCTGGCTTCTTTCACTTAGCATAATGTTTTTACAAGGTTACAATCTGTGTTGTAGCATGTGTCAGAACTTCATTCCTTATATGACTGAATAATATTCCATTGTTTGAATATTCCACATTTCATTTAGCTACTCCTCAGTAATGGACATTTGGTTGTTTCTACTTTTTGGCTATCATAATTAATGCTTTTCTGAATATACACAAACATTTTTGTGGATGTATTCTTCAGTTCTCTTGGGTATATAGCTAGATGTGAAGTTGCTGAGTCATATTATAACTCTAAACTTTTTGGGGAACTGCCAACTCATTTTAGAAGGGACTATCATTTTATATTTTCACTAGCATTGTATGAGGGTTCCAATCTGTCCTTATCCTCACCAATACACATATACTGTATTTCTAATTAAAGCTGTCCTAGCGGGTGTTCAGTTTTACTGTGTTATGGTTTAGATCTGCATTTCTCTCATGACTAATCATGTTGAATATTTTTTCACGTGTTTGCTGGCTAAAGTATGAAGCTTTCAAAATTGGGATGTGAGTCTTCCAACTTTGTTCTTTTTCCGGTTATTTTGGTTATTCTGAGTCCCTTGAATTTCCATATGAACTTTAGGATTATCTTGTTAATTTTTGCAAATAGAAGTTGCTGGGATTTTGATAGAGATAGGGATTTTGAAATCTATAGATTAATACAGAGAGTATTGCCATCTTAATAGTTTTAAGTTTTTTAATCCATGACCCCTAGATGTCTTTCCAGAAATTAAGGTCTTCTTTAATTTGTTTCAATGATGTTTTGTATTTTTCACTGTACAAGTCTTACACTTATTTCGTTAAATTTATTCCTAAGAATTTTATTCTTTTTAATGCTATTGTAGGTGAAATTTTCTTAATTCTATTTCCTGATTGCTCATTACTAGGGCATGGAAATACCATTGATTTTTCTATATTGATCTTTTATCCTGCAAACTTGATGAACTAGTTTATTAGCTCTAATAGATATTAATGGATTCCTTAGAAGTTTTTGTTTACAAGATCATATCATCAGCAAATAGAGATAGATTTACTTCTTCCTCTCCTCTCTGGATGCCTTTTATTTCTCTTTCTTCACTAATCAACCTGGTGATAACGTCCCAGTTTGATGTTGAATAGAAGTGGTTAGAAAGAACTTTTTCCTGGTCTTAGTAGGAAAGCTTTCACACTTTCAGCATTAAGTATGATGTTAACTGTGGGCTTTTCTTAGATGCTGTTTATCAGGTTGAGGAAACTCCTTTCCATCCCAGTTTATTGAGTGTTTTAATACGATTTTTACGTGATTTTTTTTCATCCTGGATTTGTTCAAATGATTTTTCTGTGTCTATTGATCATGTGATCGTTTTTTCTTCTTACTAATGCAGAGTATGACATTGATTGATTTTGGTATGTTGAACCAACTTTGCACTTCAGGGATAAACTCCAGTTCATTATTTTGTGTAATTGCCCCCTTTTCTTTTTATATTGCTAAATCAACTGTGTCAGTACTTTGTTGAGAACTTTTGCGTATATATTCATTAGGGGTACTGGTTTATAGTTTTTTCTTTCCTTGTGATGTCTTTGGATTTGGTGTCAGGGTAACACTGATTTCACTGAATGAATTAGGAAATATTACCTTTTCTTCTATGTTTTTGGAAGAGTTTGTGAAGTATTTGTGTTAATTTTTCTCTAAACATTTGGTGGAATTTACCACTGAAGCTCTCTGTTCCTGGGCTTTACTTTCATGGAAAGTTTTTTTATTACTACATTTTTTTTTTGGCTTCTTTATGTTTATTTATGTTTTCTATTTCTTCCTGAGTCAGTTTCAGTAGTTTGTATCTTAGGACACAATAACTTGTGTATAATTTGTTGGAATGAAATTACTAAAATAGTTCATTTTAACCCTTTTTATTTTTTATGTAAATAAAAATCACTTATTTTATTTCTGCAAGATTTCTTTTTCATTCCTGATTTTGAAATTAAAGTTCTCTCTTTTTTTGAGGTAACTCTAAGCTAAAGGTTTCTCAATTTTGTTGATCTTTTCAAAGAACGACGTTTAGTTTCATTGATTTCCTCTATTTTTCTCTTTTCTATTTCATTGATTTCCACTCAAATATATATTATTTATTTCCTTCCTTTTTTGTGGAGGGATGGTTATTTATCTCTTATTTTTTTGGTTTCTTAAAGTATAAGATTTTTGATTTGAAATCTTTCTTCTTTTTCATAATAGATATTTATAGCTATACGTTTCCCTCTTAGTGCTGCTTTAGCTGCATCACATAAGTTTTGATATATTATCTTTTCATTTTAATTCATGTCAGAGTGTGTTCCAATTTCTCCTGTGATGTCTTATTTAATTTATTTATTACTTAAGAACATGTTGCTTAATTTCCATATATTTGTGAATTTCCTACATATCTTTCAGTAATTGACATCTAACTTTATTCCATTATGATTGAAAAACACACTATGATTTCAGTCCTTGTAAATTTAGTGAGACTTGTTTTATGGTCTAACATATGGTATATCTTGAAAAACCTTCTATGTGCATTTCAGAAGAATATGTATTCTACTGTTGTTGTGTGCAGTGTTCAGTAGACATCTGTTAGTTTTAGTTAGTTTATAGTGTTGTTCAAGTTTCTATTTCCTTTTTTATCTTACGTATAGTTGATCTGTGCATTACTGAAAGTGGGTACTGAAACCGCCAACTATTAATGTTGAACTGTCCATTTATTCCTCCATTTGATTTTTGGTTCATGTATTTTAGGACTCTCTTGGTGGGTGCATACTTGCTTATAAATGCTGTATTTACTGTAGGGATTGGTCTTTCACTCTAATAACTATTTTTGTCTTAAAAATCTATTTTGTCTGCTATTGGTATAGACAGTCCTGCCCCCTTTTGTTTAACATTCATGTGGTATATATTTTTCCATCCTTTTTTTTTAAAGTTACTTATTTAAATTCAAGTTAGTTAACATACAGTGTAGTATTGGTTACAGAAATAGAACCCAGTGATTCATCACTTCCATATAACACCCAGTGCTCATCCCAACAAATGCCCTCCTTAATGCCCATCACCCATTTAGCACCCCCCCCCACTCACCTCCCCTCCAGCAACCCTCAGTTTGTTTGTTCTCTGTATTTAAGAGTCTCTTATATTGGCCTCCCTCTCCGTATTTAGCTTATTTAGCTTCAACGTGTGTGTGTGTGTGTGTGTGTGTGTGTGTGTGTGTGTCTTTGAATCTAAAGTGTGCCTGGGGTAGATAGCATATATTAAGTCATATTTTTTGTCCATTCTTCTAACATCACCTTTTTGTTGGGTATAGCTACTGAAGCCTCTTCCCTGGCCAGTTAATGATCAGAAAGAGATTTTTTCGATGTCTAGAACCAGCAAATCTCCCCATCTTTGCTGAGGGACTCTGTGTACATATTGATTTACATCTTCGACACTCAGCCAAGAACTTGACAACTCTGCCTTAGCCATCATTTCCTGTTTGTACAGAAACTCAAGTTTAGTTGGAGTTGAGAAGTTACCATGTTCTCTGGTATTCTCTGAGCATGTGCATAGCCATGGACTTGTACAGGACTCCACATATGCATATGACCTTTTGATTTCCAGGAATAGGTTGGAGTTTTTCAAAGTTATCTATGGGCATCTCAACTTTTCCTTTCAAGTCTTTTGTTTAGTCTGTGGTTTGTAACAACCATTTTCCATTGCTTCAGACAGCTGCAATATTCATCATTTACTTCTGATGGTTTTTAACCAATAGCCCTGAGAAAAAGTCTGTTTGTTTAGGCGACCTGTGAGTCAGATCAAATAAAGGCAGTCTTGCAAGTGGGGTTTTCCAGGGTATCCCTAGACAAATAGTTACAATTCTCTGGAAATGGATATTTGAAGAAAGCTAACCTCTTTCTGCCCCTTCCAGTGGCTACAATTTTGCTGTTTCAACATGGGCTGTTAGTTTTCAAGCCTACTATGGATCTGAGGAAGATTGAGTGGGAGAATAATGGGAAGAGGACCTGTGAAAAATGCTACAAAGCTCTCTATCTTACTGAGATTCAACCATTTTATGGACAAACATTCCTCAGATCACTGCAAGCTTTTGGTTCATTTCCAGAGTCTTATAGTTAGCATTGACACTTTTTGCCAGTTTTCTCATTGCTTTTATATAGGAGAGGATTTGGGGAGTCCTTTACTCTCCCATTTTTGTTGATGACACCTTACATTCTAGATGTTAATAAATTTTTTGGAGAATTCTCAAAATTTCTGTTCACCATGCCTACATGGAACACAGATTTTTTTTTTTTAACTTTTGTTGTCTTAACAAAGGTAGAGTTTGGTTTAACTCTCCTGGCAAAAGTGGTAAAAAAGCAGTCATCTGAGGCCTTAGTCATTCCCTAAACAATACTAACTGAATGCATTATCACTGGGACACTGCAGTTAAAAAATGCTCAATAATATGTAAGCTTGATATATTTCACTTCACTTTTGCACAATGTGAGGTTGAAACAAAACAGTATTCCCTAGGGAGCCAGTAAGGGCGTCTTTAAGTGGCGGTTCTGGCACTGAATAGATGGAGTAGAAAAGATTGTGACTGTCAGCCAACAAGTATGTGAAAAGATGCTAACATCACTAACCATAATCAAAACCAAAACGAGATATCACCTCACACCTGTTAGGATGGCCACTATCAAAAGAACAGAAAATAACAAGGGTTGACAAGGATATGGAGAAATTGGAACACTTCTACACTATCGGTGGGCATATAAAATTATGTAGCCACTATGTAAAACAGTGTGGAGTTTCTTCAAAGAAATTAAAAATAAAATTATCAAATGATTCAGCAATCCCACTTCTGGGTACATATACAAAAGAATTCAAAGCCGGATCTCAAAGAGCTATTTGCACATCCATATTCACGGCAGCATTACTCACAATAGCTAAGAGCTAGAAGCAACTCAAATGTCCACTGAAAGGTGGATGGATAAAGAAAATGTGGTATACACATACAGTGGAATATTATGCAGCCTTAAAAAAGAAGGACATTCTGTCACGTGCTCCAACATCTGTAAACCTTGAGGACATTACACTGAGTGAAATAAACCAAACACAGAATGACAAATACCGTATGATTATACTAATGTGAAGTACTTAAAATAGTCAAAATCATTTCAACAAAAAGTAGAAAGGTGGTCACCAAGAGTGGGAGAGGGGGGAGGGGAATTAGCATTTAGTGGGTGTAGAGTTTCAATTTGCAAGATGAAAAAGTTCTAGAGATCTGTTGTACAACAATGTAAATAACAGTATTTAACTGTACACTAAAAAAATTGTTAGCAGTTCAGTAGAAGAACTGAAGTTTCCATACTCCGATTCAGTTCTTTTATTCTCTAAGGTACATGGTATGGTTGATGGTTTAATGGCATTCTGATATACTTTGGTACGTTGAGATACTTTGGTATATACTGAACCATTTCATGCTCCCGTGATACACCTTGAAAGGGTCCACTGACATGCTAGCAGGATAATACTACAATTAGTACTACTGTATTTGAAAAGTGATAATGATAATGATGGCCAACCTTTATTAGTTGCTTACTGTGTACCAGGCATTGTTCCTTGAGGACTCTATCTCGTGTTATTGAAGCCTCACCACAGCCCTATGAGGCAAGGCCTATGCCCATCCCATGTTACAGATGAGCAAACTAGGTGCAGGAGGTTAGGCAGCTCATTCAATCTCTCCCAGCAAGTGGCAGAGCCGAGAAAGAAAGGAACTTCTAGAAAGGGAGAATTATATTGCGTTGTATTTCGAAGATGATCTCCATTCATTATAAAGGAGTGATATAGATACTCTGGCTTGAATGAAGCTGGAATGAATTCACTTCTAACCTTCAAGGGACAGGTAAATACCTTTATTACAAAAGGAAATTCACATAATACAGCTCCTCCTAAACAAAGAAAGACATTAAAAAAAGAGAGAGAGAGAAAGATCTGTGCTGTGGGGGTGTCTCTTTCTATGTGAAAGGGCACCACTGCACTTTTAAGACTTGGAGCAGCAAATAGCAATAGGGCTTAAAATGGTACCTGCACTTGGAGGACAGAAGCCACTTATTGTTATTCCTCTTTCATCCACACACTGCAGCACAGTACCTGGAAGTAGAAAGAGGTGTTGAGTTGAATGGGAATGAAAGGGAGTATTTATGGGTATACGAAGGGGTCAAGGACACTCACTGATCCTTTGAGTCAGAGCCACACTTGCATTCTGCCACCACCAAAGCTTTCTTTTTCCATATGAAAGACAGCTCCGCATATAAGAACAACCACAAATTCCCTCTTTGCCATGCCACCAGAAGAACCTGACATTGTTGTAGATTAAGTCCCCAGTGAGCTCACAGATGCTTTGGCTGCAAAACTGCCTTGGAGAGTTGAGAAAATGGAGGTTTCCAGAAAATTGAGGTGAGTGGGTAGAGGCCTCTCAAAGCAATCATATTAAAGTCAAGATACTGACACTTAACCTACAGAGAAGAAGAAGGTGGACTGGGACGTAGTGGAATGTAATGTAATCTCAGTAATCAGAGTGTATGTGTGTGGATGTCTTCATTCACGTGGCTTCTCTTCCTGATACCCAACCAGTATTTACTAAGTCTCCTTGACCTTAAAGGACCCTGCTTGACTAGTTACAGTGATGGATTATTTGGATATGATGCTTGTTGAATGGGTCCTGAGCTTCCCTTCCTCCCTCGACATGGGTTATGCACTCCCTCTTGGGCTCTTGTGAAAGTCACTTTAATTATTACAGATTTTGGCCCCCAAATCTGAGAAATTATAAATTGGTATCTTCAAATGGCAAGTGAGCCTTCCATAGTGTATATGACTACAACCAATATGAATAACGGCTGTTCTTTACCGGGTGGCTACGTTGTTCCGTGTATTTTCTAAGCATTTTATGTACGTTAACCCAGTGATCAAATAGGTACTACTGTATTATTTTCCTGGAGGAATAGACTGAGGCTCAGAGAGGTTAAGTAACTTGCCTAAGGTCCTTCAGTGAGTTAATGGTCTAGGAACAAAGGCACACTAAGGAATTGCAGTACAAATGTGCTATTTCCGACCTGAATTTGTGAGACACATGCTTTAATAAACTATATTTAAAGGTAAAGGGTTTACCACCTTCTCAGACACTGAGTAACTTAAACTACGTAAGGAAAGAGAACCCTTGCCTCCTAGGGGGTGTTAGAGGACCTACAGATGAGCATTATGTATAATTATCATGTCATTCTTAAGGCATTATTTATAATTAACATGTCAGTTATTTATAGTTGAAGAAATACTTGTAGATTATTTTAAAAGGATTTTAAGAAACAGTTTGTCTTAAGCTATTTAAATTGTAATTCTTCACATCCCTGATTTACTTAGCAAACTTCAGGCCCGTCCAGTAACTGCCCAAATTAATGGGAGCATGGACTAATGCAGTTTTGTGTAGAGGATTTGTAGCCATCCTTGTTTGGTTTTCTGATTTAAAATACATGTCTTGTTGACTGGGACTGGCTGTTTGGATATCTGTGAGATTCGTTCTTTGTAATGGTAATACGGTCAAAGCCTCTAAGGAATTGGATTTAGTTCTAAGAACCTGAAGTCCTCCTTTGAAGCGACCCTTTAAAAATATTAGCAAGTATCAGCCTTAATATGCAACTTGTATGCCTCACTGAGTTTTCGTGCGATTAGAAGCTATCACTAGCTCTTTGTGTGGAAGCTGCAATGGAGAGCAAAGAGTTGCAGTGAGCTGAGAGAACACTTCTGTTTCATGTCCCCGTCCATGCCTGTTTTGGCCCAAATGACTCAGATGCAGGACTTCAGCTGCTTCAGCATTCTTGGGGTTTGTGTGCCAGCTCTATTGGAGACTAAAGCTTATATAAGTAATATAAAACCTCAGCATTTACAACATAAAGGCACCGCAAGATCTCTCCGACATTAAGCTTTGGTAGGATTTTATTTGGAGGAATTTTATTTTAAAATGTAATATCCTTTTCCTTTCTTTGGCAAATAGAATCAGGGAGAACTTGGATGGGACTCTGCTGCTTATGAAAAGTCTCACCCTGTTCATATAAGCAAGTCTGTCACCCTTGATCGGAAAGTAATCACTCATAAAGCTTAATGTTATTATCATCCCTCGGCCTGGAGTGATAGATATTCTCGAGGCCTTTTAAATAAAAAGTTTAAAATTGAATTTGCAACTCAAAAGATTGGTGGGTTCAAATGTTAGTTTCCTGCTGAGTAACTGTGAAAACAATCCTGAAGTAGCTAGTAGTGTGTTAGGGATGGCAGTTTTATTAAATGTCTTGATGGAGTGCAATGAAAACACGCTTTCGGTGTCTTCACGCAGGCTTTCCCTCTACAAAAATAATAGTCTTCTTATAGACGTTAGTGTTCGCCTTCACTCTAGTCGGTTATTCTCCCAGGGAAAGTTTTCTGCAAAGCTTTTCAACAGGAAGATGAGATTTGTCTCTATTGACCAATAAGACTCTCCTGTGGAAAGTGATTGTCTGACACTGCTCAGAGATTACTGATTTGCATGTCATCATGTCATTTGTTGCATAAGGTCTTAAGCCATCCGTGTGGCCCAAAATAGTGCCACTGAGTATTATGTATGTTCTTGTGGTGATGTGTCTTCTAGCATCACCGATCTTCAACAAAGTCCTTGACGGAAGAGAGCGATTCACACGTGGGAAGGCTTCCTCTCACCCAATAGAAGACCAACAAGTTCATTTAAAAAGGTATCTTTCAATTATGAAAACTGGCAGGCATGAAAGGACACTTGGCAGTTGAACTTTGCAAAAACATTTGCACTGGCGGCTAAAGAGGACCTTCTCTTTTGCTGGCCTCATGAAAAAAAAATGAAACATTTTGCAGTTTCACCTCAATTTCCTCTCTCCTTTTCCCCACAAAAACAAAAGGTGATTTTTCAAGGTCCTTGTATCAGCATTATTTGACATCCTCCTATGGGTTTGACCAAATAACTGACCAAATCCCTCAGGAGGAAAATGGAAAATTTGTTGTGATTTCCACCTCTCAGCCCCAGTCCTGTCTCCTGGTCAATGGCAAATTGTCTCTTTTCCCAGTTTCTTTATTTTTCCCCTCTATGGGCAAAACACAGCTGCTATAAAAACTAAAAACAGTGAAATTCCAGTCTTGACTAAAGTTGGGAATTCTTGCACACATGAAAAAAATCTTTGTTTCTCCTTGGGAAATTGGCAGATTGAAAGTAGACAGCCTAGCTCTTCTCACGTTGACACATGAGCTGCAGGAATTGGATTTTTAAGAGATCTAAAATGTAACGTTAGGGAAAACAATGCTGTCACACGAAAGTGTGGCTTATGTTTATCTCCATACCGTGTGTCCTGTGTGGAGATCTTTATAGACAGGACCTGGAGCACCCCTTGCTTCCCGGGGAAGGCTATAGCTTTGTGAGAATGGGAATAGTGTTCCTCCAATGAAGACATTGTCCATTCTTGCTTAGGTAATGGGGGATTGTGGAGGGTAAGGAAGACGCAGACTGTAACCGGCTGGCTGGTTAAGTGCATCCTTGAATTTTCTGGCAAGACATGGACAAAGCCCCCACACTGGCAGCTTTGAGTAACCTGCGCCTTAAAATATTTGTCCAAGATAGGGGCGCCTGGGTGGCGCAGTCGGTTAAGCGTCCGACTTCAGCCAGGTCACGATCTCACGGTCCGTGAGTTCGAGCCCCGCGTCGGGCTCTGGGCTGATGGCTCAGAGCCTGGAGCCTGTTTCCGATTCTGTGTCTCCCTCTCTCTCTGCCCCTCCCCCGTTCATGCTCTGTCTCTCTCTGTCCCAAAAATAAAATAATAAACATTGAAAAAAAATATTTGTCCAAGATATAACATAGCTCTGGATAATTTTATCCATGTCATTCAACACACCCTTGGTTCAATCTCACTATATAATTTGTGAGTACATGTATGTGTGTTTTCTTCTTCAGGGTGTATCCTTAGCAGAATAAAAGATGTGCTTTAAAATTCTATGCATAGCATACGTATAACAACTGGTGAATGAGAGAAACAGCATCTCAGGTTTTAAACCCCTGAATTAACTCTCCTCTTTCCTACACAAGTTTATTTTGTAGTTTTGTTTCTAGTACCCAAATTAGAAAGAAAATGTAGCCACCTGCGGCAATTTGGGTGAAACTTTTGACCCCGCCTGTAATGCACGGAGGGGTTGTCTTGCATTCTGTGCTGAAATGTACCTGTGGGGAACAGTAATCCCTCCTGTTATAAAAGGAGAGTGGCAGGGGGAGATCTTGGCTGCTTCTGGTGAGGATACTAAGCCATCCTGATTTGCCACGGTTTATCGATTGATTCTCCACCTCCCTTCCCACCTCTAGTCTCTTCTTCCTTATAGCAGGCTGAATAGTGGTCTCCTGCATATGTCCAGAATAGTCCCCAGAACCTATGAATCTGTAACCTGGCATGGCAAAATCTGTCCCCAAAACCTATGAACCTGTAACCCGTAACATGGCAAAAACAGCTTTGCTGATGTAATTTAATTAAGGATCTTTTTTAAAAAGTTTATTTATTTATGTTTATGGGGGGAGGGGCAGAGACAGAGGGAGAAAGAGAATCCTAAGCAGGCTCTGCACTAACAGTGGGGCTCAAACTCGTGAACTACGAGATTGTGACCTGAGCCAAAAATAAGAGTCAGACACTCAACTGACTGAGCCACCCAGGCAGCCCTAGTTAAGGATTTTGAGATGGGAATATTATGCTAGATTTTCCAGGCAGCCCATCGTAATCACAGGGTCCTTATAAGAGGAAGGCAGCAAGGTAAGAGACAGAAGAAGGCAGTGTGACTATAGAAGCAGAGAGTGGAATGATGGGGACATAAACCATGGCCATTTCCCGAAACTGAAAGAGGCAATGAACAGATTCTTCCCTGGAGCCTCCAGAAGGAATCAGCCCTGCTCACACTTTGATTTTGGCCCCTTAGAACTTATTCTGAACTTCTGACCTCCAGAATTGTAACAGAATGCATTTGTGTAGGATACAGCCACTGAGTTTGTGATAATTGGTTACAGCAGCCCTAGGAAATTAACATACCTTTCCATCCCCTTCTCACCTTCTGTTCAAAATCTCTGACTTTGTCTGCATCTTCATTTTTGCCTTCGCTCACATTTCTTATTCCTGCCTCCATCCTTTTGGCCACGGATTTGCCTACCCTTCCTTAAATTAACCGTCCTCCAAACCAGGATACTTGCATGGCCAAGAAATTTGCCAGTTTTGCCCTTCAAAGAGGACCTGCGGTTACAGAGCCAGAGTAACATTCCCAAAATGTGTTTCATGGCACATAAGGTCCTTGACTAGGAATATGTGAACAAAGGGTATATAGTGATGACACACCCTGTGTTTCATATCCCCCTCTTGGAGACTCACAGTCCATATTAGCATGTTGATGATCCTGAGAAACTCTATAATCTTGTTTAATGTAATGTTTTCCAAAGTTATTTGGCCACAGAACACTTTTTTTTTTTTCCTGTAAAACAGATGTGAACATATCTCAGAAGTGGTGTTCCAGGGAACTGGCTCGGGGAAAAGCTGCTATGGGATATACCTGGGGTCTTTGAGATACTGATATCCTTCTCCTGTGCCCTGAAGCAAATGCCCGTTTGGCCTCTGGATGTGACAGGGAAGCCAGCTTTCAGCCACCAGGTGTTGGGCTCTGTGGACTTGTCCTGGATTAGATGAGAGGTGCAATAAAATCAACGAATCCAATAGGCCCTGTGTATCTGTGGCAGTTTCCCACCTGGCTTCTTGGAATATGTATTTGAAACTCACACGGATAGATCTGACTCATATATCATAGATATGCAGTGGCCAGGGGCCTTAAATCCACAGACCCAGGGGATTTGCTAGCCAATGGCCTGAACAGTGACTGTGCAAACTCTTTAAAGATGTGGTCTGGAGAAGATAGACTCTATGAGAACCTCCCACTCAGCACAACCTTCCCGGTCCCTGAATCCACTGGTCTACCCAAAGCCAAGTGTCCCCCCTCTAGAGCAGTTAGCACTGACCGGGGCATGGGTCACCTATACGGTAGTAAAATTAGCTAACATTTATGTAGTATTTACTCTGTGTTACACAATGCTCTGAGCGCTCCACACATGTTAACTCCTTTAAGCTTCACAGCAACTTTATGTGAAATCCTGAGGCATGAGGAGGTTAAAAATGCACCTGAAGTTGTGTGGCTCATTAATGGCAGCACAGGGCTTTGAATCCAGGCAGACTGACCCCACATACCCTTTTCTCAAGCCATAATATTCATAAGTGGACAAAGGATGAGCTTGGAGTCAGGTAGATTTGGGTTTGAACCTAGGCTCCCTCCTGTGACCTTGGGCAAGTCTCTTAGTCTCTCCCAACTTCTGTTCTCTCATTGGAAAATTGTGATATGAATACTTGGTGTCAGAATCCTATCCTGTGATTGCCAGTCTGTTAATATACCCACCTCTCTGACCTAAGTGACCCTCTCACCAACGTGTTTTGGGAGAATCATGACTGTAGTGGACATCTGCTTACTTTGAAGAAAAGGATTATGTTCTGCCTTTTGATAAACCGTGCTGAGTTTAGTTTTTATTTCTTGAATTGTTTTCTTATTACAAAGTTTTTTATTCTTATAACAAAAGTAATATGTACTGATTTTAGAAAAGAATGTAAGGAAACATAAGAAAAATTTTAAAATCACCAATAATTTTAGAAGATAATTGCTGTTAATCTTTTGGTATTAATATTATTCCTAATGCTTTTTTACTTGATATTTTCTAAATAATGCTTTTATGCTCCGTATTTTTTTTTCAATTTTTTTAAATGTTTATTTATTTTTGAGACAGAGAGAGACAGAGCATGAATGGGGGAGGGGCAGAGAGAGAGGGAGACACAGAATCGGAAGCAGGCTCCAGGCTCTGAGCCATCAGCCCAGAGCCTGACACGGGGCTCGAACTCACGAACCGTGAGATCGTGACCTGAGCTGAAGTCGGACGCTCAACCGACTGAGCCACTCAGGCGCCCCGCTCCGTATTTTTTACTCATTAGGTTCTGCTTCCAAGTGGTCTTTGAAAATGCAGTTTTGTAAAAATTGCTTCTTTTTACTTGATATGTTTTGAACAACTCTGATGTACTAAGTATTCTTTTACAACTATATTTTCTTTAATGACTCCATGATGGGGTCTTAACCAATTCTATATTATTGAATAGTTAGGTTGTTTCCATTCTGTTTTTCCTGATGGGTATTAAATAACAATGCAATGAACATCTATGAAATATAGTTTTGATTCACGATTAACGGAGTCATTCTTGATGGCAACATTTTAAATCCCTAGATAGCAGTTGCATTGAATTGAAAAGAGAAGGACCTGGCTTGTTCAGTTTATTTTTACTGTGCTGATGCCCAGAAATATAATTAGGTGATAACTAAATAAATACCTATTAACAAAGATGATTCGAATCTAAAGCCGTTGCTTGTTTTCCAGGTAGATTCATTCCACAGATCTAGCAAGCAGGATCTGGGAGAGTGCCGGGATCTTACCTGGCAGATGACCAGTATGGAGGCTCATATGGCCCTAGCTCTCATTAGTGGGGTGTGGCTCATGACCAAGAGATCTTTTCAGTATTCTAGAACCAGCAGGATACTGTTGGACAGGTGACAAGCTGAGCTTTTCAGAGTACTTTCCCCAACCCTTACTAGGCTTTTGGAAATGAGTGATGTTGTTGATCACAGGTGATGAGGTTTTAGCTCATTTGCTGAGAAATCATCACCTAAAGTTGCTAGTAATTTCCCTAGAGATTCAAATTATGCAAATTTTCATTCTTAATAAGATCTGTATATTAAAATCACTTTTTTACAATGGAATATCATGAAACAATTAATAAGAATATGTTAGATCTATGTTTTGACATGGGAAGATGTACATAATAGTCTATGACATTCATATTAAACAAGTGCATAGATTTATATACATTATGTTCATATGTTCACAGAGAAATCAGTGAATACATGAAAGTTGTTAACGGTTGTTACCACTAATGGGTGGGATTAAGGAAGTACTTTTATTTTCTACTTTTTTACTTGCATTGTCATTTGAATTTTCACAATGAGTTTGATGGAAATCACAATAATAAAGGTGCTTTTGTTGTTTTAGAAAGATAAATAGCATTTTTAATGTAGCCTGTATTATTGTATATGATGATAAAGAGATAAATTTGATTGTATTTGGAACCCAGCTTTTATGCTTTGGGGTCTACAATATATGCTTCCAGCATTTATAGTAAATCCTTTAAAAATGTGTTTTGATTAAAAAATAGACTCCATATTGCAATGCCATTTTTTCCTCAAGACTTCTCATAAATATGTGTTCCTTAAGGATATCAAAAGCATTTTATTGGTGCATTAATCTATTCACCCATTCATTCCTTCAACAGACATTTATTGAATGTTTTCTACTTCTTGCACTGAGGCATACAGAAGATAGAGTTGTGAGCCCACAGACGAGGTCCAGAACAGAACATAATCTATTCATTCCAATACATTTTTTTAAAAAACCAGATAATTGAGGGGCGCCTGGGTGGCGCAGTCGGTTAAGCGTCCGACTTCAGCCAGGTCACGATCTCGCGGTCCGTGAGTTCGAGCCCCGCGTCGGGCTCTGGGCTGATGGCTCAGAGCCTGGAGCCTGCTTCCGATTCTTTGTCTCCCTCTCTCTCTGCCCCTCCCCTGTTCATGCTCTGTCTCTCTCTGCCCCTCCCCCGTTCATGCTCTGTCTCTCTGTGTCCCAAAAATAAATTAAAAACGTTGAAAAAAAATAAAAAAAAAAAAAAAAAGAAAAAAAAACCCAGAAAATTGATGTTGGACTAGGTAGCATTTCACCGGTATTGCTAATTTAGAAGAAAATAAACTTTGGAAATGTGAAAGTAATGATGAAAAGAGAAGAAAGAATCAAGTATTTAATTTATTGCACATCATGTCAAGTGCAAGATTCCCAAAATCTTTCAAAATAGGCTATTATTTAGGACCCCTGATGTTATGCTTATTTTCTACCCTGCATAGTCTTTAAAAAAATTTTTTTTAAAAATGTATGTGTGTTTGTGTGTTTATTTGTTTATTTACATATTTATTTATTTATTGAGAGAGTCTGAGCATGAGCAGGGGAGGGTCAGAGACATACACACACACACACACACACACACACACACACACACACAGAATCTGTGGCAGGCTCTACAGACACAGGGATTTTCATTGACACAGGGATTGAACTCTTGAACCACAAGATTATGACCTGAGCCAAAGTCAGATATTTAACTGACTAAGCCACCCAGGCACCCCTCTACCCTGCAGAGTCTTGAAGAAGATTTTCTTTATTCCTTGGAGAATTTTGGACAAGGCCTGCAGCAGTAGAGGGTGGCCTAATATTCCTCTTTCTTCCATTCTGTTCTTTCTAGGTCTATCACTAGCACAAGGTCATTACTAGCAGTGGGCCTTTGAGGAACTTCCAGTACTAAAACCAGGGAAGTTTCAGGCAAACTGGGATGACCTGGTCACCCTGAGTGTAAGGGAGGCTGTGGACTTCTGTGAAGAGTGAAGAAGAATGGTATGAGATGGGATTGCAGATCTTTCTATATTTACTGCGCTTTCAGAAGAAAGATGACATTTCGAAGTCCTTTATAATAGTAACCTAAGATGTTCTTTCTCTTTCATAGTTACCCAGTTTTCCAGTCTTTCCTTCTTACCTTTATGTCCAGCCTAGAGAAGCATCAGACACATACAACAATGAGAGAGAACTCGAGGTCACAAAACCAGTGGGCTCTTGACTAATGGAAGCCATGTGTCCCAGTGGGAGAGCCACTTCCACGGGCTCCATTAGGCGGCCACGGCTTGGCCACAGCAGTCAGCCCCTTCATGACAGCACACCCTCAAAAGTTTTTTGAACAAGAGTTTTCCAAAAACAATACCACAAAGTGCGTCCTTCATCATCTCTTTGTGATGGTCTGTGCAGTGGCCAGGGGTAGGTTTGGGTAGCAAGAGTATAATCACTTTATATTTTTGGAAGCAGAAGGCATGTCTACTTATTGGCAGCTAAATGCTGGCATAGGCCAGAGGGGAAAGTTTAGATTACACGGCTTCCCTGTGCCCTTGTTTATCTAAACCAACCCCTGGGGCAATGGCTTTGGCAAATCTCTCAGTAGTTGCCTTTGAGGAAATCTACCAGAAGTCCTATTCTTGTGTTTTGAAAAGTGGGTATCACTTATAAAAAATGAAATACTACACAAGAAAACAAAACAATCCTTTCAGTGACCCCCAAGCTTAGTCTCTGCTCCCTGACTACCCCATCTCTGAGCTCTTGCTGCTGTGGCTCTGCTTGGGGGCAGGGCAATGCCCAGGAACTGAATGCCAGCCTCTCTCGATCAGCCCTGATCCAGTGGGACCCACAGCTGGTTAGGAAGTCTGGATTTGGGTTTCTGTAAGGGAGTAGTTGTTATGGCCATGGTGATGAGGAGAAAGCAACCTGGTTTCAACTGTGGGCATAAAGGGATTGACACAGGTGAGCTCCATTTTTCCAGAGAGAACCACAGAAATCTGAATTAGAGATTATGTAGCAGAAATGCATTTGAATTAAAATAAATAATAATAGCTGCTGGAAAGAGAGGAAAGATCACTGACATTGAAAACACATGGGTTCCAGTCCTAGTTCTAGTCCTGTGAGCTAGGCTGATGCCATCAATCTGCTCTCTGGGCTTCAGTTTTCCTACCTAATGAATAAGAGTAGATCATATGATTTTGCGCCAGAATTACTTAATTTGGAGTATTGTACCCATTGACTCATTCAGTGATTCAATATTTATTGTCATCTTCCAAATATCAATTAAGTTTAAACACTCTATTAATCACTCCATTACTTACTTCAACATTAATCAGTGTTTATTATGCTCCAGGCACTGAGATATAAGGAGATAAAAATACTTCCCTAATGAAGAAACTGGTATAGACAAATTTCTCACTTATGGTATTATCTTTCATAGTTACCTGTTAAATATCACCACTATTTCTAGACACATCTTATTTATTTATTTATTTATTTATTTATTTATTTATTTATTTATTATTTTTGACACAGAACATGAGTGGAGGAGGGACAGAGAGGGAGACAGAATCCGAAACAGGCTCTAGACTCTGAGCTGTCAGCATAGAGCCCAATGTGGGGTTCGAACTCGTGAACCACGAGATCGTGACCTGAGCTGAAGTCGGCCGCATAACCGACTGAGCCACCCAGGCACCCCTCTAGACACATGTTAAATGTCATCTCCTCCAAATGCCTCCAGTTTTTTTTTAGTGCTACGCTGGACTGTTTCATGTATCACTCATGGTCTTTTTCATATTCTTTTCATTATTAATTGTATTCCAATCTAATGTCCTTTTTTTTTTTCAAGTTCCTTAAACTTGAAGACAGGTACTGAATTGGATCTGTTTTCTGTCTCTAATGGCATCAAGCACAGTGACTAATACAGTAGGCGCTAATTACATATTTGTGCGATCACATCAACTGGCACAATCCTAATTAATGGCCTTTTCTTGTCTGTGTCCAGCTGCCCTCTGTCAGTGGTGTCCCCAGACTTTTTTGAAGCTAAGGTATTCAGCTAACAGCCAGAAGGAAACCTTTCACAGGATGGAAGATTGTTTTTTCCTTGAAGACAGGGAAACTCCCATTATCAACTCCCGAAATTTAAGAAGAGCTTTTGTTAACGTGAAGAATTCTGGATCATGACACATGTGTCATGACAACCCTTCCACATGGACACCAAGAATATTCATTGCTAGCAGCTGGGTTTGGATTTCCCTTAAACCAGCTGTATGTCTGGATGGAGGTGAGAATTTGCTAAGGGCCACAGGATACCTTCTGAATTCCATAGTCAATGCAGTTCAGGAAACTGATATGGTCTGGGCTTATTGTGTTGCACTTAACTGCAATAACTTGATACAGACTATTTTTAATGGATTTGCTTTTAGAAGTGGCAACAAATACACTCTGTTGAGTGTTCATGTGTTGTATGAAAGTCTGCAAAGTAGTATTACCTACTTTTTATGGAGTGCTTCCAATGTGTCAGGTTTTCATTACATGTTTATTCCAGCGAATCCTCACAATGTGAGTATAGGATTGGAAGGTGCAGTGCAGGGGAAGAGGCAGCCAGTGCCTTACTCATTAATAGGGGGTGGTTGAAATAGAATTAATTGCTGCAATCAGAAGGAGATCCCAAACAAAAGTATGTGTGTACGAAAGTTATTTGCTCCATTATTGTCGCCCAGTTGATCCAGAATATCCTTATATTACTTTTCAGAAGATTTTGATAGACGTAATCCCTTCCTCCCTCTTCTCCCCACCCCTCCACTGCCCCACAAAAAAAGTAAATCCTGATAAAGCACTGTAGACTCCTGGGAATATGCACGTGCATTTCCATAATGTAATTGATCCAGGCTTGAAAAACAATCTTACTGATGCTTAGAAATCAACCAGAGCAAGATTGTTGTTAGAAAGAAATATTGCAAGCCTCAGAAGTTTCCAAATGTGTTCATGATAAAGGCCTGTGGGTCCTCTCAGCATCCTGAGCTGGGAATTTACCTGCACTCAGGAGCAGGTTTATAGCCAATCCTGTAGAGATGGAAAGGGCAGAAGGAGATGCCTTAACACGATTCACCCTTCTTCAAATGATGGCTTTGGATTGCACAGAAATTAGACTTTCAACCCAAGTGTGCCATTGCAGTTGGCTTACTCTTGGCAAAGCAAGGCTTCCTGTTTTTCAGAAAACAGACTTGAAGAGGCTTAGACCAGAGACATAAGAGCTTTCTTGCACACTGATCAGTTTTTACAAAACAGTATTTTAATTATTTAAGTGCAAGTGAATCAGTAACATCTGAATTAGATTTTCCTAGAAAAAATACAATTGGCTTTTCAACTAAAGGGAGAAAGTGCTTGGTTGGCTAAAAGCAATTTAGGTTTTGTGGTAACCCCAAAGTGTTTGAAAAACAATTTACATATCTGATGAGCTCAAAATGTCTCTGGATTAGGCCTTGTTCCCAGGATAAAATACACAATAAATATGGACATTTTAAACAAGGATCATATTGCGTTCCATTTCACAGGGTCTCAAATTTGGTAACCAGAAGTTGAAAAAGCCTGTCCTAATTTTTTATATGACACATTTTCAAAACCATTTACAGTCTTAAAAAATTATTTAAATAATGGGAACATCTTATGAAGTAGAATTTTCATAGAAATTATTCAAATAATGAAAACATCTTAGAAAGTAGACTTTTCATAGTGTCAAAGTGGAATAACTTGTCAAATAATTTATTTATTTATTTAAAAAAATTTTTTTTTTCAACGTTTATTTATTTTTAGGACAGAGAGAGACAGAGCATGAACGGGGGAGGGGCAGAGAGAGAGGGAGACACAGAATCGGAAACAGGCTCCAGGTTCCTAGCCATCAGCCCAGAGCCCGACGCGGGGCTCGAACTCCCGGACCGCGAGATCGTGACCTGGTTGAAGTCGGACACTTAACCGACTGCGCCACCCAGGCGCCCCTCAAATAATTTATTTTTACAGTTACTTTTAACTGAGTCTATCTTTACAAGGGGGAAATTATTTCAGGAGAGTTATGAGAATATTTAGGTTCTCAGAGAGCTCTGGGACTGCGACATATTTTCCTGTAAAATGAGTCATCAAGATAATTTGTAGAACTTAGATTTGGTTATATTCATAGGAGGTTCCCACCAAACTGGGTTGATTAGTGCTTATTAATCAAATTTTGCTGCCCTGGCATTGTCTTTACAAGCTCCTGTTTAACCAGTATGGATGTCTTCTGGTTGACATTTATAAATCCAGTCGCCAGAGTGAGATGGGTTTCTGACTCACCAGTGGTAAAGTTTAAATGGAAACCAAAAGGCAGGACATGTCCATTGAAAGACGTTCACTTATCAGTAAGAACCTGTTGACTGAAACTTGCTGTGACCTGGCAGTGTGGCTGGCAATTTGATGGTGACTAATTTGATGGACTTAAAGCTAGAAGATTTTGATTTTCTCTCCAACTATGTCAGTGGCGAGCAAATTATTTAGCTTTTTTCTCCTCATTTGTGGATGCCCTATGAAGTTCTGGAGAATAGAGAGAAAAGAGGCAACTTGACATGGGCCTCAGACACTGGCAAGATAAAGTTCTTCCTAGAGTTTTCACGTTGGTTTGGATTCTCTAACAGTACCTTGGCTTGATTAAATTTCTGTTAATACTTTGACTTAATTTATAAGGTATGTGCAGAGCCTTTTGCTTAAAGCTAGATCTTATTTTCTTCCAGAGTCTTGAAAATAGATGGTACTTAATAAATGCTTGTTGAATTGAATTGATTTCATATAATTAGGGCATACTTTTACATTGGAATGATGTACCTCATTTATTCTTGTATTTTTTGAGTATCTGTTCTGGTGACGTGATGCATGATATAGAAAAGCTCCTGTTTTTATGCTGATCGTTGTTTAAGCTGCTGTGGACTTAGAGATAATGAAGTACATCCTGGACCTCAAGAAGCTTATAACGTAGAGGGAAGGTAGATAAATAGAAACAAGTAATTGCAGTTCATAATACGGGCTCTGTGTCGGAGGCTACAGTTACCTACCCTAATATCTGCTTACCTATTTCTCCTTAGAAATGAATCCCAGCTTATATCTGGTTACGTGATCACCAAGAACAACCAGTTACATTTCCCAGCTTGCTCTGCCTTTAGGTATGGTCTGGGGAGATGTAAATAGAGACATAATGGATTTTCCAAGAGGATTGCTAAAAGGAAGCTAACTTAGGAGGAAGGACTGCTTTTTTTCACAGTTGCCTTTACTCCTTTTTCTAGCCGGAAACTCAAGCAGCTATCTTAAAACATGAAGGGAACTTGACTATGGAGGTCAAGTGCTAGAGTGGTGGGAGATATAGCCCAGGTCTCTGATGATACCACAAAGCAGTTTTATCAACCCGGGACTGCTTACTTCTCATTTGTTTTGTTTTATTTTTAACATGAGAAATAAGTTTCTATCTTGTTAAAGCCACTATTATTCTGGAGTTTTCTATTTATGCAGCCAATTAAAAAGCTAACAGATACAGGATATAGTGGGGGATTTCTATAAAGTAATATGGGAGTCCAGAGCAGAGGGACCACATTGTGGCAGGGAGGCAGAAAAGTTTCTTTAGAGAAGGAAATCCTTGAATGAACCCTGAAGAAGGAATGGCAGATTGTTAAGAGGACAAAGTTGGAGAGGACAGAGATGATATTTTAGGTAAAGGGAAGACTGCTGTGTGCTGACATAATGGTCAAAATGGGGGTCTAGTGCAGCCTTGGGAGGAAAAGGGTCCTATCCACAAAGTTCCAACTGGGAACTTCGGGGTTGCCATGTGGCTGCTTTAAACCCCTTCTCACTCACTAGATTGTGTGGGCTTTCCCAGGATCTGGGAGCAGAAAACGGAGAAGCAGTGAGGTGGGGTTGTCAGAACTTTCAAGACCAGCCAGAAGCATGGATGGAGGCCTGGCCCCCAGGGGGAATCAACAGGTAGGTGTTGAAGGCCTCCAATATAGGAGAGACTTGGTCACAGCTAGAGAATGCTTCTTCTGGGAAGGAGATGGTGCTTTGTGCAATGGAAGCGCAGAAAGACACTGAGAGAGGTCAAGGTTAAAATATGGAACAAACACTGAAAACTCAAGCAGGTCTATGACTTTGGGACATCTTGGCGTAGTCTGAGTAATTATGAAATCATCTGGCCATCTCTCTCTCTGGTATTTGCTTTTCTTGGTGTGGGATATTGCAGATGCAACAGGGAACAAAGAAGAAAAAAAAGAGCACATTGGGGCGCCTGGGTGGCACAGTCGGTTAAGCGTCCGACTTCAGCCAGGTCACGATCTCGCGGTCCGTGAGTTCGAGCCCCGCGTCAGGCTCTCGGCCGATGGCTCAGAACCTGGAGCCTGTTTCCGATTCTGGGTCTCCCTCTCTCTCTGCCCCTCCCCCGTTCATGCTCTGTCTCTTTCTGTCCCAAAAATAAATAAACGTTGAAAAAAAAAAATTAAAAAAAAAAAAAGAGCACTGACATTTGTAGCCTATTATGGGATGAATCTGGGTAATTGGTATGTGGTATGAGAAGCCCAATATAGAAAAAACAGAGCGTCTATACAGGGGCTGGGATACTAATTTCAGGAGGTGATTTATCTGAAAGTTTGCAGTAAATGAAAGCCCCGGGGAATGGTGGAGGAAGAGATGATAAAAGGTGGACATCTGTTTTACTTCATATGCTAGGATGTCACCCTGCTTGCTTAGGGAAGAGGGAACTCTCCAGATCTGCATAGTGGTTGGGGGGCCAGGGGGTTGGAAGAAAGGGAAGAAAATGCAGTTAAATGTGCCAATACAACAGTTCCAGAACAGTCTCATTTCCCAAGAAAAATGTGACATTCTGGGACTCTCCGCCCTTGCAAAAATAATAGGTGAAGAGATCTGTTTCTTAGAAGAATATCTCATATGAATCAATTTCTCTAGGAAAGACAGAGATTCAGAGCATAATTTCAAAAGGAGATAGGGCTCCAGTGGGGCCTTTGTGGTGTCCATACCTGTGTTTTGGACAATTGTCCAATCGAGGACTGAATTGACTTGGGCCTGGGATCCTTAGCTTAGAACATCATTCTGGATTCATCATAGAATGTCTTTGTCTATAAGAGCATAGATGCCAGCATTCGATCTCTTGTGGTCAGAGACCTACCTCCAACTCATCCAAGGAAGTTAATACCCACAGGTCTGTAAGCCAGAGAGAAAGAAACACCGTTGGCATTTTGCTGTTTCCCTGCTGTTATAACCTATCTTTTGTCTATGAAAGCATGGCATGGCATGGATTCTGGAACAGACTGCCTAGAGTCTGCTACTTATTAACTGTGTGACCTGTGTAAGTTAATTAGCTTTTCTGGGTCTCAGTTTCCTTCTCTTCACAACTGCCTGTGCTGAAGGGTGTGTGCGTGTGTATATGCATGTGAGTGTGCATGCGTTTCTAGGTTTTGGATTATTTCCAGTTGACTTGGGAAAATTTTTTGCATGTTAAGATTACTAATATATTGTCCTCCAGAAAGACTACAAATACTTTTTCAGGATTTTCTGTCATCTTGTTATTTATTCATGATATTTTTGACACACAGGCACTTTAATTCTTTGTATGGCCAGGTGAATCGCGTTTTACTTTTCGATTCATACAATTGCTTTGGCTTAGAAAGCTTTTCTCATCCCAACAGACACACCTGTACGTAAACTTCATGGTATCATCTTATATTGAAGTTTGTAATCCACTTAAAAGCTGTTTTGATACATGAAGTGAAGTTCTAGGTAGATTTTTTTTTTTATCTGATGGTTCAGCTGATTTTCTCAAAACTATTTGTTGAATAATTTATTGTTGCTTTAGCAGATGTTAAATTAGTATATAGTGTAGTTTGTTTTTAGCCTCATGATTCTTGTCGATACCACTTTGTTTAACTACAGTAGTACTATATTTTAGTAAGTCTGCTGGATTACTTTATCTTCTCAAAATCTTCTTACCTGTTGTTTTCTCTCATTGATATTGATAAATGGACTTTAGGTCATTTTCTTCTTAAGGAAATTTCTACTAGAACAAAAGAAATACTTTAAAAGTATTAAATCTCTCACATAAAGACACGATCCTTTCTGATACATATTATTATTGTTTTCTTTGTATGGGTCATGCACATTTTGAGAACCATCAGTCCACCAGTATTTCACCATTGTCCACTGTAAGATCCTGCAAAACTATTTCACTTTGGTGCACGTGTAAGCACATGCGTGTGAGTGCACACACACAATCGCACAGAAGGAGCTCAGCATCTGGCATAAACTGCCGCTCTTTTTAAGATTTGGCCTTTGTAAATGACTCCCCTCTAATTACAGAGAACATTCCTCTAGTATCTCTTTGTAGATGATATTTTAATCTCAACATCCTTGACCATTTGCAGTGGCAACAGTGAATCTCAAACTTTCCTAAGGGGTGACTTCAACCTTTTCAGCTAAGGAATAAATGGTCAGGTGTCCATTTTATGAGTGGCAGCCTTTTAACTCAGTAGAAACAATATAATGGACTGAACAATGAACAAGCATTCATTGCTGGGATCTTTGAAGGTACCCGATACCGCTCTCTGCCTGATTTATATGCCAAATGATAAATAAAACATGAGTCAGCAGGTGGAGCACTTTATTACTGATAGAGACTAGCTTGGAGGTAGAGCTCAGCATGAGAGCCCAAATGAACCCCTCAGCCACAGCTTCCCACTGGTTGAGCTACAGAAGGAAGGAGGAAGAAGGTCTGTTATTCTGAGAATTCTGATAGGTTATCTCAACTCCAAAGTAGGAGAATGGCTATCACTCTCAACCCAAGTAACTCTCTTCCCCTTTGGTGGGATGAGAAAAGAGGCACAATCTATCCTTGGGAAAACCGGGAGGGAAAAGAGGCATTCCCTCTCAAAACTCAAGGACAAGGGCAGGAACTTTATTTCTGTGTAATCTCAGCTAGAGAAAGAGGCTTGACTTCTCTTTTTTGGTCTCATCACTTATTTTCTCAGCAAATACTTCTGTGCCCACCCTGCCGCAGGCATAGTTCTAGGCAACGGGGGATCAGCCCTGGAGACTGAAGACAAAACAGAAAGTCCCCCGCTTTCTTGGAATTTGCTATCTGCAGGAGGAAATGCAGATCACAAACAAAATAAAGATAACTGTTAAGTGGTGAGAAGCCATTAAAAGTAGAACAGGACGATGGGAAGGGATGAGGGATTGGGGGTGGTTCTTGAGTCTGGATGAGTCTCTGAGGAGGTCACGTTGAGCTGAGGCTCCAACGATGAGGCGAAAGAATCAGCACGGCGAAGACCTGGAAGGAGAAGGCGGCTGCAAGAGGCGGCATCTCAGTCCCCAAGGCAGGAATAGCTTCAAAGAGTCCCTGAACCTACACCTTGTGTTCTTGTGAACCAGCCACCGTGGCACAGAGGTCTCTGACCGGTCACCATGGCACTCAGAGACCAGGTTGCACTGCAATTTGGCATGGCATTTCCACTATAACAAGCATTGGTGCCTTAAATCTTTACTTCTTTAAAGGACATGTGATTGAAATTATTACTTTTGCTCTGCATACATTCTTATGAAGAAAAACAAACCCACTTGATCTGGAGGGCTGGGAATGAATCAAAACTGAGACCACAGTCTAACCTTTTAACACCCTTAACAGCTATGATGGTGGTATTGGACAGAGACCTCTCTAGTGGCCAATAGCAGATAATCCTACTACCGTGTGGGCTCGGCACTTGGGATACAAAGGTGGAGAAGGCAAACTTGGTCCCTGCCGTAGCCAAGAGTCTTATGGGGATGATAGATGCTAATAATAATTAAACAAGGCATTGATTTTTCCTGGTTAGAATTATTCCTAGGTATTTTGTTCTTGTGTAGCGTAGGCGAATGAAATTATTTCCGCCATTTTATATTTTAATCGGTTTTTGCTAGTTGTAATAGTTTGCGAGGGCCACCATAACAAAATGGCACAGGCTGTGTGGCTCAAACAACAGCACTTTATTTTCTCATAATTTCGGAGGCTAAAAGTCCAAGATCAAGGTATCAGCGGGTTTGGTTTCTTGAGACCTCTCTCCTTGACCTCTTTCCTCTCTCCTTGATGATCTTCTTGCGCTGTCCTTACGTAGTCTTTCCTCTGCACACATGCATGTCAGGTGTCTCTCCTGTTTCCAAATTTCCTCTTTAATAAGAACACCAGTCAGATTGGATTAGGACATACCCTAATGGCTTCAGTTTGACTTAACCACTTCTTCATAGGCCCTATTTCCAAATACTGTCACATTCTGAGGTATTGGGGGTCAGGACTCAAATGAATCTTGGAGTGGGGATACAACTCAGCCCATAACACTTGTAAATAGGAAACCTATTTATTTGTATATATTTAAGGAGTATTCAGCTACTTTACTGAGTCTCTTCCTAATTCTAAAATAATATAATTATTTTCCTTTTGAGTTTTCTGGGTATAAAATCATGCCATCTGAAAAAGTGGGAAAATTCTCTCTTTAATCAAAACTTTGTTTATGTTGGCCAGAGCTTTCAGAACAATGATAAATAATGGTCGGGGGGGGGGGATCTTATTTTAAAACTGATTTTAATGTTAGCAGCCCCCCATTAATATTAATTTAACAAATCTTTATTGAACTCCGATTACATTTCACGTATTGCTGTAGGTGCTGAAGATACCAAGATGAATAAAATGGACAAAAATTCTGGCCTGTATGGAGCTTTCATTTCATTTGGGAGAGATAGACACTAAACATTAATAAGGAAGACATATAGTACGTTAGAGGGTGCTAAGTGCTGCAGAGTTGGAAAAGCAGAGAATGGAAAAAAAGAAGTGCTGAGGTAGGTTGAAACTGCAGTGAGTGATGAGGGAAGGCTATGGTGACACTGAGTACAAGTGGATAATCGAGGAGTGTCAGAGGCAGGGGGAACAGCAAGTGAAAAGGCCCCAGGGTGGAAACATGCCCGATATGTTTGAGGAAAAGGCAAAGACCCCAATGTTGCAGTTGTGACGGGAGATGATGTCAGAGAGAAAACAAAGGGTGTGTAAGGTCTCGCAGGCCATTGACTTTATGAGCCCTGGAAAAAATTTTGAGCAGAGACCTGGCAGGATCCATTGTATCTTGACAGAATCACTCTGTGTTGAGAACCAGTTATAAAGAAGGAAGGAATCAGGCAGAGTAGTTGGACTATTGCAATCACACCAAGAAGACATGGTAACGTGGAATAGGACGACAGAGGTGGTGGGAAATAAACAGATTCTGAGTATGTGTTAAAGACAGGGCCACATTGTGTGTGTGTGGGGGAAGATAGAGAAAAGAATCGGCGACTTCATGGTTTTTGGTTTGAAAACCCGAGTAAGCAGAATTGCCATTATGAATATGGCACTGAGGGAGGAAAAATTTATGGGGGGATGTGAGGGATACTGAGCTTGCGATGATCTAACAGGCATCCACATAGAGATGCTGAACAGACAATTCGATTTGAATCTGGAGCTCAGGGGAAAGTGTCGCCCTCAAGGTATCAATATGGATGTTGTTAACATGTGGTAAGCCAGGGCAATAGATAATCGCACGAAAGGAATGAGTAGAAGCAGAGTAGAGGAAAGGTCCAAAGACTGAGTGCTGGTGCACTCCAACATTTAAAGCTTGGGGGAAAGATGAAGAGCCAGTAGCCGAGAAGAAGCAATGCTTGTAATAGGAGGAAAACCATGGAGCGTAACAAACTAGAAGACAAATAAAGTGTCTCAAGAAGATAGAATAATCAACGATATCGAGTGCAACAGACAGGTCCTATGAGAATGGGTTCTGCAAAAGAATTTAGCAAAAGGCAAGTCATTAGTGACTTTGACCAGAGTCATTTTATTAGGGTGGGATAGGTGAAAGCGAAAGACTGGAGCAGGCTTAAGAGAGAAGAGGAGGGAAATTAGAGAAAGCGAGTATGAATAATTCTTTCAAAAAGTTTAGCTAAAGAAATAGAAAAGTAGCTGAAAGGGGAAATGGAGTCCAGAGAGGGTATCCTAAAATCCTTCATAAAAATCAACTCCACTAAGGTATAATTGTATGTAATAAAATGTACCCATTTTGAATGTTCATTTTGATGAGTTTTGACAAACTCATATGCCCATGAAACCACACCATAACTGGGATAGACAACATTTATGTCATCCCCTAAGGTTCCCCTGTGCCCCTTTCCAGTTAATCCCACTACTGCCGACCCAGGCAACCACTAATTTGCTTTCTGTCACTATAGATTATAGTTGCCTTCTATAGAGTTTCATTTAAATGGAATCATACAGTATATGTTTTTTGTGTCTGGATTTTTTTCAGTCAATAATAATCTTTTTTAGATTCATCCATGTTGTTGAGCTTGTCATAGTTCACTCTTTTTATCTCTAAGTGGTATTCTTTTGTTTTTCTATACCACAATTTGTCCATTCACTTGATGATGGATATTTATATTTGTTCCAGTTTTGGGCTATTATGAATGTAGATGCTATGAATATTTGTGTGTAAGTCTTTGTGTGGACCTATGTTTTCATTTCTACCGTATAAATACTTTAGAAATGGAGTTTCTGGGTGAAATGGAGTCTGTACAACTTTATAAGAAACTGTACATTTGCTTTCTGAAGTGACTGTACAATTTTCCTACCAGCAGTATATAAGATTTACAGTTGTTGCAAATTCTGACAACATTTGGTATAACCAGTCTTTTTAATTTTGACTAGTCTAGTGGGTATGTAGTGGGTGTCTCATGATTTTAAATTTCTTCATAAGGCTGTTTTGGCAATTTGGAGTTTGCAAGGAATTTGTCCACTTCACCAGAGCTGTCCAATTTATTGGTCTAATGTTCGTCGTGATATTTGCTTACTTCCCTTTTAACGTCTGTATGGTCTGTAGTAGCACCTTTAGTTTCGTTTGTGATATTGGTATTTTGTAACTTCAATCGTTTTTGTTGTTACTGATGATGACTACTTTAACTAGAATCTTATCAAATTTGCTGTTTTCAAAGAACCAACTTTGTTTTAAATTGAGATTTATTAATTGGAATATTATATTGGTTTTGGGTGTACAACATGGTTCATTATTTGTATGTGTTGGTACATGATCACCGTAGTAAGTCTAGTTAACATTCATTACCATACACAGTTATAATTTTTTTCTTCCAA
The DNA here is from genome assembly GCF_022837055.1 of Prionailurus viverrinus. Taxonomy (NCBI): domain Eukaryota; kingdom Metazoa; phylum Chordata; class Mammalia; order Carnivora; family Felidae; genus Prionailurus; species Prionailurus viverrinus. The sequence goes on along the minus strand of NC_062561.1, from coordinate 20,946,316 downwards.
TGAGAAACTTTAAGATTTACTCTTGGCAACTTTCAGATATAGGATTCCGAGTTATTAAGCATAGTAACCATGCTGCACATGACATTTCCGTGACTTATTTATTTTATACTTGGAAGTTTATACTTTTTGGTCACCTTCAACCATTTTACCCACTTCCCATCCCTTGCCTCTGGCAACCGCCAATCTGTCCTCTGTATCTATGAGTCTGATTTTGTTTTGTTTTTCAGATTTCACGTATAAGTGAAAGCATATGGTATTTGTCTTTCTCTGACTTATTTTACTTAGTATACTGCTCTCAAGGTCCATCCATGTTGCTGAAAATGGCAAATTCCCTTTGGATGAATAATATTTATATATCTCAAATTTTATGTATCTCAAATATATGTCCTGTGTGTGTGTGTGTGTGTGTGTGTGTGTGTGTGTGTATGTGTGTATACACACCACATTTTCTTTATCCATTCATTCAGTGATGAACAATTAGGTTTTTTCCATGTCTTGGTTATTGTAAATAATTCTGCAGTGAACATAGGGTGCACATATCTTTTCAAGTTAGCGTTTTCATTTTCTTTCGACAACTACACAGAAGTGTATGGTAGTTCTCTTTTTAATTTTTGAAAAGAAACTTCATGCCGTTTTTCATAGTTGTTCCTCAAATTTACATTCCCACCAACAATGCACAAGGGTTCCATTTTCTCATTATTTCTTATAATTTTTGATAATAGCCATTCTAACAAGTGTGAGGTTGTATCTCACTATGGTTTTGATTTGCAGTTCCTTCTTGATTAGTGATGTTAAGCACATTTTCATGTACCTTTTGGCTATCTGTGCATCTTCTTTGGAAAAATGTCTATTCAGATCCTCTGCCCATTTATAGTTTGATTGTTTATTTTTGCTATTGAGTTGTATGTTCTTTATGTATTTGAGCTGTTAGTCCTTTATTAGATATATAATTTGCTAACATTTTCTCTCATTCTGTAGTTTGTCTTTTCTTTTTGTTGATAGTTACCTTTGTTGTACAGAAGCCTTAAAAAGTTTTTAATGTTTATTCTTGAGAGAGAGAGAGAGAGAGAGCATGCATGCAAGTGGCGGAGGGGAAAGAAAGGGAGACAGAGGTTCTGAGGCTGGCTCCATGCTGACAGCAGAGAGCCAAATGTGGGGCTCAAACTCACAAACTATGAGATCATGACCTGAGCCTAAGTTGGACACTTAACCAATTGAGCCACCCAGGTGCTCCCAGAAGCCTTTTAGTTTGGTGTAGTCCCACTTGTTTATTTTTGCTTCTGTTATCTTTGATTTTTTAAAATTTTAAATGCTTATTTGTTTTTGAGAGAGAGAGAGAGAGAGAGAGAAAGTCAGGGAGGGGCAGAGAGAGAGAGAGGGAGACACAGAATCCAAGCAGGCCCCAGGCTCTGAGCTGTCAGCACAGAGCCTGATGCGGGGCTCAAACCCACGAACGGTGGGATTGTGACCTAAGCTGAAGTCAGATGCTTAACCGACTGAGCCACCCAGGCACTGTTCCATGTGTCTTTAAAAAACAAATGTGTACAGGGGCGCTTGGGTGGCTCAGTCGGCTGAGCGTCCGACTTCGGCTCAGGTCATGATCTCACAGTTCGTGGGTTCGAGCCCCCGTGTCCGGGTCTGTGCTGACAGCTCAGAGCCTGGAGCCTACTTGAGATTCTGTGCCTCCCCCTCTCTCTGCCCCTCCTCCACTCACACTCTGTCTCTCTCTCTCTCTCTGCCCCTCCCCCACTCGCTCGTGCGCGCGCTCTCTCTCTCTCTCTCTCAAAAATAAACATTAAAAAAATTTTTTTAAAAACAAATGTGTATTCTGCTGTGATTGGGAAAAGTCTTCCAAAAATGTCAATCATGTCAAATTTTTAGTGTTGCTCAAGTCCTCCATGTGCTTACCAATTTTTAGTCTTGTTTTTCTATTAGTAAGAGAGCAGTGTTGAAATTTGTAACTAGAGTCATCATTTTGTCCATTTTTCCTTTCAGTTCTGTTAGTTTTTGACTCATATATACTGAAATTCTTTTATTGGGTGCACATACATTTGGGATTGTAATGACTTCATGGTGAATCAACTCTTTTGTCATTTTGTTGTTGTTATTGTTGTCATTTGTTATTACTTGGCTTTTGCCTAAAGAATATCCTTTTACATTTTTTTTTTGTAATGTACGTCTACTGTTCATGAATTTTCTGAACTTTTTGGTCTCAAAAGTTCTTACTTCACCCTCATTTTGAAAGCTATTTTTAATTGCACATTGCATTATGGGACTTAAGGATTTTTAAAATCATTTTAAAAACATAATTCCATTGTCTTCTGGCTTGCATACTTTCTTGTGAGAATTTGTATATTTGTTCCTCTGTGTATAAGGTCTTGTTTCTTTGGCTGCATTTAAGATATTCTCTTTATCAGTGATTTTTAACAATTTTATTATTATATGACTCTGTGTTTGTGGGAGTGTGTGTGTGTGTGTGTGTGTGTGTGTGTGTGTGTGTTTATTATGCTTGGGATTTATTGTGTTTCTTCAGTCAGTAGGTTTAGAGCTTTAGTAAAATTTTGAAAAAATCAGCCATTATTACTCTCCTTTTTTTCTAAGACTGTAATTACATAAATATTAGACTTCTTGATATCACCCTAGAGGACACTACGGTAATTTTATTTTCGCCTCATATCTCTTAGTGTTTTGTATTGTATAAATTCTATTATAATGCTTTCAAGTTTACTTACCTTTTCTTTTGCAGTGTCTAAGCTGGTGTTCAACTCATTCGGTAAACTTTTCATTTCAAATTTCACATATATTTTTTATCTCTAACCATTTCCTTAGGTTCATTTAAATAGCTTCCTTTTCTCTCCTTATTCTGTTCATGTTTTCCTGTAAATATTTGCACATAATCATAATAGTTGCTTTAGGATTCTTATCTACTAGTTCCATCGTCTTTGTTATCTCTGGGTTGATATCAATTCACAGATTTCTCTCCTGATTATCTGTCACATTTCCTACCTTTTGGCATGTTTACTAATTTTTTATTGAATGTTGAACATTGTGGTGCATATTGAGTGGATTTTGTTGTCCTCCTCTAGAGAGTGTTGAGCTTTGTTTTAGCACGCACTTAAAGCTGCTGCAGATCAATGTGCTTCTGTTGAAATCTGTTTTTAAACTTTGCTTAGGCAGATATTGAGTAAACTGTAAAATTGTCTTCTATTATTTTTAAGTTAATTTTGATTTTCCAGCCCTCTTATTTTCTCTGTTCTCTTTCTTCAACTGTTATTAGAAAAATGCTGAAACTTTAAATCTTCTCTTCATGCTCTAAACCTTTATTTCATACTTTCCATGACATTTTTGTTTACATTAAGTTCTGGGAGATTTCCTTAGCTTAATGTGAGGTTACTAATTTGCTGTTCATCAGTACTTATTTTGCTATTCAGCTAATCTTTTGAGTTTGCTTCAAAGATTGTACATTTTTCATTTTAAGATCTCTAACTAGTTATTTTACATAATAGCTTTTTCTTATACCATAGGTATGATATCTTCTCTTATTCCTTTGAGGATATTATTACCCTTTTGTAAAAATTTTTTATTTATTCTATTAACTGTGTATCCTCAAATGTTAGCTCTTTTTTTGTTGGGTTTGGTACTTTTCTCCAGGTGTTGGTTGATTCTGGGCTTATACTTCTTTCAAATTGCCTTATTATTTTTATACAGATGCTGTTATATATTGTAGTTACTTTGAGTTATTGTAGGAGAGAGGTAAATTGTTCAGCTGGGCAGTACGTGACGGTAGCTCATCTTCTGGGTGAGTAGGGTTATATCTTACTCCAAAATATAGCTAAACTTCTGTGGAACTTCCCTATCTTTTGGACCTACACATTCATACTTCTTAGAAGCAAGTCAGCCACTTATCTTGTCCCAAATTAGGGATGAATGAGTACATAGAGAAAACCACTGTCCTGAATGCTTCAGGTGTAGTAATCAGCTAACTCATTCTCTAAACTCTACCTTTCACACACATCACTTCTGCGTTTGGAGTGTCCTATATACACTTTCAACTTAGGCAAAGTGTTCTCATGTATCATTACATAGTGGTGTTTACTTCATTAATGTTTTGTTTCTATCTATCTATCTATCTATCTATCTATCTATCTATCTATCTATCTATCAGTAAAGGGCTTCTGAACACGTTTATTCTACCGACCAAATTTTCTTGTGTTCTAGAGTGGTTATTAAGATTTTTAAAAATTTTTTTTCTATCATTTCACGATAAATACTTGAATCTCTCCTGTGGTATATCTTCATATTTATTTGGTTAATTTTCTGTTTTCGTAGTAAATCTTGCCATAATTTAATATCCCATGTTGTTGATTTCAAATAACCAACTTCTATAGTTGTTAATTTATTTTCTGCTTTTGATTTTACTGATTTATTTGTTTGCTTAATTTTTTAATTTTCACTCTATTTCATTTAATAAAAATTGAAATGATTACTTTGCCTTATATTTCTGTTTTGGCTGTATCTCACAAGTTTAGTTTATAAACTTATTTCTTAAATTATCTTCTGAATTATTTGTTATGATAGTTTGACTCTTAAGTCAAAGAGAAAACGGGAAGGCTTTGTAATTTCTAATTACTAAGGTTTTAAAAAGCTTTTGTTTTTCTTTCTGGAAGTCTCAGCAAATATCTTGTCATATATCATTAATTCAGATTATGTTTGTGCTCATCTATGTATCAAGTTATGTACTCATATTTGTGCTAATTATTATGCTCAGGGTGGTGATAAATGAGGCAATCTGGCCTTAAATAAAACAGGTGACTAATAATGGGGGACAAGTGGTTCCCCAAAGACTATAGACTAGAGTGTTGCCTGAATGGGGAAAAAGAGGAATGGATTCTAGATGGCAACCAAAAATACCCACTAGAGTAGACATCCATTTTCCTTCCTTATTTTATTATGAACGTCATAATGAAAAGTTAATGGCTGCTGCATTATCTTTGCAAACCCTACTAATGACATAGAAACCAAGAACAAAATCACAATCTTATGTTTGCCTTTTAACTCAGTTTTAAAACTCAGTTTTTCCTTGTACTGTCCATTTGAAATAGTTAAGATTTATATCACTGTTCTTATGCTTCAGAATTGGTAACTGAGGCTTATAAAAATAGAATAACTTCTCTGTTGCTCTGCACTTAGTTTCCTTGGACTAGACAAGGCAGCACACTTTCCAGCTGCAAATTCAACCAAACACCATATGTCTTCTTCACCTATACTCCAACAAGTTTTTCTCATTTTAAAATTGCCATATAATTTTTGGTGCCAATTACCCTATTTTGAATTGCTACCAAAAAACCCTATCATTTTCACTTATGATTACTTTTTTCTTAGGGGTAAATTACATATAGTCTTAACCTCATAATTCTGGTTAGGCTGATGTCAGTAAATAATATGATGTCCTTTTTAATACCATATTTGAAAGTTCTCTTGCATTGTTTATAGATTTCATTTTGTGTTTTTCTCTATTTTTAGGTTAAGTGATTTAAAATTTTATTATCTTTTTAACCAGGTTATAAAGATTGTATTCATGTTTACTAAAACAGTGCTTTCTGCAATTTCACAATCTGGTAACAGTATTCATTCTTTAAAATTATGACTCCCTAGAGGTCCACTATGAAGTGGGGGCAAGGATTTTTTTTAGTTGAAACTTTCAAGCAAGTTACATGCTTGATTTTTTTTACTTTGATGTTACAGTGATAAGGAAATTTTTCATTAGGGAATAGACGCTTTAACTCTGTTCTTTGGCCTTAATTTCATTTCCTGAGGTTGGATACATTGTTATATATAGTAGTTGGAATTTATACTGTGGAGTAGCTTGAGAAACTGTGTTTTGCAGTTGGCATAAAAGTACAAACCATTCTTACAAACAAAAAATCATGGTTTGATGCTCATGTTTTAGTCTAACACCATGACCATAATTATTTAGCTTTCTATTTAAAGGGTCCTTAGCCTAATGAAAACAAATCTTGGAAATAGTTTTTTTTTATTATACAAGTCCAGATATTTTTCTTCTCAGAAATATCAGAATGTATTTCATTTTATCTGGCTCATAAGATTGATGTTTGGAATGTCACAAACTTATAAAAACTGTAATGTAGAGTTGTTTCATACTCTATATTTTTATTTTATTAGAAGAGATGTATATTTCTTCAGCTTTATATGTATGAAAAGAGCAACATTGTATAGTAGAAAGATCACTGGCTTTGGGTTTAGAAGATTCTAGCTCTCGCATGGGCTCTAGCATGATGTAGCTGTGAAATATTTGGTTGGACACTTGATTCTCTGAGCTTGTTTTCCCGTGTATTTATGGGAATAATAATATCTGCCTGACCTTAAAGAACAATTGAGAGAATCACATGAGATAGTACACACGCAAGATGCTTTGGGAACTGCCAAAAGCAATGCCAAGTGGTGACTGTGTTAGCTTTGTGTATACATCCGTGCTTCAGGCCCAAGTGTAAGCAAAGCTCCACCAGGCCGTTTAAGAAGGGGGAAGGGAAAGAATTCGTGAAAGATAGGCCCCTTTCCTTAAAGAAATTCTTTTCATCTGATGTCTAATTTGGGTAGGTTGAGACATGCCCTATTTTTATACTGTGGAGAATAGCATCATCGTGGCTACATCATGTTCATTTTCTGGATTTTCACTTTTGTTTCCATAGAGTGTGATATTTTAGATTCCCAAATGCTTACTCATGATTCTGACTTTCTTTCAAATAGTAGTGCATCTTCTTTATATTTTAATTGTAATTGTTGCAAATACAACACAATTTCTTATGCTGATTTTTTTAAGCATTTAAAATACTTTTCCTTCTCTGATTTTATTTTTGTATGTGTGATTAATGCCAATAAGTGTATCAATTATTTCAGTCAAATGTCATCATTCAGAAGATTCATTCAGATTAATTATCTTAATAACTTTGTTGTGGGGATGGGTTATGTGGCACTTAGGCACAGGTAAGCAGTGGGTACTGATAATACTAAGTCAAATAAGGTAGTCTTCGGGCAACTTTATATGCAAATCAGGAAAATGGAGGCTCACACAGCTCGAATAGAATGTGATAAGAGCTAACTGTAGTGATATAAAGAATAGAGTGCTCTAGCTTGGATTGGACATCAATGTATTTTTTTTTTAATTTGGTAACCAAAAGAAGGATGAACACACCTAACATTTTAACACATCAATAATTCTTCTATTTATCTAGAGAAGAGTTTATGAATTGGCAGCTGTAGGCAGGATTTGGCTTGCATACATTTTTGTTTTGGCTCACAGCATATTTTAAAACTTTGAGCCAACATGTAAACATTGTATTTTATACAAACATCCACATTTCCCAGTTTGTTTTGAAAAAATTTATAGATTTGCCAACATCAGTTCTGCTTTTGTACATGACAGTCATTTGGAGATGAACGGAACCTACCTGCCCTAAAGGCCAAGTGCTTTCAAGTTGACTATTGGCTGTGCTACTTCACACACCCTTCTGCTTGTCATTTCTTTTTTCTTTTTAAAGCTTATGTATTTGGGGGGGGGGGAGGGGCAGAGAGAGGGAAAGAGAATTTCAAGCAGGCTCTGCAGTGTCCGTGTAGACCCTGACATGGGGCTCAAACTCAGGAACGGTGAGATCATGACCTGAGCCAAAGTCGAGTCAAAGATGCTTAACTGACTGAGCCATTCAAGTTGTCATTTCTGAAACACCCAGGTCGGTTCTTACCTCAGAACCTCTGCATCTACTGAACTGTAGTCTGGAAACCTTTTTTTTTTTTTTAATCATTTTAATTCCAATGTAGTTAACATAGAGTATTATAATAATTTCAGGTGTATAATATAGTGATTCAGCAGTTCCATATAATACTCAATACTCATCAAGATAAGTGTGCTCTTAAATTGCTTTATGTGTTTCACTTGTTCCCCACCCTACCCAGCCATCTTCCCTCAGTAACAACCTGTGTGTTCTCTATAGTTAAGAGTCTGTTTCTTGATTGGTGTTTCTCTTTTTTCCCTTTTCTTCATTTGCTTTGTTTCTTAAATTCCACATGAGTGAAATCATATTGTATTTGTCTTTCTTAGTGGATTATTTCACTTAGCATTATACTCTCTAGCGCCATCCATGTTGTTGCAAATGGCAAGATTTGATTATTTTCTATGGCTGAATAATATATATATATATATATATATATATATATATATATATACACCCAAACTTCTTCATCTATTGATGGACACTTGGGCTGCTTCCATAGTTTGGTTATTGTAAATAATGCTGCAGTAGGGAAACCTTTGTGGCTCAGTTGGTTAAGCATCCAACTCTTGATTTTGATTTTGGCTCAGGTCATGATCTTGCAGTCATGAGATCAAGCCCCATATTGGGCTCCATGCTGAGCAAGGAGCGTATTTGGGATTCACTCTCTCTCTCTCTCTCTCTCTCTCTCTCTCTCTCTCTACCTTGCCCCTCTCTCTCAATAAATATATAAATAAATAAACATTAAAAAAAATAATGCTGCAATAAACAAAGGGATGCATGTATCCATTTAAACTAGTGTCTTCATATTCTTTGGGTAAATACCCAGTAGTGTAATTCCTGGATCTTAGGGTAGTTCTATTTTTAATTTTTTGAAGAACCTATGTACTGTTTTCCACAGTAGTTGCACCAGTTTGCATTCCAACCAACAGTGCACAAGGGTTCCTTTTCCTCCACATCCTCACCAACACTTGCTTCTTGAGTTTTTGATTTTAGCCATTCTGACAGGTGTGAGGTGGTATTTCATTGGGGTTTTGATTGCATTTCTCTGATAATGAGTGATGTTGATCATCTTTTCATGTGTCTTTTGGCATTCTGTATTTCTTCTTTGAGTAAATATCTGTTCATATATTCCACCTATTTTTTTAAGTTTATTTATCTTGAGAGAGACAGAGAGTGTGTGGGTGGGGGAGGAGCAGAGGCAGAGAGGGAGAATCTCAAGCACTGACAGTGCAGAGCCTAATGCAGGGCTCGAATTCACAAAACTATGAGGTCATGACCTGAGCCAAAATCAAGAGTCAGATGCTTAACCAACTGAGCCACCAGATACCCCTTCCACCATTTTTTAAATTGGGTTCTTTGGAGATTTTTTGGTGTTCTGGTATATAAGTTATTTATATTTTGGATACTAACCATTTATCAGATATGTCATTTGTGAGTGTCTTCTCCCATTCAGAAGGTTGCCTTTTGGTTTTGTTGGTTATCTGCTGTGTCGAAACTTTGATTTTGATGTAGACCCATAAGTTTATTTTTGCTTCTGTTTCCCTTGCCTCAGGAGACATATCTAGAAGGATGTTGCCACAACCAATGTCAGAGAAATTACTGCTGTATTTTCTTCTAGGACTTTTATGGTTTCAGGTCTCAAATTTAGGTCATCAATACATTTTGAATTTATTTTTGTGTAAGGAAGTTGTCCAATTTCATTCTTTTGCATGTAGCTATCCAGTTTCCCTGGTATCATTTGTTCAAGACAGTGTCTTTTTCCCATTGCATATTCTTTCCTCCTTTGTCAAAGATTAGTTGACCATATAATTGTGGGTATATTTCTGGTTTTCTATCCTGTTATTGGTCTATGTGTCTATTTTTGTGCCAGTATCATACTGTTTCGATTACTACATCTTTGTAATATAACCTGATGTCCGGAACTGTGATATGCCCAGTTTTGTTTTTCCTTTTTGAGATTGTTTTGGCTATTTTGGGTCTTTTGTGGTTCTCTACAAATTTCAGTATTGTTTGTTCTAGTTCTGGGAAAAATGTTGTTGGTATTTTGATAGGGATTGCATTAAATATGTAGATTATTTTGGGTATTAGAGGCATTTTAACAATATTTATTCTTCCAGTCATGACCATGGAATATCTTTCCAGTTCTTTGTGTCATCTTCAATGTCTTTCATCAGTGTTTTATACTTTTCAGAGCATAGGTCTTTCACCTCTTTGGTTAAGTTTATTCCTAGGTATCTAATAATTTTTGGTGCAATTGTAAATGGGATTTTTTTTCTTAATTTCTCTTTCTGTTGCTTCAATATCAGTATATAGAAATGCAACAGATTTCTGGGGCACCTGGGTGGCGCAGTCGGTTAAGCGTCGGACTTCAGCCAGGTCACGATCTCACGGTCTGTGAGTTCGAGCCCCGCGTCAGGCTCTGGACTGATGGCTCAGAGACTGGAGCCTGTTTCTGATTCTGTGTCTCCCTCTCTCTCTGCCCCTCCCCCGTTCATGCTCTGTCTCTCTCTGTCCCAAAAATAAATAAACGTTGAAAAAAAAAATTAAAAAAAAAAAAAAAGAAATGCAACAGATTTCTGTATGCAGTAAAACTTTGGTTTGTGAGCATAATTCGTTCTGGAAACATGTTTATAATCCAAAGCACTTGTATATCAAAGTGAACTTCCCCATAATAAATAATGGGAACTCAGACGGCTTATTCCACAACCCAAAAATATTCATATGAAAATGATTATAATACTGTAGTATAATGCAAAATAAAAAATAAAATACAAATTACAAAGAAAAATAAATAAATTAACTTGCACTTCCCTTTGAAAGCCTTCGTGGCTGGTGTGAGGGAGACAAGAGACAGGAGGATTACTGTGTAGGACAACTTCCTCTATCACTAACACAATCACTGCTATCTATTGGAGCAATGGAATATTTCTTTTTGTGCACCTTTCACAAGGAATCTATCCAATGTCACTTGCTTTTGGCTACTTTTGAGAATTTTGTGGAAATATGACATTTCATTGATGATCACACACAGTCCCGCAGTGAAAGAGAGAGAGAAGAACCTTTGGCTCAGCTGTGATTCTGTGACGTTTGGCATCACCTACTACTTGTATTGCAAGACATCGCTCGCTCATCAAGTTAAAATTTATTAGAAATGTTTGCTTTTCTTGCAGAACACTCGCAAAACAAGTTACTCACAATCCAAGATTTTACTGTGTTGATTTGTATCCTATGACCTTTCTGAATTCATTTTTCAGTTCTAGAGTGTTTTGGTGAAATCTTTAGGGTTTTCTCTATATAATATGTCATCTACAAATAGTGAAAGTTTTACTTTTTCCTTACCAACTTGGATCCCATTTATTTCTTTTTGTTCTCTTATTGCTGTGGCTAGAACTTCCAGTACTATGTTGAAAAAAAAGTGGTGAGAGTGGACACCTTTGTCTTGTTCCTGACTTTACGGGAAAAGCTCTCAGTTCTTCACCATTGAGTACAATGTTAGCTGTGGCTTTTTATATAAGGTTTTTATTGTGTTAAGGTATGTTCCCTCTAACCCTACTTTATTGAGGGTTTTTATCATGAATGGATGTTGTACTTTGTCAAATGCTTTTTCTGTATCTATTGAAATGATCATATAGTTTTTACCCTTCCTCTTATTGATGTGATGTATCACGTTGATTTGTGAATATTGTATCACCCATGCATCCTGGGAATAAATGATACTTGATCGTGGTGAATGATTTTTATAATGTATTGTTGGATTTGGTTTGCTAATACTTTGTTGAGGATTTTTGCATCCATGCCCATCAGAGATATTGGCTTGTGATTCTTTTTTGGTGGTATCTTTATCTGGTTTTGGCATCAGGGTAATGTTGGCCTCATAGAATGAATTTGGAAGTTTTCCTTCCTTTTCTATTTCTTTGGAATATTTGAAAAGAATAGGTATTAACTCTTCTATACATATTTGGTAGAATTCACCTATGAAGCTGTCTGGTCCTGGACTTTTGTTCGTTGGGAGTTGATTACTGACTAAATTTAATTGCTAGTAATGATCTATTGAAATTTTCTATTTCTTCCTGCATCAGTTTTGGTGGGTTATATGTTCTAAGAATGTATCCATTCCTGCTAAGTTGTCCAGTTTGTTGGCATATAATTTTTCATAACATCCTCTGACAATTGTTTGTATTTCTGGGGTGTTGGGTTTTTTTCTTCTTCCATTTGTTATCTTGTTTATTTAAGTCCTATCTTTCTCTTTTCCTCTCTCTCTGTCTTTCTCTCTCTCTCTGTCTCTCTGTTTTTGTGTTTGTTTTTGGTTTTTTTTTGATGAGTCTGGCTAGAGGTTTATCAGTTTTATGGATTTTTTAAAAAGTTTTTTATTATTTATTTATTTTGAGAGAGAGAAAGCATGAGCAGGGGAGGGGGAGAGACAGAGAGAGAGACAGAGAGAGAGACAGAGAGACAGAGAGGATCCTAAGCAGGCTCTGTGCTGTCAGCACAGAGCTCAATGGCACAACTCACAAACCATAAGATCATGACCATATCACAAACCATATCAAACTCACAAACCATAAGATCATGACCTGAGGCAAAATCAAGAGTCAGATGCTTAACTGACTGAGCCACCAGGTGTGCTTTGTTGATTTTTTTCAAAGAAACAGCTCCTAGTTTCATTGATCTGTTCTATTTTTTTTTTTTTAGGTTATATATCATTTATTTCTGCCCTAATCTTTAGTATTTGCTTCCTTCTGATGCTTTGTGATTTTCTTTGTTTTCCTTTTTCTAGCTCCTTTAGATATAAGGTTAGATTGTTTGCAAGATTTTTCTTGCTTTTTGATGTAGACTTGTATTAGATTGTTTATTTGCAAGATTTTTCTTGCTTTTTGATGTAGACTTGTATTACAGTAAACTTTCTTAGAACCACTTTTGCTGCATCCCAAAGATTTTGGACGACTATGTTTTCATTTGCATTTGTTTCCTTGTAATATTGTATTTCTTCTTTGATTTCTTGGTTGACCCACTCATTGTTTAGTAGCATGTTACTTAACCTGAATGTATTTGTGCTCTTTCCAGATTTTTTTCTTGTGTTTTATTTCTAGTTTCATAGCGTGGTGGTCAGAAAAGTTGCATGGTATGACTTAGATCTTTTTGAAATTGTTGATACTTATTTTGTGGACCAATATGGGATCTATTCTAGAGAAGATTCCATGTATGCTTGAAAAGAATGTGTGTTCTGCTGTTTTAGGGTGGAATGTCCTGAATATATTTGTTAAATCCATCTGGTCCAGTGTGTCATTCAAATCCACTGTTTCCTTGTTGATTTTCCGTTTGGATGATTTGTCCATTGATGTACACGGGGTGTTAAAGTCCCCTACTGTTGTTGCATTATGATCAATTAGTTCATTTATGTTTGCGATGAACCCACGTTGGGTTCATAAATATTTACATGTGTTACATCTTCTTGTTGGATCGTTCCCTTTATGATTATGTAGTGTCCTTCTATGTGTATTGTTACAGACTTTGTTGTAAAGTCTGTTTTGTCCAATGTAAGTATTGCTACTCTGACTTTCTTTTGACATCCTTTTGCACAATACGTGTTTATTCATCTCCTCACTTTCAATCTGCATGTGTCTTTAGGTCTGAAATGAGTCTCTTCCAGGCTGCATATAGATGGGTCTTGTTTTTTTTATCCATTTCATCACCATGTGTCTTGATTGGAGCATTTAGTCCATTTACATTCAAGATAATTATTGATAGATATGTATTTGTTGCCACTTGGTATGTGTTTTGTGGTTGTTTTTGTAGTTTTTCTCTGATCCTTTCTTCTCTTGCTCTCTTTCATGGTCTGCTGGCTTTCTTTGGTGATACACTTGGATTGCTTTCTCTTTATTGTTTGCAAGTCTATGACTGGTTTTTGAGTTTTGATTTAGGATTGTATATAACATCTTCAGCATATAGCAGTTTATATGAAGTTGATGGTTGCTTAAGATTGAACCCATTCTTACTCCTCTCTCCCCCACGTTTTAGGCATATATTGTCATATTTTTACATCCTTTTAGTTTGTGAATCCCTTGACTGATTTTTGCAGATACACTGATTTTTACTCCTCTTGTGTTTCCTATATTTTATACTCTCACTTTCCTTTCTACTCGTAGAGTGCCCTTTAATATTTCTTGTAGGGTTGGTTCAGTGGTCATGACCTTTGGCTTTGTTTGTCTAAGAAAGTCTTTATCTCTTCTTCTCTGTATGATTGCCTTATTGGATAGAGTATTCTTGGCTGCAAATTTTTCCCTTTCAGCACTTTGATTATATCATGCCACTCTCTTCTGGCCTGTAAAGTTTCTGCTGAAAACTCCACTGATAGCTTTATGGCGTTTCCCTTTTATATAACTGTCTTCTTTTCTCTTGCTACGTTGAAAATTCTTTATCACTACTTTTTGCCATTTTGATTACTATGTGTGGGCTTCCCTGGATTGTTATTTTGTTGGGGGATATCTGTGCCTCCTGGATCTGCATATCTGTTTCCTTCCCCAGATTTAGGAAGTTTTCAGCTGTTATTTCTTCAAATAAATTTTCTTCCCCCTTTCCTCTCCTTCTTTTGGCATCCTTATAATGCAGATGTTATTATGCTTGATGGAGTCACTGACTTCTAAGTTACACCCATTTTGCAGAATTTTATTTTCTCTCATGGGCTCAGGGGGATTAATTTCCATTACCCTGTCTTTCACGTTCCTAATTTGCTTCTCTACTTCCTCTAGCCTCTATTTATTCCAACTAGAGAATTTTTAAATCTTATTTTTTGTGTTCTTCATCTCTGGTTCTTTTTATCTCTTTGTTAAGAGTCTCACTAATGTCCTCCTCTCTTTTCTCAAGTTCAGTTACAGTATCTTTGTGATCACTACTTTTAATTCTCTAGCAGGCATATAATTTATATCAGTGTTACTTTCGTCTGTTGCCGTGATTTTGTCCTCTTCTTTCATTTGGGACGTATCCCTCTCTTCATTTTGTCAAATTCTCTGTGTCTGTTTTGTGTGTTAGGAAAGTCAGCTACATCTCCTGCTCTTGAAAGTAATGACCTTATGAAGAAGAGGTCCTGTGGTGCCCTGCAGGGCAGTGTCCTCCGTTCCCCAGAACCTGGTGTCTCAGGGGGTGTCTTCTATGTGTGTTGTATGCGCCCTACTGTTTTCGCTTAGCTGCTTTTTCCTTCCATCCAGTCATCCTGTTTCCCTGTTGTGGGCAGTATTTGGTGGGGTGCGGCATGCAAGTTAAGAAGGTGTGTGCATACCAGCCTGTTTGTGAAATGAGACTACCGTTGCAGGTGCAGGGACTGGGGCTGCGTGGGTGGAGCATGAAATTTTAACAAGGTGCGCCCTGGGCTTCCACAGACCTGCTGCCACTGCCACCACCGCTATGACCAAGGTCCCACAAGGTGCGCTAGTCAGGAGATGCGGCGTTGGAAGGTTTGTGCTGGTCTTCTGGGGGAGGAGACTCACAGAGCTGGGACTTAGGCAAGTTTGACTGGGGAGAGTGGATGGGCCAAAGCATGGAGGGTGGGGTCTGGGGGAGTTGGTTAAGCAAGTTAGGTGGTGAATGTAGGTGCCATGCTGGTTCCTGCAGGTGGCCATGTGTTTATACTGAGGGGTAGGAGGGGGAAATGATACCTACCAGCTCCTTTGTTCCTGGAAGGGTCTTCCTGTGATCTCTTTTCCCTCCTAGACATGCTCTGAGATGAGTAAATAGCTCTCCCTCTATATGTCCCAGAAGTTTTTCAAACTACAGCTTCTACAGTGTATGTCTATGGGCTGTTTGTCGTGCTGTCTCTTTAAGGGCAGAACTCAGTTTCCTTCACCCTTGGCGCTCCCCAGAACTAAGTAGCTGATTTTTAAAATTCCAGGCGTTAAGTCCCTGTGGCTATAAGAACTCACAAAATTCAGCCCCTCTCTTTCAAAGCCAAATTTTATGGGGATTCACCTTCCCTCCATGGACTCCCAGTGTGACAGTCTGTTTCTCACTCTTCTTCATGTCTGTGGCTCCCCTCCACCACCTGCCCCCACCACCTCCAGCAGTCACGGTTCCTCTCTCTTCCCACTGCATCTTCCCCCTTCCTGCCCTCTACAGTGTGGCATCTTCTCCACCTGTAGTTGTGGAGTTTATTCTGCCAGTCTTCAGGTTGTTTTCTGGGGTATTTCTGTGGATGTGAGTCTTATCAGGATGTATTCATGAGACGAGGTGAGCTGAGGGTCCTCTAATTCCACCATCTTCCCAACCTCCTCCTCTAGTCTGGAAACTTCTTCCTCTGTGTACCTGTTGGCTCAGTCTCACAATTCACTGAAGCCTGTGGTTAAAGGTCATCTCATAATAGAGGTTCTTCCTGACCTTCCTCCCCGAAAGGACACACTCATTTCATCCCTTTATGGTCCTTTACTATTCTTTGTGGCACTTACTGCCATGTGAAACATTACGTATTCTCCATGTGTTTGCTTATTTATTATATATGCCCCCGTGATGGGCCATATGCTTCATGAGAGCAGGATCCTTGTCTGTTTTGTTCACCATGGTTTCTCTACCACCCACCACGGTGCCTGGCACAGAACAGCACTCAATAAATATGTGTTGAAGAAAGCTGTTCCTGTGGTTTCTGAGCGTGCTAGGGATGGGGATCAGGGTAAATGGGCCTCTGGCATGCCCTGCCTCCTCAAACCAAAACCAAAATGTAATATAATTTGAATATTCAAATGTTATCTGAAATTTTGCATGTATGACTTGTATATATTGTACATTACACTTAAAGTAAATATAAAGTTTTAAATCTGCATGATGTATCCTGGCCATGAGAAGCTGTTCTCGGGGTCTGATTACCTGAACATTGGATAAAGAACCCTGATGGGCTATGATCTCTACAAGTTCAAGAAGCCGTGGCATGCACATGATTCAGGACGTACAGTTCAATTGGATCAGCTGAAATTCTGCGTTTTGTGGTTTTTCCGTTAACACCTGACAATATAGTTCCCCTGCTAGTATATTGTGCACTTTTATTTCACGTCATACTGAAACCACAAAGTTATGGGTGTGGGGAAGAAGAGGTAGAAAATAACACATCTCCTGGCTTTTCGTTTCTGAATTCTAATACTTCCTGTAGCGCTCTGCATTGGAAGTAAAATTTTGTCAAGAGTATTAGGGGAAATAATTGAAGAAACTTTTGACAGGAGAGCTGAGAAGAAAATGGGAGAGGCAACATTTTGAGTCCAGTTAAATTTTACCACAATGTAAAAATAAGCTCCCATAAGCCCCTTGTCCTCACTGTGCCCCAAGCAAATGACACAGACATGGAAAGATTTATGTAATTCAGTGGGTTTCACACTGTTAGGAAGAAATATTGGAGAGAGGGCGTGTCACTGGGAAACCCTGACTGTGAATTTGGCTTTTCACCAGCCTGACCTGTGGGGTGTGTGTGTGTGTGTGTGTGTGTGTGTGTGTGTGTGTGTGTACATTCACACACATGCAAGTGTATTCCAGAAACAATTAAGAGATATTTCATTTTGTTCCCTCGCAGCTCTGCCTCATTCCCATTTGTTACCACTTCTTCTTTCTTCTTTTCTTACAACTCAAAGCAAAAGCATAATCTCACTGTCCACGATTTCTTCTCCATCTATAACTTAATGGCTTCCCAGCTGTGCTATTTTCTGTTTTATAGTAAATAATTGTAAGGCATTTTCATTTATCCAGAAAATTTTTAGTGAGTGCCCACTAGTTCCAAGCACTAGCAAAACAACCCATAAAGCCTTTTGAACACTTTCTATGATCTGAGTAAGCTCTCAGAGAACTTTTAAAGATACCAGTCGAAAGATCCATCCAAGAAATATGTTGAGAAAAAGTAAACAAATGATGTTCCTTTCTCTTGCAAAAGATAGACACTTAATCCTGGTGTTCGGTGGAAAACTTTACTGTAAGATGTGTAGGGAGGTTCCGTATGCCAATGGTTCTCTATCAAAATAACTACAAATTCTAACACTCGAGAAGAATGTCTCAGAAGAAGCCAGGACCAGATGTTTCATGACATATGCATAAACAGCACACAGGAACATGCTTATGTATTTTATTATCCTTTTTTCATCGGGCTGAAATGCCTAACCCAGAGATACAGGGAAGGTTATGCCAACATTGTATAGAAAATTCTCAGCCTCGCTTCATGCCTAAAGATAGAAATATAAACACTGTTTCAGAGACTAGCTGAGTCGGTGGCCCCCTGGGTATGAAGGGTGTCTTTTTTTAGGGACGTTTTAATCAGCAAATTATTGAGATGACATCATGTATTGTTGTTAGCTGAATTCTGTGGTAGAAAGTGGGTAGGAAGAAGCCATAGTACTTTGGAAAATTAATGGCATTCACTATTTCCCAGATTCTTTGAAACCAAGATTAGAGCAGCAGTTCCAGAAGCAGGAATACTTGTTTTTTTGGAAGAGATTTCTTTGCCTCTCCATTAGTTCCAAGAGTGGACTCTGTTGGTGTATTTCATGAGAGTTGTGAATGTGGAAGTTATAAAATGCGTTGATAGGTTGTGCTACCCATTTGGGCTGTTGGAAAAGTTCCTGGGAGCACAGGGTTAGGTGGCCCTTTCTACCCATGCAATTGAGGCTCTGGACAACTGGAATGGTTGGGGAAAGGGAAGTTCGGACATTTGATTTTCTGATGAACTTCACTAAGAGGAAAACTTATTTATTCCCATACTTGGAGTTGAAAATATTTCTGAGAAGTCTGCTTACCCTTATCAGTAAATACTATTTAGAAGCTGTAATGGAACCTTTGCTCATGTTTGAAAATCTTGCATCATTGGACATTATAAATTCCCTGCACTTGTACAGTGGAGATCATTAACTGTGGCCTAAATATATAGCACAGGACTGTCCATCGGTGGTGAATTTTGGACTAAATCCCTCATAAAGGCTTATATGCTGCCTTTTTGAGAGCTAATACTTAAGATTCTGGGTAGCTGTATGTGCCTATTCTGCGGACGCTCAGCCACAAGCATTTTGAGAAGAAAGATGGAGAATTCATTTGTAAAAGCTACATAATGATTGACAAGGGAATGAATAAAACCCCAAGCCTAAAGATTAACAACTCAAAACAATCCCATCCTGTAAGTGAATAAGGTGAGACCGGGAGAAGTGAGGTAAATCATTCAGAGCAAAGCCACAGAACAGGTTAAAAGGAAAGAGAGGCCAGGCCTCTGTCTCCCAGGAGAGTCTTTCTACCATACCCGACCGCCTGCACAGTCCAGTAGGGTCTCATCAGCAGACTTGGGACAAAGGGGATCTCCTGCCAGTTGGGAACCTGGTCACTCCTTTGGGTAAGCCCTTTTGCTCATAGCTATCATTTATTTGACCCCCCCTACTGTGACCATACTCTCTTCCAGGTTCTTCTTTCATCCTCACAGCAACACCATGAGGTAGTATGATCATTGTGCTCACTATACAGATGGGCAAATTGAGTTCCAGCCCCATTCAGGAACTTGCTCAAGGATGTACGGGTAGAAAGAGACCGAGCTGGGATCCAAATCTTGGTCGGTGGGGTTTGAACATATCTTCCCTCTACAACCTGGTGTGTCCTTCACTGTTGCTCCTGGTGGGGGTGGGGGGGTGGTGCCCTGTTAAACATCTCCTTCCCCGGCCCCCGAGATCACTGCCGTGCTTGGCCAGATTCCTGGCACCTGTGATCTTGGAGCCAGCTGCAGCTAGACTTTGCAGGCCTCAGAGGCGGGGCTGGGTGGGCACGCCCCTCCCAACCGTGTGAATGAGTGTTTGATTTGCCTTAGCTCACCATTGGGTGGAGTCCACTTTGGGCAGAACACTTAGTGGCTGAATAAACACTCAGAGCATCTTGGAAAGGCTGCATGGACTGGTGGTTTGACACCAATCTGGACTGCTTGGAGAGGCGCCACTGAGAGCCAGCTTCGACCACTGGTGCGCTATTGAGAGACCTTGTCTTCTTAGCCTCTCACTGTCCTAGTTTCCTTGGAGGTCAACTGAGGACAAACAAATCCTGTTATTTCTGCTGAGTTTGTCTTCTCCAGGCTGAGGACAGAGACAGGAGACGCCTCTGAAATGCTGGACAAAATAAACTAAAGGCAGCCAAAATGGAAGAGGCTGCTTCACAACCTCATACCTGGGAGAATGATAGGGATGCACAACGCTGGGCACAGATTAAAGAAACACTTTGTTTTCTATTCTCAGAAGCCCTTGGAACTGGCCCATTAGCGGAATTGTTTCCTTTTATCACCTCAAAGACTGGAATAGAGGCTTTTGGAGTTGATGCTGTGGGTCCATTACCTGGCTCTGACTTGGATCTCACAAAGGTTTAATTCAGTTAAGCCATGACCACGAGCCCGAGATAAGTGCAGGACAGTGGGAGCTGGCAGGTGATTGTGAATGCTGCTGCATGGACGTTGGAGACACGTGGGCAGAGTGTTCCCAATGTGCCAAGACAGCCTGTTACACGGAGGACGTTGGGGATGCTCTGCTGTGAATTACTCACTCTAAAGCTGGAGTGTGAACATCAGGGACTGTTTTGTAGTATTTTTTCATTAGTCCGTAGAAAGATCTAATCTATACACATATGAAAACTCACAGGAGATCCAAAAACTAACCTAGAAAAATGTCTTTCATAAAGTGAGTGTTCTTGAGTGTATAAAATCAGTTTTTCTTTGTCTGATTGAATGAGGCATTTGGCGATTGAAGATAATCAAGTGCCAGTATGTCTTCAAAGAAGATGAAAGAAGAGCAAGAGACAAAGAAGATAAGACCATCTATGATTGGCATATAGAAATCCATTTCAGCTTTTTGCATTGTTGGTGAGAATGCAAGCTGGTACAGCCACTCTGGAAAACAGTACGGAGGTTCCTCAAAAAACGAAAAATACAACTATGCTACGACCCAGCAATTGCACTACTAGGCATTTATCCACAGGATACAGGTGTGCTGTTTTGAAGGGACACATGCACCCCCATGTTTATAGAAGCACTATAGACAATAGCCAAAGTATGGAAAGAGCCCAAATGTCCATTGGTGGAATGGATAAAGAAGATGTGGTACACACACACACACACACACACACACACACACACACATACACACACACACTGGGGTATTACTCGGCAATCAAAAAGAATGAAATCTTGCCATTTGCAACTACGTGGATGGAACTGGAAGGTATTATGCTAAGTGAAATTAGTCAGAGAAAGACAAAACTCATATGACTTCACTCACATGAGGACTTTAGGAGACAAAACAGATGAACATAAGGGAAGGGAAACAAAAAGGATATAAAAACAGGGAGGGGGACAAAACAGAAGAGACTCATAAATATGGAGAACAAACTGAGGGTTACTGGAGGGGTTGTGGGAGGGAGGATGGGCTAAATGGGTAAGGGGCCCTAAGGAATCTACTCCTGAAATCATTGTTGCAGTATATGCTAACTAATTTGGATGTAAACTTTTAAAAATAAAAAATAAAATTTAAAAAAATCCATTTCTGCTAAAAATATTCCAAAGGAGAGCCATCTCTGGAGCTTGAGACCTGCATCATTGACTTTTAAAATACTTTCCCTTTCTATTCCCTGTTGATCTCTATCCAAATAAAATAATCACACTCAAGTAAATTATTTCTCACACTGTGTCTCACAGAGCACACTGCAATTACTGTGGAGCTGAAAAATTACTGACAGACATAAGGGACGTGCTGCTCTAAGTTGCCTGGAAAGGTGTCTAAACAGTCCAGCGACTTTATGTGATTAATGAGCATGCAAGAGTCAACAGTAGAGGCGGGAGTTCTGAGTTCAATTTCTTTTCCTTGATGCTAATGAGCAAGGAATGGAGACTAGCTTAGATTTAGGACGTTAAATTAGGATCTGGGTAATTTAGAATGATGATAATGTAGCCCTGAATAAGAGTTGTGCCCCTTCTTCATCTATGTGCCAATTTAGCCCCCCCTCCTTTTTTTTATTGAGTGACTATTTGGTGGGAATAACGAAAAATAGCACTAAAATAAATGCTGAAGATTTTTCAGAAAATAAAAAAAAAACAACAGATATCTAAGGGGACAGCAGTGACCTCCTTCTCGTCTTTCAAGGGCTCAGCTTAAATAACTATAAATTACAACTCTCCTTGCCAACAGAACTTCCTTGACTTGTATAAGATGTTAGTTCCTGCTCTTATAAAATTTCATAGCTCCCTGGATTTTTCTTTGCAATATTAATCGCAACTGTAATTCTACAGTCTCTTGTGTTTTTGTTTAGTATCTTTCTTGATATCATGAAGGCAGGGGTGGTGTCTATCGTCTTTACCTACATATTTCCAACTCCTATTGGGCACAAAGTAGAAACTTAATAAAAATGTAGAACGAGTGAGTGAATGAATAAATGAATGAATAGCTCTTTCATAATGGCTACTAAATTTGTTGTTAGAACTGCATTCTTTGTACGTTAAGTTTGTTGGAAGCATTCAGAGAGATACTGGTCTGATGAATTCAGTTATCTTTCAAAAGCTAGAAATTTCTTTAGACGGGCTGCTGAAACTAAGGATATGTTTTTCTGAAGTAAATTCTCAGTTTCCAGTGCCTATTTATAGCTATAAGTTGACACAGAGCTACTGACACAGAACAACTCAGTTATATTGGGTTTATATTTTTGAAGGGGAATTACCATGTCAAAATGATATTGCTCATCTCTCACTTGTCGACAAGCTTCATCATTTCCTCATAATCAAGATTTGTGAACATCCTATTGGGAAGGGTTATCAGAGTCATGGAAACCAAATAATGATGGTCATTGAGCCTCTCTTATGGGCCATGACTAAAAAGCCTTCACTGCAGTTCAAGGGTTAGGTCATTTCCATGGCCCTGGCTGCTTGTAAGCAAAGCTATTGGTTCTTAATGTGGATACCAGACCTATACAAGTGAAAAGTTTTCTTGGAATCTTTTGGACTTTTTTCCCCTACTGATTTAGGGGAAATTTCCAAAATAAATATCAAAGAGCCATAAGTCAACAAAGAAGAAAGTCATAAATTGATAAAGGGAAGAAAAATGTGATTTCCCTCCCTGCTCTCTTTCAGGACATTGAAAACAAGGTTTTGAAGGCAAGTTGTTAAAATCAGGTGTGGGTGCAAACTTGGACCTTCCATATCTGGTCTGAGTCTAGGTCTGTGTTTTCTCAAAAAGCATTTCGAACTCCATGGAACCAATGTAGGCAAGAGGAAAATGCTTAGGACTGCACAAAGTGGAAGCATTTGCCTTGTGTCGCCTCACACGGTGCTACTGTGGAGGGCAATGTTCATTCCATGTAGACTCCAGTGAAGTGTCTTTCCACACCAGAGATGACAGCAGAATGTTACTGTGAAAAAAAGTCAGTATTTTCACTTCTGTTTCTATCTGGTTGACTTTAAAATGCCAGTTGTCCAGATAGAAAGTTGTTCTTGCACTCTCCCGTGGTGGAGGGGTGCAGGTTCCTTCCACGCAGCACTGAAATGCCTTGTGGTTGATGTAATGGAGCGAGGTTTGGTACAGTAGACTGGCCCAGGGACTAGGCCCATGTCCTTCTTTTGGTTTTGACACTACTTCATCTCAGGCTTCCTTGTTTCTGAGTTTGAGTATCATCTGGGTAAGCCTTAGTTTACTTATCTGGGAAATGGGTGGACTGAATAGATCATCACGTCTGATCTGTGGAAGTCTTACATTGTGTGAGTCTATGATAGTCAGGTGAGTGGATGATTAAGTTCCTACTTAATGTGGTAAGAATGTGAGGTTACCCATGCCCAGGCCTGGTGAGTTTAGTGTGTTGTCAGGGCCTTTCACCTT
This sequence comes from Prionailurus viverrinus, assembly GCF_022837055.1. Classification (NCBI taxonomy): domain Eukaryota; kingdom Metazoa; phylum Chordata; class Mammalia; order Carnivora; family Felidae; genus Prionailurus; species Prionailurus viverrinus. The sequence continues at coordinate 20,922,690 of NC_062561.1, read as the reverse complement.
CTATCCCACTCTGTTCCCATTCTTACAATACATTGACAAGAAATAAAGAGAGGAAAAATTTGGGGGATGCAAAATTGCGTACAGCGTGTTTACATTTGCCTTTTATAGTCTGTGCTAGAGTGCCTCAAATAGTACTGCTTTATACTACTTGGACAATTTAACCACTTCTCAGCAACTTTGATAATTCTAGACATTTCACCATTTAAACGTATTTTCCAATATCCAATCTATTTTCTCTTAGCCTATATTTTCTGTTAGATTTTTAAAAGAAGTATTCATTTGCACACAACAGTTTCTAAATTACAGTATACACTCTACTACTAACACTGTGATAACAACAAATAGTTTTAGAATGCTTTTTTTTTTAATTTTTTAATGTTTATTTATTTTTGAGAGTGAGAGAGAGACAGAGTGCAAGAGGTGGAGGGGCAGAGAGAGAGGGAGACACAGAATCCGAAGCAGGCTCCAGGCTCTGAGCTGTCAGCACAGAGCCCGACGTGGGGCTCGAACTCACGGGGTGTGAGAACATGACCTGAGTTGAAGTCTGCCACTTAACTGACTGAGCCACCCAGGCACCCCAGTTTTAGAATGTTTTGAAGTTCATTTTGTCCATAGGATTCATCCCACTGGGGTATCCAGAAAGCTATGGTTTTTTTTTTTATTTGAAAAACAAACAACAGGCAAATACTGATGTTATATTGGTGAAGGGTGGGGGGACAGAATTTTAGCCATCAAGATCTTGCATTTTGGTGATAATCCATTTTGTTATTTGCAACAATTTGCATTCATCTGAAAATCAAAACTCAAATTTGGTTGAGCCCCAAGATTGTGTTTTTGAAGACTCATGACTTGATCTTGCTTGGTAGACTTACAATTGAAAGAGAGAAAAAGAAAGCTATTAAATCTTAAGTCGAGAGAGGTGGATGTATGAAGATCCCTTCTTTTATACACCAAACAGACGACTGTGCTTCACAGAGCAGGAGGGCCATACTTGCCTCTGAACTGGTACCACTTTCAGAACCAAGCAAACACCTGTGCCTTTTTCCTCCAAGAGCTTTCAATAGTATCACTCCTCAGTGACAAATGGCCCTACCAATATATGTTCTCTCTTGTAGTGCCCACTTGACGTGGTGACATCACATTCTCCCAGGTCAATCTTAAGCTACCCAGGGTACAGGAATGACATTTCTTATGTGAATGAGACCACCCTTTATCAGTCTGCCTACAGGCCCTTCTTGTCGTCTTTTTTGGTGGCAGTCTAAAAATAGCAGAGGTGCGGCCAACACTGAAAAAGTCACATTGCGGGAATGCAGAGATTACATCCTAAAAAGTACAGGAGGAGACACGGTTGGAAGATGTGTTGTTCTATGTTTATTGTACAAAATTCTGAACGGTAAATTTAACATGATCAGAAAAGAAATTATTGCCTAATTTTGCCTACATTCTCTGGATATGACTTGTATTTGTGGTCCTCATTCGTGAATCAGGCACGGTAACAACCTTGGAGTGAGTTATTAGAAGCCAATATTCACATGGTTATGATGTAATCATTATCAAGTAAATTCAGGGGCAAGATCTGAAATATTTTAATATACACAGGCTCTGAAGAGCCGTGATACCGTGGCTAATAACAGTGTGGCTACTTTTGCTTCATGATGGCAGATATGAAATTGACCAGCAAGGGCACAATCGACAATAAAGAGCCTAAAGAGAGAGTTCCTGGACCTCAGCTGGAAGCGGTGGTGCCCAGAAAGCACACGTGCCGATTGGACAATTAGACAAAGAGTAGGTAAGTAGCTCATCTCTACCTAGTACTCTAAATCTTCACTGAGAAATCACTATATCTCACATGCGACCTCTGGTTTTGTAAATATTTTTTTGAAGTTAAATTCATGTAACATAAAATTAATCCTTTTCAAGTATACAGTTCAGGGGTGGGAGGATGGGCAAAATGGGTGAAGGCGAGTGGGAGATACAGGCTTTCAATTACAGAAGGAATAAGTCACAGGGATGAAAGACAGGGCACAGGGAACACAGTCAATGACAGAGTAATAGTGATGGATGGTGACAGACAGTAGTTGCACTGGTGGTGAGCACAGCATCACATATAGAGTTGTTGACTCACTAGTTGTGCACCTGAAACTAATGTAATGTTGTGTGTCAACTATACTCAAATAAAAAATTAAGAGAATAAACTGCACAATTCAGTGGCACTTAGTACTTTCACAATGTTGTACAACCACCACCTCTATCTACTTACAAGATACTTTTATCACACCGAAAGGAAGCCCTGTATCCACTAAGAAATGACTCCCATTTCCTTTTTTTTTTCCCAGTTGCTAGCAACCATTAATCTTTCTCTATACGGATTCCCTATTCTTGATACTTCGTATAAATGGAACCATACAATATATGGTCTTTTGCGTTTGGCTTCTTTCATTTAGCATGTTTTTGAGGTTCCACCATGTTGTATCATGGATCGGTGCCTCATTCCTTCATGTGGCTGAATAATACTTTGTGGTATGGCTATAGCACATTTGGTTTATCCATTCATCAGTTGACATTTGGGTCGTTTCCACCTTTTGGCTGCTGTGAATAGTGCTGCTACGAACACTTGTGTATAGGTTTTGTTTTCAGTTCTTTTGGGTATATACCTAGGAGTGGAATTGCTGGCTCATATAGTAACTGGATGTAGAATCACTTGAGGGGAGTTTTCCAAAGCAGCTGCACCATTTTATATTCATACCAGCAGAGTATGAGGGTTCGAACTTCTTTTATACCCTCACCAACACTTGTTGGTTTCTGTTTCTCACTGTGGTTTCTGTTTGGTGTAATATGTTTTTAATCGAATTATTTTTTTAGATATAGGCACGGTAAAAAATATTTGTCCCGGGTGCCACCTACCCTAGTAACAGCTCCAATCATCTTCTCAGAGAACCAATTAAGGAATAGGCCTCCCTTTCTTCATGCCTTAAAATTCTTATCTTGAGAGTAGTTCTTATGTTACGTAACATAGATAGGACTACAACACATATATGTAATTCCGCATATATATGGTAATCGCACACCTATCACACATACATGTAATGACACATATATTACACATATATGGTTGCATTCTGGGAGCATATTTTGGGACACTTCAGTGCTTATTGGGAATGCAGAATCTTAGGCACCCACACCAGACCCCTGAATCAAAATTCACATTTGGACAAGATACCCAGGTGATTTAAGGTTCAGAGGTCTTGAGAGCTTTCTGTCTTTCTGAAGAGGGAGAGAAGAAGTCCATGCCAGGAAACCATTTGCAGGTGCAACAGATAGAATCCAAGCTTAATAAAATACAGGTGTAGTGTGCGACCTCGGGGTAGTGGTTCTCAAGCCTGGATGAATACTGGGAACCCCTGAAAGTTTTAAAATATTTGTGTCTCGGTTCCAACCCCTGAAAGATTATGGTGTAGTAGGTCCTGGGTGGATCCTGCTAAGAAGAGTTTTGAAAATCCTCAGGTGATTCTAATGCATGATCAGTTTTGAGAACTGTCTGTGTGAATAGCATTAGCTGAGCTATTTTCAAAGCAGTGATTTGCAAATGGGAAGGAGTGAGACTTTTCCATGAGGACAGAGACGCAGAGGAGTGGCCAATGTTGCTGGAGTAGGGCAGAGAGTAGAAGCTGGGGCTTATAGTGAGAAGAATTCATCCGTGGAAGGCATCAAAGCCTTTAACTAGAGTTTTAATATTGTGCAGAAGGCAATTGAGAGCTCTTGTAGAGCATTAGAAGAGGGACAGGTGATTTTCATTACTGTTGGACGATGTGAATTCTGGAGACCAGCACGTTTCTATAATATAAGGTACGGACTTAGGGCTTTGCCCTTAAGATTGAAAATAAAGAGGCAGAAGACAAGAATATATAAGGTTCCCTCAGAGTTTAGTTATGTAACTATAACTCATTAGTAGTTCTCTAAGCAACTTAAAACTTCTCCAAATTCAAGAAATAGTTGAGTAGTTTAAGAAGCCATAAAAAGACAGACAAACAAATATCATATGTGCATGGTTGCCTCAAGGAAACTTTCTATGCCTATAAAAAGAATTTGTTTACTGATAATTAATTACTCTCCAGAGTTTTTAGTATTCAACAGTTCCACACTTTCCTTCATTCGTATTTTTATTCATTCATATTGAGTGTGTGCTTAGGATGTTATAGGGGAGGTTTAAGAACCAGAAGTGTGTGTTTGGACTAGGCCATTGGTTCCCAAATGGGGCAGTACCCTCTGTGGTGGGTTTTGGAAATTTAGGGGGTGTTTTTGGTTGTTGCAGCAGTTGGGGTGAACTAGTGGCTTGCAGTGGAGGTCAGCAATGTTAAGTGACCTGCTATTCCCTGAGATGTCCTGCACGATGAAGAATGATCTCATACCCACACAACTTGCTAATAGCTTGGACATTCATGTAGGTGGAAAACCCTGTTTATAGTTATCCAAGCTTAGAATCAAACTCAAATATGTTAAATTATCTAAACGTAGAACCTAAACCTGACTGTATGTACACAAACACACACAAATACTTCCTTGAGTTTTAGTAAATGTAAGACTTTACCAAGACTGGTCCTACTGTGCATACTGAGAGAAGATAGTGCCTTGTTTCATTCAGCCCTTTACCAAGAATTGTTCATTGTTTTAAAATGGCATCACCGATGGTAATAATGAACTGGTGTTTAAGTCTTCATTAGTTTGATTTTGCAGTAATTCTGCATATAACATATTGAAAGCTAATTTTTGAAAGTGCTTGCAATTATGGCTTTCATTCAGCTGTAATGTGAGCCTGTGTGACGGTTAGTTTTATGTGTTAACTTGACTGGGCTAAAGGATGCCCGGATATCTGGTGAAACATTATTCCTGGATGCATTTGTCAGACATGTTTCTGGGAGAGATTAGCATTTGAATTGAGTAACCTGAGCAAAGTTTACTGAGTAAACTGAGTAAAGAAAACCACTCTCACCAGTGCTACTGAGCATCATCTTACCTTGAGGGCCTGAACAGAAAATGGAAGGAGGGCAAGTTCACTTTCTCTGCTGGAGCTGAGACATCCATTTTCCCCTGCCCTGGGATGTTGGTGCAACTGGTTCTTAGGCTTTTGGACACAGGCTGTGACTTACACCCCGGTCCTGGATTCACAGGCCTTTGAATCAGGACTGAATTAACCACCAGCTTTTCTGATTCTCCACCTTGTGGTTGGCAGATTGTGGGATTTCTTGGCCTCCATGTGCATGTGACCAATTCCTACATATGACTGTATATATGTATATATGACTCAGCCACCCAGGCGCCCCATACATGTCTTTTTACATTATAAACTATTTTCTTTTAGTTTTACTCTATATTGTAATTACAGAAGGGTGTTAATTATGTAACAATTATTTGTGCAGGTAAACTACATTATCTATGGAGTTCATTTTAGAATACTAGATGAGGGGGCGCCTGGGTGGCGCAGTCGGTTAAGCGTCCGACTTCAGCCAGGTCACGATCTCGCGGTCCGGGAGTTCGAGCCCCGCGTCGGGCTCTGGGCTGATGGCTCAGAGCCTGGAGCCTGTTTCCGATTCTGTGTCTCCCTCTCTCTCTGCCCCTCCCCCATTCATGCTCTGTCTCTCTCTGTCCCAAAAATAAATAAACGTTGAAAAAAAAAATTAAAAATAAATAAATAAATAAAATGATGTAATAATATCAGACACTTCATACAGTGGTTGTGAGGGTTTAATGATTTCTCTATACGTAGCGTTTAGAAGGTGCTCATAGTGAAGGCTCAAGGGAAGGGCTTATTCGCTTCCTTATCTCTTAGACAGCTATAACTGGTAAACATGCCCCAGGCTCTCTGCCTATAGCTCAGCAAGCCCATGGATCAGACACAATCATCCTAGGTAGGGGTTGGTCCAGCTTCTCCTTGGTCCAGACTCACTCATCTGTGGACATTGGAGCCCTGGCCAAGCAGTCCTCTAACTGGTCAGGATTAGAAACATGGCTACCCATGTGGCTGGGGGGGGGGGGGAGTAGGTGTCCCACAAGAAGTAGGTGTCCACATGAGTAGGTGTCCCACAAGAAGTAGGGATTCTGTTTCTAGAAGGGGCAAGGGATGCTTAACTGTTCTTACCTCCCTGCATGAGCCTGAGGGGTTGAAGAATACCCAGTTCTCTGTGTAAAGGTCATGCCCCTACCCCTGACCAGCTACCAGTCTCTTCACTGAGAAGCTCGAAGGATGCCTTCTAAAATGTAGGTCAGATTTGCTTCCTCTGCCTTAAGCACTCCTGAGACTTCCCATCTGCTAGGGTCTGAATATGTATGTCCAACCCCCAAATCCTTATGTTGAAATCCTAACCCCCAAAGTGATAGTGTTAAGAGGGTGGGGTCTTTGGGAAGTGATGAGGTCATGAGGGTGAAGCCCTCATGTATGGGATTAATTCCCTTATAAAAGAAGCTATCGAGGGGCGCGTGGGTGGCTCATTCAGTTAAGTGTCTGACTTTGGCTCAGGTCATGAGCTCAGAGCCTGAAGCCTGCTTCAGATTCTGTGTCTCCGTCTCTCTCTGCTTCTCCTCCACTCATGCTCTGTCTCTCTCTCAGAAATTAATAAACATAAAAAAAAAGAAGCTAGAGAGAGCTCCTCTCCCCTTCCATAATGTGAGGACACAATGAGCAGTTCTGTGACCCACAAGAGGACCCTCACCTAGCCACAGTGGCGCCCTGATCTCGGACAGTACCCTTCCAGAACTGTGACAAATAAATTTCTGTTGTTTATAAGCCACCTACTCAGTGGCATTTTATGATGCCACCTTGAATGGACTCCGACACCGTAAAACTCAGTGTAGTGGCCAGGGGAAACTTACCATGGCTCTTGATCGGACCCTGTGTGCCACGCCCTCAGCCCCCATCCTATCCTGACCCCATTTCCTCTGGCCACTGTCCCCACTACCTTCTCTTCTGCCACACTAGCCTCCAGGCTATGTCCTGAGCCAGGCATTATTTCCTCAGGGCATTGAACCTCTTGTCCTTCTGCCTGGAGCTTTCTTCCTGATGTGTCCCCACAACTCATCTCTCACTTTTCAGGTTCTTGTTGGAGGTCAGCTTACCAGAGTGGTCTTTCCTGATCACAAATATAAAACAGCAACACCACACTCTCCATGATGCTCAGTCCCTCAGCATTTTTGATTCTTCTTCATGGTACCATTCATTACCTGACACTTTTTATATTTCTCATCTCCTCCAAGCAGAGTATAAACTCCATGAGAGCAGAAACTCTTTTTTTTTTTTTTTCATGGTTATGTTTGCAGTACCTAGATGTTCTGGAAAATACTAGATGCATGTTCTGGCTTAAATTGTGTCCCCTCTATGGATGCTGGAGTATTCACCCTCAGTACCTATGAACATGGCCTAATCTGGAGATAGGATCTTTTCAGATGATCACGTTAAGATGAGGTCACTAGGGTGGGCCCTAATCCAAGATGTGCCTGTACACGAAGGGGAAATTTAGACACAAAGAGACATGCACAGAGGGAAGATGTGAAGAGACACAGGAAAAAGACAGCTATCTGCAAGCCAAGGAGTGCTTGCAACTGACAGAAGCAGAGAGAAAGGCCTGGAACACATCCTTCCCTAGCATCTTCAACAGGGAGCATGGCCTTGTCTACATCTTGATTTCAGACTTTGGCTTCTTGACCGGTGGAACAATAAATTTATGTCATTCTAAACCACCTAGTTTGACGTCCTTTGTTACAGCAGCCCTAGAAAATTAATATGGTGCATAATAAATGCCTGTTGAATAGTGGATATTGAACGAGCATGATCGTTCTGCCAGTAGTGTGCACTTCTTCCAGTTCCTAGAAGTTTGCGGCTAACCATCTAGAAAGCAGAAATGTGTCTCAAGATTAGTGGACAAATTCTCCGTAGAGGATAAACTTTTATTTTTGTTCAGACCCTTCAATAGTTAAACAGTAGGAGTGTGGTCAGGAAGGTACCAGGTGAAATAAACGAAATGACAGCAACACTTATAGAAAATTAACCATATGCCAGACACTATTCTAGTACTTTACATGTATTTACCTGCTTAATCCTCACCACAGCCCTCTGAAATAGGTACTATTTTTATTCCCAATTTCCAAATGAGAAACGGAGGCATGAAGAGGTTAAGTGACGTGCCCAAGGTCAGACAGCTGTTAAACAACAGTGCTGGAATTTCAACCTAGGCAATCTGGTGTCTAATTTTAAACTGTTCTCTGTGCTGTTCTGCATATGTAATTGCTCGCCTTACTTCACAAACCCCAGCCTTTGGTAGAAGTCTGCTGCTTCAAGGATAGATGGAATCGGGAGGATGCCCGGCATAGGGTCATGCATGCAGAAAAGGGGCAGCCACTCCAGAGGTGAGAAACAGCTGAGAAAGAGAGGGAGTTCAGGAGCAGAATTTAGAGCCAGAAGGGGTACTGAGCACCCAAGCTCCCCATGAAACTCCAGACAAATCACAGAGTACGCCGGGTCACCTGGAGGCCGGTATACTTACCAAAGAACAACGTACCCCTCGGGTGTTAGAGGACTTAGAACCCCAGAAGGATGGCAAGCACATCTGCCTACTTGGAAGGAACAGAGCAGAACTTACATTCTGATGGAGGGCACCCACTGGGCCTGCTAAACAGGTTGGGGAGGAATTACAGGAGACAAGCCGAGAACACGGACTCAAGAAAGAAGCAGTGAGTAAGGAACGCAGGTGAAGGAGGGTGGGGAGGCCAGCTGTGCCCTTTACGTGCTCCAGAGAACAAACCTTGTGTCAGCTTGTGGCTTTTGTAGGTTAATATTTTATGCTCTAAAAACTCGAATTCATTCTTTGGGTTTTATTATTTGTTAGGTGCTTCCTGAGTGTAGGGAGATAGGCTAGGTTCTTGGGGAGGCGTCACCAGCAGAGCCTCATGTGGTTTGCTTTCACGTAGTGGGACTCCTTCTCACTTGAAGGATTTGGTTCTCCTTTTAGCCACAGAGCATTTCATCCCGGCCGACGTTTTGAGTCTGCATCAGCTGTGTCGGCAGGGATCCCAAAGACCGGATTGCTCCCCTGGGACTCTGAGAAGGGATTTTTCTTCTTGAAACCCCCCTTTTATTTAAGTGCTGGCAACAGGGTTATAACAAGGAACATATTTCAAGACCATTTTCTCCATCCCTATCTATTTCTGCAATCTTTATTTTAGTAAATAAAAGCGAGGGGCCAAGTCCTGTTTTTCCCAGGACAGTTTTGCCTCTCACAGAGTGTATTTCTGAAATACTAACTCAGGGGCTGTTGGGGCGCCCTCACAGCACAAAGCGTTGAAGCACACATTTGCTTTACCAGCCTTTCATCCATGTCCTTCCATAGACACACCAGATAAAAAGTCCAGAATGCTGCATCTCTCTTCACACAGACCTCAAGCTTTCTGACATCTGGAAAAAAGTGGTTTGCTATTTGGACCTTCCAGCAAAATTCTCTTTCAATTGGATTCACATAAGACTATACTGCTCACTTATAGTTTGGACGATAGCGACACCTTTCCTTTGACTTGGCAACACTGGAGGCTATTTGGATAAAAATGAAAGCCCTTGAAAAAGCATTAGGGACATTGCCACACTCCTGCTGTAAAGGTGTGAGAGACTGTTGCTCAGTCTTCTGACCAGAGCTGAAAAAGTCTCTTAGCTCACCCAGACCATGTCAGCCGTTTGAACTGGGATCTGAACTCCTGATTTAAAAGTCGACATCTTTAAGGTCTATTCCTGGGGTACCAAACAGCAGAGGTGCAGACAACTCAGGTCTGCAGAAGAGGGTAACCTGAGATGAAAACCCCTTTGTTAGCTTTGAAGGGTCTGGGTTATGCAGACCATCTGCTGACCCTGCTCATAATCCCAAGCCATTGGTTAGCACACCCCCCGCCCCCGCTTCCCTTAGCCTAGAAAGTTTTCCATAGAAGAGGATTTCGCAGATCTGAGGGGGGCTTGGCAAGAGAATGGAAAAGAGAATGAGAGGAAACAGGAGAGAAAAATCGTCAAGATGAAAAATGAACAAGATTTATGAGGGCAACTCATCCCTCGCCTACTGCTCAGTACTACTCCCTGAGATAGATTTTCCAGTTCCTCATACAGACTGGTTTCAAATGAGGCAAATTAGTAGGCTGCCATCACTTTCTTTGAGAAACTGTCAACAGATTAATAGATCTTCCCAATATAGTAATTCTACCCCCCCCTCCCATAGTGAGCCTATATTTTCCATCACATCACTGAATTTATGTCTCCCATGGAGTAGTCTAAGGCTTTGTTTATGCCCTTTGGATGCTTGTTTCTTTATCCACCACTATCGTATTTCCTTATAGCGATGTGATCGCTTGGCCAGGTTATATACATTTAAGCCTTTGGAGTAAATCCTCCCAACCCATAATTATTTTCATGCTGCTCTTCAAATTTCCTCTGTGTATTATCATCTTCTTATGCTTTGGGGCTCTACCCTGTGCAGGGATAATGGTAATGGGGCTGTGCTTGGACCCCGATGCCTGGAGCAGGGATCAGTACCTGGGAGTCTGCAGTCTCCTTCTGGCTTCCACTCTTGCTTTAGGACAAGTTATTAAATCTTTTGAAATCTAAAATTTCTCACTGGTGGCAAAAGTAATTTTGGCCTCTTCTCTCAATTCTTGGCCATTGAGTTTCTTTTCATAGTCTGTAATCCCTACGCCCAAGTCTGGAGGTACCTCATTCTTATAGTAATCTGTCCCCACCACGTGGCCCTTGGGGCTGTGGGGACAAGATTAAGGGTACAGAGAAGAGAAGATAGGGTTTTGTGATTCTCACAGAAAGGGAAGGGGTGTGAAGAAATACAAGTTGCCTTATAGAATATGGATAGGATTTAATGTAGGTAGAGGAAGATTGAATCTCTTGGAACAAAGTGTTGACTAAATACAGTGCTTGCATCATACATACAGTCTCAAGAGGCTATACATGAGATCACCTCTCTGCCTTATGTTCATTCGGTGCCTCATTTGCTCTCATCAACACACAGACTTCTGTTCTGCTACTCTGTTCTTGATTTCTTTCTTTCACCAAACCTCAGGCTTTGGATCCTATTTTTCTCCCATATGTGCTTAAAAAAATTGTTTTTTAAATTCATCTGTGTCTTTTGGTTTTATAGAAAGGTCTTGAGAAAACCTGAAAACCATTAGGACTTCGAAAGGAGACTTGATTAAGACCCGCCCCCCTCCCCTTCATTTAAAAAGAAAAGCTCTTCAAAGTTCTACAGCTATGAAGAACATATTTTTAGGTTCCTTGTGGTTACTTTAATGTCTGACCTTTCTTTGACATCGCGTTTGTGAGAGACAGGGCATATCTCCAGAGATAAAAATTTGATCCACCATTTTCAGCCCATGCCAAGTCCCAAATAGTCGACCCTGATTCATCCTGTTAAAGTTAAATGCTTGTCTTCTTTCATTCACACCCCTTGAGCAAAGCATCACTGAGACCTTTTGGTGTCCTTTCCTCTCCTCTCGCTACCTCCCTCCAGCTCAGGGAAACACAAGTTGCCCCTGAATCTGAGAGCTCAGCAGTCCTGACCGGGCATCGCCCTGTTGTGCCCTTTGCTGGTGTTTTCTGTCTGTCTTCTCTTCAGTGCTGATTACCTGGGTTTGAGGCCAGATGTGGGTCCTGCTTTTTAGAGACTTCCTCTCAGCTCTCCTCTGCCTGCCCCTGCCCCTGTGACCACTCAGAACTTACACTGCCTCTTCTAGGTTACTCTAGATAGTTGCGACCCAGGACCCTGGATGACTACTCAATAGCCCAAGCTCCCTTCCAGGGTCTGTGTGCAAACGTGTCTGGCATTGAGCAGTGGCCAATGGGGGGCTGTGTGGGCAGTGAGGACAGAGCTTAGAGGTGAGGGCTGGGATGTCAGCCCTCTGTGTTGTTGGACAGAACCAGGGGAGGAAAGGGCAGGAGGATGTGTCACAGGCCAGGAGCTGGGTGATAGGGGCCAGCTTTCCCTAAGCCTCCAATTTCCAGTGCTGAGCTCTGAGGAGTAAATTCTAAATGTGCGGGAAGCCTTCCAGGTTTATCTATTAAGATAGAGGAGTAGACCCGTTTAATCGTTTGTTAGCATGCTATATAACTGAAGTGTCTAGACCTATTACACTAGGCAGGCCTTCCTTTGCATTCTTTGTCCTCAGCTTACTAGGGCACATGCTAGGAGTAATTCTGCTTGGGATAGCAGCTTGGGGCAGTCTGATTTTATTGCTCAGGGTGAGAATGATCAGAGAGGAGTGCTTTCTGCTGAATGAAAGGGGAGGCTAGATGCTGAATCCCCCAGCCCAGCCTTCTAGAGATCCCTGGAGCTTCTCCATTGAAGCGTTTGCCCCCTCGATGGAATGTGGCTCTCTGGGGAAACAGCTGTTACAGTTCCAGAATCTTCCAGCCTTGGGATACTGGCCTTGGCACGTGCTCTCCTAGTGGCACACGAGTGACCTTGCAAAGCTGACTGGGTAGGGGGCCTGCTCTATTTTATTACAATCATCACTCAAACCAAACCCAAGCAGTCACCTTACACCAGTACCGGTCTGTAGGGAACAAATCTTCCTTCTCTGTTTTGGCACAGACATTTGTGCTGTTTGATTCCCAAAGTACTGTTCATCTAAAGTCGGAGTCACTTGCATCGTTTAAGGAAAGGATTAAATATCACTGTGTTCTTTTCCCTGAGTGAATAAAAAAGAAACATCTTCAAAATGATGATTTATTTTTTTAACCCCCCCAATAATATTATTAAACATTTTCATGCTGATGAAATAAACTTTTCAAAGTAATATGGAAAAAATGATTTCATTTAAACACCTTTTAGCCAAAAAAACATATGCTGCTGGTTAAGCAGTGCAGGAGTGGAGACGTCTGCAAAGCTTGCCTGCACATCTTGAGGTCTGTGGTTCTGCCACCGGCCCCACCATTGACTCAGGACTCAGCTGGGGTGGAACCCAGCAGGCAGGCAGACCCACGTGTCCTGGCGGGTCTCCAGAATGCAGACGGTTTTGCCCAGGCGGGCGTGGAAGTGGCTGAGTGTGTGCATGTGGACGACTGTGCAAACTTCTCTGCAGAAGCAGCCTGCCAAGCCGCGCCACAGGCTCTCAAGGCTTCAGGTGTCCGGAGCGCTGACCGATTTATGACTGATGTGTGCATTTCTGTGTTCAGGCTACCCACAGATCAGAACCGTAAATAACTGCCAAAGAAGAGGACCCTTCTCTCTTCTCTGCAGTTACTTCATTTTACAGTATCAGGAAATCTCATCATAGGTAAGCTGTATGCCCGAAACCTTAGCATTAGCTATACTCCTTTGCAAATAAGCAGGAGAAAGCAAAGATACAAACTCCTTGGAGCCACCCTGGATAGGCCTGTGTAAGAAACATTTACACCTTCATTTAGTATTTATAGTGAGCTGATTGTGTTCCCATCAGTTAGGGCAAGAGGTCTGAACCAGCAAGGATCAGAAGGGTGGGCTGAGGTGGGACAAATGAAATGCTGGTATCTATCTATCTATCTATCTATCTATCTATCTTTATCTCTCTCTCTCTCTATATATATATACACATATATATACACATATATATATACATATATATACATATATACATATATACATATATACATATATATACATATATATACATATATATATCATTATATTGTACACCTGAAACTAATGCAACACTGTTTGATATTTAACAGTGTTGCATTAGTTTCAGGGGTACAATGTAATGATTCAACAATTCTATCTATTACTCAGAGCTCATCGTATAATCCCCTTCACCGGTCCCCTCCCCCATCTTTCCTCTAGCAACCACTAGTTTATTCTCTGTACTTAGGAGTCTTATTTTTTTGCTTGTCTCTTTTTCTTCATTTGTTTGTTTGTTTCTTAAATTCTGCATATGAGTGAAATCGCATGGTGTTTGTCTTTCTCTGTCTGGCTTATTTCACGTAGCATTATATCCTGTAGATACATCCATGTTGTTGCAAATGGCAAGATGTCATTCTCTTTTTTATGGCCAAGTAGTATTCCATTGTGTGTGTGTGTGTGTGTGTATATATATATATATATATATATATATATATATATACGCCACATCTTTACCTATTCATCTATTGATGGACACTTGGGTTGCTTTCATATCTGGGCTATTACAAATAATGCTGAAGTAAGCATAGGGGTGCATGTATCTTTTCGAATTAGCATTTTTTATTTTCTTTGGGTAAATACCCAGTAGTGGAATTACTAGATCATAGGGTAATCCTATTTTCGAACTTTTGAGGAATCTCCATACTGTGTCTCACAGTCGTGGCACCAGCTTTGCCTCAACGACGTATGGGACACCACTTTACACCTGTCAGAATGGCTGACATGAAAAACGGAGAAATGACAAGGGCGGGAGAGGATGTGGAGATAAAGGAAATGCTGGTCTCTTGCTTTGGTTTTGTAGCCTGTTGACTCACTGAATAGCTATCCTGGTGAAAGATACTTGTAGCCTCACGCTTCCGTCTCCACCAATGCAGTCATGCAGCTTAAGAGTGCTCAATGCCCTGCTGTGCACATTGGTTGTAAACAGCCACAATAAGACTCCACGAGGCTTAACGTAATTTCTTTTGTTTGACAAATACTCATACAGCTCTTACCAAGTACTGTTCCCAGCACTTATAAATACTCATCTAACCTGTGGATCGGGTGCTATTATTCTCCCCGTCTTACGCATGGAGAAACTCACAAAGGGTCGTTCAGATATTTGCTCAAGGTCTCACAGCTAAAAAGCGGTGGAGCTGGGTTTGAAACCTAGGCAGGGTGACAAATCATCCCGATTCGTCCAGTCCTGATGGGCTGTGGAGACTTCAGTGCAAAAACAAGACAGTCCCAGGGCAAAAAACACTGGCGGTTGGTCACTCTACAAGTTCAGCTTCAAAGTCCATGTCAGCTGTTAGAACCCACCACTTCTTTCTGAATTCTTCTGGAGTCTTTGGCTAAAGGTCAGCTTAATTCAGAGATTCCCCTCTAGCTCCTGTCCCTGGTAGGTGGGGACATAAGACTGGGAGATGTGTAGCCTGTGGGGGTTCTGGGAAGGGAGAGACTCTGTATGTTTTGGAGCCAACCCCAAATCCATCAGTCTGTCCCACCTCAGTAGGTTTGGTGTATTTGCTCCTGAGAACAGTATGCACTGTCCTACTTTGTTTTTCTCAACGATGGAACAAAGGGACTAATGACTGAAAAGATAAATCTAATTAGTATTTGTCAATTTTGATGAATTTCAAACTGTACTTTCAGGTATACAGTACTTGAGACCAAAAGGTGAGTCTTTCCAGAGCTAGAGATAGCTGAAGCTATCATAACAAATTACTGTAGACTGAGTGGCTTAACGAACACGTATTTATTTCTCCCAGTTCTGGAAGCTGGGACGTCCAAAACCAAGGTGCCCGGAGGACTGGTGTCTGGTGAGATCTGCTTCCTGGTTTTCAGAAGGCCATCTACTTACATACTCACATGATGGACAGTGGGGAGAGGAACCAGGCTTTCTCATGTCTTGTCTTTTTTTTTAACGTTTATTTATTTTTGAGACAGAGAGAGAGAGAGAGCATGAACGGGGGAGGGTCAGAGAAAGAGGGAGACACAGAATCTGAAACAGGCTCCAGGCTCCGAGCTGTCAGCACAGAGCCCGACGCGGGGCTTGAACTCACGGACTGCGAGATCATGACCTGAGCCGAAGTCGGACGCTTAACCGACTGAGCCACCCAGGCGCCCCTCTCATGTCTTTTCTTAAGAAGGCACTAATCACATCATGAGGGGTTCACCCTCATGACCTAATCTCAACCTAATTACCTTTCAAAGACTCCCTCTCCATATATCATCACATTGGGGATTTGGATTCCAACATGTGAGTTTTGAGGAGACAAAAATACTCAGTCAAAAATACACTTTCCTGCCTCTCCCTCCCCAGCCAGTGCTCATGAGAAATCTGGGGAAGAAGACAAAGCATTCTTGGACCAGACTGCTTGTCTGTTGTGGGCAGACATGTCTATAATGGGCCCCACAGGGCTTCAGCTCTTTATGATGGAAGAGTTCACCTCCCCAGCCCTTAATCAGGGCACAGACTCCTTGTCTGCAGGCTTTGTTGTTTTTATATCATGAGCAATGCTCAGAGGAATCAGAACAGAGAAGAATCTTAAATGTTCCAGGAATTGTGTTCAAGAAAAGAATCATATCTGGTCATAACTTCCACACGTGTTCTCAGTAGGTAATCACCTAATTCTCATTTTCCAATGTTCTTTTGTGCTATAGAACTCAGGGTCATGCACCTTGGGTATGAATCTAGATCTACCACTTACTACTGTGTGGTTTGACTTGAACCTTGGTTTCCTCATCTCTAAAATGGGGATACTGGGGCGCCTGGGTGGCTCAGTCAGTTGAGCGTCCGACTTCGGCTCACGTCATGATCTCGCAGTTTGTGGGTTCGAGACCCGCGTGGGGCTCTGTGCTGACAACTCAGAGCCTGGAGCCTGCTTCGGATTCTGTATCTCCCTCTCTCTCTCTGCATCCCCCGCCCCCACTCACACTCTGTCTCTCTCTCCTTCAAAAATAAATAAATATTAAAAAGAAATTTTAATGGGGATACTAATGCCTACCTCACATGACCAGCTATAATCTGAGCAGTGCACCCAGCTTAGCGCCTGGCCCGTAGATGGTATTCATTGCAAGGTGCTCTGAGTTTCTCAGAACTCACATGTGAGGATAAAGCCTGATCAACGGCTGGTAATCCATACACACATTTTGTTTAGCAATTAAACCTGTAATTGTGTATTATTTTTTCTGAGTAGGTAATATATTTACATAGGACAGCTATGCAAGCATATACAGTGGAAAGTCTGGCTCCTACCATAGTTCCTAGACTCCTCCTACTCCTCTCTCCAGAAGCAGATGTACTCTTTTCAGACCCATCTTTGGCCTGCATGAGCATGTACATATATTCCTTAATACTTCCCCCCTTTTGTACCCAAAGGGTTATGTCTTTTTTTTTAATTTAGTATATATTGGAGATTATTTAGCACAGAAACTATAGTTTAATTTATTTCTAGCTCTATGGTATTCTGTTGTATGGATAGACATGCCTACAACCTCTTATCTGTAATTCCTAGCTTAAAAAAATCTCTGAAAACCAAAAATTTTCCTAAGTTTGCGGCAAACTCATTTGGTGGCGAAATATGACTTGGACTGAGGGGAGTTGTATTTCTCCCACTTGGTATGACTATTCATATTTTTTCCTGCAGAAATATTAATCTATTTGATTACCGAGTATTGCCCCAGAACACTCTAGAGTGTTACATAATATATGGTCCATCCACTGCATTAGCTTTCTAAATTTCACAAAGTTCTGACATGCAAACCACCTCAAACCCCAGGGTTTCAGATAAAGAACTGTGTAGCTGTACCATAATTTGTTTAACTAGTCCCCTGTTGACCACCATTTGGATTTTTAAAATACTTTTTGCTATTAGAGTGTTGTAGTAAATAACTTTGTACATATGTCATTTTGCATGTGTAAAATAACATATATAAGATCTATTCCAGGAATTGTGATCGCTGGGTCAAAAGGCAAACGCATTTGCAGTTTTGATGTATTGAGGTTAAATTGTTCTCCATAAAGGTTGTTTATTTTTTCATCTCCCTCAACCTATTTTCACATCTTCCCCCAATACAGAATTCTTTTTAATTTATTTTTATTTGAATGACAGTAAGCATCTTTTCATACTTTGAAGGACCATATTTAGTTCCCTCTCTGTGAATTGTTCATCAGTTTTGCTCCTTTTTAACATTGACTTGTTGGAGGTTTTCTTAGTGATTTGTTGGAGCTCTTTATATATTAAAAAAAAAACCCAAGACTTTTCTGATGTAATTTGCATTTTTCCCCTAGATTGCTTTTGTCTTTTGACTTTACTTGTAGTGGCTTTGCTATGAGGTTTATTTACTTGTATATTCATTCATTTATTTATTCTCTCCCTCCACAAACAATTTTACTTCAGCCTATGTGTTTTTATTCTGTGTCTTGCATAATGTATTCCAATTTTTTATAAAAAGGAAAAAGAGAAAAAGACACAGCTGAACAGCTATCCCTATGACTCACATCTTAGGAGAATCAGGAAATTGATAGAAAACCCTGAACATTTTCAATTCAGCACTTAAAGGATTTTGTTTTGAATTTTTGTGTCTATTATAATGGTGGCTACTTCCAACAGTACATAACGAACGGAATGATTTTAGTTTTGAACACAAATATTTGTTTGTCTCAGTCAAAACGCACAAGTGTGTGAGGACACAAAGCACATGTTGCTTGTGTTGTGTGCACGCGAGCCTGTGCTTCGTTTTATGAAAATGCTCTTGTCCTCATTTGCCTTCTGTGAAAGTCATTAAAGGGCAAACTATATTGGTTGTCCGTGCGTATTACGTATATATCAGTCACTGAGGACCATTTATCGTATTTCAAAAAAAGGGGGAAAAAAAGACAGGTATTTGAAATAAATGCTTCATGACCAGTGAGACTTGTACTGAAATAACTTCCAGCTATTGAAATGAACATAAAAAACAAAAGTGCGGTTAAGCACCCGGCATTTTAGCAATATTGTTATATGCACTGCAGCAAGGACATAACGTTGATATTTAAGAGGCAGGAGATGCTAAAAGTAGCCTACAGAGCTGCCTATTTTATTAGGACTCTGTCTCTCGTCTGTTCATCAGGTATTTCCACTTGCCTGTTTTGGGCTCCCATAGCCATCTTCTCTTTCTCTTTAAGCCTGTGGTTAATTTTCAAGTATGAGGGCCCACGGGGCAAGGCCTGAGGGGAAGGGCTGGGGGAGGTCAGGAAGGGGCCCCTGCAGAAGGCAGGCCTCTGTTTATTCACAGCGCAGGTGCAGGGAGGGTGGTGGGCAGGCGGGCCCCTGGGGCTTCCCGCAGTCAATCACCCCACCTGGGCCGCTGGACATCCCCTTGGGGCAGCTGCACAATGTGCAGCCTTTCTCTGTGACATCCCAAACAGGCAGAGGGGCCAGAGTTCACAGAGAGCAGGGCTTTTACTGCTCGGCTGTTTTTAAAATTTAGTCCAGAAGTTAAATTGGGGAGAGGGTCCCAAGTGGTAAAAATCTAAATAGTCTCTCTTTCCTCTGCAGTCACCCCCTCTTTCTCCCTCGAGCTGTTCTGACAGTACCTTCGATTTCCTGCCTCGAGCCTCCCCACTCCATTTGACGAGGTCACTGTTGTTTTTTCCCTCCTGTGAAAGTCCTGCTTAGCTTCCAGCCTTTGCAGGAAGTGCTTAATATTCTCAGCAGCAGAAACCTGTCTTTGCAAGCTTTAGAAACACAACTTTCTTTAGGAAGGAGAGTGAGACCAGAACCTATTCAGAAGCTGACAGCTTCTACCCGGATAGATGTTAGGAGAGGAGGAGGTGAGGAACTATGTAATATACTTCGGGGAACCAATTAATCTCTGAAAAATAATTAATTATACTCTTCTTGAGGGCTAAACACTGTATTAAGAATAGAGCAAGGAGGGAAAGAATTAAAGACATAGTTCTTGCACTTTAGCTTACCAATCTAGTTAGAAAGATGAAATAATGTCTCATTAAAACAGGAAACAATTAAGTAGCTCATATTTAAATCCTAGCAGTGCCAGTTAACAGCGGTGTGACCTTGGCAAATTGCTTAACCTCTCTGAGGTTCTATTTCCTCATCAGTAAAATGAAGATAATAATAGCATCTCCCTCACAGGACTGCTCCGAGGATTAGATGGGAAAATGTACTTAAAACGCGTATCACCGGACTCGATCTTTAGGAAGACTCCAAGAATATTTGTTGGTACACACTCTGGCCATAAGAGTAGGGTAGCCAATAGGGTTTCCAGAAAAGGGAGAGGACCCCACGGATGGGGTGATCAGAGAGTATTTAGTCTTCATGAGGAAAGAAAGATTTGGCCTAGACCTTGATTGAGCAAAGTGAAGAACTTAAAATGGGGAGGGAAGTCGAATGAGTATTTTAGCTTGGGGCCATTTGGGGTGGGGGGGGGCGGGCAAGCAGGTGGCATTAAGGTTTTCTGAGGGCTCTCCATTTTATGTGAACAAGAAGATCTCCACTATTATCATTTTATATCTTGGGGGGCTGGGGTCTTCCAAATAAGAATTTGTTTGAAGTAAGGATTATGTTCATTAAAAACAAATTGAAAACCAAGGACTCAACCAAAAGCAATTGGTTGGTGGGACAAAAACCATATCTGACAAGACAATTTATAGCCTCTAATATTTATTTGTTTGAGGAGTCATTCAATGAACATTTACCAAGCACGTGCTATGTGCTAGATCGGGGGCGGGGGGGCACAAAGATAACTGATAACACTTACGGTTCCTGCTCCCAGTTTCTGCTCACAAGGCAGGCAGTGGGGCAGTCAGCCAGTGCACATGACTTAAGTGATAGCACTGTGAGCAAAGGGCTGCCGGGGCCATCAACGTTGCTGGAGTATAATGGGAAGGTGCAGATCGGTCTCTGAAAGTTTTCATAGTTAGAAGTGAGAGGTGAGCTATGTGGCTGACCCACACAGGCTGCCTTTCTATGTTTGGGGTATCATGGGGTTCCTTGCACCCTAAAATAATATACTTGGGGGTGCTTCCCTCTATAGAAACAATACGGCATGCAGCATGTAGGAAAGAGAAAGGCAAGGCTAAACTCAGACACTGGATGCGACGTATGAGCAGGGCACCAATAGCTCTGCCCTTGTCAGAGCCTTGCTGAGAGAAGGCTCAAAGAGAAAATGTGTTTGGACCCTGGGCTGAGCCTGGGGTAGGAAGGGGCAGAGTCCTCTGAGAAGACTTGAGCTAGTGACTGTTTTTCAGAGTTGTTCTGATTTAGCCCCTTCTGCTTCTGCCCTCCCCTCTCTGCTTTAACAATTGTTTCTTGAATACCTGTGCTAGAAAGAGTCCTCTGCGGCCACAGAACATGAGTGCAGGACCAGAGGGTCTGTGATCAGGGGAGGGGACTCAACAATGGGAATGAAATCAAACCCACTTAGTTCCTTTTAGGACCCCCCCCCCAGCTTTTCGTTTTTATATAGCTACAGAAGGACATATCTACTATATCTTTGGAGCCCAGGGTGCCTGTAGAGAATGGATGCATAACGGACATTTCTGCCATGGAATGAAATGAAGCCAAATGGGGCATAGCTTTGTGATTAAGTTTACAGATGAAACCTGATAGAGATAGGATCTGGGAACGCCAGTGACAATTGAGAAACTGCCCCAAAGGGATGGAGGGGAAAGGGACTAGCTGTATGGGCAGGAAATAACAACTTGAGGTTTGACCTTGAACAATGGAAGGGTAATTCACCTAGGGTGACATAATTGAAAACACAGATATTCAGCCTAGAAAAGGCACATTGAAATCTAAAATGTTGATAAGGGCTTGGGGAGACTAAGTAGCAAATTGGATTACAGATTAGATCAGGACAAAGCTGCAAAAACTGAACTCCAGTGAGGGGTCTGCCAGACTTGTAAACCCTGTTTAGATCGACCGTGAACTGGTGTGGCCATTAGAAGGGCTGGGTTGTCATAAGATAAGGGAAAGGGGACTGCAATGCTCAGAGTCACCGTTCACAAACACGCAGAGGAAGGTGGGCAAGAGCTAATACCTGGGAAGCCATTGGATGGTGAGGGTCTGAGTGTGACAGGGATGATGTCTCTCTTGGCTTGAATAGATTGAATAGCACGTCGTATTCTCACATCCTGGCTTGCTGTTCAAGGTTTCCATCACACTTTCTCCAAGGATGTCTTTTCTCACACTTCCTTCTCCCTGGTAGATCTTCCCCATCCTGCACTTTCCCTCCCTTTCTCATCTGTTCTGGTCTAACACCTATTAGTCTTTTAATGCATAGCTTCGAGGCACAAGCCTTTCCTAGATCTTCCAGCTTGAGTCTGTGCCCTCCTTCCTCCGAGCTCCGTGATGCTTGCAATTCATCTGACCATCTCATGGGGGATAGACGGACCCGTCCGGGTGGTGGTGTGTTAAGAGCACATGCTCTGGCATTTGAAACCTGGCTCTGTCACTTACTAAGTGTGTAACCTCTCTGAGCTTAGCTTCCCTGTGTATGAAATGTGTGTGACCTGCTCCACAAAGTAACTGCAAAGGCCAGACACTTGAACTGCATTGCACGGCACAGGGTAAGGGATCAATCAATGATGACCACTATTATCACGTACTAACCGAAAAATACAATATCTTAGGTTATTCTATCGACACGCGTTCGTATCTTACCTTGAGCCTTATTTGGGGAGTTCTTTCCAGGCAGAGCTCTTGACTAAGTCATCTTTGTACTTTCTGTAGCACTCAGCTAGTCACTTCCTATCAACTAGGTCCTCAAAGAGTGCAGATGGCACCAGATAAACAGAAGTGGAGTCAATGGCACCGTGTGGAATGCCTTCTTGAGGTAATCAACAAGCCATTGGACTCAGCCTGACCTTCACAGCAAAACCAAAGTGATGGCAAATTCAGGCATTCCAGGCATGCTGCTGGGAACACCAAGCCCATGGATGAGCAGGTCGTAACCTGAGGGGCTTGTCTGGTTGGTTTACGGTGAACTAATTCACTTCTATGCTTTATTTCCTGCCTTTATTTGACCAATCTGCATCCACCCAGCAGCCAATGCACGTAACAGAGCCCTGGAAATGCAGGCAGGTTTCCTTCTTTGGGTCTCCTGGGAGCTTCACTACCACAGCCATTATTAACTGACTGGAAACAATTTAGCATCTGGCTCCCAAGAGGTAGAAATGTATAGAATAGGGAAAGGGGTGAGAGTACATCCCATCCTGTCATTTAAACAATATTCTGGCTCTGAAAGGATAGAATCTAAACAAATTTTTCTGAGAAAATGTGAATGTAGTCATTTTTCTTGAAAGAGCCCGATGTTTCTAGCCTTTTGATAACAGAGATCATTTCAGAGAATAAGGTCTGTCTAGAAGAGTTTTGAGGGAGGCTTTCTTTCTGAAGTTGTTTTTTTCCCCCCTTCTCATGCACCCTCATGCTCTGCTGGTCCCACCCTAGGAATTTAGTTCCTGTTTTCTCCCCTGGGCCATGCATTCCCCTGGGTGACTGCTCTGGACCCGTTCCTGAGGCTGGGTCCTGTAGTCTGACCGTGTCCCCTTCTCCTCTCTCCTCACTTTTACCTCCATCTGCTCCCAAACCAGTCTCAGGTGCCTGCCTGTCACTGGTTCATAAAGCATGTGTGCTTTTAAATGAGGCCCAGTGAGACACTTTTGTAATCCCAAAGAGTGCTTCTTTTGGTATGAAGATTCAGGCCCCATCTGATCTACCCACTTTCATTGCCAGCCGTGGAAAACTAGAGATATTTTTTTGTGTCTATCATTTTCTTTCAAGTAATCTTTCCCCTACCTGCCAGGAGACACTTACCACAAAAGCTAGACTGAAATACCCCCAAATTTATATTGGAGCATTTTCATCAACGTGATAGCACATTTTAATGGTATTTTAATGGTGGTGAAATGGAGAAATGTTCTGCTTTCAGGTAAAATATTTTCCTACTGGTTTGCAGGTACAATTGGGGGGTTTTAAATTTTGGAGAAAAGAATTAAGGCCCAAGGTCACTTCCCCCATCAGAGCATTTCTGGGCTCAAGCGTGTCCCAAAGTTCGGCACAAAAGGCCTATCGTGGTAATGATGGGACCGGGAAAAGATGGTTGCTAGACGCGCTTTTCCAGCTTTGCACAGAACAAAAGGCCTAGTGAGGGGCAAATGTTTTCATTGGTAGTATTCTGAAGCTGTTTCAAAATAAGAAGAAAAGACAAAACATGGTTGGAGTGGGAGATAGTTTAAATAAAGAGAGCATAATGCTAACTAAACAAAGCAAAAAGTCATGAACCAAATTGAAGCAAGAATAGTCAAAACGATGAGACGGACTTACTGCAGTGGGGAAACCAAAGAACAGAAGAACAGTTGAACAGTATGGAAGCAAACCTTCCAGAGGAAAACTCCTATTTGAAAGGAAACCCAGGCTATGCCACATTCTATCTACTTTCCTTACGTAAAAAATGAAACTCGTGTGCCAGAAAGATGCACTCGATGACATCCGAAATGGCAGGAATTAGTCTCCCTGATAGTAAGAGTTCATTCTTTACTCACTGGGAGCAAAATTGTGCCCGTCTTAGTTTCTTAGTCAGCTGGGTCCGTATCTACAAGAGACCCCAAATCTTTGTTCTTAGAATTATTTTGGCAAGACCTTAGTGCCTATGGGTAAGGTCCTTGTGGCAGAGTCCAGGAAGGGAAGATGTATCTCCAAATTCATATTCAGATTCATTTTTAAAGAAATCAGTTTGGGACCCTTCCCCCATTTTTCCCAACCCCCACCTTCCATCTCTGGGAACGTTCAGTATTGTTCACATCCATTTCATTGATGAAGAACCTGAGAGCCAGGGAGGTTATACTGTTTCCCAAGTCTTACTTGCACACCCTTCTGCGTACATCAATAAAATTGCTGCAGTAGATTTAAATATTGGTTTGCAACAATCAAGAGTGTTGTATTAATGAATGTTCCCAAGTGTCTGTGTGGTAACATAAGTGGAGGGAAAAAAAAAAGCCGAACATAAAAGTGTATCCCAACTGAGTTAAACGTATGTTATATGCAGAGAAAAAAAGGCTGAAAGGAAATATACCTCTCTGGGAGGTGGGATTGTGGGAAACTAGTATTTTTCTTTATTCTCTTGTCTGTTTTCCAAATTTTCTATGGGAAATGTGTATTACTTTTTTTTTTTAAGCAGAAAAATAAGCATTAGCAACTTAGAAAATGAATTTTATAAAGGAATAAATTTGTACACAAATATTAACAATTCAAATTGGTGAAAGACAACCAAAGGAGACTGTGGAGGTTGCTTAAGAATAAGTAAAGCCGGGGCACCTGGGTGGCTCAGTCGGTTAAGCGTCCGCCTTCAGCTCAGTTCATGATCTCGCTGTTCCAGAGTTTGGCCCCGCTTGGAGCTCTGTGCTGACAGCTCAGAGCCTGGAGCCTGTTTCAGATTCTGTGTCTCCCTCTCTCTCTCTGCCCCTCCCCTGCTCACATTCTTTCTCTCTCTCTCAAAAATAAGTACACATTAAAAAAAAAAAAAAGAGTAAGTAATGCCAACATCTCCCAGAGGAACAGATACAGACCGTTTTAGGGTACCTGTCTGGAGGCATCCAGGACCAGTAGTAGAAGATTTCAACCAGGAGTTTGAACCATTCGAATATATTGCAAAGGCAGAGGCTTCAAGACCAAAGTAGGAAAGGCCAGGGAGGACAGAGCCTCTGAGGATAAGAATGTCATTATAAGGTGCCTTCATGTGAAAATGAAGGTGCTAAGACTCCCCTCCATCTGCTCAGGTGCAGGGCTGGAACTACCAGACGTCAATGGTTGTTCACATCTGACTGAGTGTACATAATGTGGCGTAACTGGATAAAGTCCACGTTCTGTGCTAGTTGCAATTTCCATCATCTCTCCTTCCATCCCGGAGCCATTCTACCTGGGTTTCTTGCCCAGAGTCACACAGGTGGGAGACAATAGAGCGAGGGCCTGAAGAAGTCCCCCAACTTGTAGTCCCACCCCTTTCCATCACTGTGTGCTCAATCTCTTTTACATCATCCTATTTACTATACATGGGTTGTGTGCCTAAAAGTAAATTCTGAATTCTTACGTGGCGAGTTTAGCCTTAAACATAGGTAGGGTAGGATTAGGTGGTTTTGCTAAAAGCCCAGAAAATTCGCTGGTGAAAAAATTTCTTTTTCACATGTGAACCCGAATGCCTGAAAATTTACCTTTGGAAACAGCCCACTCCTTTGGGCTAAAACTGTGGGTGTCAAGGAGATCTTTGTATTAAGGCCATATCACAGCATTACCGGGCTAGTAAGTAACAGAGTCATGGATCTTATCCAGGCCATGATGCGCCATTGAGCAAGTGGTTCAAACCTTTGGGGCCTCTGTTTTGTCATCAGCAAGTCCTCATGAATAGTTCTTAGTCATCCTACTCGAAGGGGGAATTAGTTCACCAGATTTTTCTTCTAGCATGACTGCTATAGGAGGAGGCAGCTTTGGAGGCTTTAATGGGAAAGAGGAAAAGGAGAGCTTTGGAGCATGGCCACTCTCCACTGAGTGCAGACTCGGGGAGGAAACTGAAGGGGGCAGCCCTGGGAGCCGGCAGTCCAGAAGAGAGGGAGGGCCCCGCACAGAAATTCGGGTCAGACCCCTTCTCACCATGAGGAGTGCACTTCTCACCTGTTTTTCTCGTCCTCTGCTTACCACCTAAGCATGGAGTGTGCACTCATCTAATGGCCATTCCTTTTGCCCAGAGTGACCCTCTCCATTAGAAAATGTCAACTCTATTAGACGTTCCCGCCGCCATTGTGTCAGGGCCTGACTACAGGAATGGAAGAACACGTGGCTCAAACCCATGCTACATACACCCAGAAGTTAAGGGCACATTGGTGAGATTCCTCTCCTCTCTTTCAGGAAACCCTTGATCCCGCTTTTTTGAAGTGCCTTTGTTTGTTAGTCCAGCACTTTCTAACCCGTCCTTTTCTAACATATCCCATCAGGAGAGTCTGTACTCACCATCGCATGTAGACTGATTCGGGCCCTTGGCACCTGCTGTATGACATGGTCACTGGGCTTCGTTGGCTTCCCATTCTGTGCTGGACCCAAATCTGCCAGCAGCTTGAAAGGGAGGAAGAAGGGGCAGCCAGACCTGAGGTGACCGAGAAGCTGGATAATTAGCATCCAAGTCGTTAAGGATTGACTATCTTAGCTGGAATCTCACATTCTGAAGTTAAGAAAGGTTTCCCCCAGAGAATCAGAACCTCCCCAGAAACACAAGATTATCAATTAATAGTTTAGGTTGGGGGTAGGACTCTTTCCTTCCTGCCGTAGAAATTTATATTTATAGAAAGTGTTCTAAAATGTGTGCCTTTTGGGGTACCTGGGTGGCTCAGTCGGTTAAGTGTCTGACTCTTGATTGTGTCTCAGGTCATGACCTCGCGGTCCATGGGATTGAACCCCATGTCAGGTTCTGTGCTGACAGTGTGGAGCCTGCTTCAGACTCTCTCTCTCCCTCTCTCTCTCTGCCCCTCCCCTGCTTGTGCACACACACTCTCTCTCTCAAAATAAATAAATAAACTTAAAAAATGTGTGCCTTTCTTAAAAGGTTTAATTCCCTGTGTCCTAAGAAGGGGAAAAATAAAGAAACACAAAACCCTCTGCCATTTGAAAAAGGAGGCCCAAGTACATGTCTGATGTGACTAGAATGAAGCTAATGGTGAAGGCGTCTATTTGTCATAATGGCAGATATTATGGTCATTTGTTAGTATTTCTCCTCTCATGGTAATTTTCTGACATTTTTTGGGGGGGACAATCTTTATTAAAGAAAAAGTCCAGCTATGTGGTCAGTGTTCTAAAACTTGAAAGTTCAAACTTGGGATATGTTTTAAAATTTATCAAACTGTGGGGTAAAAAATTATGCATGTTGCCTTTTACATTTTCTAAGTGTTCATTATAGAATTTTGGGATAACTACAAAAATTTTGTTTAGTATAGTTATAATCATATATGCATATCACATTTTGGAATTTATATGTGGTTCTGTACCTACGTTTAAAAAAATAGCATAATGAACATTTCCCTCTTTCAGTAGATACTATTCTAAGGCATGCATTTTATGGCTGTGCAATATTTTATCGTATACAGGCTTGCCCGGCTGTCCGCAAAAGTAGAGCGTTCCTATGAAAGCTCTCATAAGCTGAAATGGTGCAAAGCAAAGAAGCAATTGCCATTATTGTTTATGGAAATTTTTTAAGTGTATCTATACCCCCCCCCCCCAAGAAACCAACCTCTCTTAGACATTTTTGAAACCTTAGGACATATGTTGCTAATGGAAGCACAACATGAATGGAGTTCAAGCACAGGTGCTCATGGGTGTTCACGGCTCTGGTGGCTGTCTGTGACGCTGTGGCATGGCTGTGACGCTGAGTGCAGTTCCTGGGGAGGGAGCTTGGTCGTGCCGCTCCGGCTGCTGAGAGCATGTGCTGGCTCTGTAAGGGCGACCTGCCAAACAAATGCAGAGCCCTGTTTTTGCTTTTTGCCTTTTTGGCATTGGAAGTGAAAGTTCTCTTTGGATTTCTTACCCTTAAGCAAAAACAAGTCCCAATGTAGATTTTTTTTCTTTTAAGTTTTATCTAGTTAACATATAGTGTAATATTGGTTTCAGAAGTAGAATGTAGTGATTCATCACCTACATATAACACCCAGTGCTGATCACAAGTGTCCTCCTGAATGCCCATCACCCATTTAGCCCATCCCCTGCTCCCCTCCCCTCCAGGAACCCTCAGTTTATTGTCTGTAGTTAAGAGTCTCCTCTGGTTTGCTTTCCTCCTCCTTTTTCCCCCTTCCCCTACGTTCATATGTTTTGTTTCTTAAACTGTACATATGAGTGAAATCATATGATACTTGTCTTTCTCTGACTTACTTCGCTTAGCATAATACACTCTGGCTACATCCATGTCATTGCAATAGGCAAGATTTCATTCTTTTTGATGGCTGGGTAATATTCCATTGTATAGATATACCACATCTTCTTTATCCATTCATCAGTCGATGGATGTTTGGGCTCGTTCTATAATTTGGCTATTGTTGATAGTGCTGCTATAAACATTGGGGTGAATTGTGCTCCTTCAAATTAGTATTTTTGTATCCTTTGGGTAAATACCTAATAGTGCGATTACTGGGTCATAGGGTGGTTCTATTTTCAACTTTTTGAGGCACCTCCATACTGTTTTCCAGAGTGGCTGCACCAGTTCGCATTCCCAACAGTGTAAAAGGGTTCCCCTTTGCATCCTCACCAACGTTTGTTGTCTCCGTGTTGTTAATTTTAGCTATCCTGAAAGGTGTGAGATGATATCTCATCATGATTTTGATTTGTAATTCCTCAATGATGAGTGATGTTGAGTATCTTTTCATGTGTCTGTCTTTTGCAGAGCAAAGTGACATAATGCAAGATTTCAAAAAGTGGGGGATGCCTGTAACTACAACATAATGTATTTAATAATTTATTGAATCCAGCCCCATTAGATTGTCTCCTTCCCCCAAGCCCTTCCAGCTATTATAAAATAAAGCCACAATGATGATCTCTATGCGTATTTCTTTGCCTCTGGTTCAAAAGAATAATCTGAAATTACCTCAAACCATAGATTTTACTAGGCAAATGTATAGGAAGAGATTTTCCAGTGCTATTTGCCA
This sequence comes from Prionailurus viverrinus, assembly GCF_022837055.1. Lineage (NCBI taxonomy): Eukaryota > Metazoa > Chordata > Mammalia > Carnivora > Felidae > Prionailurus > Prionailurus viverrinus. Next base: position 20,893,341 of record NC_062561.1, on the reverse strand, counting down.
ACTGCTATCTTCTTTCCTATATTCCTAAAACGTCCACTGCTGCCAGGATGCTCCATCATAATCCTCTGTGGCCATCTCAGAACATCAGGGCTGGTAGCCAACTGTGGTGGTGTTGGGGCAGCAAAGGGAAGAGGAAGGAGGAGGGAGGCAGTAGCAGCTATTTAATGTCTCCCCATATGTGAGACTCTTACCCTATCAAAGAGCTGAGCCACCCATAACGAATGCAAGGCATTTTAATTGTTAGTATTGGGCCATATAAAAATGCCTCTGTACTTCATTTCTTTTATCATCTCATCAGTCTCTACCATTTGCAACTGGTTGCAAGTAGTGTCTCCAAATCTCTGGCATTTTTGAGTTTCATGGGTGGAATGGAAATGAAGATGATATCAGCAGTGATGGAATGGAATGAACTTTTCATCCAGCTGAAAAATCACCCCGAGCTACTGAAATATAACAGCATACATCATAGTCAAGTTGTCAAAGGGGGATATTTCACAGCTATGACCTCACAGCCATAAAATATAAGCCATGTAATTTGTAAGGAAACCCAAGACAGCTTTTCCAGATTTTTTTTTACTAATAAGATTACCATATGGAAAATAACTTTAACAAGTTATAATAATCTCATTAAAAGAACGCTGGGAAATTGTATAGATTTTTCCATTTTTCAAGGGCTCAAATTTAGTATTTGTTACTTATGGCGGTGCAAAGTTATATTGTCTGTTGTCTCCACATCACACGCTCAGCCCCAGAGTGTCCAGGTAAGGGACTGAGCCTTTTCCACACTTTTGATGTTGGAAGTCCCGTCCCAGCCCGTCTCACTGGCCATTACTAACAGGACCACAGAGGCAGGTGCGTTCTGGCAAGTTAGCTCCCGGCTCACAGCAGAGCTTTGCTAGCGGCTGTCAACGTCAGTCTGGGGCAGGCTTTAACAAAAACTATCCTTTCGACCTTTCCCCACGCAGAACTCCCATCCAACTGGAGTAATTCATCAAGGATTTTTGATGGCAGCTCTGAGAGTTTCCGAGGTTACTGTAGAAATCCTGTCGCTCCTTTTAATCTAAGTGTCTTTGCTTTCCTTCAGAGTAAAATTGATGACATGTGTCCTTCTTTGCATTTTGGGTTTCTTATTTGTGATTAAGGAGGCTTATGGCAGAATCAACAGCGCTGGAATCATTTGATAATTTACATAAACACTCTCTCTGATCGTTATCGGCATTCTCGCTATGCCTGGATGGGGACCCTCCTTAGGTTTTCTTCCATATTTGGAAAAACATAAGCTGATTTAGGTGACCACTAGGGAGAGTGGACTAGGATGAACATTGTTTTGAAATTGTCGTGCGAGAAATGTCAAAGCTTCGGAGCGCCTGAGTGGCTCAGTCGGTTAAGCGTCCGACTTCGGCTCAGGTCATGATCTCATAGTTTGTGGGTTTGAGCCCCGCGTCAGGCTCTGTGCTGATAGCTCGGAGCCCGGAACCTACTTGGATTCTGTGTCTCCCTCTCTCTCTGCCCCTCCCCTACTTGTGCTCTGTCTCTTTGTCTCTCTCAAAAATAAGTAAACATTAAAAAAAAAGTCAAAGCTTCTGTGAAATTCTCAATTTTCAGTGGGCAAGTTGTTTCCATCTATGGGGTTGCAGCTTAGATGTTTGCTGGTGATACACTGTCCTTAAGGGAGACCATCTCCACCCCAAGTCTTGTGAAAAGCCCAACATCCACACTGAGGTTTCTACAAATGTCTGAGGAGGGTACATCTCTCAATCATACTTGACTCCAACGTCCAGTCTTCACTGCATCTTGTTGTCCTGTTCTGCCTTTTGGCTGTTTGTCCTGTTCTCCTTTGCCACTGGCCGTAGCACAGACTGTATCCTTTTCCATGATTTCCTTCGAAGACAAAAACCCAGAAGAAAATTTATTCACGTAAGACTTTCCTGAAGGTTTGGGGGAACTGGAGGGGGCTTATATTGCAACAGTGACCGGCATTCCTGGTGTTAAGAGTCTCCTGGCTACTTTTCCTGTCCTCAGTCTTTCTCTTTGCTTTCTCACGCTTTCTCTCCCTCTCGGGAACACCCCACCACCACCACCACCACATTGTGACCAACTGCCCCCATTTTCCTGTGCAGGGCCTCTGGCTTTTCCCCAATTTCTCCCCATATAGTGCTGGGCTGGATGGATCTGTCAGCCCATTGAAGTGTTGCAATGAAGCCTTGACATTTCTTGTATGACAATGTCTGCGTGATGTCCATCCTCGTCTCTAGACTCTTTGTGGAAAAAAGTGGGGGGATGTATTGATTTCCGGGACAGAGCTCCATTCTCACTTAATCACGAGGCATTCCGTAAGAGTCGAAACTGAAGACCTACTACGCATTCACTCTACAAATTTTGTTTTGCTTTTTAGACTTTTTGTCTCTGTCCCCCCAATTTGTTTTTCCATTAGTGCAGTCCCTCATAGGTAATAATTCCTTAAATATTGAGCCAAAATCCCTTTCCAGATTAGTAGACACATGTATCCTCAGTAGATACATTGGAGACTAAGCTGGATACGGTGGTGAGGAGTAAATTACTGCCCAACTCCCCAGTGGGGGTCTCATCAGATCAGCAACAACGTGATTGATGGAGTCAGACAGGAAAATGTGCATATTTGCTGTCCAGCAAAATAATACATAAAAATATATCACTTTTTAACGGACATAGGGGAGGAGAACAATCTGATTAACATATGAAAGCAGCAAACTCTTAAGGCTCAATCATGAGGTTATTGCTTTTGAAAATGAGCTATTGGCTTGCTATTGCAACCAAATTGAAAAGGAATGAAGACAGGCTCTGTGAGGTTTGGGAGGAGTGGAGGAGGAAAAGGAGGTGACTGGAGATGTCTCACCCACAGAAAAAGCCCAGCAGTGCTGTTTAGCATCCCTGTAATTATCGCTAACATCTACTGAGCGCTTACTATGGGCTCCACATGCAATGTTTCCTTTAACGTCCAATCAACCCACAAGGGAAGCTCTATATTTATCTACCAAGGATAGGTTAAGTAACTGGTGCGGGAAGTCACCCAGCCCAGTAAGGGCAGAGTCTAACTCCAGGGTTTGTGTCGTTGACCTTCCCATTATGTTGCGTCCCTGGAAGGTGGAGGAGGGGATTTTCTTTTCCTCAGGTAAATGCATTTAGGGATTCCAATGGCTGTAACCATAAGAATATTTTTTTATGGACCAGAGAACATCATCTTGTCTCATGTAGGATATACGCAGAAGTGCTGTGGAAAGGGTGAAGTATTAGATAACCATTATTATTGCTGTTAGTACTCTTACCATGATGTATGTCATTTTATTGCCAAGAAAAGCTACTTTCATTATCTTGACGCTCACTGCATTCCTATTAGGTAAGCAAGGAAGGTATTATTCAACTCATTTTAAAGATTCTGGAAAGTAATAGTCCAGAGGCTTTTGCATCACAAAAAGAAAGGTGCTTTGGAGTAATTCAGACTTTAATTAATAATGTGGCTCCACCATTAAGTATCTGTGGTGCCTTAGGCAAGTCTCGGACCACTCCCAGGCATCACTTTTTCATTTGTAAAGGAGAAACCTTACTAACTCCCTCTTAGTTTATTAGAGGCATCAGAGATAATGAATGCAAAGCACCTGCCTCAGGGTCAGGCACACCTCTGGCTGGTTCTTCGTGTGTGTCCAGAAGGTGGGGTTGTCTTCCTCCTGGGTTTAGGGGAAAGCAGAGTCCGTCACTTCCAACCATTGAACGTAACTTCAAACCTTAGTCATGGAGCTGTAGGATGCCTACTCGGGGGAGAAGGTGGCACCTCGAACCATCACCAACATTAGGTTTCTAAGAAAACCCATATCAAGTGGGAGTCCAACTCCCCATAGCCCTGGATTCTGGGATACCAGCAGCAAGAGCACATTCTGTTTTGCAAAGCACTTTCAAATGCAGTATCCCACTTCACGGTCAGAGCAAGCCTGTGCAGTGTGCCTGCCTGACAGAGACAGAGCAGGATGAGTGTGAATGGAATAATATCCACAAATGCTAGACTCTTTGGTAAATACTGCTAAGTCATCCAGTCGGCTGAAACTTGGCACAGCTATCATAAAATATAAAATTGGCTCAGAGTTGGAAACTAGACTTGTAGGTTAAGATGCTCCATGCGGCAGATAAGTCACCAAGCCTTCACTTTGTGCCGCAGGGATGAGTTAAGTACAAACATAAATATATCAAGAGTACCTATTGACTGTTACTGTGAACTCAGTATTCAATACATTTTTTGAATTTCTGAAATTGATTTAACAAGATTTACTGGGCATTCCCTTTGTGAAAGGCACTGCCAGGTGTTTAAGACCACAACACTATCAATAAACTGCCTGTCTCGTGGGGGACAGCATACCGGACGGTCAAGGCTATGCTATCCTTATCATTAAGGGTGGGAGTGACCATGGCTGGCTGAGGTGTCCAGGGGAAGCCTCACTCAGGAGCTGACTCACGAACTTGACCTTGAGGGAATGGATAGGGTCAGGAAGGGGCATGTGTCGGTCTCTGGCTCTGGTTTTTCTAGTCTCACCTATACCTGACCAGCAGGCAAACACTAACATCCGTCACCATGATGAGAAACAGGACTTTCCACCACCCTTCCCCCTGCATCCCAAGCCAGAGAAAGGACCGTTATCTCTGTGGTTATGCACTGATGCCTAGAGCACCCTTCATTTTTTTCTGCCTGGAATGTTTTTCCCTGTTCCTAGCCATTCTTTGGAATGACCTTTTACTTCTCACTTCTCCTTAAAAGCCAAACTGAAAAGTGAGGCATGAAGTGAATTCTTCCTGCACTGACTCTCCAGTGCAACTTTTAAGTCTCCTTCCTGTTCTTACTTAGTGGTGGGGCTCCAGACCTTGATTATGGCACCCTCCCACACATGCCTCTTTGAGGACAAGATTCTATTCATATCTGTTCCCCCAGAACCTAGAATAGTGCCTGGCACAGAGCAGGTGCCCATCAGATGCTTGTAGGAAAGAATAAATGAATGCAGATCACAGAGATTCCCTGCTTGCTCCAAACAGACCCTGGCAACCTCAGCATGTGATCGGGATAGGATTTTCGTTGGTTTAAGGGCCTGTCACCATATTTGGGCCCTTGAACAAATTTGAAAACAAGGGTGATTCGTTTGAAGTCTGCCTGTGGGCCTTTTTATTCTCCCAATTTGGCTTTCTGGAAGAATGTAAGGTTTAAAGACATGGTTTGACTTGCCTAAACTCACTCTGCGTGAGGCTGGTTGCCAGGTGCTTGGGATCCTCTCCTAACTTAGAAGGTTGGAGCACAGTTAGCATTGGGACCCAGGTTTCCCAGCTGGCCAGGGGTTACCTTCCTGACTCAGCACGCCTCTTCCTAAAAGCTTGCTGCAAATGTAAAATACACCAGAGTTTGAAGATTAGTAGATAGAATGAGTGTAATATGGCTCATCAATATTCTCCTATTCTCTGTATGTCAAAATGACCATATTTTGGACATATTGGATTAAATAAAATATATTATTAAAATTCATTTTACAGTTATGTAGTATTGGGGCTGGGGCCAACCATCATGGCTTCTAACAGGTCAGAACAGGAGCCCGGCATTTCTTCACACCTCCCAGGGAGACAGGATTATAAACCTCCAAATTCAGTGAACCACACCGCTCCCATCCATCATTCAGGAAGGTGAGAGGAGAAAAAATAGAAAGGGAGGAAGGAACATTCTTCTAACCAGATTGGTAGGAACACTTAGACAATACATGTGAAGGCCCTGAGCACAGCGCCTAGAATAAAGTGCTTAATAAATATCTGTTCCTTTCCTTTCAGTTTTCCTCACTGAAATCTAAAATTTAGGGCCCTCTGTTAACTTCCGTAAACATTACATGATTCAAATGTATTTTTTCTCAAATGCAAACAGACCGTTCATGCATAAACTGAGTTTAATTGCATCCCTCCCAAATCAGTTTAGGAGCAGTGCACTCTGACTTTCTGAGAACTTCTATGCCTTTTCTCAATTACAATACTTATTTATTTATTGAAATATACTTGACACACAATGTTACATTAATTTCAGGCATCTAACATAGTGATTCAACCAGTCTATATGTTATGCTGTTCTCACAAGTGTACCCACCATCTGTCACCATAGAGCACTATTACAATACCTTTGACTGTGCTCCCTGTGCGGTATCTTTTGTCCCAATGACTTTTGGATGCCATAACTGGAAGCTTGTGGCTTCCACTCCTCTTTACCCCTTCTGCCCATCCTCCACCCCCCTCTGCCCTGGCAACCAACAGTTTCTTTTCTGTATTTATGGGTCTGTTTCTGCTTTTTGTCTGCTTGGTTGTTTGTTTTGTTTTTTAGGTTCTACATATAAGTGAAATCATATGGTATTTATCTTTCTCTGTCTGACTTATTTAACTTAGCCTAATACCCTCTAGGTCCATCCATATTGTCCCAAATAGCAAGATCTGATCTTTTTTTTATGACTGAGTAATATTCCATCACATGTATACTACATCTCCTTTATTCATTCATCTATTGCTGGATACTTGGGTTACTTCCTTATTTTGGCTATTGTAACTATACATAATGCTTCAGTAAACGTAGGGGTGCACATATCTTTTCAAATTACTGTTTTACTTTCTTTGGGTAAATAAATACCCAGGAGTAATTACTGAATCATATGGTATTTCCATTGTTAATTTTTTGAGGAACCTCTATACTCTTTCCGACAGTGGCTGAACCACTATGTTCCCACCAACAGTGCATGAAAATTCCTTTTCCTCCACATCCTTGCCAATACTTGTTATTTCTTGTCTTTTTATTTAGCCATTCTGATAGGTATGTGGCGATATCTCATCATATTTCCCTGATGATGAGTGATGTTGACCATCTTTTCATGTATCTATTTGGCATCTGGATGTCTTCTTTAGAGAAAGTCTGTTCAGGTTCTCCATCCATTTAAATCAGATTATTTGTGTTTTTGGTGTTGAGTTGTATAAGTTCATTATAAATTTTGGATATTATACCCTTATCTGATATATCATTTGCAAATATCTTCTCCCATTCAGTAGGTTGCCTTTTTGTTTTGTTGATTTTTTTTTCCTGTGTGAAAGCTTTTAATTTTGGTATAGTTCCAATAGTTTATTTTTGCTCTTGTTTTCCTTGTGTAAGCAGATGTATCCAGAAAACTGTTGCTCTAGCTGATATCAAAAAGATTGCTGCCTGTTTTCCCCTAGGTATTTTATGGTTTCAGATCTCACATGTAGGTTTTTAATCCATTTTGAGTTTATTTTTGTGTATGATATAAGAAAGTGGTCCACTTTTAGTCTTTTCAAATATATTATCGCTGTTAGAAGTAGTATTATCTTCAGTTTTTACATTAAAAAATTGCTTTTATGTTTTCTCTCCTGATTCCCATCTGCTATTTTTTTCTGGAGTTAATTGAAGCAAATCACAGACACATATATGTTTCAGTTATAAATAGCTCATCATGTATTGCTAACTAAGGACTTAGAAAATAACCACAATACCATTATCTTACGTACAAAATTAATAATACTCCCTACTATAATCTAATTTCCATTTTCCAGGTTCCCCAATTGTCTCCAAAATGTCTTCTTAGAGTTGGCTTCCTTGAATTATGTTCTTTCCTTTTAAATCCCATTTTTCTTGTTCTCTATGTCCCTACAAAAAATATTTAAATAATCTTTCAAAGATAAGATGGGATAGTGATACAGTAATTCCAGTGTAATTGAGAAAATATGGCAAAGGGTGAATACAAGTAAGAAAGGGAGGAGACAACCAAGGTTGGATGAGGGAACAGAATGCCAGCTGTGATGTGCATATGCCTTTTTCCCAAGAGCCATATCTTAACTTCAGTGTTTTCTAGTAGGCTCTACAAAGAGGACCCCAAGTTGATAACACACAATAAAATTGCTTGGAGATGCACGATCTGAGAGAGATTTTCCTGTGGATCCTGACAGAAGGAATACTGGGTAATCTGAAAAACCACTTCTCCGTAGTTCAAGTTCTCTTGAAACACAAGAGCAATGAGTTTCAAAAGGACTTAGAAGAATCACATCCTGAGTATTCTAACGCTACTTCCGTTAATCAGTTCCCTTATAGCGTGAACATATCTTGAGGTTTAGCCATGACCATGCCCAGATCCCTGTAACAGCTGCCAGGCTGATCTTTCCTAAAGCTCTCCCACCTCCCCCTGCTCAGCCTGACCGGCCTGAAGAACCCTGCCAGGTTGATCTTCCTAAGGGACCACTTTAAGCCAGATGTGGAAATGGCACTGGTTTGAACACACTGGATATTCTCAAACTTTATTGTCTGAAACTCCATTTGCATTCAGCCATGACCCATCTTTCCATGATATCATCTTTCATCAGATCATATTATTTATGAAATCCAATTGTAGAAGAAATAGATCCAGTATCATTCCTCGGCTACATCAAGGTCATCAGTGAGATGGCAGAGTCAAGGCATCTGGCCTCACTCTGCTTTTTGAAATCTATTGAAAACAACTAAAATCGTTTTTGGAAATTGGAAAAGAAAATATACATAAAACTTGAAAACGGCCCAAATCCTGATTAACACAGTCAGGTTGGGCTTGATTAAAAGAGGAGGCTGAAAGCAAAAGCACGACTCTCAGCATTCAGGTAACACAGAGCCTGCCTGAAATGGGCTGAGCATACCAAGGAAAGAAACCATTGGCTTCAGTGAACAGCAAGGTCTCGGTGGGAACGCAAACTCGGGCGGGGGCATCCCTGAGCCCTGTGAGAGGACGCAGAGCTCAAGGAGGAAAGGAGGAGACATGCCATCTTTACTCAAAAGGAGAGTAAAAGAGTGGGCGTGGCCTTGAAGCTGAAGGGAGGTAAATGCTGAATGCCGCCATGTTGACCATCACAGCTGGCCAACCCTACTTCCTGCGGAAATGGGAGACGAAACCGCAGGGCAGAGAGAAATCCAAGCTGATGGTGGACCCAGTTCACTTCTCTGTACTCTCTGCCAATCATCCTTTAGAAAATAGTTCACCTATAAAGAACAGTCCACATAAATCAGTGAGTAATCTCATAAAAGTATGACTAATAATGTGAAAGGAGTTTGTGTGGAACATAATGCAAATACAGTGCAAGAAAAATAAATGAAGGGGACGTGACAAAAGGCGGACTAACATTCCAGAAAATTATGCCATAATGTAGATAAAAATCGTAGAAATAGTTTCTCATTACAAACCTTTTAGAATGGCTTTGCTGAAGCAATAATTCAAAGAAGAGCCATATTGGCTCAAGTAAGACATAGTTAAACAATGGAAAGTAATTAAAATAGAAAAAAGAATCTGTAAGGCTCTGGAAAGAGATAAAAGAACTAAGGAGTACTTACAAAAGTGAAAACTAACATTAGCAACAGAAAAAGAGATGCTGCTTGATTATAGGGCAGGGATAAAGAGAAAAGAGCTGGAAAAAGTAAAGGAAAATAAATAGGAATGAACCAACTATTTAAAATGATTGGTGAGAAAATGATAGATATGGACAGGAGGAAAAGAAATTTCAACTCCCCCATGGACGGTGTCTCTATTAAAGGAAACAGAACAAATACTCAGATATTTAAGTGTAAATACGACCAAATCCATAGTTTGAAATAGGCCCAACTATTCCAGGGCGGGGGTGGGGAGGAAGAAAGAAAGAAAAAAAAGAATCAGCAAAATTAGCCTGAGACATGGTTTAGTGAAGTTACTCAACTTCAGAAACAGAGAAAGACTCTAGGCCTATAAATAAATAATTAATTAAGATAAAACGTAAGAGGAAACATTAATTTTAGTTTCAGACTTTTTCTTAGCAACATTCACTTCCAGAAGATGGTGAAAAAGGTTTGCCATGTCCTCAGAAAATGTGTGACCCGAGAATTGGTTTCTTAGTCAAATTGTCATTTGATGTTTCCAAGCATGCAGGCACGCCAGGCAAAGAGAACTTCTGTGTCCTTTCTTAAGAAAAAAATGTCTGAAGGTGCCAATCAAGAGATTAAGGGAGTAGCCATGCTGGTGAGGAGAGTAAGCGCTCAATTCGTAGAATCTGTAGAATAAAGGCTAAGCAACTGTAGGAATTTCAGTAACAGAATACAAAATAACAAAGAAATCATAATACTAGTACAAGAAGCCAAGAAGTGAGCGGTAGAGAGAGGGAAAGAAGCAGGGTAAGTGTGGGTTCTTTATCACTGTTTGCACGATTTCCAGGCATTTTAAAATGATAAACTAAGTGCTCGAGGGGTCAGTGTATAAAGTATAAAGGTAACAGCCAGAATCATTAGTGGTAGTAGATTAGGCCAAAATTGGGCAGGGTAGGATAACAAGATGGAGTAAGTGTGTGTGGTAATTTTCTCATCGTTTGTAGTGATGAGTCATAAAATACCATATAAGAATTTTAAACTGTGATAACACTACATAAAGCTACAAAGGTAACCACTAACAGATCCCAGAATAGACTATAAACCTTTGGAATGATCAGAATGAAAACACACATTCAATAAAGAAACCAAAGACCATATAGGAAAATAAATGTGTGTGTGTATGTGTGTGTGTCTTTAATTTGTGTTTGTATAACATTATAAAGGAAAAATGCAACTAAGGATGATCGAACTGTGGCCAAATATTTTTCTCACAGCAAGAAATGTAAAATCTATTGGAAGAAAAAAAAATTCTAAGCACAGAACACAAAGCACAATCTAAATATATGTTATACTCAGACACAGATAGCTAAAAGCATGCCCAGTAAATGCAGCAAGAAAAGTAGTGATATTGTTATTATTAGTTCAGGGTGAATTAAGACAAAATTATTAAATATAAAGAAGGACATCTTGATAAGCACTGATGAATCACTATATTGTACACCTGAAACTAATATAACACTGTTTGTGAATTATATTTGAATTTAAAAAATTAAAGAAGGACATCTCACAATGAAAAGGGTAAAATCCTTAACGAGGCTCTAATTTTTCTAAATCTATTTATGCATCAAATATCAAAGCATCAAAGTACATGAAGGAAAATCTACTGGAAATATAAAGAGAGCTAAGAAGGAACTTACTGATAGAGGAGTTTTTGATTCCCATCTCTCATGGTTATAAGAAAAAAGAGGTAAGAATAAGCCAGGTCTAAATAACATAGTTAATAAGATAGATCTAAGTGGCATACACACACACACACACACACACACACACACGTGCACACGTGTCTATTTTTCTAATTATATCAACAAAATGAAAAATATATCTTGTTTTTAACTATTCAACCTTGAAAACAACTGAAATGAAAGAGTCTTCAATAAATTCTGCCAAGCTGAAAAGGTGCCGAGCAGAATGCATTCTCTTAGTTTAAAAAGCAAAGCAAAAACAAAACCTTATACATTAATGACAAAAACAGACAACAAAAAACTCTACCAACCAGAAATTAAAAAGCCCAACACAGGGGCACCTGGGTGGCTCAGTCAGGTAAGCGTCTAACTCTTGGTTTCAGCTCAGGTCATGATCTCACGGTTTGTGAGTTCAAGCCTCGCATCAAGCTCCGCACTGGTAGTGCAGAACCTGCTTGGGATTCTCTCTCTCCCTCTCTCTTTTCCCTTCCCTGACTTGTGCACGTGCTCTCTCTCTCTCTCTCAAAATAAATAAATAAATAAATAAATAAATAAATAAATAAATAAATAAAAGCCAAACACAAAGAGTAGGATCTGCCATACAAAAATCCTGGGTGAAGTCATTATTCATCTTATGCCAGTGAATTGTCATATCACTTGCTGGGCTCACTATTTCACTTACTAGGCTCCCCCCCACCACCCCCCCCCAAAAGGGAAGAATGAAATTACCTTTGTCAATATGCTTTATCTAAACTAGAAATTTCCTAATAGGCATGTACAACTGTGCTACTGAGTCCATTCTGATTCCTTATATAGGTGTGCTAAATTTACTTAGGAAATTTTTTTAAGTTTTTATTTATTTATTTTGGAGAGAGAGAGAATGAGAGAGAGAGAGAGAGAGAGGGAGCAGGGAGAGACAGAGGTGGGGGGACAGAGGATCCAAAGTGGGCTTTGTGTGGACAGCAGAGAGCCCGATGCAGGGCTCCGACCCACTAACCATGAGATCATGATCTGAGCCTAAGGCAGACGCTTAACCGACCGAGTTACCCAGGCACCCCAAATACATTAAGGATTTAATTGCATTTGCCATGTAAGAGAATAAACTATTTAAAGTTTTTTTTTTAATTTGAATTTCTTCCTTGGTTTGAAATAAACAGACTTATTTCCTTGTGTATTGACAATATGAATAGCCCATTGGAGCAGTGTGACTCAAGCAGGTAAGTTGAGGCTGTCATCACCAAGATGGCACTGCCATTGTATTGACGTTGGAATCTGAGAACCGAACTCCTGAGTGAGCCTGCGCACCTTGTTGTCTACTTGGCCTGCCTTGGCTGTGTGCTGATGAAATCCCTCTCTCTCCTCCACATCCTGCAGCTAGACAGACATTCTCTTCATATATAGAGTACATTCTGCTTTGCCCACTCTAAGATCTGGAAGCCTTAGGGGCATAGAAACAACAGAATAGTCCATTCTCCTTTTCCTGCTGGATGTCTAGCACCTGGCCCACACTAAGCCTTCCAGATGACTGTGTTGTCCTGAGTCTGGGCTCTCCTGACTCATTCAGGGCCTGGCCCACTCACTTCCCAGGAAGGGACTCTTGGGTGTTGTTGGCAGAGCCAAAGCCTGACTGAGTCAGAGACCTTGTTCCGATCATCTTCTCCAGGGACTTTCATCTAACATTTAATAATTATCCTCTCCTTGTACGGCCTGGTTTATGCACGCATTACTCAGCTTTTGTATTAATTGCCTTTCATCTTTGTTTATATGTAAGTAATTGCTAGGAAAATCATGTTTTATTGAGGAAAAAACAAGGAAGCACGTGGCCAATGAAAATCCACTTCATTTCTATATAGAGTGCCTGTTCTCATTCCTTCGTCAAAACCTGGAGTTGGGGAGGAATTGGCATACAACCTCTGATAAAATATCTTTGATTCACCACGATGTTTAAACCAGCTTTTGCTATTTGGGGGATGTGCTTTGTAGCAAAAGCATCCCGATGCAATATTATGTGTGATAATGATAAGAGGGTCTACTTCCTTTACAAAGGCAATGGATCTTGAATTTATCTTACTGGTTCAGGGGTACTATCGACACAAATTGATTCACATATGTCAAGCATTAACATATGCTTTCAAAAAGCAGGCACTGACAGGACTGAACTCATCAATTCCTTTGTAGTTGTTTGCAATGATTCACAGAACAAGGCTTCTTTGATCTGTTTCTCCTTTATGCACATCACAAACACAGAGGCTCACTACGGCTGTCAATGTCAGCTGACGCAGATGAATACCTACTTTGAGAAGGCTAATGTGGCTATCTGCTATAGCTTGTTCTTTAATGACTTCTAGAAGAGATCACATCATTTTCTCAGGGACCTACTGAGGATTCTTTTCTACATCTGCTTCCAATACTATTTTTCAGGAATCTCCTTTAATGCACATGATTTTGCTAATTTTTCAACTATTGTATGAGATTTCTTTCCCTTGCCACACAAATATGCAATAGGACAGGGAACTTATAATAAACACGGGCTTCTCAGGTGTCAAACCCAAACATTTCAAAACATTTCTCAAAGCAGTCTCATGTCCAGCTGTATAGCCTTGTTTTGTTGAAATGTTGGACAGCTCTGATGGCTGGAATTTGAAAAATATAAATTGCACAGAACACATTGCAAATATAGCCATTGTACAGTGAATCTCTATCCCTGCTGCCATTTGTGCTTCTTTAACATGGCTCACTGCTAAATATGTGGATACTTCCCTGAGATGATGTGGAGTTTTGCGGAACGAATAGACCTTGCCACTGCCCATATTACCTGCATGAGTGCTGTGATGGCAGCTAGTCTTTAACAAGAAGTTTCTATGTCCCAGCCCCTGTAGTAAGTGCTTTGCAAGCATTATTGCATATAAACCTCACGACAACTCAAGAGTTATTATCATCATCATCATCATTTCATACAAGCAGAAATTGATGCTTAGGTATAGTTGGAAGAATGGGTTCTTGAAATCCCTTTTGTCACAGAAAGAAACCAGGTATTCTTGGAGAAATGGCTGAATTCCACATCTGGAGCAGGAAATGTACATGATCAGCCTAGAATGTCTTGTCTTAAAGTTTTTTTTTTTTTAATTTAAATCCAAGTTAGTTAGCATATAGTGCAATAATGATTTCAGGAGTAGAATCCAGTGATTCATCCCCTACATATAACACCCAGTGCTCATCCCAAGTGTCTTCCTTAATGCCCCTTGCCCATTTGGACCATCCTCCCACCCACAACCCCGCCAGCAACCCTCAGTTTGTTCTGTATATTTAAGAGTCTCTTTTCTTTTGTCCCCCTCCCTGTTTTAATATTATTTTTGCTTCAGTTCCCTTCTGTTCATTTGTTTGTATCTTAAATCCCACATACAAGTGAAGTCATATGATACTTGTCTCTCTAATTTCGCCTAGCATAATACACTCTAATTCCATCCACGTTGTTGCAAATGGCAAGATTTCTAGAATGCCTTGTCTTACCAGACAGCAATGGAACTAGTGAAGACTTGTAAGGTTAGGATGAACAACCTATCCCAATTTGCCCAGCACTTTCCTCACTTTAAAACCCAAAGTCTTGTGTCACAGGAACCCCCTTGGTCCCAGGCAAAATGGGATAGTGGTCATGTCAAATAATAATACAATCATGTCAAAGGACATGGGAGCCAACTTCAATAGGTCCCCGTAGGACAAAGAAGGATAATTTGAGTATAAACAAAGATAATAACTACAGTGTATTGAAATACATCAAATAAATATAAATCCATGAGCTCATAGTGATACAAAAACCCAGCCAGTTGGTTATTATTGGAGGGAACCAACTCATTATTTTGAAAATCAAGTCTTTATCTGGCCTTTCTTAAATAAATAGTACTCTTCAGTATCCTGGTTGTAGATCAGGGGGAGTTTCTTCCTACAGAAGTATTCCAGCTAGTATATGAAGAAGGAAGATAAAAATTAGAATAATACCATTTTTCAACCTCTAATGAATCCAGACATTGTGCATAATCAGCTTCTAATTTCACGAGAAGAGAGACAACCAAATATTATGTGCCACCTGTTGGAAGAACTAACACCACCTATGAAGAATTCGTCTAGATTTAATTACAGGAAACCCAGAGGACACGGGGCCATGTTAAACAACACCCAGGAATGCAATCAGCAAAATACAGACTGTGGGAAATTCTACAGGACAAACGACCAGTTTTCTTCAGCCAGTAATTGCATGGAAAAAAAGATGAAAGCAGAATGTACAGATTAGAAGAGACTTAGATATATCCAACCAGTTACAATGTGCCTTGGAAAGTGATTCAAACCAACACGCTATATAAATTATAAATTTTGAGAGAATTATAAATTTAAACACTGGTTGCTTAGTTGATGATGTGAAAGAATTATTTAAAAAGTTTTAAGTGATCATGGTAGCCTGGTTTTATCTGTTTTACAAGTATCCCTTTGTTTTAAAGATACATACTGAAATGTTATGAGTTAAATCATATGATAATTTATTATCTGGGATGTGCTTCAAAATAATATGAGGGTGTGGGGGAGTGGGTTACAATACAAATGACACAAGACTGGCTGCATTAATAATTGTTGAAGGTGGGTGAGAGGTACATGGGTATCATATACTGCTGGATCTATTCTTATACATTTAAAAAATTCTTTATAATAAGAAGGATGGGGTTTGGATTAAGTTCTTAATATCCTATGGCTAGAAAGTAGATGAGCCAGGAATTGGACAGACAATTTTAGTCTAGAATTGATTTTCTAAGTGATATACTACCTCAAAACATATCTTGAAATGTGGATATTAAACAGTGGCAGAAGATCTGGACAGAAGTAACTTGCCACTTCGCATCTCCCCAGTGATAGTCATTTCGGAGTCTAAAATGTGGGATGAGTATAGTGCATTGAATTTTAGGAAACTGAGCTCTTCCTAAATGTTCTGGTTCAGCTGTAATAATGCTTCTATATTTATTTTTCTGCCCTTTCTCTTTGAGGGAGAGCATCTCATTTCCCTAGGGGATGCATACATCTCTTATAAAGAATCTCTCACAAGACAATAATTAAGTTTCTTCAAAGAAAAGTCTGCACCAAGTCTTTACTTTTCCTGAAAGGTGACACTTAATCTTAGTCATTTTATGTCTGTATTTCACTTAAGGGTTTTCTAAATCAATTCAGGGTTGACTTGTTGACTTTATTCCTGCTTCTCAATAGAATTATATCAAAATTCTAGTTGCCTGAAGCCATCAGGGCATGGGGAGGGAATGGGAAGGGTATCTAGTCTTGGCATCTATCTGTGGGGCATCTCCTACCTTATCATCAGCCATGTTGGTCCCTAGGCACTGGTAGATATGCTCATAGAGCTCTGTTCCCCCATATAGTCTCTGATGTAAAGTCTAACCAGATCATTCTATATCTCTCTTGCCCCATGGTGAGGACCTTCAGGTCCACTGCCTTCTGAGAGAGCACAGTTCTCTTGAAATGCTCTTCTTCACCACGGAAGCTTTCTCAGGACCTTTTGCTCAGGTCCGCTGGACTTCCCATTTAGTCTAGTGCTGTTCCATCTACCCAGGTTAGGTAAGAGATCTGCACATGTACTGCTCCTCCAGACTCCACCTAGGAAACAAAACACTGGTCTCTTGCACCCTCAGAACCTCAAATTGCCAAGCGTTCCATCATGGAACCACCATTGTGGATTTTCACCTCAAGAGAAGAGAGAGTGCAATATCCCTTATAAGACTCCCTTAGTACTTCCATATATATATATATATATATATATATATATATATATATATACACACACACACACACACATATATATACACACATATATGTATATACGTGTGTGTGTGTATATATATATATATATACACACATACTTATACACACACACATACACACACATACACACACACACACACACACACACACACATTTGGTTCCTCTTTTAACCCAAGGACTTTTTATCTAGTGTCCAATGGGCAGAAAATTCACTGTGCTCACGCAATCTTCCAACTCTTGTCTCACATCTGGACCTCACGTTTTAAAGCTCAAAAGCAAAGAATTAACACGTTATTTTTGTTCTCCACAGTGAGCTGTGACTTCCCTACAGGCAACAGATCCTCCATATCTATCTGGCTAAATAGGGGAGGGTCATGGGTTAACGTTAAAACACCATCTTGCCACACGGGGATTGTAATTGTACTGAATGGGCTGCCACGAAGTCCATGAAACCTGGAGTTCTTTCTCTTACATAGCTACTTTTGAAGGAAAGTAGATTCAACTGATTTTTTTTCCAGCAAAAGCCGCTATGACTTATGCCATTTTCTTTTTTAAGTGGGACTAAACCCTCTTGCTCTTGTTACAGCTAATTAGACTGAAAAGCAATTTATCAGACACAGACTACTGCTTATGAATTGCACATGAGGAAAACTGACAATCTCTGAGGTGGCTGCACAAGATATTTGACCAAGGAGGTTAAACATTCAACCAATACTGAGTTGGTACAAACTACCTCAACCACATCCTCCCATTTATGGTTAATAGATGGGTAGATGAACAAAGAGAAGAAAGATAGTTCCTTTGTGCTAAGGTGGCCATTGCAAAGAATGCTGAGCAACTTGTTGGCAGCTGTAATTTGCACTGTGTACTGCATGGTGGGGAATTTTGGGTACCGAGATGATCGTGTGGTCGGTGGGGTTAACTTCCACACTACCTCATGTTTTGTATATATTTGCATTGAATTTGCATCACTTGGGTAATCTAGCATGTATCTTTCCTGGGTCTGATAAGTACCATGATACCTACTGTCTTAGTCAGCTTGGGCTGCTATAACATGAATACCATAGACTGGGTGACTTGAACAACGGAAATTTATTTCTCACGGTTCTGGAGGCTGGAAGTCAGAGCTCAGGGTGCCAGAGTGGTGAGAGCCCTCTTGCTGGTTTGCAGACTGCCTTCTTAGGCTCTCTTTATTTCTGTTTATAAGAGCACTAATCCCATCATGAGGGTTCCATCCTCAGGATCTAATTATCTCCCAAAGGCCCTACCTCCTGATGCCATCCCATTGCGGGTTAGGGTTTCAACATATGAATTTTGCAGTGGGGACACACACACATAGTCCCTAACACCTACTTCATGGGATGTGAGGATTTAATGAAATAAAGTATATAAACTTCCTACCACAGTGCCTGGCACATACTAAGTAGAAGCCTAATATGTTTAAAATTTCTTACTGATTGATTATTATTGATTGACTCATTAACCTGTTGCTACTATAGATTTTTGGTTGAACCAGTGGCACTAAAATATTTTCACTCTATTCAGGAATCCTCAAGAGGCTTAACAATCATTATTTAGTGATCATTATTACTTATTAAAGAGTCACTGTTTATTTGTGACAGTACTAGGAAACTCAGTGGCAAAAGGTTTTGCATTTCTTTTTTCTCGAAGTTAGGAACTCTCTTACGATAGAGAGGATAAGAAAGATCCTGTTCTCCTCCTCCCAAGATTTCCTAACTTCCTGAAACAGGTAATTATTGTTGCTTTTTGAATTGAGAGGAGAAAAGGATTGACATGATTTGTTAAAAATTATCACAAGCAGGGGACCATCTGGATCTCCTGACCATGTCCGTAATGCTTTTTCCAGAAGGTCGTACAGTTTCTGATAACAAATGCATTAGTAATCTATGGCTGCGTAACAAATCACCCCCACATTTAGCAGTTTAAAGCAACTGCATTTATTAACTCATAGTCTCTGAGAGCCAGGAATTCAGGGAGAGTGCACCTGGGTGTTTCTGGCTCAGTTTCTCCCAGGAGGTTGCTTTTGAAGTTGCTGGTCAGGGCCTAAGTCACATCAAAGCTCACCTGAGATTGAAGGATCTGCCTTCAAGTCCATTGCCTCAAGTTCCTTGTGGGCTAGTGGACTGAGGGCCCCAGTTCCACATTAGCTGTTGGCCACAGGTATCTATCATTTCCTCAGCACATGAACCTGTCAATGGGGCATTCAACATGGTAGCTGGCTTTTCCCAGAATAAATGATCCAAGAGGGAATAAGATATAGAGTGACCCAAGAGAGAGAAATGTGGTCATTGAAGTGTCATATTCTTTTTCTTAGAATTGAGTCATAAAATCCAGCTCTCCTCAAAGGGAATTGCACAAAGGTATGAATGCCAGGAGACAGGGGTCATTTGGGGCCATCATGGAGACTGTCTATCACACAAAGATACATCTGACACAGTCCTGGGCAAAGAAACGGCTGGACCTAAAACCTCAATTCCATAGTTGGTTGCTTGGAGACTTTCTGTCTGCATGGAGAGTTCTAGTGTGACTATATAAGAATTCAAAAAGAATTTGCAACAGATATAAAAGCAGATCTAACACCACATTATTATATTCATTATATATATGACGTTATTCACTTGAATGGATAATGAGATTGGAATGTTGGAAAGAGGGCTATACTTATACTTATATTCTTTGAGTCTTAGGCCTGCTTACACTCTCTGACCATTCACCAAGTGTCACTAAGTTTTCAGGCATTTTTGTTCAGACAACAGCTCTACTCCAAAGACAATGTAGGAAGTATACTTAGAGACCATCCAAGTTTCTACATTATGGATTTCCCACAGGAGGCATCTATCACAGAAAATGTTAGAACTTATGTCATACTGTGGTTGGATGGCTCTGCATTCACCGGGAGCTTCTTAGTAAATACATGAAAATGATTCTGTCTTTTGAACTTTATAGTCTTCTTGAAATATCTCTGCATTAGTAGCTATATTCATTATAAGACTATCAACAGAAGATATTTTGGCAGGGACACTTCTTCTGCCTTCCAAAGTCTTTGAATCCACGATCAAGACGAGCAACGCACAGAAAAGAAATAAATATGGCTGGTACTGCATAGGGTCAATGGGCATAAGGACTCCAATTTCTGCAAAGGCCATGGGAAGGAAAGGAGGAAGAAAGGTTTCACTTGGGAAAGAACATCAGAAGCCACAGGAGAATAGGCACTCCCACACATTGCCAGTAGGAAGGTACATTTTTATAACCTCTGTGGAGGTCAATTTGGCAATATACATCAAAATTACAACATACTTAGATCTTTTGACCCAGAAATTCCACTTGAAGGAATTTATCTTAAGAATACACTTGCATGCACGTGATGTGATGTTTGTAGAAGATTACTCACTGCAACACTGTTCATAGCAGCAAAAGACGGGAGTAATTTAAATGTTCATCACTAGAGGAATGGTACAAAAAAAAATGGCATGTGCTCATAATGTAAAATTACCTAGCTGTAAAAATGTATGAGGTGGTCCACACAAAAACCTGTACATGGATATTTATAGCAGCTTTATTTATAACTGCTAACACTGAAGAACTAAGATATCCTTCAGTAGGTGAACGCCTAACTATGGTAACGTCCACACAATGGAATATTATTCACCACTAAAAAAAAAATTCAAGACATGTGAGAACATTGAATGCATATTACTAAGTGAAAGAAGTCAATCTGAGAAAGCTTATACTGTATGATTCCAACTATATGATGTTAACGGAAAAAGCAAACCTATAGAGACAGTAAAAAGACCAATGGTTGGCCGGAATTAGGGATGAGAAAAGGGTGAGAAGGCAGAATATAGAGAATTTTTAGGGCAGTGAAACCATTCTGTGCAATACGATAATGGTGGTTGCATGTCATTACATATTTGTCCAAAGCCACAGAATGTACACCGCCAAGAACGAACCCTAACTTAAACTGTGGATTTTGGGTGATGATGGTGTGCCCGTCATGTAGGTATTTCAGTTGTAACAAATGCACCACTCTGGTGGGGGATGTTGATAGTGCAGGAGGCTGTGCATGTGTGGGGACAAGGGGTATATGGGAAATCTCTATGGTTCCAGCTGAATTTTGCTGTGAATCTAAAACTGCTCTAAAATACAAAGTCTATTTTTTAAATAGTGTGAAGAAGCTCTTTGTGTAGTAACACATAACATCTTTAAGATACACTGTTAAGTAACAAAAGCGGGGTCTCTCCTATGAGATCACCTGGTAGGAAAAGAACGCGTTAAGAGGTGCACCACCTTCCGAATGTAGCTCAATGGCGTGAGGCGGTGTTCATGTAATTTACCACTTGTACTTATTTGCCTTTCTTAATATACTAAAATGTTAAGTATACTAAAATGGCGGGTGGTGCTCTATTCAAAATATACCTTGTCTTATTTTTTTTGAGCTTTATTTTATTATGGTAAGAACACTTAACATGAAATCTACCCTCTTAACGTATTTTTAAGTGTATGATACGTTATTGTTGACTATACGTAATTTTTTAGAGCAGATCCCTGGAGCTTAATCACTTTGATTAACTGAAACTTTATGCCCCTTGACTAGTAATTCCTCATTTTCCTTCTCCCCAGTCCCTTGACAATCACTACTCCATTCTTCGATTCCGTGAGTTTGACAATTTAGGTACCTCATATAAGTGGATCGCACTATTTATCTTTCTGTGACTGGCCTATTTCATTTAGCGTAATGTCCGCATGGTGCATCCATGTTGTCACACGTGAAGGATTTCCTTCTTTTCTAAGGCTGAATAATATTCCATTGTGTGTATATAGCACATTTTCTTTATCCATTCATCTGTCAATTGGCATTTACCCTTTTTCCACATCTTGGCTATTGTGAATATTGCTGCAGTGAACACAGGAGTGCTAATATCTCTTTGAGGTACTGATTTCAGTTCTTTTGCATAAATGCCGTAAGTGGAATACCCAGATCAAATGGTAGTCCTATTTTTAGTTTTTTGAGGAAGCTTAGTACTGTTTTATAGAGAGGTTGCACCATTTTGTGTTACTACCAACAGTGTGCAAGGGTTTCAATTCCTCCACATCCTCACCAGTGCTTGTTTTAAAATATGCCTTGTCTTACTTTTCAAGTCATGCTTCGCTCCCAAGAATATCAGCAGCAGCATCTGGTGAGAGGGGCAGTTATATGAACTCCCAAGTGCTTCTATGGGTTGCTCCACATCAGGGTGCAGATTCATAGTACATCCAGATTAGCCAGTTTATCTTGACTGAAAAGCAAACAGTTCATTAATCATAGCATAACCTCCTCTCACCCTGTGTCCCTATTGCCTGCCTATAAGGGAAGCGACATATTTATTTATTGAACAAAACAAAACTCCTGCTTCCAACTAGTGGGAGAAAAGGTCAAATTGCCAAGCCATGATGTAATCAAAGAGCAAATGGTAAATAACTCTGAGGTCACATCTATGGTATAGAACTATTTGGAAGAACAGTGGAGTCTTAGGCAGTTAGAATGCCTTTAATGACACTGAAATGGAAAGAATGTGAGCATGTTGGCAAAGTTAACTGGACGGGGACTGCTTTTGGCCACCTCAGAGGGTCCAAACAGGACGGAAATTGGTGGGAACTCAGAGCTGGTGCTCTTTAAGAGAAGAGAAGAAAGAAAGGGAGGTAGAAGAATGGGTCTGTTGTTTCTGGAAGATAGGAGCAGAGATTGTCAAACTCTGAACCTTTGGTTTAGGGGAGAAATTATGAGGAATGGGAGTGACCTAACCCAGAAGGCAAAGAGCATATTCCCACTGGCTCTGATGCCCCTAAAATTCTTTCCAGATGCCTGACTTCATGGAAGGGGAGAAGAAGTGCCAGAGAGAAAACAGGAGGCAAGAGGAGGTGGTGAACCAACAACAGAAAACAAGGGGAGGAAAGTACTTCACATCTCTTCTGAAGAGATCATTTTATTTTCAGTTCTCCCAGAAATTATATCAGAACAATTTTTTTCCTGAAATAATATATACAGCTATTAATAGCCTAGTATTCCCTATTAGCTTCCACTCTTACCAGCATAAGGAAGGCAATTCCCTCAATGTTGACTGAGAGCCCCTGTGTTAGGTGCTGAGGTACAAAATGAAACCAAGGAGTCCTGAGGACCCGGGGGCAGAACCATGTAAAATATGGTTTCTCTGAACATGACCCCTCTGGTCAGAGGTGGGTCGGCCAGGGCTTTGTCTGTTCAAAGCCAAGCCCAGCCACATGGGATAGAGATCGGATGTGCTGGGGCGGACCGGGGGCCAAGATAGCCAGGGATCTGGCTTTGAATCACTCTGGTATTCGAGCTTTTTTCCCTGAAGAAAAATGAGAAAATACTGGTCATGTGGCTGTTGAGTATTTTTCAATAAGCAAGCCTTATTTTTATCATGTTATGAAATGCTTGTCCCCGAGAGCTCTCTTTAGGTGCATGGTAAGTGCTGCTATACCAATCGGATGCCCCCATGCCAAGAGGCTGGCATTTTGATTTTTGTGGGCCCTAAGCACTTTTACCTCTGTCGACCTCTTCCCCTCAAAATAAAAAAAAAAACAGATTAAAAGTTATATTTTCAAATTTTACTTTTTAAATTATATCTTATAACTGCATTTGTGTAAAGATGCATATTATATATAAATTTTACATTAATATTATATATAAAACATTTTTTCATCCTAAAAGTGGATATTTTTGCCTCCTGAATTGAAAAGAACTTGCCACATTTCTGTGGGCCCCTAACGTCTCGTGGTCCTAGCGATGACCTGCTATGCCTCATGTGGAAGTTGGTCCCAGATGCCACCCTAAGCCTCCCTGCCACATTAACGCCTCCACTGGAGATGGCAGTAGACGTAGATGGCATCTTTCTGAACTCACTGTGGCCTCATGTCCCAACCAGCTGGCAGGTAGAGACACCACATTAGTTCTTTTTCCTACGCATGTATTCAGGTCAGTGTTGTTTCATATTTCTTGTAGCAGCTCAAGGCATTTCACGTGTCTTTTCACTCTGCTGCCTGCTGTATGTCCCGCAACGGCATTCACAGAGACGAATAGGATGAGTTGTACAACAGAATCATTCAAGCAGTAGAACAATTCTGAAACACAAGTGGGGAGGAATTGCTTGCACCTCTCTCATGGATTAGCTGAAAATCCAATGCAAGTAGTCAGTGGTTATTCAATTCATAACAAACGCTGCTGATGGAAAGAACCAACAGAGAATAAAATCGACAAAGGCTAAAGCTGCACATCGTGAGACTTACTATTGCCAAGCGCGGACAGGAAAACTAAAATCCTGGCAAATTTTGGATCTGCAAAATTGGACACAGGAAAATTGGATTTCATAAAAATAAAAGATACAGAACACATTGCACATTGTCAAAACTCTATGAAAGATGATAAATCAAAAGCAACCAATGAACAAACCCTTGAGAAGGTGAAAAGGCAAATGGAAAATAATTAGTCCTGATTCAAGTAACTTTTCTAACGCGAATGCACGATATAAAAGTATCACTGCATTGTAAAGAAAAAATTTCACAAATTAAAGCGTGGGTAATAGAATTCACTTTGGAAAATTAATTAATGTGAATAAAATTCTAATTAAAATTCTAGGAAAAGCAGGACTGGAAATATGCAGGGCAACAAGAGATGAATTGATTGATTTTTAAATATGTGTTTATTTTGAGAGAAAGAGGAGAGAGAGAGAGAGTGAGAGAAAAAGAATCTTAAGCAGACTCCACACTGTCAGTGCAGAGCCCCACACGGGGCTTGATCCCACGACTGTGAGATCATGACCCCAACCTAAATTAAGAGTCAGACACTCATCTGACTGAGCCACCCAGGTGCCCCAACAAGAGATTTTTTTAAATGGCAGAATTTGCCTCCAGCTGGCTGGTGGGGCAAGTGCAACCTCATAGAGAATAAAAGCAAAAAAATCTCCCTTTGTCAATGTTGTCTCCTTTGATCCCACATCCCTCACATCCACTGGTATCTGGAACTGTCCTTTTAGAACATTCCAATGCAGTTATAGTAGAATCTGTACATGTATAACTAAATTAACATTTTAAAACTTTATTGCAGGAAAAGAAACTTTTAAAATAAGATGTTCTTGGGGAACCTGAATGTCTCAGCCAGTTAAGCATCCAACTCTTAATTTTGGTTCAGGTCATGATCTCATGATTTGTGGGATTAAGCCCCGTGTCGGGCTCTGTGCTGACAGCATGGATCCTGCTTGGGATTCTCTCTCTACCTCTCTATGCCCCTCCCCCACTTGCACATGCTCTCTCTCTCTCTCTCTCTCAAAATAAACAAACTTAAAAAAAGTGCTTTAATAACTGAAAAGTGTATTAAGACTTTGGGACCCTATATCTCTTTACACCATTTTAACTCTGAATTTTGGTTAATTCCATCATTTTAATTATTATTACAATTATTATTAGAGCTTCTCTAAGACTGAAGTTTGCAAAACCTGTCTGGATAGAGCAAAGTTGTCACATCAGAGATCTGTGTACATTCAAGAGAGAAAGAGAGTCTTCTGGGTTTAGAATAAATTGACTCACTAACAGGAATGTAGAGGTGGGCATTGCACTTTGGAGAGCATTGTTTCTATTCCAAATTATAAAATTATATATCCCAGTTAATATTACTAGAAGCAATTTCAATGGTTCCCTTTAGTACAATAGGTTGTGAGCCTCTCAGGACGTAATTGGTTGCTAAGGAAAACCATGAGAAAATAGACAGAGATATAAGATAGGCTCCAATTTCTCAGAAGCACCTTCTGATCCATACCAACTGTTCCCAGAGCTTATGGCCTCATCATCTTTTAAAAATCACATTGCCTTGAAACACCTGTATCCTGACCCAAACTGCTATATTTTTGCAGTACGTCATCTGTGATTACACTTCCTAGTTTTTGGCATGTCTGTAAGTAGAGAGCATCAGGCTGATACTGACTATTCAGGAGCTCCCCCAGAAACATCTGGAAGCTTCTAAAATCAGGACAAAGAAATTCCAGTTCCCTTTTGTACTCTCCCTAGAGCTGTCCTTCTGAATTTAGTTTTTCACCCAAAAGACTCTTCTCTGGGTGTCATTTCGTTCAGAACCCGCACCGTAGAATAGGCCAATATTTAACAATAATGTAGTACAATCAGCTAATGTTGATACAGAAGACTTTCAGCTCAGAAAATAAAAGGTTGACCTGGAAAGTTCCTTAGAATCTGGCAGTTTCAATCTATTCACTTTACAGACAAAGAAATATTATAGATATATAGAGATGAGAGAAAATGAGAGGAAGAATGCATACTCTTTTTTACCATTAGAACAAGGCATTCGAGAAAACATAGGGAAATGAACAGAAAATTGTAGACCCACCTAGTGTCTAGGAAGAAAACTCCATTAACCATCTGTCTTACTGACTACTCTATCTCTAGTTCCTCACCCATGCTTGAAACTCAAAAAACTTTGTGTTATGAATAAATGGCAAACTTTAAGTAAATCACCTAAGTACATACCTAATTGTGGAGACGAGCTGAATGGGCATGTGAATGGACCTGGAATGCCTCTCGGGATTGCCCAGCAACAAGGGAGTGGAGATTGATATTTCTACCTCTTCCAGGTCCTAAATTCCTTTAGGACCAGAGACATCTCTTGTTTCAGAGGGAAAGGTTGTTTCCAAACTCAACTTCCCACAAATTTAGGACCCCCAAGGCCTCCAGGTTCTAGGCCTTTGGCATTTCCTAGCAATCCCTTAAACAGCTAGAGTCTAAGGTTAGGCAAGTTGGTAGCTGAGCTCAAAATATTTATTCCCAGAGAGAGCAGGACTGCACTCTCACTGAGGGTCCTGATCTGGAAAGACACTCCACTCCCATAGACATAAAGACCAGGAAGTGGGATATCCCCTTGGATCACTGTCCCTGCTGAATGTCTGTCTCTGCTCTGGCCACAGTGTGCCTTTCTGGGATGCCAAGACAAGAGAGCACATATCTGTGGAGCCATCTTTGAGTTTTATCTTTCTCACAGCTGGTCACCTGACCCCAACTCACAACACCAGAGATAGTATAGAATCGTAGTCATTTTCAGAACCGGAAGCTATTCCCATTTTACAAGTGTGAGAACTAAAGTCCAAATAAATGTGTGTCTGGTCATAAGTCACATGGTGAGTAATGGCAGGGTTGGAAGAGCCCCTGCCTTGTCAGGTTGGTTATGTAGTCACTTAGGTTGATGAAAGATGATTGATGCCAATTTTGGGGCCCATGGAGTGGAAGGGCCTTGACATAAGCTTTGGAACTACAGCATCCCTCCCATGAATCATGGAAAGTCTAATGTCTTCCCAGGATTTCTGCAAATTCCTTATGGGTTTATATTCTCGGAATAATCTTTGGCACCCATTTCTGCTGATTAGTTGAATTTAGAGAAGTTAGTCTTCAAATTTCCAGTGGCGTCATAAGTTTGATTTGCTTAAATCAGGATTCAAATAAGGTCCACACGTTGTGATTAGTGGATATGTTTCTTAAGTCTTTTTTAATATATAAGTTCCACTTCCACCTCTTCTTATGTATCCCTTTCAGTTTGTCTATCAAATAAATTGGGCTGTTTATCTCATAAAGTTTTCCATGGTTTGAACTTGGCTGATCGTGTCCTTGTAGCATCAATTAACATGTTTCTCCACTAATTCATTCGTAGTTTTAAAATGGTGATATTTTAACTCTGTCATTACTTTTTCTTTTGTTAACCAGAATATTTTTATAAATAGAAACCTCCCCTTATCAACTGTTTCATTATTTAGAGCTATATTTATTGTAGGAGAGACAGAATAGGTGCTTGATTCTCTTCCTTCATTTATCACTTTTCAGAAATAATAAATCTCTGAAGACAACTACTGAATTAAAAAAAACAGTATGGAGTTGTAAAATTAAATATATTTAGTAACTTTTAACTACTTGCATTCTTTATTATTTTGGATGCCTACATTTTCACACCTTTTAAATGTAGGAGTCTATTTGAGTCAGCTCTCAAGTCATCAGATTCATCTCGTACATTTCAGATCTAGAATCATCATTTCTATAGAGACTTTTGGTTTCTTTTACTGAAAAGTAGTATCTGGAGACCACATTCTTAGAACTAGGGGGGCTCATTGTTACTAGGTTGTTCGTTGTTTCTTTGGCTTTTTTTTAACACAAAATATATCAGGAGTTCTTACTAATATTTCCAAATCAAATTTAGTTCTGCAGAGTCTTAATCTCTTTGATCTTACATCTGGGTCTCCTTTCTCTATGCTAAGAATCCAGGTTCTGCATGACCGTGGGATTTACAAAATTAGAACATCACATACCTATCCATTTGCTCCATCCTACCATATGCCCACAGCAGCTTTAGGACAACAAATCCAAAACTACGGCTAACACCATAATTACTGAAAACAATTTAAGACTTGTTTTTGCAATTCTTTTTGGCTGTAGGGTATATCCCAAATACTGAATTTTTAAGTTACTTGGAATAGTTCTTTTCTTTGTGGTCTAGCCACCAACTGGATACACATTTAAATTTAGGCTCACTGGCTTCATTTTGTAGTTTCAGGGATTACTTTTTTTTTTTTAATTTTCCCTGATATTACCAGATATGAAAGGGTAAAATATTTACATCTAGAAGTACCAAGTTACTTCTTTGATATCTAATGTCTGAGCATATCTGAAAGGAGGATTGCATGCTAGAAAATTCTTATCATTCTGAGAACACATGTGAAACATCGATGGGTGCAAAGATCCAGTTGATTGTTTCTCTTTGTGGACACAGTTGCCCTGATTGGTCCCAACTGTTTTACACAAGAGAGGTTTATTTTCTGTCACCTGACATGCCAGATTCCTTGAAGGATGAAGGAACAGGGGTCAAAAGACAGATCACTAATGGGGAAGAGTGTGAATGAATGTTCACAGTGGTTAGAGCCTATTATACGTATTAGATAGCATTAAACACTCATGTTTTAATCTAAACTGAATATAGTGTTCTGCTCCATAATAACGTAAGTATTATATACTTTTAGAAATTATTTTTAAAATAATTGACCATCCTAAAAATTGGCTCTTTAGGAAGCTGCATCGTATTTTTACGTGTGTTTTTCAACCCTTTAGGACACAATGCTTGAGTTCCTTATATTAGGACATTGATGCAAGTGGGCTATCAGGACTGTTTCATCGCACTGTGGCCTAGAATATTTCTGGGACAAATTGGAAATAGAGTGCCAGTTAACTTGAGTTTCCACACATTATTCTTGCTTTAAAAAGCATTCTAATTAATTATATCTTTGTAAAAGCAAAAGGGCTTTTGTAATAGAAATAAAGCTAACCTTTCCAGAGTGCATACTGTGTTCCACGCATTGTTCTAAATGCTTTACATGCATTAGCTTATTTAATTAGCTTAAACAACAAACCTATAAGCTTGTTACTATTTTCTTCCTGATCTTGATGATGAAGAAAGCTGAAGCATAAAGGGAATTGATAGACAGCTTGCCTGAGCGTATCAGCCAGGATAAGGTAGGTAACACATTGGTAACCAATAAGCCCCGTCTTGGTGGCTCAACACAATCAAGTTTATTTCTCACTCACACTGAATGTTCTCCAGGAGTCAGCAGGGCAGCTCTGCTCATTGTAGGGACAGTCATGGTGTAGACTCATTGCAGCTACTGAGTAATCCAGGCTGCTGGAAGCCCCATCCTCGTGCTTCCACAGTTGGTAATGCAGACAACATGAAACAACATGGAAAACCGCACGTTTTCCTTAAAGCTCCTGTCCAGAAGTGCTGCACAGCACTTCTGCTCATATTACATGGGCCAAAGCAGGTCAGATGGTCTAACTACAAAGAAAAGCAAGGAGTGCAGTTCTCCCATTGTCTCAGAGAGCTAGAAATACTGAGTAGCACTGATGGTCTCCGAAATCAAGAAATGGAGGGTTGAGAATATGGATTCAGGTCGAGGGTCTTATATGCTGTGATCTTAACCTTGCTCATATTTTAAAAGTAGTGCTTCTTTTCCCTCATTTAATCATTTAAGATTGAAAATTGCGCCCATGTTTTGTGATGCACACACTACATGTGTATAACTTATAGCAGTATATGTATGTAACTTATTATACACATATACTGGGGATGCATGTCTATCAGAAATGCCTCTGAGAGGGATGTATAGGTATTGAAGTTTGGAAAATTGCTGTTTCAGGCAATGAAAAATTACAAAGGTTTTTAAGTGGGAGAAAATTATGATCAAATTTAGGTTCTTAAAAAGAGAATTCTGTAAAAGTGGATTGCCCAAACCATAAATGTACATTGCAGGACTCTGTTGATGTAACTGTGCCATATTTGGAGATTCTTTCCTCTAAATACTTAATATTTTCATTTTTAAAATATACTTTCAATATAAAAAAAAAGTTTGAGGATTATTGATTCTAGACCAATTACCTAATGTTCAGACAAGAAACACGAAGCCAAAGTGGTTTAGTAAGTTGTTCAAGGTCATATAGTTTGTCAGTTCCAGAACCCACACTTACGCAGATCTCTTGATTTCCCCACTCATTACAAACTCTATCCCTCCTGTTTCTGCAAGATAAAAGATACTAACATCAAAATTGAGAAGTTATTTTTGAATGATTGCTACTAATCCTTTGTCAGAAAATCTGGAGGGATATTTTAAAAGGTCCAAAGGGCCAGAGTATGAGGGAGAGAGACAGAGAGAGGGAGAGTGCCTGGGCTGGGTATGGTTGATATGAGTGTTTGGAGGAGCATCTGTCGGGTAGGATGAGAGATAGTAGCATCATTTTTTCATTCTATAAAACAATCACCTGGGATCCAAGACTCCCCTTTCTCTAAGGAGTTCAACTTCCTTTGTAAGCTGAGCTTTCTCAGTTAGGAAGGGAAGGCTCTGAGCTGGTGAATTGCATATGAAGCTGTCCACATCCTTGAATTCTACTCTGAAAAGTCGCGTTGAGACAACATCCCATGAAAGGACAGCCCTGGTGGGCAGGTAGTCCCATATGCTGGGCTGCCACAATTATAGAAACATGGATCCCAGGAAGAGTGGTTCTGAGCAGCTGGCTATACCTTGGAAACTAAGACAAAGTGAGGGGAAGCAGAGACAAGCATTAGCTGGCAGTGGGAAGTTTGAGCGTCCGTGCAGACCCCAGAGGAAGGTGGCAGAGATGTCATTAGAGGTAAGTTCTTTATTTATATATATATTATATATATATATAATATATATATACATAATATATATATTTGTATATATATGTATATACAAATATATATTATATATGTATACATATACATATGTATATATTATATATGTATATATTATATATGTATATATAAATATGTATATGTATATACATATTATATATATGTATATATAATATGTATATATTATATATGTATATATACATATACATAGATATATATTAAATATAATTTATATTTAATATAATGCCATTATATATTTATATATATAATTATACATATATTTTTATACATATATAAAGATATATATAAAGATATATATATTAAATATAATTTATATTTAATATAACGAGTTTAAATATAATTTAATATAATGAGTTCTTTATATATATATAAAGATATATATATATAAATATATATATTAAATATAATTTATTGTAAAATTGGTTTCCATGCAACACCCAGTGCTCATCCCAACAGGTGCCCTCCTCAATGCCCATCACCCACTTTCCCCTTTCTCCCACCCCCCATCAACCCTCAGTTTGTTCTCAGTATTTAAGAGTCTCTTATGGTTTGCCTCCTTCCTTCTCTGTAACTTTTTCCCCCCTTCCCCTTCCCCGTGGTCTTCTGTTAAGTTTCTTAGGATCCACATATGAGTGAAAAACATGGTTTCTGTCTTTCTCTGCCTGACTTATTTCACTTAGCATATTACTCTCCAGTTCTGTCCACGTTGCTACAAATGGCCAGATTTCATTCTTTCTCATTGCCAAGTAGTATTCCATTGTATATATAAACCACATCTTCTTTATCCACTCATCAGTTAATGGACATTTAGGCTCTTTCCATCATTTTGCTATTGTTGAAAGTGCTGCTGTAAACATTGGGGTACAAGTGTCCCTATGCATCAGCACTCCTGTATCCCTTGGGTAAATTCCTAGCAGTGCTATTGCTGGGTCATAGGGTAGGTCTGTTTTGAGAAAATGCAGGTGGTGGTTCTTGGGTTAAAGAACTCACCTCTAAAAAAATTAAAAATACAGAGGTGAGTTCTTTAACCCAAGAACCACCACCTGCATTTTCTCATCACAGACCTTACCAGGGTTTAATGGAGTAGTTACCTGGTTATCTGTCTCCCACCCTACTGCTTTTCCATGAGGGCAGACACCACATCTGTCTTGGTCTCCATGGCATTTCCATTGCTTAACATACCTTTGTTAAGTGAAGAGTATAAAAGGCACACACACATACACACACCCCAAATGAAATATAACTTACTGAAACCTTGCCCTCTTTGTATTTCCCCTCAAAGATCTTTGGGAAGAGGGCTGTAGAGAACCCTCTGGTGAGACCTGGACCAGGCTGGTGACTTGACAGACCCTGAAGACAAAGGCTTCCTACCTGTCTGAGCTGCATACGCACAGTTGCCTTCCTGCTTTGAGCCTTCTGCAGTCCCTGCAACCTTGGGTGGGAGCGCTAGCGGCACCCTGATGAGTCCAGTGTTCTGGAGGAAATGGAGAAAAGGGAGGGAGGAGGGGAGCCATGTCTTTCCCAATGTCTGAGTTTCCCCGTGTGCTCATTTGCTGATTTTGCTATGCACCCAGCCTACCTCTCTTCAAGACAATCTGTCTCTGTCTCTTTGGTCTCTGGTGTCTCCCCTATTTCCACCCTCAATCGTTTTTCGCTCCTGGACATTTTCATTCCCAAAGAGAACTCAAGAAATAACCATGCTTTTGAAGTTTTGGTCGGTCTTTTTTCCCACTCTCTGAAATGACTTTCATGCCTCTCCTGTCTGCTCAGACCTACAACATCCCCTCACCAATCCTCATTTTCACATTTTACTGAAAAACAAAACAGAGAAGAACAAAAGAGAATGATCTCATCTTCTTCCAGTGCCTCTCCCAACTCACATGCCTTTCTTCTTGCTGCCAGTGGATGAATTGACCTGCTCCCATCTCAAGACCACTCCACTCTGCTCTGGGTCCCCTTGCCATGGTCTTATGCAAGGCTTTCGCTCCTGCAATCCTCCCTTTTTCTTTGCATCATAATTTTTTTCCTTTATACTGAATTATTTTCATCAGTATCCAAATCCTGGTATAATATCTTTCATCTTAAAAACATGAAATAAAACTCTCTTAGATATTCTGCACCGCCCCACCAACAACTGCCCCATTGCTATGCTCTTCTTAGCAGCCAAAATCTTTAAGAGTTTCTATACATACTGTCTTTGTCTCACATTCTTCCCTCCCCTATTAGGCTTCTGAAACTGTGTTATGGGCTGAAGTGTGTCCCCTAAGAAATACGTTGGACCTTGTTTAGGAATGGAGTTGTTGCTGGTGTGGTTAAGATGAAGTCATACTGAGGTACTGTGGGTCTTTCATCTGGTATGAGTGGTGTCCTTATAAGAAGGGGAGAGAGAGAGAGACAAGAGGGGAGAATACCAGGTGACAACAGGGGCAGAAGTTAGAGTGGTATGTCTTTAAGTCAAGGAACACCAAGGATGGACAGCCACCACCAGAGTCTAGGAAAAAACAAGGAGAGATTCTTCCCTAGATCCTTCAGAGAGAGCGTGGCCCTGCTGGCACCCTGATTTTGGACCTGTGGCCTCCAGCACTGTAAGAGAATGGATTTTGTTGTTCTCGGTCATCCTAGTTTGTGGCAGTTTGTTGTGTCAGTCCCAGGAAACCAATGTACTATATGGATCAAGGTTACCAAGTCAAGCAATCCCTTCTAATTCCTATCTTACTGGACCTCTTAGCATCCCTGATAGCATGGATCATTCCCTCCTGGAATTCAGGCAATTCCCTGTCTCCTGGAATTCAATATCATCCTGTTTTCCTGCCACATCACAGTTTCTTCCATCTCAGTCTGCACTGCAAGCTCCATCTCCCTTTCTTAGCTTCTAAAAGTTTGAGTGCCCAAGACTCAGTCCTCAGACTTCTCTTCCCTATTCTCACTCTATTTCTTGCAGTTCTGTGGATTTATGTGTTACCTAACACCCATGGCCCCACAGTTTACATCTCTAGTCTGGGCCTCTCCACCGAGCTCCGGGCTCAAGTATGTCTGCCTGCTTACTTTCTCCTCTCAAATATCCTAAGGACATGTTAAGTACGAACTTAACCTGTCTAAACCAGAACTCCTGATTCTTGGCCCCCAAAACCTGCTCTCCCATCATTAGTAAATTGCTCTGGCCAAATGGTCTGGCCAAAACCTACAACACACCCCTCTTTTCATACTGTTAAACTGCAATTCTGTAGTTATTAAAAAATAACCCCTCATTCTTTCCCCACTTAAATCCCCAGCAACCATCATTCTGATTCTTTATTTTTTTTTTAATTTTTAAATGTTTATTTGTTTTTTGAGAAAGAGAGAGAGAGAACATGAGTGGGGTAGGGGCAGAGACAGAGGGAGACACAGAATCTGAAGCAGGCTCCAGGCTCTGAGCTGTCAGCAGAGAGCCTGACTCAGGGCTCGAACTCATGAACCGTGCGGTCATGACCCGAGCTGAAGTTGGACGCTTAACTGAGCCACACAGGCGCCCCTGTGCTTTCTGTTTCTATGAGTTTGACTCCTCTAAGTATCTCATATAAGTGGAATCATATAGTACTTGTATTTTTGTGACTGGCTTATTTCACTGAGCATAATAAGGTCCTCAAAGTTCATCCATGTGGCAGCAAATGTCAGAATTTCCTTCCTTTCTACGGGCAAATAATATTCCATTGTACGTGTGGAGCCAATTTTACACATCCACTCATCTGTCGTGGACACTTGGGTTGCCTCCATGTTTTAGCGATTGTGAATAATGGTGCGGTAAAAATGGGTACACATGGATGTGCAGACTGCTTTCAGTTATTTTGGGCATATAATCTGAAGTAGAATTGTTGGATCCTGTGGTATTCCTCTTTCTAATTTTTGAGGAATTGCCATGTTTTCCACGGAGGCTGTACCATTTTACCTTCCACCAATAGTGCACAGTTCTCTGAATTCTCACCAAGATTTGTTATTTTCTGTGTTTCCTTTTGTTTTAGTTGCAATTCTAATGAGTATAAGGTGGTATCTCACTATAGTTTTGATTTGCATTTCCTTCATGATTAGTGACACTGAACATCTTTTCAAATGTTAATTGGTCATTTGCGTATTTCCTTTGGAGAAATATCTATTCAAGTACTTTGCCCACTTTTCAATGGGGTTGTTTGCTTTTTGTTGTTCATTTTTAGGGATCTCTATATATTCTGGATATTAATTAAGTATTTGGTCTATTTTGGATTACTTTTTGTATATGGTGTTAGATGAAGGTCTAACTTCATTTTTTTTTTTTTTTTTGGTATGTGGATATGCAGTTTTCCCAGCATCATTTGTAGAAAAGTCTGTCTTTTTGTCATTAAATGGTCTTAGCACCCTTATCAGGCATCATTTGGCCATACATGTGGGTATTTATTTCTGAGCTCTCTGTTCTATTTCATTGGTTCATATGTCTGTATTTATGCAAATACTACATTGTTTTGATCACTGCAGCTTTGTTGTAAGTTTTGAAAACAGTAAGTGTGAGTCTTCCAGTTTTGTTGGTCTTTTCAAAATTGTTTTGGCTATTGAGGGTCTCTTGATATTCCATCTGAATTTCAGGATGAGTTGTTCTATTTCTGCGAAGAAAGTCATTGGGATTTTGATAGAGACTATTTTGAATCTATAGATTATTTCGGGTAACACTGACACCTTAATAATATTAGGTCTTCTAATCCATGGACATAGGATCTGTTTCCTTTTATTTGTATCTTCTGCAATTCGTTTTACCAATGCATTGTAGTTCCCTTGTACAAGTCTTCTATTTCCTTAGTGAATTCCTAAGTATTTTATTCTTTTTGATGCTATTATTAGTGGAATTATATTTGTAATTTCCTTTTCAGATTGTTCATTGTTAGTGTATAGAAATGCAACTGATTTTTGTATGTTAACTTTGTATGCTGCTACTTTGCTGAATTTATGATATTAGTTCTATCAATTTATGTGTTCCGTGTGTCTGCATGTGTGATCTTTAGTTTTTATCCATATAAAATCATATGATCTGTGCACAGAGATAATTTTACTTCTTTCTTTACTATTTGGATACCTTTTATTTTTCTTTTTTGCCTAATTGCTCTGGCTAGAACTTCTAGTACTATGTTGAGCAGAATGGCAAGTCTTGGAAAAAACTGTCTTTCATCATTGACTATGTTGTTTTCTGTAAGTTTTTCCTTCTTTAATAATAATATAATTTATTGTCAAATTGGCTACTATTCAATGTGTAAAGTGTGTTCTTGGTTTTTGGGGTAGATTCCCATGGTTCATCGCTTACATACAACACCCAGTGTTCATCCCAACAAGTGCCCTCCTCAATGCCCATAATCCATTTTCCCCTCTCCTCCACGCCCCCCAACCCCCGCATCAACCTTCAGTTTGTTCTCTGTATTTAAGAGTCTCTTACGGTTTGCCTCCCTCCCTCTCTGTTTGTAATTATTTTTTCCCCTCCCTTCCCCCATGGTCTTCTGTTAAGTTTCTCAAGATCCACATATGAGTGAAAACATATGATATTTGTCTTTCTCTAACTGACTCATTTCACTCAGCATAATACCTTCCAGTTCCATCCACATTGCTGCAAATGGCATGATTTCATTCTTTCTCATTGCCACATAGTATTCCATTGTATATATAAACCACATCTTCTTTATCCATTCATCAGTTGATGGACATTTAGGCTCTTTCCACAATTTGGCTATTGTTGAGAGTGCTGCTATAAACATTGGGGTACAAGTGCCCCTATGCATCAGTAATCCTGTATCCCTTGGGTAAATTCCTAGCAGTGCTATTGCTGGGTCATAGGGTAGGTCTAGTTTTAATTTTTTGAGGAACCTCCACACTGCTTTCCAGAGTGGCTGCACCAGTTTGCATTCCCACCAACAGTGCAAGAGGGTTCCCGTTTCTCCACATCCTCGCCAGCATCTGTTGTTTCCTGAATTGTTAATTTCAGCCACTCTGACTGGTGTGAGGTGGTATCTCAGTGTGGTGTTGATTTGTATTTCCCTGAGGATGAGTGATGTTGAGGATCTTTTTATATGTCTGTTGGCCATCTGGATGTCTTCTTCAGAAAAGTGTCTATTCATGTCATAGAGAGCTTTAATTATATTGAGGTAGTTTCCTTTTGTTCATAGTTTGTTGAGTATTTTTTTATTATTTTGCGAAATGCTTTTTCTGCATCAGTTGAGATTATGGTGTTTCTTCCTTGCTTTCTTTCTGTTAATGTGATATATTACACTGATTGATTTTTGTCTGTTGAACCATCCTTGCACTGCATCCTATCCACTTGGTCATGGTGTATAATCCTTTAGATTTGCTGCTGAATTCAGTTTGCTAATATTTTGTTGAAGATGTTTGTGTCATTGTAGTTGGAGATATTAGTCCGTAGTTTTCTCTTCTTGTAGTATCTTTGTCTGACTTTGGAATCAGGATAATGCTAGCCTCATAGAATGAGTTTAGAAGTGTACCCTCCTCTTGAATTTTTTAAAAAGTTTGACAGGAATTGGTATAGTTCTTCCTTAAATATTTGATAAGATTCACCAGTGAAGTTATCAGGTTGGGGCTTTTCTATGTAGGGAGAATTTTGATGACTGATTCAATCTCCTTACTGCTTGCAGGTCTATTCTTTTTCTATTTCTTTGTGATTTAGTCTTGTTAGGTTTTAGTCTTGTTAGATTTTGTCCATTTCATCTGTGTTATCCAGTTTTTTGGTATACAATTATTTGTAATATTCTGCTACTCCATTTCATTTTGTAGAATTGGTAATGATGTCCCACTTTCATTTCTGATTGTAGTAATTTGAATCTTTTCTCCTGTTGTCTTTGTCCATCTAACTAAAGATTTGTCAATTTTATTCATATTTTCAAAGAACCAACTTTTGGTTACATTGATATTCTCTATTATTTCTCTATTCTCTATTTCTTTTTTTTTTAAGTTTATTTATTTTTTGAGAGACAGAGAGAGAGAGAGCAAGCGAGCATGATCAGGGAAGGTACAGAGAGAGAGAGGGATAGGACAGAGGATCTGAAGCAGGCTCCATGCTGACAGCAGGGTGCCTTACGTGGGGCTTGAACTCACAAACCATGAGATCATAACCTGAGCCAAAGTTGGATGCTTTGCTGACTGAGACACCCAGCACCCTTCGACTCCATTTCTTATATGTTTGCTCTAGCCTTTATTATTATCTTCCTTGCGCTAGCTTTGGGTTTTGTTTGTGATTATTTTTCTGGTTCCTTAAGCTATACATTTAGATTATTGATTTGAGATCTGTCTTGTTTTTTACTGTAAAATTTTTAAGTAAAAAAAAAAATTCCCCCCTTTAACGCTGCTTTTGCTATTTGGTATCTTGTGTTTTCATTTTTCTTGTAATTTCCTCCTTGATCCATTGTTTTTTTTAATGTTTTTAATTTCCACAAATCTATAAATCTTCCAACTTACTTCTGTTGTTTACTTCAAACTCCATGTCAGTATGCTTAGAGAAGATACTTTGTATAATATCTGTCTTTTAAAATCTATCGAGACTTAATGTGTGGCTTAATATATGGCCTATCCAAGAAAATGTCCCACGTGCACTTGCGAAGCATGTTTATGCTGTTTTTGTTGGGTAGCATTCTATATATATTTGTAGATCTACTTGGTTTATTATATTAAGTCCTCTGTTTCCTTACTTCTATCAGTTTGTTTTATCCAATATTGAAGATAGGGTATGGAAGTTTCCAAGTATTTTTGTGCTATTTCTCCCTTCAATTCTTTCATATATTTTGCTGGTCTGTTAGGTGCATAAATGTTTGTTAATTGTTATATCTTCCTGTATTGAACCTTTTATTAATTTACCATGTTCTTCTTTGCCTCTTGAAAAAAAGGCATTGGCATCATTGCCATTTTTTGGTGATGGCATCATTTATCGCTCACCAGATATTGTGCTTAAGGAGGCATATCTTAGTTCATGCTCATGAATCCCCTTCCCCGACCCTCCTTGCCTCTCTCACCTGTGTTGTTGCCTTTGCTGCACAATCACACAGGTTAGGTGCAGGAGTTTCCTCTTCATATGTTTGGGTTTTGTCCTAGTGCCTCCACTTACTGTGACTGTAAGGCTCAGTTTGCCCATCTGTAAAGTGCGGGTGACCATCATAGCTACCTGACAGGGTTGTGAGGATAAAATGCATTGACAGTGCAAAGTGTTCAATACACAGGATCAATCCTTGTTTCTAAGACCTGTAGTGGCACCGAGCTTCTGTTCTAAAACATTCAGTGTCTGTAAAAATTGGCACATTTGTTACCCACTGTTTGGAAAAGGAAGAAAGTCGCAAACACTTAAATATTCTCCAATTCTTGAAATCTGTTTTGATTTAAAGTCTATTTTGTGTGACATTAGTATAGTCACCCCTACTCTCTTTTGGTTACTATTTGCATGGAATATCCATGCTCTCACTTTCTATCTATTTGTGGCTTTGGAGCTAAAGTGAGTTCTTTGTAGACAACATATAGTGGGATCATATATTTTTGGAGAGTTTAATCTATTTACATTAAAAAAAAATTTTTTTTCAACGTTTATTTATTTTTGGGACAGAGGGAGACAGAGCATGAACGGGGGAGGGGCAGAGAGAGAGGGAGACACAGAATCGGAAACAGGCTCCAGGCTCTGAGCCATCAGCCCAGAGCCCGACGCGGGGCTCGAACTCACGGACCGCGAGATCGTGACCTGGCTGAAGTCGGACGCTTAACCGACTGCGCCACCCAGGCGCCCCTAATCTATTTACATTTAAAGTAATTACTGACAAAGAGGGCCTTACTGCTGTCATTTTGCTATTTGGTTTCTATATGCCTCATAGCTTTTTTCCCCCTCATTTCCTGCATTATTATATTCTTTTGCATTTATTTGATTTTTTTTTTTAAATTTCTTAAATTTAATTTTTTTATTTCATTTTTTTTTAATTTTTTTTCAACGTTTTTTATTTATTTTTGGGACAGAGAGAGACAGAGCATGAACGGGGGAGGGGCAGAGAGAGAGGGAGACACAGAATCCGAAACAGGCTCCAGGCTCTGAGCCATCAGCCCAGAGCCTGACGCGGGGCTCGAACTCACGGACCGCGAGATCGTGACCTGGCTGAAGTCGGACGCTTAACCGACTGCGCCACCCAGGCACCCCTAATTTTTTTATTTCAAATTAAAATTTAATTTAAAAATTTTTAAATTTTAATTTTTCACAATTTAAATTGTGAAACATTTGAATTCTTTTCTCATTTCTTTTTGTGCATATTCATAGCTATTTTCTTTTTGGCTATTATAGGGATTACATTTAACATCCTAAAGTTATTACACTCCAATTTGAATTATGCCAGCTTAACTTCAATAATAGTTTTCAATATAGTAATAGTTTGAAAGTTTTTAACATACAAAACCTGTTCCTTTATAGCTCTGTCCCCACCTTTCAGTTGGTAATGTCACAAGATTACATCTTTATACATTGTATGTTCAACAGCATAGTTAATGACTCTTTTAAATTAATTAGTGTCAAAAATTATGTAGGAAACAACAAATCACACCAAAGCTACAATGATACTGTTTTGAATAATATTTAAAAAAATATTTTAGTCTCTTAAATCATGTAGAAAACAAAAAAAATGGAGTTATAAACCATTGTTACAATAATAGTATCTTTTACAACTGCCCATGTATTTGACATTATTGAGATCTTCATTTCTTATATTCCTTCTAGTTACTATATAGTGCCTTTTCATTTCACCATGCAGGATTCCCTTGAGCATTTCTTTCAGGGCAGGTCTGGGAGTAATTACTCCCTCAGCTTGTGTTTATCTGGGAATATCTTAATTTCTTCCTCACTCCTGAAGGACAATTTTGCTAGATAAAGGATTTTTGGTTGACAGCTTTTTTCACTGAGTACCTTGAATGTATCAGCCCACTGTCTTCTGGCCTCCAAAATTTCAGATGAGAAATTTGCTAATGATTTTATTCCTTCATGAGGAATTGTCCCTTCTATGTGACAAATTGTTTCTCTCTCACTGCTTTTAAGATTCTCTTTCTATTTTTGTCTATTGAAAGTTTGATTATCATATGTCTCAGTGTGGATTTCTTTGAGTTCATTTTACTTGGAGTTCATTAGGCTTCTTGAATGTTTATATTCATGTCTTTTGTCAAATTTGGAAAGTGTTGAGCCTTAGTTTATTCAAATACTTTTTCTGCCTCTATCTTCTTCCGGGACTCCCGTAATGCATATGTTGATCCACATGATGGTGTTCCACACACCTCTAGGCTCAGCTCACTTTGCTTCAATCTGTTTTCTTTCTGTTCCTCAGACTTAACAATGTCCATTTTTCTATCTTCACACCCATTCTTTCTTCTGCGTCCTTACATCTGCCTTTGAATCACTTTTCATAACCCTTAGTGTACTTTTAAGCACCAGAATTTCTTTCTGAAAATTTTGTTTTTTGGTTTTCTCTTTACTGATATTCCCATTTTGTTTACACATCATTTTCTTGACTTTCTCCGTATCTTTCTTTAGTCCTTTGAGCATGGTTAAGAGGATTATTTTAAAGTCTTTGTCAGGTACAACTGTCGTCAGGTCCTTTTCAGTGACAGTTTCTGTTGACTTATTTTTTTCCTTTAAATGGATCATATTTTCCTGTTTCATTCTATGGCTTTTGATTTTTTGGTTGAAAATTAGACATTTGCATCTAATTGTATGGTAACTATGGAAATCAGAGCACCTCCCTTCCCAGAATTTGCTGTGTGTTGCTACTGTTCCTGTTTGTTTCTTTATTTACCTCTGTATTTACTTCTTTATTTGTTTTGTTTCTTTATTGTTTGTTTCTTTATTTACTTCTTTATTTATCTGTCTCTGTGTCAAGGATCATCCTGGGGTGTAAACTTAAGGTCTTCTCAGATCTTTTCTGAGCCTTTCCCTGGACATATGTGGTAACTTTCTACTTTTCTTCATGTATGCAATTGTTTTTGAGTGTACTAGTCTTTAATGTCTAGCTCTCAAAGAGGAGAAAAAAGAGAAATGAAGTGGGGATAAAGGTGCCAGTCCTTTAAATCCCCTGTAAGTCACTTCAGCCAGAGGGAGAGGGGCTTTGAACAATAGGAAAAGGTGCAACGATACTGGCTGTTCTCCTCTTTGTCTGAACCTCTGTGATCAGAAGCAGCAATCAGCTAACAGAGCACAGACCCCTGGCGTTTGGAGGACAGGGTCCTTTTTCCTCTGCCTGGCTCCTGCAAGCTGTATGCAGGCTGTTCCAGGAATACATGCACAGCTGCCTATTATGAGGTTGGGAGTGGGGGGTGGGTAGCTGTTACTGTAGTATAAACTGAAGTTGACCAAAGTTAACCACAATTTGCTGTCCTAGCCTTCCCCTGGAAATTGTGAGACTCCAGAATAGTTACTTTGGGCAGATTCTGCTAGTGCAATTGTTCTGTAGATGAGGAGGCAGATTCCTGGTGCTTCCTACTCCACCATTTTCCCCCCAATCCTTTATCATTGATGAGGTTCTGAACAGAGCTCCTCTGTATCTATGGGTCACTCTGGATGCTGCACTGAGAACTAGCCCCATGGAGGCAGGGTAGGTTCAGGGAAAACTGATGGGAGGCTACTCCAATAACCCAGGTGAGATGTAATCATGCTTGATCACCATAGTGTTGTAGTGGTGATAAATATTGGAATCTGAGTACATTTTGAAGGCAGAGTTGCCAGGATGTGCTGTTGAATGGGAGACAAAAGTTTATGGGGGAAAAAAGTGACTATAGAACATGTCTATTTTTGAAATGAACAAAACAGCCACTGAATTGTTTTAAGAAGCCACAAGGAACATTAGCTGTTGACCATTAGCTCTGACATTCCTGTCCTCTTTATGAAAATTCTTACCACCACTTTTGGTCATGGCCACTGGGATTGGGGATTCAGCCCTTTCTCTCCTCTGAGCTACATGGTCATGACTCGGTTTTACCATGTTTTCTCATGGCTGCTGCCTATCACTACCCTTTTCGGGAGGCCTGAAAACTTCCATTTTGGCTTCAAAGATGAAAGTCATTTGTCACTTCTCAACTGAAGGCCTCCCAGAGATGATAGCTGATGTTTTGCAGTGATAGCTCTATTTGGACACACACAAAAGTACCAGGAAAAATAAGTATAATCTGTTGGTAGCTCTCCTGAGCTACCCTGCTAACATCAGTCCCTCTGAAGTTTTAGCAAGTGTTCTAAATTGTATTACTCTGAAATTAGTATGTTTTTCCAAAAAGGTTTTGGCCTGCACTCTTAAAGTCTGTAATATGTGACAGTAAACACATCACTCATCTGCTTTTCCAATCTCTGGTACTCTCAGAGTACCACCACTGGTGCTGGTGAGGAAGGGGAATGTTCATCCTTGAGAACCAGAAAATATCTCTGAGATCCTTCAAATCACTGAAAAACGTTAGGAGGTGAGGGTGGGTGGGGGTGGGGGGAGGTTAAAATCCCTCATATGCAGCAGATATTTTAAGGGATGTAGTCATAATTAATCTTGTCTTCAGACTCCTAAAAATGAAGCTCAGTCAACAATATGAATCATGGAACCCTCTCATTGGTAAGCCCCCTTTCAAGGGTGTTAAATGTCTTGCTTGGCACTTTGTTTTATTTAGCTAACTTTTCAGCCTATTTTAACACGTGGAACCTCCTGAAACATGAGCCAGAGAGCCTACGAACCTAGCTCCATTTCGTTCTGGTCTGTCACTTTGGTGTTAGCATTTTCCTCACTCTTGTTTCCAGTTTGAGTTATGAAACCATTTCAGTTGAGTTTTAATAACCTCCCTGGCATGGCAAGCTCTACGAGAGCTGCCAAACTTAATACATTGACTCCCTGTGAAGAGGGCAGCAGTTTTGGCCGTGGGGGACGGGAGGTGGATTTTCTATAAACGCATCCGTTTTCCATTACAGCCCTTTCTGATTTGGTAGCAGACTGCCAGGTGCAGCTGGTTTCCTCTTCTATACACAATCACTTTTGACTTTGGTTTCTGAATTTCCTTGTCTCCTGACTCACCCGTGATCCTCTGACTAAATAAACTACCTCGTGATCGATCTTCCTGCCCGAGGAGTAGGTCCTGGGACTCAGCAGCTATGAGAGGGCTCGCTTCGCCCTGCAGGACAGAACTCTGGCCAGTGACCTCCATGTGTGTTTG
This sequence comes from Prionailurus viverrinus, assembly GCF_022837055.1. Taxonomy (NCBI): domain Eukaryota; kingdom Metazoa; phylum Chordata; class Mammalia; order Carnivora; family Felidae; genus Prionailurus; species Prionailurus viverrinus. Next base: position 20,848,904 of record NC_062561.1, on the reverse strand, counting down.
CGGAGGCTTTCGTGACCACCATAGGGAAACGGCTGCTCTGGTGCAGAGAGGGCTGTGTCTGTGGAATGAAAGCCGGATTCCATTCTACGTGTAGATTACCACCCGAGCTTCAGGCCTGCTGCCGAAGGCGGCAAACTCTCTAAACCTGCACCGGTGAGAACTGCCTCACCCCCACCCCCTAGCCACTCCTATACCACAAAACAGCGGAGACCCCACTGTTCAGTCTCTGAACAGGACCCCACTCTCAGTGTCATCCTTTCCTCAGAATCTGTGTTATTTACTTAAGACACACTTTTCATCTCATTGAACCAAGGGCATGAACATTTTCATTTTTAATCAAGTGTTCGTTCAATGAACCATAGATTTCATCGGCCTGCTTACAACATAGAGATGCCCTGCTTTGAGCCCACAAAATGCATGCAACTCCACATTTATAAGCAAATAGAAAAGTCAAGGCAGTATACAATGACTTGCTTTACAAGAAGAGTGGCCAGAATAAATTTTAAATAGCTCTGCTCTATTAGGGCAATAAGACACCATCGTGTTTTATTCATGAAAGGTGAGCTGTTCTTAAGATGAGTTAGTAGAAAAACAGATCAGGATAGAGGCAAACGGCTGCCCCAAACAGGTGTATAAATTGCTATTTGCAAATGTGGCCACCTATAATTGCCTTGGGAACCTCAGCTTAATTTCATTAAAGTTCCACTAGAGTCCTCTAGGGGAATTAAATGGTGGGGATTGGCAGGTAGCGTTTCCTTGGGTTGTAGCTATTTCCTGCCACTCGTGTGTGTTCGCGGCCTCTGGAAGCAGAGGCCTCAGAGCAAAAGTCTCAGAGATTGCAAACTTGCTGTGGGGAGAGAAGGCAGACATCTAGGTATCTCATCACCTGGCGGTTCTCAGTCTTTATTTCTGCCATCGAATGTGGCAGATGATGCCTTCTGAGTGACTTAGTCCCATGGGCATAGACTGCAGGCTGCTGCATCCTTAAAATAGACCATGAGTGAGGTGCATTTCTGCAGGTGCTGGCTGAAACCCCACAGCTCTCTCCCCTGCTCAAGAAAGTGCCCGAGAACACGAGTGAACAAAAGAGGCATTACTGTAGGGGTAACTTGGAATGAACTCTTCGTGTTTTTACGTTTATTACCTCAAACCTTTGGTAGCCTCTTGGGGCGTCTGGGTGGCTCGGTCAATTAAGTGTCCAACTCTTGGTTTCAGCTTAGGTCATGATCTCACAGTTCATGAGTTCGAGCTCCGAATCAGACTCCACACGGACAGTGTGGAGCCTGCTTGGGATTCCCTCTCTCCCTCTCTTACCTTCCTTCCCCTGCTCACACATGGGCATGCTCTCTCTCTCTCTCTCAAAATAAATAAACTTAAAATAAATAAAAATAAAAACTTTGGTATCCTCTTGCTCTTTTCATTAACAGTTTGCTGGTTATAAACCTCCCCCCGAGATATGCTTGTAAGGCTAAGGAGTAGAGGCCACGGAAGGCTTTTTCTGCCCTCTGACCATGCAGAGTTCCAATAGGCAGGGGCAACCTTCTGGACATTCCAGGTGCTTGCAAACTTCCTAAGGGCTGGAGCTATACAAGGGAGCCTGAGGGCAAGGCTTTAGCAGTACCGGGAAACACCCCTCTCATGCTTTGGAGCCCAGAGCCTTTTAGCTCAGTTTCCCGCATGCAAATAGATGCCCATCACTCTGACCTTGCAGTTTTTGCTTTGTTTTATCTTTTTTGTTGTTGTCGTTGCCGCCAATGGTTTTCAAAGCACAGGATTTTTCATATTTTTGAAATATCACAGGACCTTCTAATTAGCAATCTCTGGCCACGAGGATTTGCAGCTCGTTGTGTGTATCCGGAAATAGCTAGGCTTTTTCAAGTTTTTAAAACCCAAAGTTTGGTTCAGAGACACAGGCTAAATTTATTTGTACCAAGTTAAATGAGCGCGAATTCTTTTGTAATTTGGAGAATGATTTCTAAATTTACTAAAAATATTTACCAAAACGATTTTGTTTTTCCTTATGGGAAAAAGAAAATATTATAGCAACAAAAAGGGGACTTACAGAATGAAGGATTTGCTGCTATTACAACTTTCTTCCCTCCCATCCCCCTTCCCCTGAGGCCACCTTCAGAATTCCAGTTATTTGAAGGAGAACTATTGTCGGGGGTTCCGCAAGGCTGTGTGTCAGCTGAAACAAAGGGAAAAGGAGAATGCCTTTGTTTTGCAGGGAGTATTCCCTGGAAGAAGAGTCCATGTGAGAACAGGAGTTTCCAAATCTGGCTCTGCAGAGTCCGTTGGAAGGGCAGTAAAAAGTAGGGAGCAAGAGGGGAGGTATTATAGACTGAATGTTTATGCTCACCCTCCCCCAAATTCATATGTTGAAGCCCTAACCCCCATTGTGATGGTATTTGGGGTGGAGCCTTTGGGAGTTCATTAGGATTTGCGGCAGTCATGGGGGTAGAGCCCCCACGATGGGATTAATATCCTTAAAAGAAGAGACCAGAGCCCTTTCTTTCTCTCCACCAGATCCAGCAAGCAGGCAGATGGTTCAAAACCAGGAGGTGAGTTCTCACTAGAAGCTGAGTCTGCTGGCACCTTGATCTTGGACTTCCTAGCCTCCAGAACAGTGAGAAATGAATGTTTATCGTTTAAACCACCTATGGTAATGTGTTGTAGTAGCCCGAGCTAAGACAGGAGGGAAGGCTGAGTGGGTTCCAAATCCAGGTTCCTCCTTTCAACTAGAGAAGATCTACTTTCAGGAAATGAGAAGTTATGTCCTTTGATTCGAACTGTGTGTTGTGTCTGTATAGATATTCCCCGGGTATATTATTTGATATCAATGCTCTGCTGTCATTTAGTGCCAAGTATAATTTAAAATTTGGGGGTAAAGGATTGTATTCTAAGAAATTGCCAAAATGTCCCATCTCCTAATATTACCGTTATTGCAGAGAAAGGAGCAAATGCTGGATTAAAAAAAAATTACACGTAATAGAAAAAGATAATTCTGCCTTCTCCTCCTCCTTCTTTTCTTCTTCCTCTTTTTTTTTTTTTTGTATGGGCAACTGCACTTGCTATTGTGAAATCAAATGATATATACCTCCAGGAACTCTTCCAGAAAGAGCTACTCAGTAAGAGGAAATTCATCATGAGTGCATTCAGAAATGACAGCTCTGGTATGTTTTTTTGGATGATCTGATGCAAAGGATCATCCATAGCCATGAAAACTCAAGAACAGAGAACTCAATCAGTGTATTTAGAAATGTGTAGTCCTCTCCTGCCAAAGAATCTCCCTGGACATGAATGGCATCTGTGTCCTCCTTGACTTGAGCAACTACTTCATTTGATCAAACAAATGAAGACCTGGGTGTCTGATTAGTACAGGCCATCCTATAATAGAACGGAAAGAGGTGTTTCTGTCAGTGATACCCATTCGTGTCTTTCGAGTCTATAAATAGTATAGCATGCAATCATAAATACAGATTATAATGGCATGCAGAATTATCATTTTGAAAAGAGGGAATCAGACTAGGGAACCCCCTTTTATACATGAGACATTGTCCAAAGCAAAATCTATCATGGTCTGGTTGCCTCAAAGTGCCCATAGTCTACTAACTGAGGAGATCTGGCTTTTATAATAAAAAGGTACCTTGTAATATAAATCTGTGCCCAGTAGTTTGTTGTTTCTGGTGATTATGAGAGACACCAGACTCCTTCAAATAACTGGTGATTAAGAGCCTCAGAGATGGGGTGGTGGAAAGAACATGGGCATCAGGATTTGGCATGCCCAGGTTGAAATTCCAACTCTTAACAGAGTCCCCTGGGCAAGGTGTGAAGCCACTTTGAGTCTTGTTTTCTCCCTTCGTAAAATGAGAACAAAACTACCCATTTCACAAAGCCAGATGGGATGTGGAAAGCATCTTACATAAACATCCCTTGCCTAACAGCAGACACTCACATATATTGAGTTTCTTCTTGCCTTCTTTTCTCACAGACTGTTCAAGAAAGGATGTGCTAACCAGTGGTTAAGGGAGGGAATCTTGAGGGATTCAGTTAGGTCTTCTTTTTGATGTTTTTCTGCACGGTCCCTAATGCAAGGCCAATACCTGGAGAAATGCTGCAGGTAGGCCTCCCACCTTCAGATTCGGTTGAAGTGCATATGGCACCTGGGTGTCAACCTGCTTGGTGACAGCACTGCCCGTGAGCAGTGATGAGACCCTTAGCTTAAGAAGCCTTTAGAAGGCTTCTGAGCTCCATTTCTTTGGGAGATGAAGTAGGGAAAAAAATCAGTTTTCTTGCAAATTCTTGCAATCCGGCAAGCATCTTGAAAATTGATGGAAGCACTGAAATCGGCTTGGAATTATCAAGCCAAGTTACTCCGTTTTAAATATTAGGCTTCCTGATGAGATTTTGTTGGAGATTTCCATGGCCCCAAAGAGTTGCCTAGTGCAAGAAAGCCATAGTCCGAGAATGAAGACCCCTGTACTAGACTGAGTTCTGTCACTCGTTTGCTGTGGGACCCACTACTGTTGCACGTCCCTTTGCTCAGAGTTAGAATGGGAGAAGATAATGGATTCAGGGCATGATAGGAGATTTTTTAAAGCCTAAAGCAGTACATACATCGTAGAGATCGTCTTACCGCCCCAAGTTCACTTCGTCCTCAGTAGAAGTTCTGCTGTTTAAATGATCCCAATATCATAATTGGCTTGATGAGGTCTCAAAACACAGCTGAAACTAATTAGTTCCGTGTGGAAGAAACAGAACATCTTTTTGTTTGCTTATGCTTTTTGAACATTAGGCGTGAAGAAGTCTCCAGTTCTTGAAGTCGAAGAAGACATTTATTTTTGCATCAGTTTATTTCCCAGTCAATTCCAAAAGCTATTTTCATGGACCAAATCCCAAGAATAACTAGAAAAAAATGTCCCCCGATTCCAACTAATCAGTGTTTCCCGTGAGTTCATCAATCCAATCCAATTGAAGGGGAAAACCACCTCTGTTTAATTAGAGACTGTGGGACACTGTTTACACCTGCTTTTCTAACACACACAGTGTGTAAACATTAACCAAGATAGTCATTGCAAACTTAAACTGTGAAAACACATATCTCAGTATCTTCACAAGAAATATTGGCCAGAGCAGTGTTTTATAACTAATCAGGATGCTTGTGAGCATTTATATGATCATTGTGCAGTACCCATAAATATTTGACTACTTAATAAATGTAAATGTAGTATGAAATTAAGGAACACTGATTCAAAAGCGGACATTAATTGCCAATGGAAACTTAAGCATAAGCTATTAACTTACCACAACGTCTGGGAGTCCTATTTAAATCCCAATAATCCAAAGAATTGTAACCTATTACACTCAATTTGGAAAAAGTAAATAGTGACCAACTTAATTTTATGCTTTTGTCTCACCAGATGCAATCGTAGCATGAGCTACCTTTCCTATTTTCGAAAACTGATGAGTAGAATACAGTTTTCAGCAGATTTCTATAGAAGCTGGATTTGGAGCTCAAAGAAGTCTGGCAAGTTTCAGTTATGTGTTTGTTATAAAGATGCAGTTTGTGACATTTATAGTTTTATTGAAAGGAGGATTTGGTTCAGGAAAAAATTTTTCCACCTGTTAGGCTGGAGAATTCCTAGTCGTGGGGGACTCTATAATGTGTTTCAGTCTTTGTTGGCAAGGGGAGGTACAGAGAAAAGAAAATCACTTCCCTCTGTCCTTCAGTCCCTATTTTCCTGCTCCAGCTCCTAGAGTATGAGAAAGGGGTACTCTGCCCACCTGGGGGCCTCCTTAATGTTCTCATTCCAGAAGCAGTCGTTAATTTGATTGGCCAGGGTTTGAGATTTATCCGACCACATTCGCAGGGAGCAGGGCTGCAGGCGGGCCATTCTCCTGCTGTTCCACCTGTGATCGGGGTGGCTGGGTCATTAGCCTCCAAGTCCGCCCTGCAGGAGCAGGCCAAGTTCCTCTCTCCCTCTCCCTGTAGGACGCCTCACCACATAGAATCCAAGATTCAGATTCAAGGTAGGAAACCTCACATTTGCCTTTAGCTCCAAGTCACATTTTACTATCCAGTCTACCTGAAATCTTGCCTTTTTTAGTTTTCAGCTCCTTAGCGAGATGAGCAAGTCGCTGTTTCATGTTTCATGTGTCTAGTTATCACTATTGGCTCTGTCAGAACCTGAGTGGGGAAGAGGCAGGTAATAGGGAGTGTTCTGGGGACAAGGGACGTAGAGGTGCTTAGACGTCTTCTTTAGTTCAGAGGAAAGAACGTAGACAGACAACGAGACCAAAGCATGCCAAGAGACGTCCTGGAAGGATGTTTTCTCTTCCTGCATCCCATCTCTCCTGCTCTAGCCACCTGCTGTTGTGTGTATGAACACTTTCTGGAGGTGACGATGGATAGACTCAGAGCTGCCTTTAGTGCCTGAACTATCACATGCTCAGAGACCAAAACAAGTGACCAGGGAATGACTAGCTGGGGAAGATTAATTGAATGCAATGTGTGGTTTTTTAAGTTAGCATTTCCAATTTGATGTGTAACTGTACATTCATATGTGGGAAACAGAGAAAAGCCTAAAACGGGAAACCAATATCTGCCTCCTACCAACCAGGCACGGTGGTTTCCACTTGTGTTTCTGAGCCCCCTTTGGCCACCTCCAAGCCATTGGCTGCCCCACCTGGTTCTGCTTAGACTCAGCTGCTGGTTGCAGTACAGGTGTTAAAGACCTCATTAGCACAGTTTTGCTACTCACTTGGAGAACTAAATACTCTCCAGTGACTCTTAAGTTTTCCCAGCACAAGCCCCGTCTCCAGCTGGTGAGTTCAGAGTTTTAGAAGTTAGTGCGTCTCCGGTGCTTTCCTCTTGAGCCATTCCGATCTGTCTTTCAAAAAAGGCGTATATAAGTGCACTGTGCTAGGCCCAGCTGTTCCTGATTTCCTCGCTCCAGCTGACTTCCACACAGCATATTACCTCTTTTGTTGTTTTTGTGGAGCAGGGAGTTACGATCATTCTTTACTCTTTCTCCCACTGAAGGTAGAAAGAAAACAAGAAGCAATGGGTTAAGCCCATTCCTTCATAACTTACCCTAAATTGTCCAAGATCAGGTGCCCACAGGATAGAGAGTTGTTCAATTTCGTGTGTCCCATTGCTGGCTGAAATGTTAGTAGAGGACACTTGCTTTCTAATTGTTGAATAGCAGGACCTAGAAAAGCCAGAATCCCAGGCATGGCTTTGGGCCCAAGAGTTCCAACCTGTATGTGCCCACAGGTGTGGCAACAATGTTTCAAAAACTCAGGACAAGGTCTGAATAGCTCAGTTCAAGTAACAGAGGAAAGGAGTAATTCCCCCCCCCCCCCCACAATGTGTTTTCTCCCAACATTTTCAGCAATAAGTCACATTAAGTTACATAGTTTCTTTCTGACCATTCCTTTTCTGTTTCTTCTCTGCCTCCTCCTTGTCCTCCTGAAGGGTGGGCATCTCCAAGGTTCTATTTTTGGTTCTTTGGCTTTCTCTTTTTCACACTCCCTTTCAGGCAGGGCCTTTCTGGCTTCCCTAGGCTTTAGTTGCTCTGCTAAAGATTCCTAGACCGTCCCTGAACTTGCCCAAAATGTAATCTAGCAAGTCTAGTAAGAGTGTATTTCACCTCCCAGAGCTACATTGCTGTGTGCCTCTGGGAAAGGTTTTCAGTCTCTGAGCCTCCACTCCCTTATACAGAAAGTAGGAGTGATGCACGAGACAGTACCTGAAGGCATTTAAGTATAAGCAAAGGTGTGCTGGCCAAATAGTATCTTAGGAATGTTTTTTTATTAGAAAATGCTCTATTTTGTTTTGATTAAAATCAATTTAAGTCTCCTTTATATTTTGAAAAAATATGCACATGTAAAAATTTTAAATGTACAGTGAGGTCTCTCTTAACTTTTATCCTTTGGCCACCCTTCGAGAAGCAACCACTTTTTCGTTTCTCAGGTTTTCTAGCTGCCAAGATATTTCCTTGTATGGATATACAACAATTTATTATTCATTAACTTCTGAATTTCAGGTTAATTTCAATTTTATGATTAAAATTAATGGTGAACAGGTTTGAATATAACTGCCGATAAATTCCTAGAATTGATCTTGATGCGTCAAAGGATATACAGTATGCATATTTTGTGGGTTTTTTTTTTTATGAACTAGAAATCACATATGGTGAAATTAACAAACTTCTCTCCTGCCTAGTGCTGTGTTGGAGCCAGTTTGTAGCAGTTTGTGAAAGCGGGTTGTTAGGTTGTTAAACTTTAAGGGATTTTCTAATCCAGTTGTTAAAAGCAGTCATCATTTAAATTACATAAACCTAGAATTCCATACAATATATTTTTAAAAAGGTAGTAAGTGCTAACTCCCTGCTTTCTAATTACTTTAAGCTGCTCTATTATCTATGGTTGTAAAATCGTTTCTCTCAGTTGTATCTGTGTAGTAGGAATGCTGTGTGATATTGAGCTATTGCCTATCTCTTCCCAACATTATGTTCAGTATCCTCTCATCCGTAGTTTAAAATTGGCCATGGTAGGGGGGCACTTGGGGGACTCAGTCGGTTAAGCGTCGGACTCTTGGTTTCGATTCAGGTCATGATCTCACCATTCGGTTCACAAGTTTGAGCCTCATATCAGGCTCCCCGCTGACAGTGCAGAGCCTGCTTGGAATTCTGTCTCCCTCTCTCTCTGTCCCTCCCCTGCTCTCTCTTTCTCTCTCAAAATAAATGAATAAGCTTAAAAAAATTGGCCATGGTGGGAATATTTATACTAGGGATAATGAAAAGTGCTACAAATCAGAAAGTTTTTATTAAGAGAGTTTGTTGTTAAACATTTACCAGGGTACTGTTATACTTCTTCAGAGTCAGTCCTTTCTCCTACCCCCAACACCTGGGAATGATGGATCTGTTTTCTGCTCCTAGGGTATTGCCCCCCCCCCCCTTTTTTATAAAAGAAATACAAAATGTAGCCTTTTGAGTTTAGCTGCTTTTAACATAGGCATTTGAGGTTCATCTGTGACGTCAGATTTCCATAGCTTTTCCTTTTTATTGCTTAATAACATTCTATTCTATGGATGGATATACCACAGTTTTTTCATTTACCTGTTGTTTGATATTTGAGTTGTTTCCAGTTCGGGGTGATTATGAATAAAGCCATTATAAATATTAACATGCAATTTTTATGTGAAAATTCGTTTTGTTTGGGTAAATGGAAGTAGGCTTGAGATTATTGGTTCATACGATAAGTGTATGCTTTACTTTATGCATATATATATATACGTATATATATACACATATATACGTATATATGTATACATATATATATAAAAGTGTCCAACTGTTTTCCAAAGTGGCTGTACCGTTTTGCAATCTGACAGGTAATGTATAAGATTTCTAGTTGCTTTGTATAATTACTAACTTTCACTTTGGTCAGTTCCTAAGTGTTAGACATTCTAATAGGTGCCTAGCGGCATCTCATTTTTGCCACAGGAGTGTTGGTCTGCTATAACCTATTACCTGGTTCTTAAAGGTGGAATTTTCTTCCTTAGTTTTTGAAGAATATTTTCACAAAAAGCATAATTAATAAATTGGCTGTTTATTTTCATTAAGAACTTTGATGATATTCTTTTGGATTTTGCTTTCAATGTTTCCACTGACAAGTCAACAGTCTTATGATTGCTCCTTTGAGGATAATACGTCATCGTTTCTGTATCTACTTAAGAGTTTGTTTTTGCCATCAGTTTTCAGAAGTTTTACTATGATGTGCTTATGTGTGATTTTTGTGTATTTATACCGTTTCGGGTTCGTTGAACTTTTTGCATCAAAAAAAAAAAAAAATTCACAGCCGCTATCTCTTCCATTATCACTTCTTCCAAAATCTTTTTTTCCACTTATCAGATTCTAATTACCTGAATTTTAGAAAGGTTAACCTCATATTAGGTTCTTTCATCTATTTTATTACTACTGTCTTTCGACTCCTGCATCTAGATATTTTCTTCTATTTTTCACTGTTTTGACTCTACTGTTAAACCTATCTACTGATGTCTTAATTGCAGTTACTTTTAATTATCTCTATTTTCATATTTGTTGTAATCACCATTCCTTCTGAAATTCTCCCCCTTGTTATTTAATTTCTCAAATATATTAACCATGGTTATTAAAAATCTGACAATTCCAGACCTGGATTTTATAATAACTACTGTATGCATGGATCTATTTATCTAGTCTGGTATCTTTCTTGGTTTTCAGTCAAGATTTGTATTTTTTGTAGGTTTTGTTAGTTTTGGTTGAGTGTTGAACCTTGTGTATGGGAAACTGTGGAGCTAAATTAAGTCTCGTAATATAATGTTCTCTATCACCAGAGAGAATTTACTTTTGCTTTTGAAAGGCAACTAGACTAGAATAAGACCACCTTAATCCAACCAGGGAATGAGATAATCAAATCTAGGCTTCAATTTTTATGAAGTCTGGTTTGTTTCCAGGCCACACTTACTCCTAGTGTATAAATTTTGGGGGTCCCAAATGAAATCCAGGTCCACTACACCTTGGTGGGCTTTGAACTCCAATTTTCACCACCCTCTGTCCCCAGTCCTCTGAAATGATGAGAATGATCCTGCTTCTCAATCTCTCAGGCACTGATCTTGAAACTGGCAGTCAGTTGTCCCACATGTCGGATCACCACTCTTGGCTTTCCCCTTCTTGATCTTAGCCCTCCAAATTCTGACACTTTCAGTAGCTCTCAGATGCTGAAACAAAATTTTTAAACATATTTTGTCTAATTTTTCTGTTTTCTCAGCAGAAGGGTGGGCCCCAAAGAGTCCAGATATTTTTGGCTACAGCACTCCATTAGTAGACCTAAAAACTTGCCAGGTGATTCTAACGGGTAGCTGCAGGAACAAACCACATACATATGGCATAAAGGGCGTGCAGGAGTCTTCATGTGTGGATTCCTTCAAATCGTGTAGCCCAGGGTCCTACCACAGTCCTTTCTGCACCCGTTGGTCCCCGTGCCCGTATGCCTTCCAGCTCGATGGAGCTACTTATGGTCTCGAATGTGCAAGACCACTGTGCTCTCTCTAATCTTCAACGCTTTGCTTCCGCGACACTTCTCTGCCTGGCCCACTCCTTTATTCACACTTTATATGTCTTTTTAAATGTTACCTCTTCATTTACTACCTTTAACTTTCCATCAGTTTGTGAGGCAGCGTTCCCAGATTACCAGGAGCTGTGTGCGGGGTAAGACTAGGTCCTCTGAGCTATTCTGTCGGTCTGAAGTCCCATTTATTTCCTTCAAGATGCCTCTCATTTCCCCCTCTTCTGTTCTGCCACCACCCAATACCCAGTCATTAAGGCTGTGAGCTCCTTGAAGGAAGGAACTGACACAGGTGCTTGAATCGTGATTATTGAGTTGAATCAAATAAAACCTATTTTTCAAACCTCATGAAAGTTCATGAAAATATGACTGCCTCAGAGATCTGTAGGCTGGGGATGCCTGGATGGCTCAGTAGGTTAAGCATCCAACTTCGGCTCAGGTCATGGTCTCACAGTTGGGGGGTTTGAGCCCCCGCACGGGGCTCTATGTGGACAGCTCAGAGCCTGGAGCCTGCTTTGGATTCTGTGTCTCCTTTTCTCTCTGTCCCTCCCTTGCTCACGTTCTCTCTCAAAAACAAATTAATGTTAAAATAAAAAAAAATCTGTAGGCTGTATCTAACCAGTCTTGGTTAAATTCAGCTCACATCTACCTGAACTATTACAGAGAAAAATTATTATATCTTTTTCCACTATATATAAAAATGGTGTTCAATTCTTAGTCTTTTGATTGTTTACTCTGTGTTGACTTTCTTGGAGATATCCTAACATTCCAACTTTATTTTGTGCTTGCTCTGTGCCAGACATTATGCTAATCTTTCTTCATGCGTTTTCCCATTTAATCCTCACAATAATTCTATGTGGTAGATGCTGTTATTATTAAGGCCAGGAGGTTAAGAAATCTTACCAAGATCATGTATCTGGTGAGTGGCTGGGCCAGGACACAAATCAAGATATATCTGACCATAAAACCCATGCTTGTACAACATTATACTAAACACTGGTAGGGAAAGCATAGTTCCACGGTCCCTGCTTGGGCTCAGACCTCAGTTCCATCACTAATTAACAGTGTATCATAGGACAAACTACTTAAGTTTCAGATCCTTGATTTTCTTATCTAAAATAACTAAGTTCACTACCCCCCTGGAAAATTCTAGGGAAAGGGTGTGGCATGATGTCAGGTGTGCTATAGATACTCAGTAAATTGGACACACACACACACACACACACACACACACACACACACGTTTTGTCCACGTTTTTTCTTTTATTGTTGACTTTCTTATACCGTTATCTGACTATATCTACTTCAGTTATTTGTCCATTCTTTTCCTATACTCTAGGTTAACCTGGCATGGTTTTAACTAACTTCATATGAATTAATTGCTTACCAGTAGTGACATATTTATTATCAATTGCGCAATTGCTTTATGTAGTTCTAGTAAAACATTACTTCAAGTGTAAAATATGTCCAGTTAAGAACAAATTACCCAGGATAATAAACAAACTTGACACAAGCCATTATTTACGGAGCTTAAAGCTGTATTTGTTGAAAAGCCTTAAGTCATTTCATTTTTGCTGAAAACTCATATTTAAGTAATTGTGTAATATGGTCGTTCGTTACTGTCAAGCTATACTTTTCTCTGCCTTTGCAACAAAGAACACAGCCCAGCATTTAGTGCATATTCTATAGAATTATTTCTCATTGGGGAAAAAAAGCCAGATTTCTAAGAATCCTGGATGAAAAGAAAAAGTAATGGATTAGCACTGCTAATATATTAAGCATGAGCTGGTTATAAAGCGGTCATATTTCAGCACATTTGCTTTTAGTCTGTCCATCTAGGTTTATCTCATCACCTTGATTTAAAAGCAAACAAAAAAAGAGAACACACTGCTGTTAGTTCCCTTGGGTAGTTTGAATATCGCTTTGTTTAACAACTACTTTCTGTGCATCCAATTGATTCACCCATACAGGGGGCCCATCTGTGATACCAAAGTATGTAAGGACACCTGTGGCTCGTTTGTGAGACTGGCCAGAGAGGGCTATGGCAAAGGGCTTGGTTTCCTAAGCTTTTCTGATAAGAATCCTCTTAGGCACTGGTTAAATGCACAGTTTCCCGGACCTTGCTTCTAGAGATTCTGATTCAACGTGCCTCGGCGTTCAGAGATCTAACAAAAAGACCAAGTAACTTTTCAAACTTATCCTCAGGTACATTTGGAAAATACTGTTAAAAAGATGGTATGCCTTTTGAAAATACTACCTTTTTAAGAAAATGAACGCAGTTTATCCTCTCGTGTTCCCATACGTACACGAGACTCTGCAGGCTCTAACTTCAAATGAGTTGCGTCTCCATAAATCGGCTTCTCTACAAAGCATGCTAAGTTAAGTTTATCCTAGGCCACTGGAGAAAAGAGCTGGATTTATACAAAGGACTTTGGAAAAGGGAAGGGAAGTAGGAGCTCACCTTGGGCCCAAACCCTCATAAACCATTTTCTGGGAGGCTTTAGCACTGGAATGGCTCAGCGTTAGGTCTAAACAAAACCCACTTATCTGCCCAACAACAGTTGCTACGTTTTAAAGCAGAAGAGCCTTCTGTTTTCTCTATGTTATGATGACTCTTGCTATCCTGACTCCCAACTGGCTGAACCAGAGATCAATGGGGAAGCCAAGAGTTAACACTTGAAAAGCCAGCTGCCTTTGCAAAGTCTCTGTTAGAAATTTTGTCCAATGATAACAGTTCCTGTTGGATGGAGGTATACCACCAGTCCAGTGCAAACCCCCTTTGGACAAGAGTAAATGCTAAGGTACCAAGATAAGGCAATATTTTCAAGTTTAGACGGCATATTGAATGACACTGGCCAACTGTCATTGTTTCCTATAGCACTGAGGCCTCCTGAGTGACTGTAGCCAAGGAGATGCCTTGCTTATTACATCATAATTTTGTGAAATCTTGAAATAGAGGATTTTCCCCCAAAGAAATCTGTCCAAGTAATATAAGCACACACTCTCTAAAACTGGGCACTGACCCCATGTCAATCAACAATCATGAGAGAGCTGTGGGTCCTGGGAAGTACAGCATATAGCGTAAATTAGCAACTTTGCCATTACTCCAGAAGCCTGACTCTATAGATGAAGGTTTATGTAATTTTCAATTTATATAATGATCATGGCTGGCATCACGGCACCATCTAATCTGAACAGTGGCTGGCCATGAAATACCAGCTTTGTCCAGTGTTCTTAGTTGAGACAACAGAATCTACTCTCACTAGTTGAAGTGGAAAAGGGTTTGTTTGTTTGTTTGTTTTAGTGGTGCTGAAAATTCACCGATCATTGTGAGGGCTAAGAAGAAAATGGACTCTGATGTATGTTTTCAGAATCTATCTCAAAACAGTGCTGCAGAGCTGGATAATCAAAGGAGCTGCCACTTCTGACATCAAAACCGAAGAGTCCGGAAACAGTTGCTATAGCCCCTGGCTCCACAACGTCATGCCCTCACCATGGTCCATGCAAGCAAAATAGATGCTTTGTGATTTAATCTCTGTCCTCACATGTAGTGAATACTGTAGTGTGTTGCTCAAACTCCTCTCAGGTCCAAGGCACCATCCTGAAGCAATGTCTCCCAGATGCCAGGAGTGGTGGCTACAACTCACTCCTGGGAATTTCCCTTGGCCACAGGAAGATGCCTAGCTCAAAGTATCCATTTCACACCTTTGACTTCTTGCTGCTGGGTTACAAAGACCCAGCCTGCCTGCCTTTCTGAGGGACAACTCTGGAGAGTCATCCTAGCTACAGAACCTCTCATGGAATCAGCTGAAACCTTTGTTGCTATTGTATCTCAGTTTAGCTGCTCCTTCTCATCAGAAGCAAGGAGGTGCAATTATTTTAATGGTCAACAAGGTCAGAGTGGCAGCCAGGGGACCTGACATTCAAAAGCTATGGAGACGATGGATAGAATATGGCATTCATAGGAGCAAGAGAGAAGAGGAGCCAAAAATGGGTATTGCCCAATCTATACAATCAAGAGAAATCAAGAGCGGATGGTTAGGGGACCAAGGGCAGCAATCTCAATAGGTAGACATGACCCCTTGGTCAGTTCCTAGACTTGAACTGATTCTTAGATATGGAACCCATTGGCTGAAGGAGAAGCTGGGTTACCAGAAAGGATTCCACGACACCATGATAAGTATATATAGTAATGATTCCCCCCATCCCACCCCTCCCTCAAAAAGGCCTACAGCCCCTTACTTGGGTAACTGTATCCTGGAGAAAGGCAGACACTGAGACATTTTGAGGACTAGTGAACATGGACTCCAAGTTGACTTTGGCAGCTGGGGACCTGAAGCTATATGGTCCCTCTGTTAGATACAGGAACTAGGGAGTAAATGAAGTTCTGACCCAGGTCTGGGTTACAGTGGATCACTGGGTCCACAGACCCACCCACAGTTGACTTCAATGGTCCCTGAGGGGATATTTTGAATGGACATACCTAGTAATTGACAAATCTTCCACACTGGTTTCTTGGCCTATGAGGTTAGAGTTATCACAGGGGAAAATGGCAAATGGAAGCCTATGAAACTGCTTTCCTCTTCCTGCCAAGATTGTAAACAAAAAATTTCACATCCTGGGGCCAGCACCAGAGATAAATGCCAAGACAAATACGTTGGAGGCCTTGGTGAGTTTGTAAGTTCCAGAGGATCAGAGATAAGTTATGAAATTCAGAGACTCCCGTATCAGTACAGTTTTTAGGGGTCTGGGACATGCCAGGGCATCTATCCCAAAAGAAAGGATAAGTTAGTACATTGTGTACTTCCCACTGCTAAGAAGGAAGCACACCTCTTTGGGTTTTTGGTGCAGCAAATTCCACACTCGGGAATACTTCTCAAATCCATTTGTTAGATGACAATGAAGCCTGCCTGCTGGGGGAGGTAAACGTGGAGTGGAAAAGGCAGAACAGTAAAAGTCTGTGCAGCAAGACCAGGCTTCTATACAAACAGCCTAGCTACATGGGTGATAGCAGGGTGCTAGTGGAGGAAACAGATGCCCAAACAGTTTAGGGCAGTTTTATCCCTATAGGGGAATCATAACATAGCACCTAGCAAGGTAGTAAATATCCGCATCTGAAAACTATATTCCATTTGAAACATAGTCCCTAGTATGTCACTGGACCATGACCATGGGACGTCAAGTGACCATTTGGTCACAGCTGCCTATCAGAACCCCCAAGTAATATGGTTGGTGGCCAGCATCAATCTGTTGCAAGATGGCAGTGATACGTCTGGAATTGGCACAGATTAGCTTCTTGGCAGGTGACCACAATCCCCGTGTCATCCACCAGTCTTGCACTGGTGTCTCTCAGTGCACACGTATGGTGACATGGTGAGTCCTTTATTGCCAGCTGATGGAGAGAAAAGGCTAAGCCTCATTCACAGATGAGATGCTGTCGTCTAGGACACAACTCCACCAGTATTATATGGTGCTGTGACCCCAACAGGTAGAATGCATCCCGTAGGAACTATGGGGTAGAAGTAGGGGTGACCAGATTACCGCACTCCCGGTGACCCACTTGGGGGAATTTGGACATTCTATCCCTGACCAGTAGTCTCTTGGGCTCATCAGGCCAGAAGACCAGCATTCAAGGATATGAGTCATCGTATGGGAATAATTGGCCTTGATCACCAGATGGAGGTAGAAAGCTATTAAAGCAAAAAAAAAAAAAAAAAAATGCAACAAACTACATTTCTGGCATTCTGATAATTGACCAAACTTGGCCTCTTTTGGTATGACCCTGTGCAATATTGATGATAAATTGATAAGTGTGATAGCTCTAGCCTGAAAAAAGTACGCTGACCAAGGATTCAGACTTTCTGGGATGAGGCTTTGGTCAGCCGGCCAGTGAATCACCTAGACTAGAAGAGGTAGTAGCTAAGAGTGAAAGGAATCTAGAGTGAGCAGTAGAGAAGGGAGACTGCATCTGTTATGGCCTTAAAATGAACCACATCAAGAGGGAGCATAGTTCGTGTGATCAACCTCTTTTATAAATTTGCTCAGGAAATGAGGCCCACTAGAATCCTGGAGACGCTGATGGGGTAAATATGGGATAAGCAAGTGGGTCTGAGCAGCAGAGGGGGTGCTCCACAGTGGGCCTTGGGGATCTTTGGCAGGCTATCTACATTGCACCTTCAAGATCCAGGCACTCATTCTCCCAGCTTCCAGGAGAGTTGACTGCTGGTGGTTCTGCCCATCTTTGTCCAAGGTATGGCTTGTCCCAGGGTGCAGCCCGCATACAGTGACCCATAGATGCATGATATAATATACTGGTCCCATCTGCCTCCACTGGGGACACCTCTGAATAGCCTTCCCAGCACAGAGCACCCTGTGGTGTTGGTTGAAGTCTCTTTTGCAACGACATTGCCGTTCAACTTTTTCCAACTCTGTCATCCTGCTTCCTTCTTTTCCTTCCAGGTGTAGTACTTGTTGTACTTGAAACACTCCCTGATAAATCTACTGTATGCAAATCTTTGCCTAAGAATGTGTTTTCAGGGAACCCAATGTGAGATGCCATGTAACTTGACTTTAAGTCTCATATGATGCATCTGATTATTGCAATTTATATCATGCATAAAATGCCAACTTTAAGGGATCTAGGAAATGTGGTGGTTAGCCTTGCAAACTGAATTAGAGGAAAGCATGTGTGAGGGGGTTAGACTGTGTGCGAAGGGAGTGTATCCACAGTATCCACCATGCCAACCCATAAAGATACATCTAAGAAACCCATCTGGACTGCCGATCTGTTTTCAAAATTAGGAAGTGGTGGCTGATAATTAGTATTTTTTGGAACATGGAGATTCTACCTCAAAGTCTTTGTTCCCCTAATTGTCAGCACAGAGTGGTTTCTCTTTTGGACCTAATAGCTGCCAACAGGCCAAGTAGCAAATTGCTTAAATATGCGTCTGGAATGGATCTCTATCATGTGCACTTGAGGGCTTTATGAAGGACGCTGATGTTCATTGATGATTTACTTTGTGCCAGATATGGCATGAGGTGATTTCCTGATGGATTCAGGAATGGTGACTTAATGTTTTGGGGTATTACCATCTAGAAAACTGGAAGCAGAAACTCGGGAGTTATTTTGGTGTTTTGTTTTGTCCCATGTTTGCACTTTGAACTTCCCTCTGACTCCTAAGCACATTACCTTTCCATAATACTGTGATGTTTGTTGAAAAGTAGAAAGCAAGTCCTCCTTTTCAACCAGAGTCTGAGTTCCTTTCTCCATGAAACTGATGAAACTAAAGGTCCCAGTTTGGGAGGGTGATGAAACATCTCCCCAAAAGATGTTTCCGTAACGTGTGGTCTCACTGTCATGGAGTGTATCCTGGACAGCAGTCCATCCCTTGTGCCACTGGCCACGATGGGAATCAGTCCAGATGTCCTGGGAGGCTGGACACAGCTCTAACACCATCCCCATGAGAACAGCTTGGATGTCGGGCGTGCTGACAGCAGGGCACAGGGGGTGTATTTGTGTCTTAGAAGCAGTGCAGAGTCGTTTCAGTTTTCTATGGAAGAGATGAACTTAAAGCCAACGTATGCAGCTGCACTGTCTCAAGCAACTTCATCATGCCAAAGGAAAAGAGGTCAAAACCTCCGTTGGCAAATTAGAAAGCAATTTGAACTTTGTCAATTACTTACCTGAACACATGGTAAGAATTTTTCCCATCTCTTCTTGATCTGGTCTGAGAATTGCATTTATAGAACAGGAACCAACATTTACTGGGTACCTACTACGTACTGGGCACTGAGCAAGGCTGCTCTATGAATTCTGTCAGTAACATTGGGAGTTGGGGGACTGATATCCAGCAATTATGGGTAAGGGGATTGGGATGTGGGGAAGTGTAGTAAATTACCCAACATCTACACACTGAGGAATATCAGGCTGGAATTTGAATCCCATCTAGTTGTCCTGAAGCCCACGCTTTGTCTAATATACTAGAAGGAAAGGCAACACAAGGTGAGTATTGCTGAGCTAGTGGCATCTATGGACCTGGAACTTCCTCAGAACTGAAATGGCATTTGCTGTGTCTACGTTAGGAATCAGAGCTGGTTTTGCAACTTCTCTCTGGAAGGGATGTGTTCACAGATGGTCTATAGATTTCTCAGCCAAGAGTTCTTAAATGTTACGTGAACATACTCTCCTGAGAAAACCACTGAGCACACTGGGTCTCATGCCTTCGATGACACCGACACCTGCACACACACACACACACACACACACACACACACACACACGCTCACACTCCGCCCTCCTCGCACTCACACAGATGCACGTTTTCTCCCATTCTCTCTCACGCGCTCCCTCTCACAACACACCTGTTACTGCCTCTCAACAAAGGCAGTTTTGTACTGTGAAAGCACCAATTCAGAAGGAAAACATAAACCATATGGAGGGAATGGCAGAAGGGAAGTTCTTAAGCAAATAAATAACATAACTTGTCTCATGAATTTTCCCATTTTCCCTTGGGGTGAAAATGAAGTAAAGGGAACTAGTGCCCACCTGCCCCAGTATTCTTGCCAACTGCAGTTTGTTTCCAGTTTTAATGCAGAAAAGGAGCCCTTTCCTAGGACTATCCCCTCAGTGGCAGAGGCAGGCTGAGCCTAGAAATGTCGGTTGCTAGAGAAACGGAAAATGATGCGACAGATTCCAGAATATTGAAGCAAATGAGGCTATCCTGATGCTGAGATTAACTCCAAGTCCCAGATAACAGAGAGAAGCGATAAATTTGGTACCAGTTCATATAATTTTCCAATTATAGCCCTAGCTGAACCATAGGGATCTGTAAATGTACAACAGATCGATAGACTATCTTTTAAAAATTATTCTACGGGGTAGAAAACAACATGATAAGTCCTACAGCAAGTTTTCTAATGGTCTTTCACAAAAAAGTCCTCAAAAATCCACGAGCTTGATGTGAGACACTCAACTCAAAATTGAAGAGTTACAGGGTTTTACTTCCATTGTCTTCTGTCCATCCTTCTCATAGACAGGGGAGAAACCTTAACATAATAAATACAGGAAGAGAAAGTGGCCAATGAAAAATTGAGAACCATGGAGTTGCTGGAAGTGAGTTTTTTAACAGTTCATTTTCCCAGCTCTCTTCTTCTACAAAGAAAGATACAAGTAGCCCAAAAGGCCTGCCCAAGATGGCTCTGCAGGATCAACAGCCGGCTAAGGAGGAGCAGAGGGTTCTGCCCCCACGTCCAGTATATCTTTCACCATATTACCCTGCCCAGAGGGAAATGTTAAAGAAGGTGGGTAAAAGGGAAGACTGGAACTTTCCCCACAGGAGTATTCTATCCATATAAGACAACACTAAAAACAATTGTCAAGGTGACACCACCTGCATTTCCCGGGATTCATGTAGTTGTGACTGTTTTGGAACACATTTGGAAAAATATTAATTCACTCCCACCAGTGCTCCATAACTGATTAGATGGTGCAGAATTTTGCATTGCATGGCTCCTAACCCATTTCCAGGGAGTGTCCTGGGCACCGAGAGGGCTGGAAGCCAACGTTTAGTATTTCTGTCTCCAATTACATTTGTAAGGTCCATGAACATCTCATTTTCTAATTGCATTTCTCACAAAACAAGCCAACATCTGCCTTTTGTTATTCCTAATCCTCATTGTCTTTGAAATACTCATAGTACATTTTGGGTAAAACCGCCTTTACAAAAACTGCCTGGCAGAGCCCGGGCACAGTCATGCTGTTGGCAGAAGGCTCACCCCGTCCCTCTCCCCTTGTCACCAAGATACCCACGGGTTTATAAGCACCCAAGAGGCAGGATGCTTCCTGAGGCTACATGTAAGGTTTGCCCAAAAGACCTTTGGGAATGATGAAAAAGAAAGCGTGAACCAGGCAGTTTGTGGTGAGGAGATCTTAAAGGGTTAGGTGGGGACCAAGGCGAGAGCCTCTTCCCCTTTCCTTTTCACACACGGCCAACATTGTGACTCTCTCTCTGCCTTTCGTGTATCATAGGGGGACTCTAAGAAGAGAGAAAAGATAAGCTATGTTTTGGTGTAGGGCAGAAACAGAAAAGTAAATCTCAAGTCTCTCAAAGATGATTTGGAATAAGTTCTCCCCCATCCCACTGCTCCAAGAGAGACAGAAGAGGATGGTTGGGCAAGTAGGGAGGGTTCATTCCGCTTTGGTCTCACAGAGAAGGAAGAGAGACTTAGTAGATGAGAGGAGGGCTTCACGTTATGATTCTTCACCAAGAGTTTGGTGACTCTAAGATAGAACATGAAGATCTTTCGGGTCATGTTTTTAATCTATTTACTCAAATGAATCCACATTCCTTTGAAACCAGTGAGTCACAGGGAAACTGAAGTTTGGGGTACAGCTGACATAAGCAATGAAACCCCATGCACGAGGAGTTGTATAAAGTTCCTTCTTAAAAGCTTTTATTGTTATTTATTTGAGAGAGAGTACATGTGCATGTGGAGGAGCAGAGAGGGGGAGGAGAGAGAGAGAGAGAGAGAATATGAGAATCTTAATCAGGCTTCACATTCCGCATGGAGCATGATGCGGGGCTCAATCATGACCTGAGCTGAAATTAAGAGTCAGACGCTCAATTGACTGAAACACTCAGGAGACCTCCTTCTTAAAAGTTTTATTGCTACTGCACAAATCCAGTCTAACTCCAGGCACTTGGGGATATGGGACACCTATAATAGGACATGAAGTCAAATTGTGAGTTCAAATATTAGAATTAAAACTCTCTGTTGATATCTAACTGGATGAACTTCAAGGGATCTGAGCTCTCTGAGCCTCAGTTTCCTCAACCATAAATTAGAATCCATGAGATTTTAGTTTGGGATCAAATAATGTTAGGTGAAGGGTGCTTAAAAACTGAAAGGCAGTTCTGGGGAGAGGAGTTCAGCATCAATGCTACTCCTCAGAGATGTGTTCTCTCCCAGGAAAAAAAAAAACAAGGAGTCCTTGCATTGATTTGTAAAATTTTATGAAACATGACCTCATTGTGAAATCTTGAACAAACAGAAGCTTTTCCACTCTTTTAATTGAAAACATTGCTAAAATGTTCACTTGGCTCACTTTCTTGCCTTATTAAGTAGCACATACAGGAAGAACAAAGTCTGGCTTTCAGCACCTTCAGAAGCCCCAGCATCACCAACCAGAAGTAGAAATGGGAATGTGCAATGGGGATTTCACTGGGAAGGAAGCAGAAAAGAAACTGAGGTCCAGGGAGGTCAGGGCATATCCTCCAGTTCACCAGAGTGTCCACAATGGAACCCATGGGATGGCAATTCCAGATTTGCTCTGGTCTGAGCCTCTGGAGTGTTTCTTGACTCCTCACCCTCCACCCTCCACCCTCCACCCTCCACCCTCCACCCTCCACCCTCCACAATCAGCTCCATCAGCAAATCCTGTGGGCTTCACCATCCTATTATCCAAGAACCCCCTGCTCTTCACACGTCATTGTGACCACTCCAGTCAAAGCTGCCATCATTTCTCCACAGATCATGTCAGAAGCCTTCTTGCTTCTGCACCCATCTCAACGTGGCATCCAGAAGAATCCTCTTAAAGTATGTCAGACCATGTTGTTCCTCCTATCCAACTCACCAGTGGCTTTCCACTTTACCTGGAATAGAAGCCAAAGTCCTTATGGTCTATAAGCTCCTACATATTGTGGCTCCCCATTTTCTCTATCTCATCACAATCTTCTTTTTACTTTTTCCTGACCTTGTCATTGTTCCTTAAACATACCAGGTACTCTATTGCCTCAGGGCCTTTGCACTTGCTGTTATAATTCTTAGAATGCTCTTCCCTCAGACATCTGCAAGGCTGGCTCCCTCATCTCCTTTTGGTCTATATTTAAATGCCACTTTCTCAGTGAAACCCTTCCTGGCCATCCTGTGTAAAATGGAAACTTCCTTTCTAGGCCCCCTCCAACCTTTATATAATTCTTTTTTGCTTTGTTTTTCTATTAGCATTTGTGGTTATCTACTATATTACATACATATTGTTTTATTTTCATTCCCTAATGGAATATAAGCTTCCTCAGGGTAGGGAGGTTACATTTTGTCTAGAGTGCTGTCTAACACCAAGTAAGAACCCAGTAAGTAATTGAATAGGTGAATGAAGTGTCCTCAAACTCTGACCACGGTAGTTTAAACAGAGAATAGAAACCTTTTGCAATTGGATGCTTTGGTTAGGCAGGCTAGGGTTTTATAACAATGCCATCAGGACCCAGGTTCATTCCACTCTTTTTCCCATTTCATCATCTTTAACCCATAGATCTTCATCTGCAAACTTTTTGCCTCATGGTTGCAAAACCGTTGCTGCCCCACCAGACAACACATTATATTTACAAAGCAGAAAGAAAATGGAGTGGAAAATAGGAAATGGCAGCATTAGGAAAGCAAAATCTCTCCCAGAAACCCTAACCTCATGTATCATTAACCAGAATGTTGTTACATGGTCATTCCTAGCTATAATATCAAACAAAAATTGGAATTTTGTTAATAAGGAAGAAAGGGGCAGTTAGCAAGGGAGGATACAGGGCAGGAAGCTCACAGCATCATAGAGCTTAAGTCTTTGTCACCCTTCAATACCAGCTCATGCTTCTCTGCTTGGAAAGCTTGGAAAGGGACTAATGAGACTTCAAGGAAAGCATAAGCATGTGGGGGAAGCCTTAGATCAGAATGTTGATGGAGAAAAAAAAATTTCGTTCCTAATCTGGGAAAGAAGTGATGGAATAGAACACTTAAAACTCTTCAGCAGCCATGTTCCCAGTTTGGAGATGAAGTTGACCAAAAAGGATAATGGAAATGTACAGAAAGAAAGAGATGGATGCAGTTGAGGGAGAAAGTCCCATTAGCCTTCAAATCTTTGTTTTCGGTGTTATGGGACCTCACCTTAAGGTTTTATGGCTATGGTCATAGTGATACCTTTATTGCATGCCTTGGCATAAATGAGAAACCTATGAGTTTAGACTTGGCTCACTGTCTCATCTAGACCAGTGGTTCTCAACAAGGCAAAGTCATCTGGGGAGGTCTGGCAACTTTAACTGTGTGTGCCTCTCCACTCACCTCCACTACAATTGCACAGAGAGGGCACATGGAATCTCTGGGCAAACCCTCTTTCTTCCCCTCAAGCCATGAATATTTTTGAACATCTCTCCAGGTGATTCTGATACCCAACCCTCCTTGAACAATGAGGTCCCTCTGTTCTCAACCTGGACAGAAGATTGTTGAAGAGGAGCAAGTAATCTGTGTGAATAGTTGGATGGGGTCACCGCCCCTGGAGGAATGCAGATGCCTCTGCAATGAGCTAAACAGAAAACAGGTGCCATTCTGTCTGAGCGTTCCCATATCCTCACATTCAAACATGCCCAACCCTGCATAGTGGCAGGGGGCGAGGAAAGAGAGGAGAGCGAGGTCTGTTCTGTTCCTTTTTCACAGAAAGCCTGTGCCAGAAACCCGGGCTGTGGCACACTTACAACATAAGGATTCACCCCTACTTTACCCCCCAGTCACCTTCCTACCCCAGCCCCTGCCCTGCAGCTGTGTTCTGCTTGCAATCCTGAGGGTCCACAGGGAATGGGCTGTGTGCAGATGAAGAACGTTACTACTGGAGGGCCCCAAACGCTAATGCTCTCTACAGAACCTCTACAGAACTGGGGTAGGAAAGCAGTCATCACACTTATTTACTCAGCTCCTTTTTATTTTCTGAATGGCCAGAATCCAAGACTGAGAAACGGGTCTGATCTCTTCAGCACTGTGGTAAGAAAGGCCACAGGCCTTCTGCAGAGAAAGGGAGGTCTGTGCTGTATGTCTGCTGTCATTATGACAACAGGAAGCACAGAGAACCCCAGACGCCTTCCCCACAGTGTTCTGACAATGCTGTGTATGGAGAATGGGACCCCAGTTCCTCCACCACCTCAGAGGCCACTGCCTGGGCCGTCCTGGCAGTGTCACAGTTGGCTTTGCAACTGTGAACCGGTTATGGCCAAGAGGAACCCTATGTGTGTTGGTTGGCAAGAAGTAGGGAGAGTGGAGACCTATGTGTTGTGATAAAAAAAAAACCCACTCTAACATCTAGAAACCTTGAGAAGGATCTCAAAACCTGTCACAAAAGGGGTGGTAAAAGTTCTAGAAGTTTGACTTGAGAGAAAAGATTTTGGGCCTCTGATAGGAGATTTGAAATATTTGAAGAAAAATTAGGCATGTTCCTCAAGTATCAGCAAGAAGATCAATGGAGAAGTTGCAAAAAGTTAACATGAGTTTTTCCTGGTGTGTGTGTGTGTGTGTGTGTGTGTGTGTGT
Source organism: Prionailurus viverrinus (assembly GCF_022837055.1). NCBI lineage: Eukaryota > Metazoa > Chordata > Mammalia > Carnivora > Felidae > Prionailurus > Prionailurus viverrinus. The sequence goes on along the minus strand of NC_062561.1, from coordinate 20,823,456 downwards.
GTGTGTGTGTGTGTGTGTTTAAATCTGCAAGAGCTAAAACATGATGGAACAGGCTTCTGCTGTATGTAGTGAGCTCCCTGTCTGGATGTTTTCACACAAAGACTGAATGGTCATCTAGCAGGCATGTTGTTGAGTAGACTTCTCAATGGATTTATACACTAGATGACTTCTTCCAACTTTGGGAGTCCTTGAATGCATTATGTTCCCTTCCACCACATGACTCTACCTGAATGTTGACCAGTGCAGATGACTCACTCTCTCTCAAATGACTTAAAGGAGAAAACACTGACAATTCCTACTGAAGTGTTAATTCCTCAAAAGGTTTTCTATTCTGACAGTGGCCATGACTTGGCTGGGCTTCAGCTCACTCCCAAATCAGTCAACTCTTACAGATTAGCTAGCAGTCTCAGTAAAGCCAGTGTGGTTACTATGCAGGCCAGCCTCAAGACAAATTTGCTAGCTCTTAAAAAATAGATTCCCAAAGCTTCTGATGTGATACTGAGTCAGCATGTCAGGAGTAGGGTTATAAAACTGTTTCCAGGCGATTCTGATGGTTAGTCAGATTTCAGAACACTTTCCTAAGATTTGTCTCAACCAATCGCCAAGAATAAATTACAGAGGATTATTCTGACCTTAATCTATCAAGCTTATAGATTCCTGTAGGATGCTCTTATTCTGATCCACGTATTTGCCTGTCTCCAGAGAGCTGCCTCTGTCTTCTTCTCCAATGAGTCCTAAATCCACTGGCTTTTCTTACCTTTGTTGTGGTCTCTGACAGCCAACGCTCTTCCATCCCAGCCACACTCCCCCCCCCCCCCAAATTCCCCAACCAGGCTTCATCTTTTTAGACTACTCATTCCCAGAGGTATTACGACCCCCATAAAGATGGCTACAGTTTTTTAATTATTTACATAAATAACATTTTTCTGGGATTTAACCTGATATATATTCCACTGTGTGGTTTTCCTGGTTTGTTTGAGTACCCTCCCCTGTGACTCTGTCCTTCCCTACTTCTTCAAGGGCCAGGGCTGTATCTTCATCTGGGATTTCCTGCATTAGCACATACTAGACACAAACCTTGTACTCCATATTTGGGGAAGGAAGGAAGGAAGGAAGGAAGGAAGGAAAGAAGGAAGGAAGGAAGGAAGGAAGGAAGGAAGGAAGGAAGGAAAGATGTGGTTTTCCCAAAGATTATGTCTAGTTTCAGCAAGCTTTTCTTGAGTCTTATGGGAAAATGCAAGCGACAGACGCAGGGGGGAACAGGGCGTGGGGACTCTGAGTGTTACTAATTTTTTTCTATGTCTCATCAAAGTTGTAAGGCATCGTGCTGAGAGCATAGCTCACCACTCTCGCCTGCCCTCAGCCTCTCCTAACATAAGTTTTTGAATTTTTATACTGTTCCTTATGAAGATAGCCAGCTCTCCTGACTGTGGAGTTTTCTAAAGTCACTGACATATATATATGTATGTATATATACATACATACATATATATATGTGTATATATATATATACACACATATATATATGTATGTGTATATATATATATACACATATAAAACTGTTAAATATATATTTATATATATATACAAATATATATATATATATATATTATTTTTTTGCAAAACCATGAGTACCTTGAGATGAATACATTATGGAGACAACTGTCATCACCACCACATGTGGTATTATTTACTCACGTCAGGTTGAATGATTAATGTGGAAAAGTGGCTGGGCAGCTAATAAGATTGAGGGCCGTATAGGACAATTTCTGTGTGATCTTAAACAATGCCCACACTGTCCGTGGCAAGTCACAGAAACACGAATAGCTGGCCCTGCTGCCTCCTCTGTTTGCCGACTCCTTTCTCAGCTGGGTCCTCCTGTCCCCCCCGCCCCCAACTCTCCATCTCCAGAGACTTCAGGTTTTCCATCTGGAGCCAAGGAAGAGAAAGCAGGGACCCTTTCAATTGCAGCAGCCTGGGGGTTGTAAGCGGTGGCAGCCATCTTCCTGACGTCACCGGTGACTCCTCAGACAGCCAGGGGACAGATGAGACTCATGGGGCCCCGTGAGAGAGTCCACGATTACAGGCCGGTCGCTGCCCCTTTTGACGAGTGGCTGTGTAGACAGTGTTAAAAACCATGCTTCAGAAACACAGCACTGAAATGGAAAACTTTGAAAGAGAGCAAGGTGCTCCAAATAAGTCAGGGATTTGTTCTGCAGGCCTGTCAGCTTTATAAATACCTAACAGCCTGGTTACCACGGCTTAGTTTGATGCACGTCTCCAGGTGCTAAGAATTTTCTATGTTCTTTTATTTGTGGAAGGCATGGAAGGCCACAAGATCAAACGGTTTATCAGGATCCATCTTGACTACTAGTCCTGATTATCGTTGTCTCCACTTACTGAAAGCTTAGCATCGAGAGCATGCTAGAACTGTACTAAAAGCCTCGAATACATTTTCTTCTTTAAGTCTCGAAGTCGATGAAGAAACTTAGGCCTGGGATGTTGACATAAGCTGCTCAAAGTCATGCCGTGGTAGGCGACCAGTTGGGACTAGAATCTAGGGCTGACTCCGGAATCTGAGTTCATTGCACATCCGCCTTGTGTGTCATCTGCTTTTATCCCATTCCTTTGGTTTTGTGGTGTGTGTGGGGGAGGATGGGACTCAGGGTTACAAGAGGAAAGTAGAGGAAGTGGCACAGGGGTGGGGTGTGACAGTGGTGGGCTGCGGAGTGTAGCGATAGGCAAGCTTGGCTTTCTCTTTCTGGATTACAAAGCATGGCGCCAGTCTCAGCAACTGGGGTGACGAGTTTTCTTTTCCATGACATCATCTCAGCTTTGAGGCAAGAGTCGTCTAGCACATAAGATACAAGGTAGATCCAGCAAAAACAGGACACTGAATGTCTCTAAGGGACATCTTGTTAGTGGCTCTGACCCTTGTTGAGAAGTTTCCTAACACTTTTAAAGGGATCTCAGTGTAAACTCAAGGCATACAACGCATACATTTCGCCATGGCTGTTCTTTTGGGGTCCTTAGTCCTGATGTGGCATTTAGATGGCCGTCAAGCTTCTTGTCACCCTACAGGATAATCTATGTGAACGATGCTCAGGGACATGACGAGAAGCTGTCTGAGGAGTGTGGACACCAGCAGCCCTTGTGTGTGGTTTGGGATACTAATGTCAGACAAGACCTGAAATCGTATTTAGAAGCTTATTTCCTGTTATATTAAAAAGCTACATTTTTCATCCCAGCATACAGCAGGAAACAAAGGGACTATCATTCAGCCCAAGAACTGCATAAAAATATTCAAAAAGAGATACAAAAGAAAGCCAGAATGGAGTGACAATGTTGAATCTAAACATTTGATCTCTTTATCATGTGAGACATGAATTCCTTTTATTAATTTGTTTTATTTTGGAGTTCTTTTTTTTTTACTCCTGTTTTGACTTTTCATCCAGCATTAGTCATGTTCAACCCTGAATAATCTCATCCTACCATTGTATCAACGTTTTCCTATCTTTATCCTGCTTTGGAGGACAGATACAGGACTAAATATACCTTTACAAAAAGAAAATATTATTTTTTAATTCTTCCTTTTCACTAAACGTCTGGCTTGAGCTACCTGATTCAACCTATTGATGTCACCTGACTTAAAGACAGTCCCAGTGACAGGATCTAGATGGTAAGTGACAGAAACATAAACATCCCTGGAACCTTCAGAGGACCAGTCATACATCAGTTGAGCCAGCTTCCCAGACAGACTCTTTGCTCTTGGCAAAACTTTTGACAAAATTTTAATTGTGACCGCATCTATTAATAAAAATGATCCATTTTGATTGATAGTAGATTTCCTTTCAAATTAACTGTACCACAGTATCTTGTACCTACCCATGATTTGAGTGCAGTATTTCTCAAAAGACGTTCCTAGAAGAAAATTGTCCAGAATGCTGATCAAACTGCAGGTTCCTGGTCCCCACTCTAAATCTACTCAGTAAGACCCTCTGGAGGTGGACCCAAGGATATGCATTTAAGAAATAAGCCTTGTAATTTGGGGGCATATTATCATGGCACCAGTCTCAGCAACTGTGGTGAGGAGTTTTCTTTTTCATGAAATCACCTCAGCTTTGAGGCAAGAGGTGTCTAGGACATAAGATACAAGGTAGGTCCAGCAAAAACAGAATGCTGAATGTCTCTTACGGACATCTTGTTAGTGGCTCTGACCCTTGTTGAGAAGTTTCCTAACACTTTTAAAGGGATCTCAATGTAAACTCAAGGCTCATGATTTGTGATAACCACTGGTGTAGAGTTAAATAACATGAGCAGTACTTGCACAGTTCTTCATGGTCAACATCAATGACTAGGGAAGGTGTACAAGTCCTGAGAATTGGCGTTCATCCATTCATTCAGTGAGCCTTTATTGAGTACCTCTGACACTCAGTTTTGGGCTGAGAAGACAAGTATGGATTCTACCCAGGCCTCATTTCCCTTATTTTTGGGATAGAAATGAAGGCCCAAGGTAGTGATTTTCAAACCTGCATGTACATCAATATCATGAGGAGCCTGATAAGAATGCATAGCCTCTCCCCATATATACACACGTACACACATATTCTACAGAAACCTGTGTTTCCTCTCTCCTCCCACTGGTCACACTTTATATCCTTTCTGGAATAACATAAAATGTAGGTAGATAACCCATATCTTAATTATCCCACTAATGTTCTAGTTGAGCGAGTTTAATTCTTAGTTTCATAAAGAATACCATGTTGAATTTTTATTCGTTTCAGCATTCCCTTAAGACAGGCATCTAGAAGTGAATACTTTATGTGGTAACTTCTCTGAAAGTTGGCTAAGTTCTGCTTTGTCCACTCTCAATGCCAAAGACAAAGAGTAGGTTTATGTCACTGGGTCAGCATATATGGGTCTTTAGGTCCATCTCTGACCCAAACAGTGGATTTGTTAGTTAGGGTACATGTAAGCTTCTGTAACAAACAGACCCCACAATACCGTGGTTTAAATCAGATGGACATTTATTTCGTTCTCACTTTACTGTGCAGATAGGAATGGTTTAGGGCTAGTGGGGAGACTCTGACATTCTTATCACGTGGCTTCCATTTCTGGGTTCAAAGTGACTACTCTGTTCTTATTGTTTTTATAGACAATGGGAGGGAGAAATGACCCGGGAGACTACACCCATTGTTTTGAAGACAAGATCCAAAAGTGGCACGTGTCATTTTGGATTACATCCCATTGGTAGTTACCAGTTTCACCTAGCAGCAAGAAGGGGTAGGAAATGATGTAGTTACCTGGACAGCCAAATAAATGCTCAGCTAAAACTGGGAGAAGAGAGGTAGGGACACAATTAGAAATATGCAGCAGCCTCTAACCGAGGTCTTGGGATCTAGAAGATGAGTGATCCAGTAAGGCCTGATGTAATTGCTCATTATTCTATGACTCCCAGCTTGCTCAACTTTGAGCCTTTGAGATAGAAGCATTAGAAACATTAGAGTCAGGTAGTGAAACCTTTGCTAATCTGACAAGGAATCAAGGTTCATTAAACTCCTAAATGTGGCAGTTTTATAGAGTATGGCCAAACTGGAGTTGGCTAAGTGCAGACATCATTAGCTATAGGTTCATTTGAGCTCCACAGTGGGTTTTTCCTCTCTCCCTCCCTCCCCCTCTCTTCCTTTTTCCTTCTCTCTCCCTCTCATTATCTACATTTCCTTTCTGTTTTTAGAACTCTCCTTGTTTTGGTTTTGTTTTGTTTGCTATTGATAGGTACACAAGAAAAAATTTAAAATTTCTGGGTTTTCGTGGAAAAATAAGTTTTAAAGTAGAATTTTCAACAAGACATCTAATGAACAATGGCCTATTCGCACAGCTGAAAGCTCTACTCATAAATCTCTTTCTCTTTTAGATTTGTGAGGAACAAGGGGTTATATTCTCTGCATGGGATTTTGCTTCTGGGCTAGGGTTGACTGCAAGTTTATTGGAACAAGCACTACGTTTTGTTTTGTTTTTACCATAAGGGACTTCTGCAAAGAGCCCAGTGCTCATCATGTGCTGCGAAGAAAATGAAGAGAGTTTGCAGACCAGTTCTTTCCCTTCATTCAAAATTAGGTACAAGCTGAGAACCACTGGTGATTTTTTAAGTCCTGTTTTGGATGAAATCGGCAGACATGTTTGAATTAATTAACATTGGAAGGAGACTCTTAGCACTGAGACTCAGTTAGTACCTGATAAAAGGAACACTGAGCCAGGAATGACAAAAACCCCTGTCCTACCCTTGGCCTTGCCACAAATTCTTTTTAGGACTATGGGCAACTCACTGACATTTGTGCCTTGGTTTCCCAATTATATAAATTCAGAGATTCTTATACTTCTAGGAGAAGAATGATTTTATAGACTCTCTAGTCTGACTTCCTTGGGGTAATCACAGGAAGACTGAGGTGCAGCAAGTCCCAGCTGATCATCCCCCACTCTGTGAACCAGGTAGAACAAACCATTCCCTTCTAGCACTCTACATGCTAGCACTCTGTACTATAAATTCTACAACATTTAGTGACTTGTATTTTATTTATGGGTCTGCTTTCCCATGGGCTTCTCAACAGCAGAGCCCATTTCCTATCTATGTTGTCCCTGCATTGTAGCTTAGTGTTATGGTTGGCTCATAGTAGATACTTGACATTGGATAAATGAATGAAATAAAGTACACACAGAGTCTGATGGTTGGTCGGGAGCTGGTTAATAGCTGGGTAGGGCCTGGTCAAGTCTCACACTCCCAGACCAGTCTTTTTCATCTACAACCTCCCTGCCCTCATGAGTAAGGGGACATCAAATGTAAGAAGTGCTTGAGAACTAGAGATTTTGGTAGAGGAGGTGAATGGTTTCCTCTGCTCGTGCTTGTTCTGTTCTTTCAATCTTGTGGTCCTCCGTGACCCTTTCTTTTCATAACATCCTTCTCTCTTCCTTTTTCCCCAAGAACCTCTGCTTGGAGTGCTCAGGTGGTGGTGCCTCAGGCCAAGCCAGAGAGGAGGATATTGCTCCGGGGCCCAGAGCACTTCACAGGTTTATGTCAAAATCTGAAGCCCGAAATATCTGCTAAGTTGAGGGCAACCTCTCCAAAATAAGGCTTGCAGGAGCGGCCATAAGGAAGGGAGAATGGTTCACGCTCTCAGAAGTAGATACAAGACCAAGAGGCCCACGCCTGGGGCTGCCACTCAGGTGTCCATCTGACATGGCTGCCAGTTTAAGAATGGAGTCTATACTCTGGTAGTCAAACTAACTACTCAGGGTGGAGAAAGACATGGGCCAGAGTCTTGGGAAGTCCCGAAAGGGCTGCTCTTAGTACATGGAGGAGACCAAGACAACTGAAGCCACAGTAACAAGCCTAGGAGGAAGGAAGGCTACTGTGGGGTCACTGGGAGAAACACTTCCTGCCATTGTCTGGCCACATGGGGTGGGTTGAAGATAAAAATGGGTGGAACTTGAAGGCTGCTTCTGGCTCCAGATCCACACAGAGAATCCGTTTCTGCTGTGTTTGGGATGTGGAGAAATGATCCACGGCGTCTCAGCCCTGTGACTAGGAGGTGGAGGTCAGAGACCTAAGGAGAAAGGCTAATAAATCCTAACCATGCTCCCACTGTTTATAGAAGAGTTTCTCAACCCAAGTGTCCTACCCAGCAATGTTTGGTAGAACAGAGGACCATACCATACAAAACACTCAGGACAAAGCACAGGGCACTCAAAGGACTGTTTCATAACTGCTGAACAGAGGTTGAAAGCCAGGTTCTAAAGGCTTCTTGGACTACCACCCTGTTTCCCTAAAGGTTGTCCAAAGAGGACTACTTGGGGATCTTGTATTCTTCACTGGCACTTTTTTTTCTTTAGTTTTTGTTTGCTTGTTTGGTTTTAGTTTATGTCATGGAGAATGTCAACTGTATGTCCAAAAATAAAGATGATCTAACGAACCCATATGTACCTATCACAACTGCCTTTAACAATTATCAACCCATGGCCAATCTTGTTTCATCTGTATCTCTGTCTACTTTCTCATTCCATGTTATTTGGAAACAAATTACAGATATGTAATTTCATCTAAAATATTATATGTTGTATTTCTAAAATCTAAGGATTCTTAGCTAAAAAAGGTCGAATTCTATCATGTCACCAGATATCCAGTAGGTGTTCAAATTTCCAACACCTGACCTCTAATCACGTCTTCCTTGTGGTTCCCCTAGGACTTACTCTATCCCAATCCAGACAGAAAACCATGGCAAACTTATCATACAGGGAAAAAAGCTGTGATGTCCTGGCCCTTTTATTTCCACCCTATAGTAATTTAACAAACACATGGTGTGCCAGGAACAGAGAGGAAGACCCCCAAATTGGAGGCAAGCACATTGGCAACATAAAGAGAAAATAACTGACAAATCCCTAATTCTGGAAGATGCCCAGAGAGGCTGGGCCTGGAGCCAGGAGCTTAACAAGTTCCCATTGTTATTGGCAGCCGACAAATTTAGAAGCAGACAGGGGACCTTCTTATCATGGGGAATTTTGTTAGCTGAGGCTGTATGCATTTAAAAAGCACAATCAACCTGTAGTGAGCTAAGGGATTAAACATGATTTTTCTCTACTTGAATGACCCCTCTCCCTAAATTAAGCTGCCTATTTAGCGCCCTTAATAAATACATAGATAATTTAAACCATGTGGTGGCAAATTGAAAACATGGGCTTTTTGAACTATGTATTTTCTTTCTCATGTTGGAACATTTCCCTCGAGAAAAATCTCAGGTCTCATGATTATGGAAAAGAAAGATCTGTATATCTTTCTGATTAAGTGCTTCATGATACACACATACACATTGATCAAGTTTTTTCTTTTTTCTTGGCTTAAGTGAGGCATATGCTTCTGAGAAAAGTGTTCCATCGACACTTCTCTGGCAAGTGCCTGGTCTATTTGTCAACAAAACAAAATGTGAAAGAATTATATTTCTATAAAAGTAATTACATTTTCAAAGCAGCTTGTTATTATATACCATGTGGCATTACATTGAACCAAGATGCTATTTTCTGCCTGATTGTTAGAAGGAATGATCTACATTCACAAGTCAGTAAAAAATTCAAATATCTGTCTTCTCTGTTGCTTGATTGGGGAAAAGAATACTCCCTGCTGGAACACCTGCAGGTTTGAACTGAATTATTTGATGTGCCAGTTTTCAGATATTTGTACCCATCTACTGATTTAAACTGTAGCCTACACATACACAACACATTTACACAAACATATTTAGCGTACCATTAGGCATCTTGATTTGGATCAAAAGATGTCCATAATGTGACCAAGACTTTTTAAAAAAAAATTTTTCTGTATTTTCTCCTTTCCTTGAATTAATGAGTCACATCAAAGGGTGTCTCAACTTTTAGAAGCTTTGTTAAAATTTTCTTTGGTCTCTTTCATGTGTGTCCAAAAAAAGGTCCATAAACAGTTTTCTGGGCTCATGGGCCCATGGGACTCATTTGGTCTCCTAATCTTCTCTGTGGTCAGAGTACTTTCTGAAAGAGTGTTCACCACAAATTCTCTAGAGACAAAGTCTGCAGCTTTCCTTCTGATTCCCCGCCTGTGACCCTCCCCATTATCAAGCAGAGTCTTCGACAAAATTAGATAATAGGAAAACCCTTGAAATTCCAATTTCGAGCTGCACTGACTTTCTCCTGCTGCAAATGTGGCAAACAGAGTCTCTTAGTAGTAGACTGTTCTTGGCTTCTGCAGACACTAAAGATATTTTAAGAAGAGGAGATCCAGCCACCCCAAAGAGAGAGAATATTCATATAGGCCAATTTTATCTGGTTGAAACTTTGTTTTCTCTTGGAAGATGGACATTGAAAAACAAGTCTTCAAGGCCAGACTCTGTCAGGACAAGAAAGCCTAACTGTCTGGTAATGTATATGAAGATACACGAACATTGGCCTTTTGAGTCCATTCAGCATTAACATGCCATGGAACTAGCACCCTCCTTTGAATTAGTTCTCTGAGTGTCCACTGCCTGACTTCTCTGTGGCCAACTGTCTGAAGTTGGGATCAATGGGATCATTTGAAGGAGCCAGTCTTTCAGAAGGAAGCATGAAAGCTTCTTAGGAAGCCTTTATACTGTATTAGTTTGTAAATCTAAATATTGCATGCAGCTCTCGGTTCAACAATACTTCTCTTTTTTCTAATAATTTACTGAAACTAATTGGATACAGGACACAGTTAGCTGGTGGGCAAGTCGAGATGTTTCGGTTCGCTTCTGAGGCAATACATGGCAGAAGAAAGCAAAACTCCCTGGCCTTTTTTTTTTTGTGAAATGATGTGATTAGTATGTGTCTCTTCAAAGAGTTATTTAACTGGAAAGGGGCTAGGATATTGGCCTTTATAAAATATTTAGAGGTTATACTTAGAAATAAATAATCTGTATTCATTTTGGGGGATCGTCTGAACAGTTAAAAAATGAAAGGATGCAGGAAAGTTACATATAGCTACTGCACATTCTCATGTTTTTATTTCCTTTCCAAGATCACAGAGAAGATCGATTTATTAGAAGCAAAATGACTATTTGTGATGACGTTTATGTTGGATCTGGTGTTACTTGTGTAATCACAAATGCAGATGGTTTTTCTCTTCATTTTCTCACATTGATTTTTCCCAGATTTAGAAAACATATATAATGCAGCACTATAACAAGTGGCACATTTTGGTAGTTTGGGCATGACCAAATCCTGACAAAGTGCGGTACACCAAGCCCAGTGAATGGAATACATCTAGACTAGCCCTCTAGAGCTGCGCTCTCCAATATGGTAGCCACTAGCGACCTGCGCTGATTTAAATTAGAATTAAAAAGGAAAAGTCAGTTCTTCAGTTGCACTGGCCACATTTCAAGCGCTTAATAGCTACTGTATTAGACATTTCCATCACCGCAGAAAGTTCTTTTAGAAAGTCTGGCTCCAAAGAATCCTGAATTCACTGGGTAGTGATCCTAGCTGTCCACACTTGATCTATACATTTCCTTACCCTGAAAATAAGGAGATGGGATTATACAGTCTCTAGGATTCTCCTATTTCTGAGGTTCTCATCCCCAGCACTTTTCCGATACCCGGGAGCCACGAGTGCATGACGACTCCCAAGAAGGCCGTATGGGGAGAAAGGCAGCAGTGTTGTGGAGGAAACATGTTGGAGCCTACAGAACTCAGTCTTTATCCCAATACCATCAGCTCAAGCCACACCCTCCAGGGAAGTCACTTAGTTACTCTGAGTCTCTACCCATTCATCAAATGAAGGCACTGAGCTGAATGATCTCGAAGGCCTGCTTTGCTCGAAAATTCTAAAATGTTACTGACTTTTAAAAATAGCCCTCGCTAATGAGCCTGTGTAAACCTGATTTCGGTATTGTGTCGTCTATGCTATTTTCTTTGAAAACATTCTGAATTCTCACAACACCCATTCAAGGAAGGGGAAACTTATTGCCATTTTCCTTTCCGTGAAAGGTTTGCAGCCATGGAGCTCTCCCTGCACCCTACATTTGGAAGATGTGTGAAGAATGGCCAGTCAAGCAGCTGTTTTCAATATAAAGATTCTTGGCGTCTGCGCGCAGAGTATCAGAATGATCAAAGTTTTCACTTTTCTTCCAAAAATTTGGGTGTCTTGTAGACTTACAGTGTGAAAAATACTTACTTTAGCATTTGAGTTTGATCTGTAGTGAGTGCACTATGGCCTTTCCTTTTCAATATTATATGTAATGTAGAAAACAATGTTTTCAGCCATTTCATTTGGAGGTTTTGGCATAAATGTGTCTATCAGTGTGGAAATAAACTCTTTCGATCACTGAACACTTTTCTCCCATGGAAAGCTTTAAGAAAATGATTACAATTCTGTTGAAAAGGAACAATTTGATAGAAGAAAAAAAAAACTTTACTGATGGATGATGGACTAAATCGTTGAGACAGAGACCTATTACATGACTTAGGGTCTAACCCATACTTTCAATTCACTAGTCTCCTCAGGGTGAGGTTTAGCCCTAGACAACATTCCGGGCATAGGAATCAGTTGAGCAGTCCACTAAATGCACAGCTGGTTCTCGGACATCCTCAACAACCAAAAAATACCTGATAAGAATCCTAGGAGATGATGGGATGTTTAATTTTGAAATCAGAGCTGTAGCGATGCCCTGCCAACCAACAGTGCCGAGTACCCCAGGTTACTGAGAAGTAATTCCGAAGGCCTGGTTTGGAATCCGAACTCTTCTTTGCTGTGTGTCCTCAGAGAAGTTGCTTACTTCTCTAAGCCTGTTGCCCTGTCTGTGAGAAAGGGGAGGTGATAGCCACTCAGGAGGTTCATGATGAGCCTCAAATGACGTCACCTGTGTGAGCACACGTCCTCGTCTAGGTTCTGACTACAGAGTAAGCCACACTGGCATAAGCCACATGACCGTGGTCCTTGTCCAAATAGGTTATTTTGGCAATGCTGGAGACTGTGAGCCACACTGTCTTATTAGACCTCAATGGCAGAACATGACCCTTCCCCTTATTCATAAAGGGTTCTTGCTCCAGCCCAAGATGAAAGATTCAAGCCTCAGTAACAGGTACTATTCGAATGCAAATTTATGTAATTTGAGTGTAAAAAGTACTGTTACATTTCTCGAGTGCTGCCAGGAATGACACTGCCTGTACATCCCTCTCCTCGAAAAAGGCAACATGCTTATTTTTGTATTAATTATGCTAGCAAGCTGATTTTTCTCAAACAGACCAGTGCAACCCCCCCAGAAAGATTACAGTAATATTTTCACCGAGGTTGTCATTTGCTTATTGGACAAACCGTACTTTGCTTGGATTATTCTATGGAACTTACCATCTTCCAGCTGCTATTACAATTCTTTGTTGAGCAGCCTATCTTCCCAGCAGAGAGGCCAAGAAGGAACTGTTGAGTAAAATTTTCTTATCAGCCCCAAGTGGTCAGAGCTGACATGCAGGGTCCTCTGCTAAAGAAACAGTTCTCCCCCATCAGCAGCTTTGAAAAATAAAATGACAAAAGTGTACTCTTCCCAAAAAAGGCAATTAGTGATGGTTAGAAGGCCGAAGGGGAGAGGTTTGCTGACTTGACAAACCATGATTACTTTTTACAGCTCATGAAACTGTCTTCTCAAGAGTCATGCTCTATGGCCTTAAGTTTATTGCACTTACGATTTTGGAAATGTCATCTTTCGGAAAGATAAGAAGCCTCAATGAGAAAAGAGGAGATTAATAGCGTATCTTTGCCCAGTGCTAAGCATCTTAGCATTTGTTGCCCAACAGAGAAGAGAACGGGGAACAAGTTTTCAGAGGCCCGTGGGCTGGGGAGCTGTGCCCTCCCTCAGCACAGATAACCCCCAACCCCACTTCATCCTTGACAACAAAGTCTGCTGGTCTGTTTTATTTTATACACTGATAGATAACAGCCTGGATTGAATCATGGCTTTACTCCTTAATAGTTGGTGACCTGGAGCACATCACTTATTAACCTCTGTGAGTCTTGATTCCTTCTGGTATAAAAAGGGGATGGCAACAGGCTTCTCTTTGAGTGTGGGGGATAATTGGCAGCTAGAGTCCCTGTTGAAATGTAAGTCACATAATGTCTCTCTTATACTCAAAACCCTCCAAAGGCTACCCATGTCACTTTGAGTAAAAGCTGAAATCTTAACAGTGGCCCACAAGAAAGACCCTGCAGGATCCGTTGCCCCGTCCTCCTCTCTGACCTCCTTCCCTATTGAGTACCCCTCTAGCTCTGCTGGTCACCTTGTTATTGCTTAAACAGGACATGGCTCATGCCTACCTCAGGACCTTTGCACATGCTCTTCCTTCTGCCTAGGATGCTCTTCCTCAGATGTTGGAGTGGCTTAGATCTTTATTCAAATATCACCCTCTCAGGGATCCTACTGATCCTATTCAAAACGGCAAACTCTCTTCCTTCCCTGCCCCAACCCCTCTCTTCCTTTCCTTCTTTATTCTCCTCCATGGCACCTACCAGCACCTAGCATAGACATTTTCTTCATTTATGTTTGTTATCTGCCTTTCTCCTCCTGAATGAAGCTGATGAGGTAGGGATTTTTATCTGTTCACTGCTGTATCCCAAGCCCCTGGAACAGTACCTGGCACATAGTAGACACTAAATATCTATTAGATGAATGAACATTAAATTATAACACCATTAAAGTACCTGGCACTGTGCCTTTGGTTTTATTTATTTATTTTAAATTTTTTTTTTCAACGTTTATTTATTTTTGGGACAGAGAGAGACAGAGTATGAATGGGGGAGGGGCAGAGAGAGAGGGAGTATGAATGGGGGAGGGGCAGAGAGAGAGGGAGACACAGAATCGGAAACAGGCTCCAGGCTCCGAGCCATCAGCCCAGAGCCTGACGCGGGGCTCGAACTCCCAGACCGCGAGATCGTGACCTGGCTGAAGTCGGACGCTTAGCCGACTGCGCCACCCAGGCGCCCCTGTGCCTTTGGTTTTAAAAAGGGTAGAAGAAGTAGGGGGAGAGACTGACTTAAATGTGTAGCATGTTAAAAATTTTATTCCACTGGCTGTGGCAAATGTCAAAAAATCAGCCCACAGGTAACTTGTTCATCACAAAGAGAACACATGTTAAAAATAAATTCGAAAAAGGATTTTTTTTTTTTTTACAGAAGAAAACCATGTAATTAACATCAAAGGAATGATAGGGTTAAAGAATCACCATTCTTTTTTTATTTTTTAATCTTTAAAAAAAATGTTTATTATTAGAGAGAGAGAGAGAGAGAGAGAGAGCGCAAGCAGGGGAGGGGCAGAGAGAGAGGGAGACACAGAAGCGGAAGCAGGCTCCAGGCTCTGAGGTGTCAGCCAGAGCCCGACACGGGGCTCGAACCCACAGACCGCGAAATCATGACCTGACATGAAGTCGGCCGCCCAACGACCGAGCCACCCAGGCGCCCCAAGAATCACCATAACTGATTCCAGTCTGGATCATCAATGGATATTAAAACCATGGGATGAGAGATAGATGGGGAAGGAGATGGCTGAGCGGTGCTAAAATATCAACCCACAGATTTCTTGCTAGTCATATAGGTGGAAATATTTTTTAAAAACAAATTACCTCACTCCCTTCATTTGCCAAGTCAGGAGCCTCAGAAGGGGAGAGGAACACAGGGCAAGATGAGTGTTCTTGCATCAACAACTCCACTCACACTGGAGCCCCAAACCCAGGGCCCCGTGGCTTCTTCAGGACAGGGCCTGTGACACAGGGCTCGGAGCCCAGAATGTTCTCTCACTGGTGTGGGTAGAAGCCTGCCATCTTTAACCTTACCAGCAGACTTATAAGTGAGTCATACTCGCTAATGAAAACAGCTTTGTACAGAGCTCTGTTCTCCTCCATGAAGCCTATTTTTACTTTTACTTCTCCTTTCACTCCTAGACAATTCAATTCAAATTCGACTTATGTTTTAAAAAGAAACAAAAGGCAAGGATCTCTTCTCCTCCCTACTGTTCCTTGTCACTTTCATCATAGGGTGGATCCATAGTCCTGGCTGTGCAGAATGCACTGCTTGAGGAGAGCTTCCCAAGCCTGACCTGTCTACCCATCCTCTCTTCTAATCTGGCACAAGGCTTCTAATCTGGGGAATGGCTTACCGTCACTATCGGTTGTGAAACCTTCCAGTACCTGGATTTCTGCAAAGGGGAAGAAGACAGGATTCAGTTGTAAAATGACTCCCAAGGAAATGAGGAACGGGGGCTCTATGCATCCGAATGATTAAGCAATCTGCAAGGAGGGCCCTCCAAGCCAGTCTTTCTTTTCTTCTCCTTTGTTCTGTTTATATTTTTTTTAACGCAAAGCGAAAACACTCTTCCATCCTCAGTGGAGAGTTTATCATGGGAAATAAGATGTCAACAAGTCTTGAGAGTAGCTGGGCACTAGACTGCATGGGGACTTGCTTATAAGCGATACCATTTAAAAAACCAATATGAAACTTCACGGGAAAGCAATATAACATCCAAGAGCACGGCAGAGAGAGGGAAGGGCCTTACAAACCACATTCCTTCTTCCTCAGGCCAGCTTTGGAATCCTTCCTCCTTGGTTTGGCAGCCTGACTTTTGATTAGGAAGTTTATATAGAACTTAAAGAAGAACACAATTACTTTATGGATGCAAGTTTTCTGTTGTTCCAGAAAACGGAACAAGGCTGGATTTGGTGTTTCTAATTATGTCACAACCAGAGGACAATTCTGTGGTGGTCCCAATAGATTCCCAGCCCCTAGCTCATTTTTTTTCTTTTGCTCTCAGAGAGTTAGTTTCCAGTTTTTATCTCCACAGACTCCATACTTTAGAAGTTGATTTTTTTTTTTAATTTTTTAGTGTTTGTTTATTTATTTATTTATTTATTTATTTATTGAGACAGAGACAGAGCACAAGCCGAGGAGGGGCAGAGAGAGAGGGAGACACAGAATCTGAAGCGGGCTCCAGGCTCTGAGCTGTCCGCACAGAGGCCAATGGGGGGCTCAGACCCACTGACTGAGATCATGACCTGAGCAGAAGTTGGACGCTTAACTGACTAAGCCACCTAGAGGTTGAATTTTAAACATACATCGTATCTTAAGTAATAGTTGAGATGGCAAGGCTTCCATTTAGCCTTATAAAATAGCCCTATCTCATACTCCTCCTGGATGGAGGGATGGCTTGGAAAGTCCAGTTGGTGAGGTCCTGGAGGGCTAACATAGTTAGAAGTCGGGTGGAAGTGTTTCCTCTGAGATTCCACTGTCAGAATCAAAGCCCAGAATTAGGAGGTGAGGTTTCCAACCTCAATAAGACAGTCCAAGAGGATCAGCCCCAAATGTGGAGCCATGAAGTCAAAGCATGAAGTACAGTCGGAATGGAGGGTCAAGCTGAGACTTGAAGAAACTTCTTGGACCAAGTTGTGTCTTCCAGGGGCTTTTAATGTGGTACCTATTGCCTCAAACACAAATGGGTGAATGATGAAAGGAGCTAAAGGAATTGGACATTGCCAGGCACCCAGCACCAATTTTGGAGACCTGCCCCAACGTAGAGGAATATGTAGATGGACAATGGCCAACCCATACATGTAGACAGAGCTCTGACTCATGAGCTCTGCAGCAGTTGGCCCAGGATGGTCAGGACCTGGCCAATGCTTTCAAGCTTCCCTATTTTTTTATCCTGTGTGCAACTCAGGACCAATAGGCTCCCCGAACATGCTCCCCAAATCAACCACATAAGATGCATCACCTCCAGGTTCCCCAACAACCTCTGGAGCATACCTGAAAACTTCTCTTTTTTCACTCTGAAGCATCCCTACTCCTCTGCCTGCCTATGCATTTCTGCCAAACACAAATGATGACTCCTCTGCTACAACAAGCTGAACAAATAGCTTGTGGGTTTCCATTTGGGTCATCTTTGTTTATTTCCACGCATCTGTAATAGACCTATGAAGAGTCAGTATTTAAGTAAACATCCCAGAACCTACACATCTAACTGGTATTATCCTCTTTAAATAGTCTTTTGGAGAATTAAGATCTGTGTCAATGATACTATCATTAATCAAATCTTTGGCACTCCTCTTTTTAGCATTGAATTTACAGCCAAGATGATGGGGTCCTAGGATTGTGTAGTAGGCTCACTCCCCCTCCGTCTCATCATGGTTTCTCTCTCTCTCTCTCTCTCTCTCTCTCTCTCTCTCTCATACATACATACATACATACATATATACACACACACCTCATCTAATTATTTCCAGCCTAGAATATGCCCTCTGCTAGTGCTAGTGTTAATAATTTTATTCACCAACCCTGTCCCCAAAATGATTTTTAATTATTTTCCTCATTGGCCCACTCCCACACAAGCGTTTGTTATTTACCAAAATGCTATTTTAAAGAGTGACTCAAGATTTTGCCATTGACTTGAGAGATTTGTCACATATTTCCTGTCTTTGCATTTTGCGGTTCTGAAGGACGAGGGTAAGTATTTAATTTTGCTTTGCCTCAGCCCATCCTAAATTTATCCTCTACCATGTCCTTCCTCAGCTGGAAGGCACCACCAATGTACAGACCAGAGTTGGGAGGGTAGACCCTCTCTCGCTGCAAAGCACATGGTATGTTCTCATTCCCTCAACACACACACACACAGGACAGGCTCTTTTGTGTTTGCTTTCATCTGACCCCGGAAACAGTACCTCAGTGTCTGCACAGAGGTCAGTTTTGGCAATTATAAAATATGTGAGCAAATGTAGATTGCAAGAAATCGTTTTGGCTTTCATTCTCGTTGTGAATACCTATGACAAAACGATACTTAGACCCTGTACATCCCTACTTTTGTTCACAAGGTTCAAACATCAGAATTCTGCCAAGTGGCTCTTTCAGTCTGTGTGAGCTTAAAATGATTAAAATTCTGGTAAAGGCTCTGGACAAAGCCCTGGGTCAGCAATATTCCTTTCACTGAAGTCTGGAGTGGACAGATACAAACATTAGGGACGTGCTGGAGTGTTTACGATGTTCTCAGTTCTGAGAGCCACTGAAGGACAATTGCTGGAAAAGGCCTATAAACAATTCATAATAAACATATTCAAAACGAGCACTTTACTTTAAAATGATAAAATCACTGAATTGTTTGGAGTGCCCGCACTGATCCTCTGAAATTCTTCAGACATCCCCCTAGTGTGGCATGCTGTGAGGCTGGGTATAACTGGAGGGATATTTGAGCAGTTTGATTCCAGTTTTTTACCCTGGGCCAGCTGTTGGGAGCGAGTGAGTGGGCGGGTGGAGAGGAAACCTCCCCAATCCTTCTCTTCTTGTAGCCCAAGAAATTTCCTGTCTTGTTGGCCCTTCCATAACATTAACTATCACTCAGGGACATGCATATTGGCATTTCCTTCCAGGCTGCACAAATGACCTTGGGGGCTAAAAAGAAAATCAAAGGGACTCACAGTCTGGTGGTTGTTCCTCTACACACCATTCTCTTCATTGGGACCCGAAGGTAATGAGGAAAGGACACTTCACCCGTGTCTCCTAACTCCGGAATGGCAGCCATTTTTCAGGAACCCTTGGGAAGAGCCCACCTTCTCACTCTGTTGCCCTTTGGGCCTCCCTCACCCCTAACCTAGAAGGAGACACGTCTGTTCTCTTCTCCTATAGCGCTCTGTGCTGGTCTGCATCACGACGTATTAGTCTAACATACTGCAAACTGCAACATACTAATTGTTCGCTTACGTGTTGGTCTATCAAGAGACTGTACATGCCTTAGGGCGGGGACTTTGTCTCTGCATCCTTGCATTATCTGTTGAATAAGATAGGCAATAGTGAGAATGACCAAAGTCAAAACCGGGTGCTGGGCGCTTCGGGGAATCAGGGAATAAAATCTAGAAGTACATATGTGTATGTATATGTTTGAATGACATGGTTTCAGCCCTCTGGGAATTGTGTATAGAAGGAAGAAATAAGCTTATGTAAAATAAATCACAGTGAAAGTCTGTCATAAGTCTATACAGCCATTTCCAGTTGGCTTCTTGTGAGACCCAAAGCCCTTAACAGATGTGAAATCACTTTAAAAACTTAACATTTTTAGGCTGTCGATAATATTTTATAAATCGAATAATATAACTTTCAAAATCTCATCCTGTTTCTCTCAGAGACAGGAGATTTCAGTACCTGGAAATCCTGGGGACTCTAGTAGTAGAATTTTCTATCCCTTCAGAAGACCTAATATTTGGGGGAAAAAAATGTAACTTGACTAACCATACTAAGGCTGTCTTGCTTCTCTGTGGGTTTAATCTTGTCCACTTCAACCTGTAACTCACTTGATTTCTCTGCATGGCATTTCAACTAAACCTCTAAGTTTCCTTGCAGCTTTGAAATATGACTTATTTATTTGTATTTGCTTTATTTCTCTTGAGAGACAGATATACAGATATATAGATATATAGCCATAGTCATAACATATCACTCATAAATACTTTAGCAGACATTTCTGAGGAATAAGGCCATTCTGCTACATAATGACCCTTTCTTCATCATAACCAAGAAACATTGCCATATATTGTATAATATACAGGCCTTATTTAAGTTTCCCCTTTTTCCCAAAATTGACATACTGATCCAGGATCCAATCAAGATTCACACATTGTATTTTGTTGTTATATCATTTGGGTCTCTTTTACTATAGTAGAGTTCTCAGTTCTCTTGCCTTTGCTTTTTTTTAAAATGACATTTATCTTTCTGAAGAGGCCAGGGAGATTGTCTTCCAGGATATCCCACGGTCTTGCTTAGTATGATTGTTTCTTCATGACTGGACTCAGGCTAAACTTTTAGTAAGAATACCATCTAAGAGGGGCGCCTGGGTGGCGCAGTCGGTTAAGCGTCCGACTTCAACCAGGTCACGATCTCTCGGTCCGTGAGTTCGAGCCCCGCGTCAGGCTCTGGGCTGATGGCTCAGAGCCTGGAGCCTGTTTCCGATACTGTGTCTCCCTCTCTCTCTGCCCCTCCCCCGTTCATGCTCTGTCTCTCTCTGTCCCAAAAATAAATAAACGTTGGAAAAAAAAAATTTTAAGAATACCATCTAAGAATACTGTATAAGTGATATCATTCATAAGTGAAATAATTTTCAGGCGTTTTAATTATAAACATAGTTTAATACTAAAGCAGAAAATGTGTATAATAGAAAAGAAGGGAAGTTACCAATAATCCCGTTGTCCTAACTCACACAAGAACTTTCAATGTATTTCCAACCTTTCCCTATTATTCTTTTTAGCACACTTGTAATTATACTGCAGCTAAAACTTTGTATTCTGGTTGTTTTTGACATAGCATCACATCAAAGCACTTTCACTAAAAATAATGGCAGTGATAGTAACGATACTAACTACTCTTTATTGAGTACGTATCCAGTTGAAGACAGTATCAGTCACTCTCTATATACGATTTCTTTTAAGGTTTATGCCAATGTGTTGAAGTAAGTTCTTTTATTGTCAGCATTTTAGAAGAGAGGAAACTGAGACTCCATCCCACAACTGGTAAAAGGGGTAAAGGAGAGATTTGAACCCAAGGGTATGTGACTCCATCACATCATCTCTCTCCTATCGCTTTTATTGAAAGTGCTTTGTCTTATTCATTTCATGTAAACACACTTGTAGACACTATCTTCTTAGGCCTGCCTTGCTTTTCAGAATATTTCATAAGACCTGACTTTTTTGACCACCCCCTTTAAATTATGTGCACAGCCCCAGACTGACTTCAGAGACTTGTGCTTTCTATTTTTTCCCTAAGAATTTAAGCTAAACCAAATTTGGTTTCTCCAAAGTCTATTTTCATCCATCAAGAAGGCAATGTAATATATAGGTAAATGACAAAGTCATTGGGAGACTGAGTGAGCAAAATAAACCAAATGAGTCAAGTGCCAAGAGCCAAAGTCTCATGGGCTCCAGGGCACCTTGAGCTTTCCTGAAGATGGACAGGCTGTAGTAGGGTTCTGGGCCCCAGAGGCCCTTCTTCCATGGGTATTGCTCTTGACTGAAGCATGTCTGTGGGGCATCTGTCTTCTCTTTGGCTCCATTAGGAGACTCTGGAATTTAAGCTGTGTAAAAATCATCCTGTTGTTAAGGGCCTCTGATCTAAACATACCCCACTGATTAGAAATGTGTCTGATGTCAAAGCCCTGAGAAACACAAATCCTAATACTTCCAAATGCACTTTAATGTGGGTTAAATGTCTAGATTTGTCTCATAGCCTGCAGTGCCAGCTGGGGAAGGGGCAGCAGTAGCAGGACCCTTTGCCAGCCCAGCCTTGGGGACGGCTCTGAGCACAGCAGGGAGGAGCTGAATGCATTTCAACTGCAGCCAAGTTAGTGGTTTAAACTTCATAAACATGTCTTAAATGTTATGATTCTTATCTTTATGCTGTGGCTTTCCTACCTCAAAGGATAGCTATTAAAGAAAAAACGCAATTCAGCAAATAGTTCTAAGAACTTTGATCAAAAAAAAAAAGTTGATTAATCATTTTTGGTTACTTGTCTTTCTTTTGACCTTTTCCTTTAGACCCATCCCCATAACACAGTCAGGACGCTCAATCATTTACCCAAAGGGTTAAGAAAATATAACCTTTTTGTGATTAAAAATAAAAATGAAGTGAAGTGGAGTTCTCCATAGTTTTATAGTTTTACTTGATTCTGAGATTGAAAGTGGGGGTCAAGACTTAGCAGGGTTTCTCTTATGATAATTTTCTTACTTGAATACTGAGTATGGAGAATGAAGGAAAAAATCAAGAGATATGATTAACCCATGAAATTAGCTATATTTGGTCAAAGAATGTCCCAACTCTAGTAAGTTATTGTGTCACAGTGTTTGTAAAGAGTTTAAAGAGCCAGAGTATTAGGATCGATTATCTATTTGCCACAGTGATGCCACATAACAAACACAAAATTTCAGTGGCCTACAATAAATAATAAGCATTTATAGCTCCTGAATTTGGGACGATTGGCTAGACAGTAATGTTGATCTTGACTGTGCATGTTCACATATCTGGGGGTCAGTTGTCTATCTTGGCTGTCCTCGGCTGAGATGACTGGGGCAGTCTGGTTTTGCCTCACACACCTCTTGTTCTCTAGCAGACATATTCTCAAGAAAATGGCAAAGGTGCCAGAAAACAAGCCCCAATGTACAAGTTCATTTCAAGTCTTTGTGTCGCATCTGCTAAATGCCATGAGATAAAGGTATCCACATGGTTTAGCCTAGTCTCAGGAAATGGAGATTACCCTCATCCACAGTAGGAGGGAGCTTCAGAGTTATGTGGCAATGATATGGTTAAAGGAAGAGGTAAAAACATAGGCCCACAATTTCAATATACCATAGAGGTGATTCTATGCCCTGTAGGGTTTAGAGTCAATCTGAATTTTCTGCCAATAGCTATGTTTGTGCAGATCCAATCATGAGGCCAGGTGGTAAGAAAAGCAGTCACTTGGATGACTGGTTTCATAATCCAGAGTAGAAGAAATAACCTGGCACCGAAAGGTGGCCAGAAAGACTCAATATTATTAAGATGTCAGTCCTTCCCAAATTGATATGTGGATTCAAAGTAATCCCAATCAAAATACCAGCGAGCTGAGGGTTTTTTGTTTGCCAAGCTGGTTCTAAAACTTGTATGGGAAAGCAAAAACAACAAAGAAATAAAAAACTACACTCACAGACACACACAAAAAAACAAAAAACAAAAGAAAACAAAAAAACCAGAGGTAAAAACAATTTTGAAAAAGGACAAAGTTGACTTCAGAATTTGCTATAAAGCTACAGTAATCAGGAGTATGTCTACCTATAAAAGGATAAAATACAAACCAAACCAGTGGGATAGAATAATAGAATCCAAAAGAAATGCACAAATATGTGGCAACTTCATTCAAAATCTCCAAACGCTAAGAAACCAAGGAAATTCAATAAAGGACAGATGGTTTTTTAACAGATTGTGTTGAAATTTGGATACCTATGTAAAATCACAGGCCTCGATCCATATTTTGCAACATAATACAAAAACCAATTCAAGATGAAACTTAGACTCGTATAAGACCTAACATTATGAAATTCTAGAGGAAAATATAGGGAAAATGTCTTTGCAACCATGAGTAAGGCAAAAATTTCTTAACTGGGACACAAAAATGATTATTAAAACAATGGTAAGCAGGACTTCATCAAAACTAAAAAATTCTGCTCTTTGAAAGACACAAGAAAGGAAAACAAATAAGCAAGTCACAGACTGGGGGAAAATATTTCCAAAACACATTTATTATAAAATACTTGTATCCAGAATATATAAAGAATTTTGACAAATAATAATCAAAATAACCCAGTAAAAATGGGCAAAGGAATTGGACACTTCACCGAAGAAGATATATGGATGGCTAATGAACAAAGGAAAAGATGCTTAACATTATTACTCATTAAGGAAATGCGAATTACAGTCACAACAAAATACTAATACACATCTATTTGCTGACTAAAATTTAAACACTGTAAGATCAAGAATTGATTAAGAATGTAGAGCCATCAAAACTCTCATGCATGCCTTGTAGTAATGCAAAATGGTACAGAATTATGGAGAATATTTAACATTTCCTGATGGAGTTAAATGTCACTTACACAACTGAACATTTGAGTACTTAAGAGAAATGAAAACATGCTCCCCAAACCAGAAACAACCCAAATAACCACCACCTAGTGATCGGATAAATGAACTCTGTGCATTGATACAATAGACTGTGACTCAGAAATAAGGAGAAATGAACTAGTGATTAAGGTAACAACACAGATTGGGGAGCCTGGGTGGCTCAGTTGGTTAAGTGTTGGACTTCCTCTCAGGTCATGATCTCATGGTCCGTGAGTTGAAGAGTTCAAGCCATTAGCCCAGAGCCTGCTTTGGATCCTCAGTCTCCCTCTCTCTCTCTGTCCCTCCCCGGCTTGTGTGTGTGTGCGCGTGCACTTGTGCTTACACGCTCTCTATCTCTCAAATAAACGTTCTCTTAAAAAAAAAAAATAACATCATAGATGAACTCAAATGCATTGTGTGAAGTGAAAAAAAGTCAGACTTAAAAATCTACCTGCTCGGGGGCCCTGGGGGTGCTCAGTCGGTTGAGCATCCGACTTCGGCTGGGGTCACAATCTCACTGTTCCTGAGTTCGAGCCCCGCATCGGGCTCTGTGCTGACAGCTCAGAGCCTGGAGCCTGCTGCGGATTCTGTGTCTCCCTCTCCCCCGCCCCCCCCCACCCACTTTCACTCTGTCTGTATCTGTCTCTCTCTCAAAAATAAATAAACATTTAAAAAGACTTAAGAAAAAAATCTACCTGCTCTATTACTCTACTTAAATAACATGCTGTATGTAAAAGGAAGACCTGAGGGAGGAGGAGTGGCTGCCAGGATCTGCAGTGGGATGAGAGAACTTTCTGGGGCTGGAAATGTTCTGTATCTTGATCATGGTGGTGCTTACACAACTGTATGTGTTTTTCCGAATTTATAGAACTGTATACCAAAAGAGGGTGAGTTTTATGGTATGCAAATTACACCTCAATAAGCCTGACTTAAGAAGGGGGAGTTAGAGCCATGATACGTGAGCAGGTGCACAGTTGCACACTCAAATCCAGCCACCGAGAGAAGCCAGTATCTGCTCATCTTCCCTTAGCCTTTTCAGTCAATGACTATTGTCAGAAGACACATCTTGAACCATAAGCCTTAAGATTTTTAGTCCTCTTTGGCCCAGCTTCCATTTCTAGGAATTTATTCTAAGGAAAGAATCTTAAGTGATTTTTCTAGAAAGGAGTTATTGGCCACAAAGTTTACAATTCTAAAAAAATTGGAAATAACCATAATGTTCACCAGTCCTGCTGGTGATAGAGGAACTGAGGGTAGAAATATTAAATAAGCTTTGATGTATCCATGTAATGAAATGCTATCTTGCTGTAAAAGAATATTTGATGATATTAAAATGTGATCATTATATAGTAAGAATGTCAGATAACAAGGGTATTTATTTCCTTTTTGGAGATGATGAGAGAGAGCTTTGAAGACCAGAAGAGTCAATATGCCAAGATGCAAATGATTATTATTATCCAGTGGGAGTGAGATTATGGACAATTTTTTTCCCTAGGTTTTCTAAATCTCCTGTGATGAATATGTATTTCTTTGATACTAAGGGAAAAAATAACCTCACGAGTTATTTTTTAGAGGCATTCATAGATTTTTTAAAAGTTTATTTATTTTGAGAGAGAATGAGTGGGAGAGGGGAAGAGAAAGAGAGGATCCTAAGCAGGATCTACACTGTCAGCTCAGAGCCTGACACAGGGCTCCATCTCATGAACTGTAAGATCATGACCTGAGCCGAGATCAAGAGTCAGACGCTTACCCAACTGAGCCACCCGGTAAAAATGGGCAAAAAGAATTGGACACTTCATACTTCATAGATATTTTTTAAGCCAAGAATCAATCTCATTACACTTGGTCTTCAAGACTGTTTTAAAATCTGTGTAGCCTTTTTTGGGTCCAAACAGTTAACAAAGCTGGGCACCTGGGTGGCTCAGTTGGTTGAGTGTCTGACTTCAGCTCAGGTCATGATCTTACAGTTCATGAGATGGAACTTTGGGTTCCATCTTTGGATGGATTTGGATTTGTGCTTTGGATTCTGTGTCTCCCTCTCTCTCTGCCCCTCCTCCACTCACTCTCTGTCTCTCTCTCTCTCTCTTAAAAATAAACATTAAAAAAATAATAACAGTTACAAAGCTGAACCCCTTGTTGTGGTAACCATTTCATAATACATGCAGGTCAAGTAATTATGGGGTACACCTAAACTTACATAGTGCTGTTCATCAATTATAGCTCAATAAAACTGAAGGAAAAAAAATAGGCTAAGTATTTATTACCCAAACAAAACCTTGAATTCTAACGGCCAGCTGAGCTTCTAAGAAGCAGGAGGCATTTGCCCTTTAAGAATCTTTGAGCTCTGCCAGGGGTACCTGGGTGGCTCAGTCAGTTAAGCATCCAACTTCTGCTCAGGTCATGATCTTGTGGTCTGTGGGTTTGAGCCCTGTGTCAGGCTCTGTGCTGACAGCTCAGAGCCTGGAGCCTGCTTCAGATTCTGTGTCTCCCTCTCACTCTGCTCCTCCCCTGCCATGCTCTCTCTCTCTCTATCTCTCTCAAAACTAAATCAACATTAAAAAAAAAAAGAATCTTTGAGTTCTGCCATATGTCTGCTTCTGTCCAGGGAGAATATGAAGTCCTACTGAGAAAACCAGGCGCAAGAAGTTGGACTCATGAACCAAAGAGACTTCCATTGTGGT
Source organism: Prionailurus viverrinus (assembly GCF_022837055.1). Taxonomy (NCBI): domain Eukaryota; kingdom Metazoa; phylum Chordata; class Mammalia; order Carnivora; family Felidae; genus Prionailurus; species Prionailurus viverrinus. Next base: position 20,796,600 of record NC_062561.1, on the reverse strand, counting down.
AGGCAGCTGAAAAAGTATCTTTTTAAAACCTAATACTGAGATGTTATAGAAGTGTTATATTATTGAGCATTAAACAAGACTTCAAGAAACCCAGGAAAGACCTGTGAGACAATAGGCAAGATTCTCACCTCTCTGGGTTTTATCTCAAAGGTTAAAGAGTTGAACCAAGAAGTCTCTAAGAATCCACTGTCTTCCAATCTTCTGGGACTTTCTGGGATTTTGGGGGGTGAGTGAAACCCAGACCAGGGTGAATATCACTATTGCTTATAGAAGGGAATCTTGTCCACTTACAGGGGTTAATGAATATCAAAGATTTTGTGTTGACTGAAGGAGGAGGGAGATTATCCTTGTGTTTTATTTTCTGTGATGAAAGGAGAAATTGAGAGAATGGAAAGAGCAAGTTATCTATTTTTCCTGGGTTTTCTAAAAAACAATTTTATTGTTTTATTTTTAAATGTTTACTTTTGAGAGAGAAAGTGTGTGTGCGTGCATGTGCGCACGAGTGGTGTAGAGACAAAGAGAGGGAGACACAGAATCCAAACCAGACTCCAGGTTCCAAGATGTCAAGCACAGAGTCCCACACAGAGCTTGAACTCATGAACCACAAGATCATGGTCTAAGCTGAAGTCAGACGCTTAACTGAGTAAGCTATCTAGGTGTCCCTTTCCTGGGATTTATTACATACCACTAGTGACTATGTTGAGAGACAGGTTAAGGCCAGAAAATCACTGAGCTTGCTTCATGAGAGACTTTGAGACCACCTACCCTTTGTGCACACGTGGCCCTACTGTGGGATCCATGTGACCAAGAGCAATGCTGGGCAGAGAGGTACTATCCCCATTCTTCAGGGAGCTCAGCGCTCCTCTGACTCCTTGAGGACCAGTGGCTTTGGGGCCTTTGAGAGGCAGCAGCCTGGTGTGAACATTAGTATTTTCTTGATGGTCCCATCAGCAAAGCCAACAGTTTCACGGCATTTGAGGCTATCTAAGCTATGGACTTGAGCAAGGGGCTGTTGGAGCGGAAGAGGAAGATAATGGCAGAAAGTACGTGGAAAAAGTAATTGACAGGCACACGAGAACACATAAGGCACTCTTTGAGGTCTTCTAGAGGTAGGGAAGATTTTGTCTTATCCATGGATGGTAAGCGCCCATGATGCCTCTGGTGCAGCTGTTCGTATCAGTAAGTGGAACAAGTGCCCCCTCGCTGAGCTTCCAGCTCCCGTATCTTACCTTTTCCTCCGTCTCCCGTTAGAAAAGATATTCTCATGAAGCAGTTTCTCTGAAACTGGGTTCGGCCCATGTTGGCCCACGCTGATCATTCCACACCCCATCTGGAGTCAGAATCTCTGAGTTGATAGAGGACTTACTTACAGAGATTATTATAAGATGCTCCACACCAGACTGTATCCACCATCTGTAGTTCAGGCTTTATCCACAGAGGACTGACAGCAGCTCAGAGGGCTGCCTTTCGGGAACTTTTGCTCAAGTAAAGTCGCACGCTGAAGAGCAGAGACTAGTTAACTTTTTGAAATTACTAAAATACATCTCTCTCATTGACTAGAAGCCACCTAATGTGGTCGCTAATTCGCCATACAAGAAGGGCCTGGAAGAAACCACGACCCCTCCCAGATTCCTATGGTGAGAGTTTGGGGTGTCTAGTCGATGTGATTCCCATGCCACTGTAACCACCACCAATTTACCCTTAGTTGAAACTTGGCTTTGTGGCAGGTAATTGGTGACAGTACTAGGTGTGTATGGGGGAGGGATGCCTTATTTCCTAAACTTTCAGTTCCATTGGAAGCTGTGGTTATCCCCATGATGAATGCCCCCTCTCTCTAATGGAAAGTCAAGGTTGCAGGTTTTGTTTTCGGAGGACACCTTAGAAATTTGGGACAGAACACTATACCGTCTAGGGAAAAAAGAAAATGAGAGGGTGATTGGTCCAACCACCACCTTTCATTGATGAGTAAACGAGCCCTCAAGAGTTGGCATTTCTCAAAGCCAAACTGCCACTTTAGTCACAAGTGGTGCTGCTAATTAAGCCTCCCGATACTCAGTTTGGTGCCCCATTTTCCCTTGCTAGCTCCGGACCAAACTGAGTCTTTTGTAGAACACACATAATACAACACACACACACACACACACTCCAGAAAGGAAAATACAACACACCTACTGAATGGCTGTGACTGGTGGGGTAGAGACTTTGGAGACCAATCCTGGTCCTTTGGGTTTACATCTGACCCCACCGGTTTTATTCAAGTTGTTGGCCTGGTCTTAGAAAGAAGCATTTGCATTTGTGACCTCTAGATAGGCTAAAAGCTACAGGAGCCTGGAACTCAGGTTGAGCAAAGGGGAAAAATATGATCTGTTTATGGCTTCACTCTGGCAGTGCCTGTCCACTGAAGTGTGGCAAATTCTGGAAGGTGCTGGAAGTTGAACTAGCCAGGGCTGAGGGGAGATGAATGAGGCATTGACAGTATCCGTAATAGTTCACCCTGGCTCCACTCAAATCCACTCACACCCCATTTAAGTTCAATCTGTTTTGTCACTGATTCTTAAGGGAGTGGTTGTTTACATTTTAAAAAGGAAGAAAATTACAACAGAAGGGTCGGGACCTAGGCTATGATCCCTACACAGAACTTGTCCCTAGGTCATAATTGACATTGACGATACCAGACCTTCATGTCTGAGGGGTTTGAGGTTCCCAAGTAACTTTGCCTCAAGGACCCATAGAGACAAGCTGAATCTCATTCCAGAACAACCACCACATGGTTTCTGTAACTGTTCATTCAATCAGTACCACATATGGAAGCACCTGGAGACATTCCAGTAAATGTCTCTGAGATCTAGGAAGGCTCCCTCATGCCTCTATAATGTAGGGAGAAGTCTACCTCTTTGTGATAATAGTGTAACTTCTTTGCCTGCTACTCTACTGGCTTGATGAACCCAAAATGATGAGATAGCAGCCATCGCTTTAGGCCTTGTGTAATGCCCTCCTCCCAAAAGAGTGGCTGGGCCCCAGGCAGATCTCTCCATGCCCCAACTAGAAACCAGAACATTTAGTCTAACAGACCCTGGCACTGTGGGACAGAAAACAAATTTCCCCAGGTGAATCACAGCAAATGTCAGTATCAGGAAACACATTTGCACCCACCCCTTGGTTCTTGACCCCATGAATTCTTCCTATTGAGGGTATTATGATTTTTTTTAATTTTTTTTAACGTTTATTTTATTTTTGAGGCAGGGAAAGACAGCATGAATGGGGGAGGGTCAGAGAGAGAGGGAGACACAGAATCTGAAACAGGCTCCAGGCTCTGAGCTGTCAGCACAGAGCCCGACGTGGGGCTTGAACTCACGGACCGCGAGATCATGACCTGAGCCGAAGTCGGATGCCAAACCGACTGAGCCACCCAGGCGCCCCAAGGGTATTGTGATTTCAATGGCTGTTGATTCAGATGGTTTATTACATTTTGAATGGCAGCGCTGAAACCCTGCAGACGTCATCTTCAGGCTGGCACCTTAGTTGCACCTTTTAAACACCATTCTAGTTGTCTATCAGACTGGCAGCTTTGGGGTAATATATAATAGGAGCAAAGGATACAGTGGCCATGTGCCAATTGTTATACCTTCTTCCCTGGGAACTGGGTCCACTGGGTTAAGAATTAACACTTTTGTGTGGGTTCCCCAAAAAAGAGATACTGCGTGAGTGCTCAAATATCTTTCAAAAATGCTAGTGATACTACAAAACTCAGTCTACCCATATCCCATCCAAATCCATAATTGATGCTTCTCCCAGAAGCAGGTGCTGAGATACGTTTTTGAGTGCAAGTCATTTATTGTGAAGTCGACCCCAGGAAATACTGGTAAGGGAGTGGAGAAATGAAATGGGGACAAGTGTGTTAATAAAGGGAACACCGTCAAACAAGTTATGATAGTTATAAGCAGCTGGAGCTAAATACACTGAAGGAACCCTGTAGATCATTCAGGGCACACTTTTAAGAGTCCTCCCTTCCTAAGGGTGAGGCTGCTAGGGTACTGATCCACCAACTCGTATCTGTCATTGGTAGAGAAAAGGGTTGTTAACAACCCAGCACTTCCAGCTTCCCATGACTGTAAAGGGACAGAAAAAAAAAATGGGTTTCGGAGAAACCCCCCAGGCAAGAATCACAAGTTCTGGAAATTGGAAGTTGATCCAGAATGCACAGATATGGAAGAGGCTATGGTGCCCTGAAAGCTGACCGCTACATTGTAGAGGAATGATATCTGAGTAGCAATGAATAGTCAACAGTGAGTGACTAATATAAACCAGTGGCTACACTGTATCCCTTATGGACATGATCTCATGTGTTTCTCACAACACCTGTGATGTAGGAGCTACCTATTTCTAGCCTTGTTTTTTGAACAGAGAAACTGAGATTCTGAGATATTCAGTAACTTTCCCAAGGTCACTCAGCTAGTCAGTGGAGGTTCTGGGATTCAAAATCAGGCATTGGCCCCTCGTTCAGCACATGGAAGATGATGATGCAATTAACAGTAAGACACCGAAAGACACCGCGGATATAACTTTTCTTTAATAGAAAGAAATTGGACATCATGGAGGCAACTACAGAAAGCAGAAGACCACACGGCATGTTCTTGGTTGTGGGTACTGTTTTCCCACATGCTCTAGTCCTTGTGAGAACTCAGAGCTACAAGTAAGAGCAACTTTCTGGAATCAGGCCTTCGGCAGGCATGAAAGGCTATACTTTGCGTTTTCTCATGTTGTTCATAACCTCCTCCATCCACACCCCACCCTTACCCATCTGAGTGACTCAAAAGTCTCTAGCAACATGTTTACCCCAGCACATCACTGAGGATTGATGGTGAGATTGAATAAGTCTAATGTCAGTTTCCCACGTGTAGCATTGCTCAGCATGTCTTGATTTCAGGCATACTGGAGGTTCATCCTGCAAAGGGGAAAAAGAAGGAACTGGAGATAAATCTCCTGAAACAAAAAAAGCCTTAAGACGACACGGTAGGAACTACAAATACAAACATCTCAGAGGCCAGTCGAGTATCAGTAAAAGAAGCAACAATGCAGTAGGGAGTGGTGAGGACTGTGGTAGATAAGCAAGCACATTCCTTGTCTAAAAGCAGCCTTTGCTGCTCAACTTAGCAAATTATTACCATTCAGGAATGTAGGCTCATTGCTCCTAGAGTTTCCAAAGTTTGAAGAGAGTTGAAAATATGGATTTTTATTGGTAATTTCCCATTTTCAAATGTCAGCACCTAACTTATTATTTAAAATAACTACATATGCTAATTTGTGACCCTTGCCTCTACGGTTGTTGTTGCCGTTGTTGTTATTATTATCTTTAAGTAAACTCTACCCCTAATGTGGGGCTCGAACTCACAACCCCGAGATCAAGAGTTGCATGCTCTACTGCCTGAGCCAGCCAGGTGCCCCTGTGACCCTTGCCTTAATGTTTGGAAGTCTTACTGCCACAGAAAGTGGTGTTCTGCCTGGGTATGACCCTGAATAGCAGAAAGAGGACCAACAAGTAGAAATTATAGAAAAAAAAAAGGCCTTGGTGCAGAATAAGAAAGCCTTTTTTAATAATATTATTCAAAGATAGGATAGCCTGCTTTAAAGGGGGTGATCGCTCGTTTCAAGTGTCAATTGGGTGATCTCTCTGCCCCAACAGTATAAGGGAGATCGAGGCATCAGATTCATGGGGTTGGTCTTGACATTTTCCTTCCAATCCTGAGCTTCTCTGAATCGAAACCAGCTTCCATCATTAAGGTTTCAATTCAAGCTGGATTAGTCATTCCGAGAGAGCCCCTTGGTTTTCTCACTGTGTCATACACAAAAGCCATGTGTCTCTTCTTATCTATTCATGTAAGATGTTAGTGGGGTGTCTCCTCCAAAGGAGAATGTTTTTAAGGTTATTTATTACTATTTTATACTTCCTATCTCACGGGCTTGCCTTGCCCCGAGTTGGCCTACGTTTTCCACAACCCACCCAGAAAGGCTCAACTTGGCTTAGCTGAGGCTCTGCTGGCATTATTTTTTGTGGAAATAAATGAACACAGACTCTGATAATTTACACATGTTCAGAAGTAACCATAAGGAGAAACCAACACTTTCCTATATGTATAAAAACTGCTATAAATCTGGGGTCTGGGAATAAGCAGTTTCTTTTTCTCTGAGCACATATATTTACCACCATTGGTATTTTTTCCTACTCTTAGAAACATTGACTATACTACTACAACACTGAGACATGTGAACATTTAAACAAAAGTAATTTGACCAGTTACACCAGATATATCAATTTATTCAGTGACACAAATAAATCAAACATTTGGCTCTGGCCTCATATCTTCACGTTTGGCTTCCCAAGCATTCACAACACCAACGTCTGTTTTATTTTTGAGAGCAGCGTCTGGTCCTCATATATCCATCACTTTCAGTAGATCTTGACTTCAGTATGAAACCTGCCCATGTTCTCAGATCTACAAAGGACAGATTTTATCCATTATTCTGAAAATGCTTTCCCTTCCATAAGAAAACGCTTTCCCTTCCATGAAGAAGCAAAAAGCGGGGAAAAGAGAAAGAAAGAAAAGAAAAAGGAAAGACTGCTTTACATTAAAATTGCTTATTTTAGCCGTGAAGATAAGGCCTAGTCATTCTCGGGTCCTGAAATATTCTGGTTTGGAACATCTTTACTGCTTGGTTCTTGGCCCGGAGCCTCATCACGTTAAAGAATTGACTTGAACGTTCTGTTTTTCAAATTGTTTGTTTGCAAAGTCTCATCTGGGGAGTGGAACTAATATTATTATTAAGGACCTTTTATGTTCAGGGCTTGTGCCAGACATTTAACGTGTATTATCTCATGTAACCTTCACAACAATCCAGTGGGGTGAGCATTGTTGCTCCCATGAGATAGGAGACTCAGGGGTGTAAGGATCAGACCAGGGCCTAGAGCTCAGGTCAGCTAACTTCGGATTCACAGGTTTTCTTCAGCATCCCAGAAAAATGGGAAATCCATGACAAAATTATGCAATTCAAAGCTAAACTTCAAATCATTTATGAAACTATCCCCTTGAACCATAAATCTAGTTGCACATTAAACTAAATTCCTGAGAGACCTGAGTACAAACATCTGTTGATCAGCGTCAAAGTAATCTGTGAAATAGAAAGTGACCAAATCCTGGTATTACGGATTGCACTAGCTACTGACTTTGACTTTCAACTGTTAGATTGATCACTAGCAAATAATTTCTGGACCGTGTGCACCCATTGGTTCTGAGTAAACTTGGGGATTTTTCTTTTCCCTGATTTACACAAGCCTGTGTATGCTCTCTCTGGTAACCTATACAAGGGCTCCAAGTAGGCCCACCCTAAGGCTTATATCCCAAGTTCTGCGTTTATTTTCTCCTTGACGTCTAAGCAGTATGTTGAATCAGCATTTCCTTGGGAGCTTTTTCAGTGCTGTCAACGAAAAAGTTCTTAGAGTCGTGTTCAGTTCACCTTCCCCTGTTCCTTTCCCTTCCCTGGTTTAGTGCATTGAAAACTCCATTCGCATCAGCATTTATGCTGCATATAATATTGTTTTACTCTCATCCAACACGCACATTTGGATTTACTATTTTACTTGAACAGTTGGTGTTTACTGGCAGCAACAAGAACAAAATTTATAGCAGCAAATGGAAGCTGAACTTGCATGCTGGCTTTGCACTGGAGAACTGTGTGTTTGCCATCTCCTAATTGTGAAAACAATATGTCCAAGATTTTCCAGTCATCAGCATTCCAATGTAACGATTTCCATCTGCTCAAAGGAAAAAATTCAGATCCTCTATCTCCTTAAATGTATTTCTAGTCAAATGCAAAGGTAACTGGCTCAGGAGAATGTTGGAAGGCAGGAGAAATTCAGACTAAATACATTCTGAAAAGTGTGTGTAACATCCACTTAACTCGAGGATAATTTTCCTGAAGAGCAAACGGGGGTAGGGAGAGACTTTGCCACGATCCTCTTAATAGAAACAGCTCTAACTGGAGCAAGATGACAGGATTACTTTGAGGTGAGAGAGGATAAAGAAAGCAGGATGATTTGTGGGGCATTCCAATTGGAGGTAATAAGGAGTCAGAGATCCATAGAGACGAAGCAATTGGAGAATAATACCGAGGCAAGCGAGGCCAACAACGTGGTAATAAGAAGCGGTTTAACATCCCATCTTTTCCCATCTGGCATTAAGGATTTGGCACTGGTTGCTGAAATTTGAAACCCACGATGGCCCTCACACTCTTCCAGTGACCTCCCTCACTCATTAGCGTGGAGTCAGAGCTGAAAGAAACGTAGCATAATATTTCAAATGCTTGGTTTCATTTTTCCATATTCATTGATTCAACAAATATTTATTAGGCACTACACTGTATGTCAGGAATGGCGTTAGGTGCTGGGAATATGGATCATAAGCATCTCTTGGCTGTCTGTTACAAATAATTAAATGTGAAGCAGAAAATGCATAGAATGTTCCTACTTGGGGATGTTTCAGCTCATGCAACCCACAAGCAAAACTTTTCTACCTAAGAGGGAAACAGACCACAAGAGACTCCATGATAGAGAACAAACTGAGAGTTGATGGAGGGAGATGGGCACTAAGGGGGGCACTTGTGATGAGCACTGGGTGTTGTGTGTAAGGGGTGAATCACTGAATTCTACTCCTGAAACCAATATCGCGCTGTATGTTAACTAAAATTTAAATTTAAATAATGACTATTCTATTAATCCCTCATCCTTTGTATTCTTCTTTTTCTTTCTGAAATGAGTGCAGAAAGGAAACAGAATTCCAGCAATTACCATACAGCTGCATTTCACTGTATGGAATAAGTGAGTCCTTGGAAGGAAGACGAGTCATGGTAGGCATTCAGTGAGTAGGTAGCAACCGGCCAAACAGAGGGAGCTAGTTTCTTAGAGGCTTTGAAATCATAGCTCTAAAATGTTCTTTAAGGGCAGAAACATGGGGTGGAAACTGTAAGGAAGTTCCCTCCCCCCTGCCCCCCTCCTCAGAAACACATCAATCTGCAGGTGTGAAAAGGATCCACTCTACCCGGGCAGTAGGATCTCGCCGGTCCGCCCCCTGCCCTTACACAGACTGTGGGTTCTGTCACAAATCTGCCTCTCTGTCCATTGTTTCCCTCACCCCTGTGCTCTGTTGGAAATCCAAGAAATTTAAAATCATAAAACCCAGAGATGAAAGGGTCAACCATTGTACTTACTCAAGCTCCATAGTTCCAATTTATTCCATTCTTGCAGAGACTCTTCCAGAAGATGTGAGAATTACAGTTACCTGTGAGCCATTCATCACTCAGAACTGTCACGCACTAACTGTTCCTCATGCTGATGCCTCTAACCTGGGTCTTACCAAACCCCAAATCCAGGGCTAAAAGCATTGTTCCTTCTACACTAACTCATGTCTTGGGCAACTTTGCTTTTTTCTGACTTGTCTCTCTTCCCATCCTGGCAGTGAATTCTACCTCTGGGATCTCATCTCTCTCTCCTGTGACCCTTCTTTATCAGAGCAACCCCAGTCTATCCAACATATTTTAAGGATGCTAACCTGAAAGGGAAAACAACTCTGTTGGTATCTGCATGTTACAGGAAACTAAAATAAGCCCTTCCTGTTGTCTCGGTGTTCGCTGAGGCCCCAGTGCTGAGAACAAATGTGGATAAATGCCCAGCTATTCTAAAGAGATGTAATTTGTCAAGAGGTGACCAAAAAATGGTCCAGGAACACTTAGTCTTTTCCCCAATCTCAGATATATAAGGGGTGACCTATGAATTGAAGAGGAAAGCAAGGATTTCAGCAGAGGCAATATTTTTAGGCAGTTGAAATGTTTGTTCTCCTCCCCTTCCCATGTTTCCCCCTCGTCCCAAGCAAGTGAGAGGAAGCTTCAGAGACCCACTTGAAAAGATGACCTGTGTAGAGTGTATTAGTTTCCTACTGCTGCCATAGAAAACTACCACAAATTTAATGACGTAAAACAACAAATTTATTGTCTCAATGCTCTGTGGGTCAGAAAGCCAGTGGGCTCAGCTGATTTCTCTGTTCGAGCCTCACAAGGCTGAAATCAAGGTGTTGCTGGGCTGCCTTCCCTTCAGGAGGCTCTAAGGGAGAATCCATTTTCAGGCTCAGAGTTCAGTTCCCTTTGGCTGCTGCACTGAGGTCCCTGTTTCCTTGCTGCTTTTCAGCTGGGGACTGCCTTGGCTCCCAGTGGCCTCTCTCTGGTTCTTGCACACACCCCTCCACCACCCCACCCCTCTGCCACACACACACATATCTCGGAGCCAGCCAGAGCATGTGGAATCCTTCTCATGTTGCCATATCTTTATGATTTAGCCAAGAGATCCCCTCTGTTTTTATTTTTTATTATTTTTTTATTTTTTTTTAATTTTTTTTTCAACGTTTATTTATTTTTGGGACAGAGAGAGACAGAGCATGAACGGGGGAGGGACAGAGAGAGAGGGAGACACAGAATCGGAAACAGGCTCCAGGCTCTGAGCCACCAGCCCAGAGCCCGACGCGGGGCTCGAACTTACGGACCGCGAGATCGTTACCTGGCTGAAGTCGGACGCTTAACCGACTGCGCCACCCAGGCGCCCCTTATTATTTTTTTAAATATGAAATTTATTGTCAAATTGGTTTCCATACAACACCCAGTGCTCATCCCAACAGGTGCCCTCCTCAATACCCATCACCCACCCTCCCCTCCCTCCCACCCCCCATCAACCCTCAGTTTGTTCTCAGTTTTTAAGAGTCTCTTATATTTTGGTTCCCTCCCTCTCTAACCTCTTTTTTTTCCTCTTCCCCTCCCACATGGTCTTCTGTTAAGTTTCTCAGGATCCACATAAGAGTGAAAACACAGTCTCTGTCTTTCTCTGTATGACTTATTTCACTTAGCATAACATTCTCCAGTTCCATCCACGTTGCTACAAAAGGCCATATTTCATTCTTTCTCATTGCCACGTAGTATTCCATTGTGTATATAAACCACAATTTCTTTATCCATTCATCTGTTGATGGACATTTAGGCTCTTTCCATAATTTGGCTATTGTTGAAAGTGCTGCTATAAACATTGGTGTACAAGTGCCCCTATGCATCAGCACTCCTGTATCCCTTGGGTAAATTCCTAGCAGTACTATTGCTGGGTCATAGGGTAGATCTATTTTTAATGTTTTGAGGAACCTCCACACTGTTTTCCAGAGTGGCCGCACCAGTTTGCATTCCCATCAACAGTGCAAGAGGGTTTCCGTCTCTCCACATCCTCTCCAGCATCTATAGTCTCCTGATTTGTTCATTTTAGCCACTCTGACTGGCATGAGGTAGTATCTGTGTGGTTTTGATTTGTATTTCCCTGATGAGGAGCAACGTTGAGCATCTTTTCATGTGCCTGTTGGCCATGTGGATGTCTTCTTTAGAGAAGTGTCTATTCATGTTTTCTGCCCATTTCTTCACTGGATTATTTGTTTTTCGGGTATGGAGTTTGGTGAGCTCTTTATAGATTTTGGGTACTAGCCCTTTGTCCGATATGTCATTTGCAAATATCTTTTCCCATTCTGTTGGTTGTCTTTTAGTTTTGTTGATTCCCTTGTCTTTGGGGATGTGTCAAGTAAGAAATTGCTGTGGCTGAGTTCCGAGAGGTTTTTTCCTGCTTTCTCCTCTAGGGTTTTGATGGTTTCCTGTCTCACATTCATGTCCTTTACCCATTTTGAGTTTGCTGTTGTGAATGGTGTAAGAAAGTGATCTAGTTTCATCCTTCTGCATGTTGCTGTCCAGTTGTCCCAGCACCATTTGTTAAAGAGACTGTCTTTTGTCCATTGGATATTCTTTCCTGCTTTGTCAAAGATGAGTTGGCCACACTTTTGTGGGTCTAGTTCTGGGGTTTCTATTCTATTCCATTGGTCTACGTGTCTGTTTTTGTGCCAATACCATGCTGTCTTGATGATTACAGCTTTGTAGTAGAGGCTAAAGTCTGGGATTGTGATGCCTCCTGCTTTGGTCTTCTTCTTCAAAATTACTTTGGCTATTCGGGACCTTTTGTGGTTCCATACAAATTTGAGGATTGCTTGTTCTAGCTTTGAGAAGAATGCTGGTGCAATTTTGATTGGGATTGCATTGAGTGTGTAGATAGCTTTGGGTAGTGTTGACATTTTGACAATATTTATTCTTCCAATCCATGAACATGGAATGTCTTTCCATTTCTTTATATCTTCTTCAGTTTCCTTCATAAGCTTTCTATAGTTTTCAGCATACAGATCTTTTACATCCTTGGTTAGGTTTATTCCTAGGTATTTTATGCTTCTTGGTGCCATTGTGAATGGGATCAGTTTCTTTATTTGTCTTTCTGTTACTTCATTATTAGTGTATAAGAATGCAACTGATTTCTGTACATTGATTTTGTATCCTGCGACTTTGCTGAATTCATGTATCAGTTCTAGCAGACTTTTGGTGGAGTCTATTGGGTTTTCCATGTATAATATCATGTCATCTGCAAAAAGTGAAAGCTTGACTTCATCTTTGCCAATATTGATGCTTTTGATTTTCTTCTGTTGTCTGATTTCTGATGCTAGCACTTCCAACACTATATTGAACAACAGCGGTGAGAGTGGACATCACTGTCGTGTTCCTGATCTCAGGGGGAAAGCTCTCAGTTTTTCCCCATTGAGGATGATGTTAGCTGTGGGCTTTTCATAAATGGCTTTATGATGTTTAAGTATGTTCCTTCTATCCTGACTTTCTCGAGGGTTTTTATAAAAAAAATGATGCTGAATTTGGTCAAATGCTTTCTCTGCATTGATTGACAGGATCATATGGTTCTTTTCTTTCTTTTATTAATGTGATGTATCACATTGATTGATTTGCGAGTGTTAACCAGCCTCGCAGCCCAGGAATGAATCCCACTTGATCATGGTGTATAATTCTTTTTATATGCTGTTGAATTCGATTTGCTAGTATCTTATTGAGAATTTTTGCATCCATATTCATCAGGGAAATTGGCCTGTAGTTCTCTTTTTGCTGGGTCTCTGTCTGGTTTAGGAATCAAAGTAATGCTGGCTTCATAGAATGAGTCTGGAGGTTTTCCTTCCCTTTTTATTTTTTGGAACAGCTTGAGAAGGATAGGTATTATCTCTGCTTTAAATGTCTGGTAGAATTCCCCTGGGAAGCCATCTGGTTCTGGACTCTTTTTTTTTTTTTTTTTTTTTTTTTTTAAATTTTTTTTCAACGTTTATTTATTTTTGGGACAGAGAGAGACAGAGCATGAACGGGGGAGGGGCAGAGAGAGAGGGAGACACAGAATCGGAAACAGGTTCGAGGTTCTGAGCCATGAGCCCAGAGCCTGACGCGGGGCTCGACTCACGGACCGCGAGATCGTGACCTGGCTGAAGTCGGACACTTAACCGACTGCGCCACCCAGGCGCCCCTGGTTCTGGACTCTTATTTGTTGGGAGATTTTTGATAACTGATTCAATTTCTTCACTGGTTATGGGTCTGTTCAAGCTTTCTATTTCCTCCTGATTGAGTTTTGGAAGAGTGTGGGTGCTCAGGAATTTGTCTATTTCTTCCAGGTTGTCCAGTTTGTTGGCATATAATTTTTCATAGTATTCCCTGATAATTGCTTATATTTCTGAGGGATTGGTTGTAATAATTACATTTTCATTCATGATTTTTTCTATTTGGGTCATCTCCCTTTTCTTTTTGAGAAGCCTGGCTAGAGGTTTATCAATTTTGATTAGTTTTTCAAAAAATCAACTCTTGGTTTCATTGATATGCTCTACAGGTTTTTTTTTTAGATTCTATATTATTTATTTCTGCTCTGATCTTTATTATTTCTCTTTTTCTGCTGGGTTTGGGGTGTCTTTGCTGTTCTGCTTCTATTTCCTTTAGATGTGCTGTTAGATTTTGTATTTGGGATTTTTCTTGTTTCTTGAGATAGGCCTGGATTGAAATGCATTTTCCTCTCAGGACTGCCTTTGCTGCATCCCAAACCATTTGGATTGTTGTATTTTCATTTTCATTTGTTTCCATATATTTTTTAATTTCTTCTCTAATTGCCTGGTTGACCCACTCATTCTTTAGTAGGGTGTTCTTTAACCTCCATGCTTTTGGAGGTTTTCCAGGCTTTTTCCTGTGGTTGATTTCAAGCTTCATAGCATTATGGTCTGAAAGTATGCATGGTATAATCTCAATTCTTGAATACTTATGAAGGGCTGTTTTGTGACCCAGTATGTGATCAATCTTGGAGAATGTTCCATGTGCACTCGAGAAGAAAGTATATTCTGTTGCTTTGGGATGCAGAGTTCTAAATATATCTCTCAAGTCCATCTGATCCAATGTATCATTCAGGGTCCTTGTTTCTTTATTGATCCTGTGTCTAGATGATCTATCGATTGTTGTAAGTGGTGTATTAAAGTCCCCTGCAATTACCACATTCTTATCAATAAGGCTGCTTATGTTTGTGATTAATTGTTTTATATATTTGGGGACTCCTGTATTTGGTGCATAGACATTTATAATTGTTAGCTCTTCCTGATGGATAGACCCTGTAATTATTATATAATGCCCTTCTTCATCTCTTGTTACAGCCTTTAATTTAAAGTCTAGTTTGTCTGATATAAGTATGGCTACTCCAGCTTTCTTTTGACTTCCAGTAGCATGATAGATAGTTCTCCATCTCCTCACTTTCAATCTGAAGGTGTCCTCAGGTCTAAAATGAGTCTCTTGTAGACAGCAAATAGATGGGTCTTGTTTTTTAATCCATTCTGATACCCTATGTCTTTTGGTTGGAGCATTTAGTCCATTTACATTCAGTGTTATTATTGAAAGATATGGGTTTAGAGTCATTGTGATGTCTGTAGGTTTCATGCTTGTAGTGATGTCTCTGGTACTTGGTGGTCCTTGCAACCTTTCACTCACAGAATCCCCCTTAGGATCTCCTGTAGGGCTGGTTTAGTGGTGATGAATTCCTTCAGTTTTTGTTTGTTTGGGAAAACCTTTATCTCTCCTTCTATTCTGAATGACAGACTTGCTGGATAAAGGATTCTCGGCTGCATATTTTTTTCTGTTCATCACATTGAAAATTTCCTGCCCTTCCTTTCTGGCCTGCCAAGTTTCAGTAGATATATCCATCACTAGTCTTATCGGTCTCCCTTTATATGTTACAGCGTGTTTATCCCTAGCTGCTTTCAGAATTTACTCTTTATCCTTGTATTTTGCCAGTTTCACTATGATACGTCATGCAGAAGATCGATTCAAGTTATGTCTGAAGGGAGTTCTCTATGCCTCTTGGATTTCAATGCCTTTTTCCTTCCCCAGATCAGGGAACTTCTCAGCTATAATTTGTTCAAGTACACCTTCAGCCCCTTTCTCTCTCTCTTCCTCTTCAGAACTCCTATTATACAGATATTGTTCTGTTTCATTGCATTACTTAGTTCTCTAATTTTCCCCTCATACTCCTGGATTTTTCTTATCTCTCTTTTCTCAGCCTCCCCTTTTGCCATAATTTTATCTTCTAATTCACCTATTCTCTCCTCTGCCTCTTCAATCCGAGCTGTGGTCAACTCCATTTTATTTTGCACCTCATTTATAGCATTTTTTAGCTCCTCATGACTGTTTCTTAGTCCCTTGATCTCTGTAGCAATAGATTCTCTGCTGTCCTCTATACTTTTTTTAAGCCCAGCGATTAATTTTATGACTATTATTTTAAATTTATGTTCTGTTATATTGCTTAAATCGTTTTTGATCAATTTGTTAGCTGACGCTACTTCCTGGGGTTTCTTTTGAGGAGAATTCTTCCGTTTCATCATTTTGGATAGTCCCTGGAGTGGCGGGGAACTGCAGGGCACTTCCTCTGTGCCGTCTGGAGTAACTTGCGTTGGTGGGCGGGGCCGCAGTCAGACCTGATGTCTGCCCCTAGCCCACTGCTGGGGCCAGAGTCAGACTGGTGTGTACCTTATCTTCCCCTCTCCCAGGGGCAGGACTCACTGTGGAGTGGTGTGGCCTCTGTCTGGGCTACTTGCACACTGCCAGTCTTGTGGTACTGCTTCAATGGGATCTGGCGTATTAGCCAGGGTGGATCCGCGATGTGCACAGGGGTGGGAGGGGCAGGCTCAGCTCGCTTTGCCTTTGGTGGTCCACTTCGGGAGGGACCCTGCGGCACTGGGAGGGAGGCAGAGCTGTCGGAGGGATGGATCCGCAGAAGCACAGCATTGGGTGTTTGCGTGGTGCAAGCAAGTTCGGTGACGGGAACTGGTTCCCTTTGGGATTTTGGCTGGGGGATGGGAGAGGGAGCTGGTGCTGGCCAAGGCCTTTGTTCCCCCCCAAGCTGAGCTCTGTCCTCTGGGGCTCAACAACTCTCCATCCCGGTGTCCTCTCGCCCTCCCGCTCTCGGAGCAGAGCTGTTGACTTTATAACATTGCAGATGTTAAGTCCCGCTGGCTGTCAGAACACACTCTGTCTGGCCCCTCTGCTTTTGCAAGCCAGACTCAGGGGCTCTGCTTGGCCAGAGGGCTGCCCCTCTGCCCTGGCTCCCTCCCGCCAGTCCATGTAGTGCGCACGGCCTCTCTGCCCTTCCTACCCTCTTCTGTGGGCCTGTTCTCTATGCTTGGCTCTGGAGACTCTGTTCTGCTAGTCTTCTGGCAAAGAGGTTATTTAGGCAGTCTTTAACCAGTCTTTTGGTTATTTAGGCAGATGTGGGTGGAATCTAAGTGATCAGCAGGACACGGTGAGCCCAGTGTCCTCCTACACTGCCATCTTCTCCTGGATCCCGTTCCCTTCTGTTTTTAAAGGCTCATGTCATTATACTGAGCTCACCCTAATAATCCAGGATAATCTCCTCATCTCAAAATCTATAACTTTAATCACATCTGCAAAGCCCTTTTGCCATATAATATCAACTACTCATAGGTCCTAGGGATTAGAGTGTGGACATCTCTGGGAAGGCCCTTATTCAGCCTACCACACAGAGATTGGTGCCTGAAAAAGCCAGAGGATGAGAAGCTAGACAGAGCAGTCCGTGGCAGCTGAGTGACAAAGGGGAGGAGAGCTAGAGCAAGTTGCATTTCCACTGATGATACAGCTTGCTTCCTGTGAGGACACCAGGGAAGCAATCTGGACTTGGTTAGCTTTGAATGGGGTTTCACCCAAGAGGAGCACCAGGAGCCACAGGTAGTGCCCTGGTGGAACAAGTCTAGAAGTGGACGACCAGAAGCCAGGGGCTCAGAGGAAGTGGTGGTCGCCACCTGCAGGAGATGCCTGTGCTGGGAAACCACAGTGGGAATTCCCCAGTGCCCAGTGGAGGTATTTCTGAGAAACTCTGAGGGCACTTGATGTGAGAAAGCATCAGCCTTCAGACAACTCCACGCCCAGAAAACTCTCTCAGATTCCAACCGTGCCTTTCCTCCCTAGTGCTGTTCCGATGCTGTGGGATGCAAAGGCAGCGAGAGAACCAAGGAGAGTAGTAGCAAAGCAAGGTGGGGAGACATGAGCCTACACAGATTCTGTTTCCTCCCTGCAGGTCTGTGTCTGAGGCAGGTCCAAGCTAGGGGGTTAGAGGAAACTTTGACTTGAGTGAGCAATTGAAATTTCTGTATTAGAATGAACTGGACTTTGGAGAGCTCAAACCCAAAGTATTTGTTACTACATGAGACTGGCATTAAAGTTGTGGATCTGCCTAGGATTTCCAAAGTTCATCAGTCAGTTATAATAAAGAATTATATCGCTTTTGGCTTGCTCTTTTTTGTTTAGTAGACCAGACTTCATAAATTACCCAGCCCTTCCTAATCCTAAATTCTGATCATCAACAGATATCGCAGGGGAAAGGCTCTGCATCTCCATTAACAGGAACTTAGACACTTGTTGAGTTAAAATGTTTGGTTACAGCTTAATGATTGCAACTGCAAAGCCAGAATATTAAATTTTTATATGATAAATTATTTATGTGAAATAATGCCACGTTTCTGCCATTTTAAATAGTAAATTCTCTGAGAACTCACATGATAAAGAGTATTTTGACTGGTCAAGAAGCGCCACTATTTTTTGACCTATGATCCTTGAGTTACCCTTTCCATGATCTCACAGAGCATTAGACTAATTGTTCTAGAAGTGGGTCTTCTGCTAACTATATATACACGGAGAGATCATTTCACCTCTGTGAGCCTAGGTTTCTTCATGTGTAAAATGTTAACAGGAATGTCTGTCCTGCCCATCTCATAGTGTTGTCAGGAAAATCAAATGTCACAAGGGTCATGAGAACATATTTCTAAGTTGTAAACTGTATATATAATAAGGTATTATTAGTAATTAGACACATATTTCAAAACAGGTTATAAGTCTTTAAAGAAATCTGAGATTGCTTAATGGACTATTACTAGCTCATTGCTTAACAGTCCATGCTTGATAGACTATTTCTGAAAGGACACAAAACTGCCTTTAGGTAGAGATTCGGTGAAAGTGATGGGGAGGAGAAAGACTCATTTTTCACTCTGTTCCCTTTTATATCTTTTGAATTAATACCATATGTATGCATTATGTTAAACAAAATTCAACAATAATTTGAAAAATTGAAGAAAGAAGATATATTTATTCTTAATGATAATAAACTGAATATAATATAATCTTTCTGTAAAAAGGACTTTTTAGGATCTTTGATGCTTCGGGATTAAAGGAGATGGTTTAGTTTATGCAACTAGAGCAGAACTTGGCACATAGTAGGTGTTCAGCTAGTGGTAGTGTCCTTTCCCTTGAGGTCATTGTTATGGCTATCAAGTCCCAGTGGATACAAATACAAGGATATAGCTAATGGGGGATGTGGGATATTAGAGAGCTTATTAGATTTTACTGGGATGTTGGACACAGATGGTAACTGGGAACGCCAGCAAGTTGATGAATCATCTGGTAAACTGGTGGAAAAGGTGAGTGGAGCCAGAAACAGGCCAGAGAGGGCAAGGAAACAAACAGGTCCAGAGAAAGGCAACTACAGTCATTATATCATGTAACCTGCTTTTCAGTTGCTGATGTTTCCAGAACGTTAAGTGCATTTTGCAAATTGCAGTTATTCTGATTTTCATGGTAGTAAATGCTCATTAAATAACAAATAGCTTGAAATCTCATTAGACCGCGGAACATTTTTTTTTCAAATTTATGATTTTTCCTCATTTTATGGTGAGGAGCAGCGAGTCTATAAATCAGAACGCTTTATGGGAAGCTGTAACACCTAGCCCTAATGCCAAGACTGAGAATCTGATAGCATAGCTATTAAAAATTAAGACCCCTGAAAGACTGCATTTCTTGCTAACAGGAATGCCCAAAGCAGCCAGACACTATGTCTCCCTTCTTGTTTTAATGTAGTTTTATCAATTCTGCTATTGAGTTATAGAACAAACATCCAGAATGACCCTTAGAAAGCAGGCAAAGTGAAAACAAAACAAAACAGGGAAGAACTTGGCCATGGAGGACATTATTGGTATTGTTGAGATGACCATGGGGCACCTTAGAATCTCCTTGCTCAAAGTGTGGTTCCCAAAAAGCATCACTAGCATCACGTGGGGCATTGTTCTCAAAGCAGAATCTCAGACCCTCCCCCAAGACCTACCCAATCAGAACCTCTAGTTTCACATGATTTGTAGGTGATTTTTATGAACATCAAAATTTGAGAAGCACTGGTTTAAATGTACCGGTGTCCTTTAGGTAAAAAAATATGTTAATTGAAAGGTAGCATTCATTTTATCCCAGTAGGAAAAATGGCCGATTTTGGGTTGTTCCTTGAGAGTAAGTAATTAGTAAATAAATTTAGCTAAAAATATAACATGGAGGCACTTTTCCAGGCTTTGGGGCAGGAAATCGTTCCAGGGCCAGGGCAAAGGAAAGAAGGAAACAGATGGGAAAAGAAGAAGCTCAAAGTTGGAGGTTCTAAATCTTGGCAACCAATGGAACGTACAGTCTGTAGGGAATGTAGACTGAAGTCTCCCCGTTCTGGTGACCAGGTGAATGAGGAGACTATTCGTCGAAGAAGGGAATCTACTAACTAGGAAGATGCTAATGAAATGAAGTCCCCGTTTGCAACCTGAGACATTTAAAACCTACGATCTTTTCTTTTGGGGATCGTCTTTTCTTTGAAACAGTGATTCTGTTTGACACCATGGGTTGCTTTCACTGTTTTTCCCCTCCATGGACCTTTGATTTAAAAGACTTCACCATTTACTCTCCTTTTGTTAATTAAGAACATTGTCCCCACGTTTATTCATAAACATGCTATTGACCAGTGAGAGATAATGTGTGTTACCACTGGGGTTGCTATAATCCCAGACAAAAGAAAATAAACTTTACAATATAATTGGTATATGAAGTTTCCATATATATGGTTTTGATGAGGAAATAACTCAAGGGTTTACCATGAATGTGAAAGTGAAGAAGAATCTACTGCTGGCTTGAGTAAAAGTTCCCGGGGCTGTAGGGGAAGACGAACTGAGGAAGTGGTGAAGACGAAGTTAAGAAGTTTTATTCTTTCTTCCATGAGCGTGTCCAATTAAAGGCATCAGTGAAAGGAACTAGGAATGAACATATATACATGGGAATGCTCAGACCCATACCACTTAAGACAAATCACACAAACAGTAGATATCGACAATCAGCTGGTGACTCTTTATTTTGACACTTGGTAACAATACATTAATGGGACACAAATTCTGAAATATCACTTCCAATATGGAAGACCCTCATCATTCCAATTGTAGGAGACCAAGCTATAATCCATTACAACGAATATTTTCTCTTGGAAAGTCCCTATATAATCAACCAGACTCTCAGGACACTAGCTGGCTTTATGTTACATTTTTGGTGATTGAAGGAATTTGTTACAACAGATGACATTTCTGATAGTGGAAATGTACTGACATCGAACTGAAGTCTTAACCTCTCGAGTGATTTTCAGTTGGTAGGGGTGGCGAGCCTTCTTTAGCATTTAACTACACAGATCTTTAGTGAGGTTTCCAATTAACAAAAATCAAGAAAGTCTTTCTTCATAGGGTAACGTTTATAGATATGTAAACTAAATAAAGGAGCGCTCTGTGTTGGTAATTTTGGAGAATGATGGAGCAGCTGTTATGTGTGGATGATTATTTGGGCCCCAGCTTGAACAGAGAACCACTCTTTTTAAATTTGTGTTGCATGTTCAGGTCTAGGCGTAGTCACCTCAGTTTGAGTCATGCTTCTGGGTTTTCATGTGTTACAGTAACTGGGTGAATATGCTACCGTGGTTCCACATTAAGAGGAATTAATACGCGGTTGAGTTAGCAAGTTAGAACTGTTTCACATTAGACACAACTTTACAGCAGACAGTTTTATAAGGAGAATGGAATGGCATGGACACAGTCCCTTGAATTAAAATATCTGTTATATATACTCTGTGTCCCCTCGCAGCTTATGACAAACCTAAGGAAGCATGCTGGAACAAGCAGACCAGAAAATTAAATTCTGCTCCTTCTCACTTTGTGTTACTAGTAGGTGAGGCACAATTCAAAGTGTATTCAAAGATCTTTCTGTGTGTTTTCTGTTTCCTTCCTTGTCTTCTTTATAAGTCAGCCAAATTTGGTAAGATAGTTAGAAATGGCACTTTTGCAAACCTAATGACTAAACCAGGGAAAAATTGGGCTAGAGAAATCCTCTGAGGGAGTCAGGTCTAGTGCGGTGCCTGACATCTCAAGACCCCTGGGAATGAAATGTGATGATGTGTGTGAGAGCACCACTAAATGTAACCGGCAAGCTTGTGGAAAGGTACACATGGTTGTTTTTATGAGTGTGGCACTAGGCCATCCCAGATTATTGGAAGTTTGATTATTTATTTTTTTTAATCTCCTAGAAAGGAGCTTAACAAATTCTTAAAATAAATTCTATTCCCATATCCACTGTAAATGCATCCTCTAAATATATCAGATCATTTCATCATTCATTTATTTTAAAAATATTTATGTTTATTTAATTTTGAGAGAGAGAGAGACAGTGTGTGAGCGGGGGAAGGGAAGAGAGAGAGGGAGACACAGAATCCCAAGCAGGCTCCAGGCTCTGAGCTGTCAGCACAGAGCCTGACGCAGGGCTCCAACCCAGGGACCATGAGATCATGACCTGAGCTGAAGTTCAATGCTTAACTGACTGAGCCACCCAGGCACCCCCCTCATCATTTCTTAACAGAGACAGAAGAGATGATCACAGTCCTCTCTGTCATGACACCTACCTAATTGGACACAAGGAATTTTTTAAGATGAAGAAAAGGAACTTCCTAAAAAAGTTTAGAAAAAAACCTTGGCTGTTTACCACTTTCACACATTTGTATATTAAAGATCACGAGAAAGAAAGCAAAATACAAATTATAATCTGGGAAATGAGATTTGTAACTCATGACAGATAAAAAGATCATGTTACTTATTTGCTATATTTATTTTGTGGTATTTATATTACTACCAAAATGTCACTAAAATGAGGCTAAAGGAATAAAAATAATATAAAATTACCAAGAGAACAGAAGAAGAGGCAAGAGAAGACAAGGGATAATAACAAACGTTTGAAAGATAGAGAGCAGATGGAAAATTAGAGTGGGAAAATCTGAGCATCAAATATCTGCAAAGGAGATGCCAATGAGAAGTGAGCCAGTCCTTGAAAGGCAATACAAGAAAGTTCTTGGGAATGGGAAGTACCATCTTGGCTGGCATGGAAGGTAAAATATTTTACAACAAGAAAAAATGTAATAACCAATAATGGCTTTCAAAACTGCTAGGAAAGAAATACAAATTAAAAAAGGGATCAATATCAGAATACAAAGGCTTAAAATATAATATTCAGCATTTGTTCATTCATTCACCAAATATATATAGGATCTAAACTATATCCCTGATAGTTTTCCGGGTCTTCCACATAAAATAACAAATAAAATAGCATCCCACTGCAGCAAAGCAGATCCACAGTACAAGGCAATGAGTGGGCGGCCTGGCCCCAGCAGGCCTCTCTGGGGGGTGAAGGGAAAGACCAGCGGGATCTAAGCCTTCCTTTCTTTTTCATTCTTGGCTCAGGTGAGTTTCCCCTTTCAGCAATAAAGCGTATCATTCATCCCTTACTGTGTGACAATGTGGACTGTGTCCCAAACCCTGACACCCAGTGTGGGGGGTGAGCCAGATGGGACCGATTGTAGTGCATGGTGCCATGATTGAGCATTTTGAGTACGGTATTAGTAAGCTTATTCAAGAATAGGCTTTAATTAAAGGTAAGAAAATGGGAAGATAAACCTTTCATCTGAGTGAGAGGAGACAGAAAACAAATATGTCATATGTCAGGTAATTGTAGATGCTAGTTAAGGAAAGGGGATGGGATTCCTATTTTCCATGCTGTAGTCATGGAAGTCCTCTTCCTTCATGCAGAAGAGACCTGAGGAAGTGGGGAGATTACCCCACATCTCTCTGGGAGAAGAGCACTCCAGTCAGAAGAGATAGCAGGTGCAAAGACTCTGACCAGGAAGAGTGTTTGGCTTGTCCAAGAACAGGAAGAGGGCCCAGGTCACTGGAGCCATGTGATGTGGGGAAGAGTGGTAGGAAATGATATCAGAGAGGCAGCCAAAGGGCCAGGTCGTATACATCCTTACAGACCATGATAAAGACTTTGAATTTTATTCTGTGTGAGACCAGAAACATGAAGGGTGTTTTTGAAAAGGGATTGGTGGAATCTGTCTTGTGTGTGACAAGGATCACTGACTTCTGTTATGGGACATGGATTTGGGGGAGCAAGGACAAGAGCAGGGAGACCATTTTGGAGACTTGAAATAATCCAGGCAAAAGACCATGGTAAGGATTATAAAGTGATGGAGATTGTGAAGGAAGAAAGAAGTGGTTAGATGCTGGATGTCTTTTATTTATTTTTTAATGTTTATTTATTTATTTTGAGAGAGGCAGAGCATGAGCCAGGGAGGGACAGAGAGAGACAGAGAGCTAGAGAATCCCAAGCAGTCTCTGAGATATCAGTGCAGAAGAGTCCAATGGTGGGGCTCAGTCTCATGACCATGGGATCGTGACCTGAGCCGAGATCAGGAGTTGGATGCTTAACTGACTGAGCCACCCAGGTGCCCCATGGATATATTTTAGAGGTTGAGCAATAGGACCTCCCAATGGATTGGATGTGGTATGGAAGAGAAAGATTGGAGTCCAGGATAATCACAAGATTTTGGGTCTGAGCACCCGGAAGAATGGAGTTCCCATATATTCAGATAGGAAGACTATGGAAGGAATGTCTAAGGTTTATGTTGTTGTGGCTGTGGTTATGATCATGGTTGGGATTGTTATTGGGGGATGCAGATCAAGAGTTTGGTTTTGTATTAGTGAGTCTGAGATGCTTGTTAGACACCCAAGAAAAGATGCGGGGTAGGCAGTCTGGGATTCAGTAGATAAGTTAGGATTAGACAAAGCAATTTGCTTATTAGTAGCAGAAGATGCTTATTTTGAGCCATGGCACTAGATGAACTTACTTAAGAGTGAGAGCGAATTGAGGTCTGAACTTGTGGGCCCGCAGACACTTAGAGTTCCTACAAGTTAGGCATATGAAGAGGGTGTAGCTGAGAAGACTGGAAAGGACAAGCCAGTAGAATCAAGAATGAAGTCAGAGCCAACCAGAGAAGGAAAAGATACTGTTCCAAAGGCAAGGTGAAGAGTGTTCTGAGACAGAAGGAATGAACATCTGTGTCAAAAACTTCTAGTGGTTCAGATAAGATGGCGACCAGGATTTGACCACTGGACTGGCCAACGTGGAGGTCTTTGGAAGAGCGGGTTCACTGCAGTGATGGGGTAAGAAGCCTGATCACAGTAAGTTCAAGAAAAATATGAAGGGAGGAAGTAAAAATAGAAAGTAAAGACAACCAGTTGGAGGAGTGTTGCTAAGAAGGCCCATTGACATTTCTTTCACAGAGAAAGGAACATTTTAAATTATAAGGTACAGATGGCCAATCAATAGTTTTAATCAAAAGTTGGGGTGGAATATAGTCTATCATGAATTGAAGAAATAGCTTTAAATCATGCATTATCTTCAACAAACTAATAAAAAAACTAATGCAGTTCTGCACAGTATGATAGTCACTATCACTCTGCATCTATTTTTTTTCAAAATAATTATGAAAGCCCTAATTATTTTCCACCAGTGTCCTATTTGCTAGTTTATATTGTAAATTATCTTTGCTTTTTTCTGAATGCATGCCATACTTCTGTTTTATCCTTGGGGCTCCAAGGTGAAATCAGAATGGGATTTTTCCAATATTTTCAGTTTTTGTTAAAAAACCACTAGAGGGATGGTGGGAGCACACAGTATCACAGCTCCTCTTCCTCTGCTGCTGGTGAAATCTGGTAGGAAAAAAAGAAAAAGCAAAACAACAAAAACTTAAAGGACTGCCCTAATGGGACAAAAGTACATAGAAGGGAAATTTAGTATAGTGCAAGGTGAAGAGAGATGTTAAGTAAGAGTTGATTGCCTTGGGAATGATACTGGAGGTTCAATCAACCAGGATATGTTAGGCTTTGCTGCAATAATGAATAACCTCCAAATCTTAGCAGCTTATTTCACACTCATTCCTGCTGTATCCTGGGTTTATATAGAGGTGGGTTCTGCTCATCAGAATCACTCAGGAACCCAAACTGCCGGAGCAAGCATCATCTCCAACATTGCTGGTTGCCATGCCAGAAGAAAAGAGAGAGAAACTCTCATGGGTCCCATACCAGCAATTAGATGCCGTGGTATAGAAGTGATATACGTCATTTCTACTTGTAACCTATTGACTAGGGCTATTAATATGACCCTACTCACCCCACTCAGCAAAAAGGGGGTGCCTAAAGTCACCCTACCACATACCAAAAAAAAGAGAAGACCTGAAAATATTTTACAAATAGCACTAATATCTGCAACAGGGACGGTCTGAGCTGATGGGATGTATATGAGACTAAGTCTGTTTAACGTAATTCTCAATTCCCCCATTCGATACGCCCTTGAGCCTGGCGCCAGCATTGACCTACCCTGCCTCCAGTGCCTGCAACTGTGACGTCCATGCAAAGGGAAGCGAACTTGGAAGGCGGGATTCTGAGGGCCATCTTTATCCAGCCAGCTGCATGGGCTTAAGCAAATCACACAGCATCCACTAGGCTGTGATTAGCTGTGATTAGCTCCCTTACAAAATGGGGAAATCCCTCACATCTCTTCTTGCTCTACCCTGCTTTGATTCGAAGCGATATGCGCTCGTGGACCAGTTTGCCAGATTCTAGGGAGGGGGGAAAGCTGCGTACTACTCCAGATCCAAAGTTTGGTTTTGAGTGGGGGCTGCTGCCCTGAGGCTGGGGCCCCCAAACCCAGGTAGGAGCTGTCCCACGCCCCATCCCCCAGGCTTCTAAGTACAAAGGAATTAGCCACCTGTGAGATTCAGAGTAAAAAGTCAGCCCATGTAGCACAATTTAGTGTTTTTAGACTCTTAAAAAGCAGCAAAGAGAAGGGAATCTAACAGTGGTCAGAAGGGAGAGCAAGTGACGGGGCGGGGGTGGGGGGGCAGGGGAAGGAGGGTCTTCTGCTTAATCTACTCAGAGCTACTGGATCAGCTGCTGGAACTGATCCACCTAGACTGAATTGAACGGAGTTTGACTAATTTTTTATAGTTATTTTTATATATTGTTTCTATACTACATCAACCAGTAGATTTTATTTTATCGTATTTTTACCAAGTCAAACAATTGTTTTACCACCTCGGGAGGCAGCCCGTGAATATTCACAAGTAACCCTCGTCATTAAAGTGTTTGTCTAGGCCTGTGAGTTTAGGGTGGTTTGGGTTGGAAATGCATTCTTTTTCTCATTTATATGTATCATATACTTTGTAAGCATTTTTCTAGCATCGGGTATGTGCTAAGCATTATGTGAGGCCCCGGGGATACAAGATCAATACAGTGTAATTCCTGACTTCAAGGGGCCTGTTGTCTTACAGGAGAAGGAACTGGGAAGAATTGTCAACACGCATCCCCACAGCCAGGACTCTCCCCCACTCCTGTCCCGTGGCCTGCAATGAGGTGACACGGCCCTGCCACCCTCGTGGGTGCTGTTAAACATGTGAGGTCCCTAGCTCAGCCCAACCTCCCCACTGCTCAGCACTCTTTTTATTTGCCTCCTTTTACCATTCCCCTGGGCAACATTCCCATCCCTTTTCCTACTCTTCTAACACCCCCACCCACCTCCTCCTCGGTAGACAATCCACCTCTCCAACAGCTTTTCCAGAATCTAGCTGGGAACCAGCCAGTAGCAGCCTCAGTACTTTCCCCTTCCCTGTTTGTATATAGCAAAGGCTTCCATTTAACTAGAAAGACATGTTTTTTTACTTAAATTTCTCTTGAAAATACACAAGGGTTTAAATTAAGGGTAAAAATTGCGATTTCAAATCACAAACGTTTTTTTGCCAAAATCTGAAATGTTTGAAAAAATAGGTCAAGAGGCTTTCTTAAAGCGTCAGGTTTTCCCATCTGTGGTTAGATTTGTAGATCACATGTGAGGCCCTTTCATGTGTGGATGTCATCGTTCCAAGAGCCTGCTGGCTGTGCCTTTTATTTCTCCAAGCAAGGCTAGTGCACCATGGGGGTGCGCTGAGGACCTGTGAGTCTGGGCAGCAGTTTCTAATTAGGGCTGTGACCTTGACTATATTCCCTAACTCCCTGGGTCTCAGGAAACAGGGATGGCACCAGGCTAGCCCATAACTCAGCCTGGAAACTTCATGTCTCACGGCACACCGAGATTTTTGGATAACAGATGGACATTTCAATTATTCTGCCTTATCAGTAAAGAGGAAAGGCGTGGGAGGTGAAATTATCCATATCCTTACTTTTATAGGCAGAATCAAACACTGAACCATGTTTTACAGGGAGATGTTTTCAGCCCTGCATTCAGCATTCGAAACATCTGCCACAGATGCCCAGCAATGGGAACAAAATTTATGGGACACAATAGGAGGAAGACCTTCCTCCTCTGAGCTATAGAATGAAACGCTGTGCCCTCTGAGGGCAGGGATTGGAATTATCGTTGTGCTGAACACCATAACCCTATAAATTCTGTGATCTTTTCGTTGTTGCCCTTAATAGGCTAATATGTACCGTCATCTTCAGGAGATAAGAAGTTTTGTGTCCATGTGTGTATGTGCATGTGTGTGTAAGTGTCAGCACCAGGGTTTGTGAATTTCTGAAGATGGAGAGATTAAGAAATAATTCTGTGATATTCACACACGAGGTCTCGGTATTTTTTTCTTCTCTTTTTTAAAGTACGTATGTATGTGCATGCGTATGAGAGCTGAAGAATAACAAAACCTTCAACTAAATACTAAGTCAGCTTGAAAGAAATTCAGAACGAGGCCTGATTCCGCTTCTGCATGGAGTCACAGTATTTTCTTTTCCGCTGAGTTGTTCATCTGGGACACTGGGGTCATGGACACCCAGATGTTCTTGGGTTCCGCACGGGTGAAGAGCAGCTTAAATGTGCTTGCAGGATTCACCTATGAGGCCTGGGCTGTTGGTACCCCCAAGGGCTCCTGTTGTCTGTTGGTCTCACTCGCCTGGACCAGTCCTCTTTCATTCATCTGAAGAGGGTTTTTTTAATGTTTTGTTTTTGAGAGAGAGAGAGAGAGCAAGAGACTGAGCATTAGCCGGGGAGGAGCAGAGAGAAAGAGGGAGAGAGAATTCCAAGCAGGCTCCGCGCTGTCAGCACAGAGCCCAACGTGGGGCTGGAACCCACAAACCGTGAGATCATGACCTGAGCCAATGTTGGACGCTTAACGGAATGAGCCACCCAGGCATCCCCTCATTTGAAGAGATTTGAAGTTATCTTCCTGGCCTTCCTCCAGCTCCACCCCTGCCATGACCCCCCTTCCCCTCAAAAAAGTCAGAGCCATGCTATACCTTGGGCTCTAGTTCCCTAACCTGGCCACACTGGCCATGCCACTGTCTGGTTGACTCCCTCCCACTCTTCTTTCTTCTAGGACCAGGGGTCTTCTCCCTGCTTCAGGCTTTGCGGGCTCTGACTTACTGCAGTGTTCTTTCCACCAAGCTCCCATAGGTCTGTGATATGGCCTGGGATTCTGCATTTCTAGCAAGCTCCCAGGTGAGATTTTTGCAGTCTGGCCTGAGACCACACATTGAGAGCAAGCCTTAGAAGTACCCCTGGGGCTGCAGGTGTTGGTGCCTGGCCAGGCTGTCCCATTGGCCTCTAGGCAGCCCTGGTTACAGGCACACCTCTCAGGAGAAGGGAAGAGGCTAGTTCTTGGGGTGGAAAGGACTCACATTAGGCTGGGTTTTGGAAGGAAAAAAAACCCCAGAAAAATACAGCTTTTTCTAATTACAGATAAGAAACTAGTTATTTTAAAGAGAGAAAAGAAATGTAATAGACTAAAATTGCAGTTCCCTAGGTATAGCCTAAGAAATATTGGTCCTGTGAGATGTTAACAGCAGTTGTGAGCAAAAGAGTTTTCTATGCTCGCATGAGTCCTAGAATCTAGAATCTAAACACCCACCGGGTTAAACAAAGTTTAATAGGTTTCTTTCCTTTTCAGGGGCTTTTATAAGTTAATGTGCATTGTGGATCTCCGAAAAGGACATAAAACATGAACCATTCCCCCAAAGTATTTTCCAAGGAAATCCCTAGTTTTTTTCAGGGGGGCTAATAAGACTGAAGTCCATGAAGTTCCCTTTGGGAAAGGGCAGCATGGGGACCCAGTGTCAACGCCCTCAACCTTCTCACCTCATTCTCCTGCCCCAGAGATTATAAAATACAATAGTGTGTGTTTTCTCAGACTCATTTGCTGATGTGATAACGTAGTCATTTTTTTAAGATGTTCATGGGCCCATAAGCATTTGGCTATTGTTATTTAACTCTTTTAAACAAATGCCACACATTTCTTTTAAGTGCTGGGGCTGGAATGTGAAAATCCTGACATCTGTTCATCCCCACATTACAGCAAGACTGAAAGATAATTCCCTCCTCACTTTTTCCTCCCCTTACTACATAGTCAGAAGGGTTGAGAATGAGAGAAAGTAAGGGGCAGAGTGATGAGAATGGTGAAAGGAATACGTTTCTCTCATTGCATCACCGATAATTTAAAAAGCCTAGACATCTCAAAGTTAAATGTGTTTGAGTAAGCTTTAGAGTTTCTCTTTGAGATTCAAGAGTTTGTGTAGATATCAGGAAAATGTCGACTAAGTATACGCGGAGAGCAATGCCTCTTCCAGATTTTGCTGAGTGGTCTGCCTCCTGGTGAGTATTTAGTGGCAAGGAAAAGTGGAGATGTTCTTTGGAGAGTCTCTTCTCTCTCTCTCTCTCTCTCTCTCTCTCTCTCTCTCTCTCTCTCTCTCTCTTTTAGAGTGAGGCATGCATCTGGAATTCCTGTGGTTCTGTTGCAAGCAGACAGGGAGAGGCAATTCATATGGTCACAGCCACAACAGTATGCAGAGGGGGCATCCAGTTCGCTTAATGGGTACATTCTCTACCAAAATTCTGCTGTAATCCTTGGGGGAAATTACATAGAATAGATGGAGCAAATGAAGTGGGGTGTGTGTGTGTGTGTGTGTGTGTGTGTGTGTGTGTGTGAGGTGGTAGGTAGCTGGGACGAGAGATGGGTGGATTTATGAATTGAATAAAACAATAAATGCTATACTTAAAAATAGTAAAAGTGGAAAGTCATCCCTCCACTGTGATTGCATATTTCTTTCCCCCTGGGAGGGTGTTGGACATATCGGAGCTGGCAGGGGAGGGCCTGTATTGTGGAGGTTGCCTTGGCAACCGCAATAAGTGAGCTTTCCTCTAAAAACTTCACTGGCCCCAAAACAGGCCCAGGCAAGTCCACAATTCGGTGGCTTACGAGCACTTTCTTATTCTAAAACATTGCTACAACAATTGCTAAGAATCATAAGGAGAAGAAAGGGAGGCCATATCGTGCTTATCTTTTCTTCCTCCAGGACGTCGACACAAGGCGCTCTCAATTGCAAAGTCAATGTCCATCTCCCAAAATATGAAAGTAAGAAAAAAATTTTTTGCCAACTTGAACATGTAAGCTCTTAGGCATCTCAGTGAGCGAATTAAAACTCTATTTACAACATTTAATTTATTAATTTACATATGTGTAGAATAACTGCATAAAACTGAAAATAAAATTATATACACTCATTAATTTGGAAATATTGTTTTATTCTCCTCTGACATTTCATGAAACAATCTGATTTAAATGCATCATGTGTGTCGTGGCCTTCAGCAACTTTGCCATCACTGGAAACTCTTTTTGACTTTTTAACAGTTTTCCAAATCACATGATCTTCTCTGCCACCCACGCTTTGACAACACAGTTATTTGTAAGTCCAGATGTGATGCTATCACAGAAGACTTTATCCCAGACTGCCAATACCCACTTCCACAGTATTAGGACAGGTTTTCTTCTTATAAATCGTTATTTGTGGTTTAGTAATGGCATGACTGCTTATCGTATTGCCTTTTTAAAAAAGCTTATTTACAAAGACATAAGCGACTTGAAAGGATGAGGTTGAACGACCCAAAGGAAAGATGATTATACTCTGTTAAATTTGTTCGACTCCCTTTTATTAATTTAAATGTATTATATTAGATGACCTAACAAAATAGCTTCAGCAAAAACAAAACCACTCCCTGAGCGTGAGCCACACACTGCTTAAACATGTGCACAGTAAGGGTCTGAGTGTTTCAGATGAGGCTTCCTGAGAAGACACAGCTGTGGGCCAGGCAGAAGCAGCACCCCGTGGTCTGCTGAGGCTATTGAATGGTTTCCACTTTTCCACTTGTGTGTGTGTGTGTGTGTGTGTGTGTGTGTGTGTGTGTGTGTGTGTGTTAACCAGGTGATTAAGCAGCACACACACACGCACACACACACACACACACACACACACACACACACAGAAAATGGCCATCCTCTCATTTTCCCAGAGGGAATTACAAAGACAAGATCTTAACAACAGCATGTCATTATTTTAGATTAGTGGTTCTCAGCCCTGTCTGCACGTTAGAATCATCTAAAAAGCTGTTAAGAAACACTGATGATACCCAGGCCTCACCTCAGAGCAACTAAAGCAGAATCTCTGGGGTGGAGTCAGAGCATCAGAAGTTTTTCAAGTTCCACAGGCGATTCTAATTTATAGCCAGCTTGAGAACCAAAGTTTTAGATTATCAGACATAAACCAAATGTCCTCATATCTTGACCGAGATAGAACAAATGTCCTAATATCTCAAAGTAGGAAGTTGGGAAGTAGTCACCATGCTCTTCCGGGTTTCGGCAGATTTTCGGACGTTCTGCTTTATATGAATGCCTGGTTGGCCCCTTGTTTTTCCAGTCCGTGCTTCCATCCTTTCTTTGCCCCATCCTTTAAAACACCCTCCTCACCTGTACACTTAGAACACAACCAAGTTCTTCTGGGCTAATAGCACCACCCAGAGCTTGGTGCAGGGAATTAATTGCCCCACCAGCTTCCTTCCCACTCAATAGGGGGTGCACCCCCAACTCCTCAACTCTGCCCCCCCCCCGCCTGCCTACACTCACACACATATTTCCTATCTTGTATCTTCCAGTCTTTAGTTGATATCACTAGAGACGTTCTCTTTCTGATGTAACAACTTTCCTTCCACGCTTTTCTTCTAATAAAGTCCACATAACAAAAAATAATAATAGCTTTCTCTTTTTACCCTATATCCGTATCATACATTGTACTAGGCACTTCACATACCTATCATTTATGCCTCATGATGAATCTAGCTAAGACTCAATTTGCAGATAAGGATGTAAAGCTTAGAGAGAAAAAGTACTTGCCCAAGATTACCGAGGTAGCAAGGAGTAGATCTGGGATTCAAGTTCTGATGTATCTGACTAGAAGCTCTGATCTTTGCTATTGTCATACACTCAGTCTTCATTTACATGCACCTTATACAGTGATAGCCCCTTATGCTTGATTTACTGCTCTCTGTCACTGTCTTGAAATTGCTAATAATTTCTGAACAAGGAGCCCCACACTTTCA
The DNA here is from genome assembly GCF_022837055.1 of Prionailurus viverrinus. NCBI lineage: Eukaryota > Metazoa > Chordata > Mammalia > Carnivora > Felidae > Prionailurus > Prionailurus viverrinus. The sequence goes on along the minus strand of NC_062561.1, from coordinate 20,763,492 downwards.
TTTTGCACTGGGCCTCACAAATTCAGTAGCCAGTCCTGCTCACCGAGTCCTATCGAAAATAATGGCAAGTCACCCTATTTCCTTTGGTAACCCAAACCTACTCAAATAATGACCATTTAAGGAAATGTAGAATTCAACTTTAAAACAAATCTGTGAACTTGAAAATAGATCAAAATTACCTAATCTGAAGAACAGAGAGAAAAAAAGACAAAAGAAAAAATGAAGAACAACAATAGAAGAGCAGTGACAATGTCTCAGGGACCTGTGGTCCAGTCAAAAGTTCCAGAAGGAGAGAAGAGAAAGAAGTAGAAGAGTTACTTGAAGGAACAATGTGCAAAACTGCCTAAAATTTGGTAGAAGACACACACTCACAGCTGAAGCTTAATAAACTCCACACAAGGTAAGTATAAAGAATACCACATTCCTCTCTACAAGAGAGAAACTTTATATCTAAAGATGAGAAATTGAAAGTAAGTGGATAGGAAAATATATAACATGCAAACAGCAAAACTGAGAAAGCTGAAGTAGCTATATTAATATCAGATGAAGTAGGCTTTGAGACAAAGACAGTTGCCAAAGCAAAGAGAGACATTTCATGATGAAAAAATATCCAATTCATCAGTAAGATTTTTAGTTATGAGTATGTATCTGTCTAAATAACAGAGCTTCAAAATTCATGGAACAATATTGACAGATGTGAATGGAAAAAAAATCCCATGAGCCTTGTTGGAGAATTTAACATCCCTTTCTCAGACACTGATAGACCAATCAGACAAAACAGTTTAGTATAGACATAAACGATATGAATAACATTAACTAATTGATATTTATAGAGCACTTCACTTAGAATAGTCATTCCTTTTAAGAGCACGTGTTCACCAAGAAAGACAATCTCGTTGGTCATAAAAGAAGTCTCAATAAATAGTATTAAAATCATTCAGAATATATCATTTAATTACTATGAAATTAAATTAGAAATTAGTAACAATAAGATATCTAGAACACTTCAAATTTAATTGGAAGTTAAGACGCTTGTAAGTAATTTAGGTATCAGAATATTATAAGAGAAGTTAAAAATATCTAAAACTGAATGAAAATAAAGATATATTAATATTTGTGAAGTGCATCTAAAGCAGTTCTTAGAGGAAAATTTATAGCTTTAAATATTTATATTACCAAAGAATGGTCTACACTTGATGACATAAGAGTCTACTCCAAGAAGATAGAAAAGGAGAGAGAACAAACTCAAAATAAGTAGCAGAAAGGAAATAATAAAGATCAGAAATTAGTAAACAGACAATAGAAAAATTGAACAAAACCAAAAATTGGGAAAGACCATCAAGATTGATAAACTCCTAGTTAAACTGAGGAGGAGGGAGAAGAGAGAAAGAAGGAGAAAAGAGGTGGAGAACACAAATTATTAATATCACAAATGAAGTAGGGATTATCACTACAGATTCTATAGCTACCAAATGGATAATAAGAACAAATTTTTACACCAAATTTAACAACTTAGATAAGGTGGAAAAATTTCTTTAAAAATAAAACTTACCAAATATGACATAAATTGAAACTGAATTTTGAATAGGCTAATATCCAGTTTAAGATTAAAAATTGTTATTAAAAATATTCTCACAAAGAATATTTCAGGGCCAATGGTTTAGCTGGAAAATTCTATTGGACATTTAACGGATGGCAGAAAAACTTCAACTTGACATACAATCTCAGAAAATAGAGGAGAGATCACTTCCCAGTTCATTTTATGAAGCCAGGGAAACTTTAATACAAAAATCTGTCAAAAACATTTCAAAAATAACTACTAAACCAATATTCCGCATGCACATAAAGCAATAATATTTAATAAAACATTAACAAATTGAAATTGTGAAAATACCAAAACAATAATACATTTTGACCAAAAAGGGCTTATCTTAGAAATTCATGGTTACTTTAACACTCAAAATTTAATCAGTGTAATTCACTACAATAACAGAATAAAGGAGAAAACCCATATGATGAATTCAATAGATGCAAAAAAAATTTTCATAAGATTTAACATTCTCAATCATGATAAAAATTCTCATCAAACTATATTGGAACTTCCGCGATTTGATAAAATTCTTTTAAAAACTACAGCTAAAATCATAATGGTGAAATCATTGTTTTTTTCCTAATATCAAGAATAAGGAAATAGAGTCAGCCTGAGGATACTTTCCTTTGTGCTATTTCCCTTCTGGTCAAGCATAAGCCCCAGTAAAAGTCTTGCCTAGAAAAAAATAAATAAGGAAATAATGCCCCCTTCTCACAACTTCTATTTAACATTGTACTGGAGTTCCTAGTCAGTGAAATAAGATAAGAGAAAGAAAAATAAGGCATAAAAATTAGAAAGGCAGTGGTAAAACTGTGTCTATTTGCAGATGCTATGGTTGTTTATATAGAAAACTCCAAGGAATCTAAAAAATGACTACTAGAACCAATAAATTAACATGTCTTCAGGATAAAAGGCTAAATGTACAAAAATGTGCAAAAGTCAGTTGTGTTCTTTTAAACGAGCAGCAAACCTTTAGAAAATAAAAACCATTCCATTTGCAATAACATGAAAAACACTTGGGAATAAATTTGACAAAAAATTGCTATAAGACCATAGTTTAGAGCTATAAATATCCCTAAGATAGAGACTAAGTAGAGAAATATGCCATATTTAAGTGTTGGGAAATTCAATATTAAATTGTTAATTCTCCCCAAATGGATCTATAGATTGAGTGCAACCCCACTCAACTCCAGCAAGATTTGTTGTAGAAAACAACAGACATATTCTAAAACTTATGCGGAAATACTAAGTATCTGGAATATCCAAAGACCTCTTTTAAAGGAAGGACAAAATTAGAAGATTTAAACTAATCAACTTTAAGATTACCAAAAAGCTACTATGGGACTAGCATGAGGATTGACAAATAGATATATGTAACAAAATGGAGAGCTTATGTGCCCAATACTGTTCAATAAACATTTCAAAGCAATCACTGGGGAAATGGAAGTCTGTCACAAATGGTGCTGGAATTATGGGATATCTACAAGGAAGGAGAAGGGAAAAAGAACCTCCACCTCTGCTCACACACAAAAATTAGAGATAGTCATAAACAAAACTGAAACCATAAAGCTTTTTGAAACAAACATACGAGAATAACTTTATGACGAGAGTGGCCAAAGATTTCTAAGATAAAGCAAAAAAAAAAAGCATTAGCTATTAAAGACAAAATTGATTAAACTTCGTCAGAATTAAAAGTTATGTTCCTTTGAAAGAAACCATTTAAAAATCCTTTAAAAATGAATAGGAAGGCCACATCCTGGCAGGAAATGTTTTCTTTAAAAAAAAAATAATAATTCATTGTCAAATTGGCTTCCCTACAACACCTATTGCTCATCCCAACAAGTACCCTCCTCAATGCCCGTCACTCATTTTCTCCTCTCCCCCACTCCTCCATCCACCCTCAGTTTGTTCTCTGTATTTAAGAGTCTCTTGCAGTTTGCCTCCCTCCCTCTCTGTTTGTCACTATTTTTTCCCCTTTCCTTCCACCATGGACTTGGCGTTAAGTTTCTCAAGATCTACTTATGAGTGAAAACATGGTATCTATCTGTCCTTCTCTGATTGACTTATTTCACATAATATCTTCAGGTTCTATCAACATTGTTGCAAATGGCAGGATTTCATTCTTTCTCATCGCCAAGTAGTGTTCCATTGTATATATAAACTACATCTTCTTTATCCATTCATCAGTTGATGGACATTTAGGCTCTTTCCATAATTTGGCTACTGTTGAAAGCGCTGCTATAAACATTGGGGTACATGTGCCCCTATGCATCAGCACTCCTGTATCCCTTGAGTAAATTCCTAGCAGTGCTATTGCTGGGTCATAGGGTAGATCTATTTTTAATTTTTTGAGGAACCTCCACACGGTTTTCCAGAGTGGCTGCACCAGTTTGCATTCCTACCAACAGTACAAGAGGGTTCCCATTTCTCCACATCCTCGCCAGCATCTGTTGTTTCCTGAGTTGTTCATTTTAGCCACTCTGACCAGTGTGAGGTGATATCTCAGTGTGGCTTTGATTTGTATTTCCCTGATGATGTGTGACATTGAGCATCTTTTCACGTGTCTGTTGGCCATTTGTATGTCTTCTTTGGAAAAATGTCTATTCATGTCTTCTGCCCATTTCTTCGCTGGATTATTTGTTTCTCGGGTGTAGATTTGACGAAGAATTGATATACAGGAAATGTATCTATCTCCTACAACACAGTAGTAAAGGAGACAAACAACCTAGTAAAAATGCATAACCGCTTTGCACAGACACCAAACAGAAGATATATGAAAGACCAATAAGAACGTGAAAAAGTGTTCAATATCGTTAATCATTAGGGAAATTCAAATTGAAACCACAACCACTGCAAACTCAATTAGAATGACTCAAATTAAAAAAGAAAACACCCTGAAAACAGCAAATATAGGCAAGAGTATAAGTGGTTGGTACTTTCATATATTGTTGATGAGATGGTAAAAAGATGCAAAGAAGGGAGTGCCTGGGTGGTGCAGTTGGTTAAGCATCAAGTCTTGGTCTTGGCTTAGGTCATCTTCTTGTGGTTTGTGAGTTCAAGCCCCGCATCAGGCTCTGCGCTGATGGTGTGTATCCTGCTTGGGGTTCTGTCTCTCCTTCTCTCTGAGCTTTCCCTGCTTGTGTTCTCTCTCTCTCTCAAAATAAATAAATAAACTTTTAAAAAAAAGATGCAAAGAGTTATAACCACTTTGAAAAAAGTGTTGCAGTTTCTGATAAACCAAAAATCATATACCTACCCTGCAACCATTAATTCTACTTGTAGGCATTTTCCCAAGAAAAATGAAAACATAAATTCACAAAACACCTTGTACACAAAAGTTAATCTCAATTGTCATAAGCGTAACCCAGAAAACAACCTAGGTGTCCATCAGTGGGACGGAGGATGAATTGTGGTATATTCATACAAAAGAATACCACGGAACAACTAAGAAGGAAAATCTACAGATAAATGCAACAATGTGGTTGAATCTGAAACATATTATGTTGAGAGAAAAAAACCTTATACAAGACTATATATCCTACAATTCCATTTATGTGAAGTTCTAGAATAGGCAAAACTAATCTGTTGTGAAGGAAATCAGAACAGAGGTTTCCTCTGGAGAGATGAGGAGGAAGATTGCCTGGGAAGGGGCATAAGAGCACTTATTGGGATAATGGTCATTTTCTGTATCTTAGTGGTGTTTTGGGTTACACAGGTGTATGCAATTGTCAAAACTAATCAAATGTATTCTAAGGGGTTCAAGTCAGTGTAGGAAGACCCTGAACGCACCTTCTGTTGCAACATAACAACTCTACAGCTACATATGGGATAATTCCATCTGAAAAAGTTCTCAAAACTAAAATAGTGCCTCTACAACAAATGACAAAAGGGTCACATTAAGAAGGGCAGGAGGGGCAGAGAGAGGCTCTTGCCAAAACCCCTCACCCCAGCCACAGGGACCCACAACTGGGAGATATCTCAAAACTATGGAGTTTTTCTTGAGGAGTGGGGAGTTTGTGCTCCGTAATGGACAGTGCAACACTTGGGTTCTGCACCAGAGACAGCCCCCAAAACCAAACTAGCAGGAATTATGTCCAGACGAACCATAGAACTGTAAGGAACAAAGAATCCACTCTTAAGGGCTCACACAGAGACTCACTTGCCCCAGGACTTAGCACAAAAAAAGCAGTTTGAAGCACCTAGACCTTACATGTAGGAGACCTGCTTACTGAACTTACAGTGACTACTGTAAAGGAAGGAACTTAGTGGGACTCTCTATGGATAGAAGGCTAGCAGTTACCATTTCTGTAATCTCATTCCTAGATTGCACTTCTGCGCCCCACAGGTCATCTTTTATATAAGACCACTCCTTCAAGACTGGGACAGGTAGCTATTTCACCCAGTACTTAGAAACAAATCAGAAAATCAGCAAAATGGGAAAACAGGAATATGTTTCAAATGAAAAAAAAAAGACAAAACCTCAGAAAAACTCTGATATACACAGAAGTAATCTGCCTGATAAAGAGTTTAAAGTAATGGTCATAAAGATGCTTATCCAACTCAGGAGAAGAATGGATGAACACAATGAGAACTTCAATGAAGATGTAGAAAATATAAGAAAGTATCAAAAAGAAGTCATAGAGCTGAAGAATGCAATAGCTGAATTGAAAAATACACTAGAGGGATTCAACAGCAGACTTAATGAAGTAGAACAGATCAGTGAGCTAGAAGAAAAAATCAATGGAATTCAACCAGACAGAGCAGAGACTTTAATACCCCATTTACATCAATGGATAGATCACCCAGACAGAAAATCAATAAGGAAACATCAACCTTAAACAACACATTACACCAGATAGGACTTAACAGACATTAACGAAACATTCCATTGAGAAGCAACCAAACACATTCTACTCAAGGGCACATGGAACATTCTCCAACACAGATCACATTAGGCCACAGAACAAATTTCAATAAATTAAAGAAGATTGGAGTCATATAAAACATCTTTTCTGAGCATAATTATACAAAACTAAAAAACCAATCACAAAAAGAAAACTGGAAAAAAACACAAAAACATGGAAATTAAACAACATGCTACCGAACAACCAATGGGTCATCAAAGAAATCAGAAGAGAAATAAAAAAATACATATCTAGAGGCAAGTGGAAACAAAAATACAGCATACCAGAATCTATAGGATGCAGTAAATACAGTTATAAGAGGGAAGTTCATAGCAATATAGGTCTCACATAAGAAATAAGAGAAATCTCAAATAATCTAACGTTACACCTAAAGGAACTAGAAAAAGAACAAATGAAACCTAATGTTACTAGAAGGAAGGAAATAATAAAAATCAGAGCTGAAATAAATGAAATAGAGCCTAAAAAGACAATATAAAAGATCAATGAAACTAAGAGCCGGCTCCGAGAAAAGATAAACAAAACAGACAAACCTTCAGCTAGACTCACTAAGAAAAAAGAGAGGGCTCAGATAAAGACAATCAGAAATGAAAGAGAAGTCTCAACTGATATCACAGAAATACAACATATCATATGAAACTACTATGAACAAGTATATGCCAGCAAACTTGACCACCTAGAGGAAATGGATAAATTCCTAGAGACATGCAATCTTCCAAGACTGAATCATGAGGAAATAGAAAATCTGAATAGACAATTACTAGTGAGGACATTGAATCAGAAATAAAAAACCTCCCAACAAATAAAAGTCCAATACCAGGTAGCTTCACTGATTAATTCTACAAAACATTCAAAGATTTAATATTTATCCTTCTCAAACTCTTTGAAAAAATTGAAGAGGAGGGAATGCTTCCAAGCTCATTTTTCAAGAAAAGCATTACCCTGCAACTAAAATCTGACAAAGACACTGCAAAACAAAATAGCAGAAAACAAACCTAAAAACAAACAAAAAAACTACAGGCCAATATCCCTGATGAATATTGATGCAAAAATTCTCAACAAAATATTAGCAAACCAAATTCAATAAAAGGATCATACGTCATAAAGGGATTTATTCCAGAGATGCAAGGATAGTTCGACATCTGCAAATCAGTCAGTCTGATATACCACGTTAGCAAAATGAAAGATAACAATCATATGATCATCTCAATTAATGCAGAAAAAGCATTTGACAAATTCAACACCCATTTATGGTAAAAACTCTCAACACAATGGGTACACAGGGAATGTACCTCAATGTAATAAAGGTCATGTATGAAAAACCCACAGCTAATATCATACTCAATGGTGAAAAGCTGAAAATGTTTCCTGTAAGATCAGGAACAAGATAAAGTTGCCCACTACCCACACTTTTATTCAACAAAGTATTGAAAGTCTCAGCCACAACAATTGGCCAAGAAAAATAAAGAAAAGTCATCCAAATTGGAAAGAAAGAAATAAAATTATCACTATTTGTAGATGACATGATACTATACATAGCAAACCCAAAAGACTCCACCAGAAAACCGTTAAAACTAATAAATTCAGTAAAAGTGAAGGATACAAAAACAATAGACAAAAATTTATTGTACTTTCATACACTAATAACAAACTATCTGAAAGAGAAATCAAGAAAACAATCCCATTTACAATAGCATCAAAAAGAGTAAAATAACTAGGAATAAATTTAACCAAGGATATCAAAGACCTACACTCTGAAAACTATAAAACCCTGATTGAAGAAGTTGAAGGACACACAAATAATGGAAAGATATTCCATGCTCATGGATTGGAAGAATTAATATTGTTAAAATGTCTGTACTACCCAAAGCAATCTACAGATTCACTGCAATCCCTATCAAAATTCCAATGGCATTTTTCACAGAACTACAACAAATAATTCTGAAATTTGTATGGAATCACAATATACCCCAAAGAAAGCAATCTTGAGAAAGAAGAACAAAGCCAGAGGTACCATACTCCTTAACTGCAAATCTACAATAATCAAAACAGTATGGTATTTGCATAAAAAGAGACAATGGAAAAGAATAGACAGCCCCAAAATAAATGCATGCGTATATGGTCAATTAATTTGTGACAAAGGAGGCAAGAACATACAACAGGGAAAGGACACTCTTTTCAATAAATGTTGTTGGAGAAACTAGACAGCTACATGCAAAGGAATGAAACCAGGCCGCTATTTTACGACATACAAAAATGGAGTAAAGACTTGAATGTAAGACCTAAAACCATAAAACTCCTAGAAGAAAACACAAGTGGTAAGCTTCTTGATATCAGTCTTAGTGCTATTTTTGGATTTGACTCTGAAGGCAAGGGCACAAAAGCAAAAATGAACAAGTAGGATTACATCCAACTAAAAACATTCTGCACCTTGAAGGAAACCATCAACAAAAGGAAAAGACAACCTAGTGAATGGGAGAAGACGTTTGCAAATCATATATCCAGTTAGGGGTTAATATCCAAAACATATAAAAAACTTCTATCAACTCAATAAGAACAACAACAAAATCTGATTTAAAAATAGGCAGAGGATCTAAATAGACATTTTTCCAAAAGAAAACATACAGATGTCCAACAGGCACATGAAAAGATGCTCAACATCACTCATCATCAGGGAAATAAAAATTAAGATCACAATGAGGTATACTTGGCAGAATGGCTAAAATAAAAAAGACAAAACAAAAAGTGTAGGCAAGGATGTAGGAAAAAAAGAACCCTGTTGAGATGTTGGAAATGTAAGTCGGCGCAGTCACTGTGGAAAACAATATGGAAGTTCCTCAAAAAATTAAAAATAGAATCACTGTATGATCCAGTAATTCCACTATTGGGTATTTACCCAGAGAAAACTAAAACACTAATTTGAAAAGATGTATGTACCCGTGTTTATAACAGCATTATTTATAATAGCCAAGATATGGAAATAATCCAAGTATTCATTGATAGATGAATGGCTAAAGAAGAACCATGGAATATTACTCAACCATGAAAGAGGGTGATATGTTGCCATTTGCAACAACATGGATGGACCTTGAGGATATCAAGCTAAGTGAAGTAAGTCAGACAGAGAAAGACAAATACCACATGATTTCACTTACACGTGGAATCTAATAAACAAAGCAAACAAAAAATAAAACAAAACCCAGACTCATAGATAGAGTCGTGTTTGCTACACAAGGAGAGTGTTGGCAAGGGGCAGAATGGATGAAGATTATCAAGAGATACAAACATCCAGTTATAAAATAAATAAGCCATGGGATGTAATGTACAACATGCGGAACATTGCATCAAGTTTGTATGGTGACAGATGGTAACTAGACTTGTGATCAGTTTACAATGTTTATAAATGTCAAGTCGCTATGTTGTACACATGAAATTAATATAATATGGTATGTCAATTATCCTTCAATTTTTAGAAAAGGATCCATTTAGTGGAAGAATATTAGCAAAAAAAGAAAGGGAAAAAAACTCATCAAATGGTGCCATTAGGATTTATGTATTTCATGCTGTACAAAATTTATCTGAGTAGAAAAAAAAGTACTTTAAACAATATGGAACTCCTATAAATAAGCAATAACTCTAGTTAATGATACGTATACTGAAATAGTTAGGGAGCAATGTACTCATGAATGCATTTTACTTTGAAATGTATCCAACAAACTGATTGATAGATGAATCAAAAGATTGATAGACGGGTAGTTAATAGATTTAGATGAAGCAAAAAAAAAGTTAATATTGGATCTAGATGGCGAGTTTTCATTATAAAATCGTTTCAAATTTTTTATATATCTGACATTTTTCATAATAAAATGTTGAGAAAAACCTCAACGGTTACCACCCTCATTGTTTAGAACCTGGCCCCACAAAGATTCTTTTAGGGAGGAGTATTTTATCACTGACATTGTTTGAAATTGCCAGCACATGGTGATAATAAAAAGCAGATTGACTTTCAGTCAGGTTTATTATTGTTTTTAAATTCTCAACGGCAATGCATACCCTTATTGCCGGCACCCAGGGTGGGCACTCCTGTTAGACTGCGCTGGGTACATGGTTAGTGTCATAGAGTTGGAATAGCATGGTGACAGGAATCAAAGCCAGATCTGCCTGATTCCAAAGCCCCTTCCATGCCAATAACTTCTTTCCACATTATCCTGCTAGCTGTGCTGCAAATTATGCAAAGATGAAAAAGACATAAAATTCTTGCCTTCAAGGAGATCATAGTATGTGGAGATAGATCCATACTTCTATGTTTCTAATACAAGTGAGTACTACAGATTTTCAAATAACATGTTGGAGAAAAATGGGAGAGCTTCTTAGGAGAAGTGGTATCTGAGGTATAATTTCTTCCCTACTTAAACCTTTACCCATGTGGCTTCCTATGGTTCATAAGCTCAAGTCCAAAATCCTTAACATGGCCTACAAGATCCTACGTGATCTGGCTCCTTTCTTATTTCTGTATCCTCATTTTTAGCATCTCCCAGAGGGCAACCCTCTAAAATTAACACACACATACACACACACACACCCTACTCTGGCCAGACTGGCCCGCTTTCTGTTCTCTTCATCACGTTCCTTCCTGCCTTGGGCCCTTACCCGGGCAGTGCTTCCTTCCTGAAATGCTCCTCCCTTATTTCCTCCCCTTCTCCCACCTCCCACGTTACCTAGCCCAATCTAATTCCTTCTAAAAGGCTCAGATAAAAGGTTGCTTCCTGAATAAAACCTTCCCTGACTCTCAGGCCAGATTGTCTCCCCTTCTCCTGAGGCCCAGGACACAGTTGTAATTATACCATTTCTTGTGCACATGTTTGTGTTGTATAGTTGTGAACATCTGTGTGATTGAGAACCATATTTGACTTGTTTCAATAAATATTTATTGAGTGATTAGAATGAAATAACTCAGTAAATGAATTCATGAATGAACGAAGGTTAGGACCTTAACACACAATTATAGAATGGAGACAGAAGGTCTAGACAGAGGCAAAACCTTGAGTCTAATTCCAGAGGGAGGAAGAATGAGAAGAGATACAAAGACATGAGTGTTAGGTACTTTCTGAGGTTGAATTTTTTTTTTAAATCAAATCTCCAGAGCTTCTTGTGTTTGTCCTCACGAGGGGATCAGATATGAGTTACATTTTGTAAGAAGCAAGTAGATTAGAGGAACTCAGGAGAGTCTGAAAAAATTCTCATCAGCCCCATCTTTAGAGTTTCTGGGGAATGTTCCTTTTCTACTGTATCTCACAACCCCAAAGAGACCCAAACTGGAATCTGGCCAGATTCCTGGGAATTTTCACATTTTGATTAGCATAGTCTAATCCTACCTCGTCTCTTTTAGCTTAGATGGTGGTCCTAGACTCCCTCTCTAGGGCACGTGAAACTTTGCAAAGAAATGCTTCTAGATGTCTAAAAGTTCTTATTAAATCAGCAACTGGCTAATGATATGGTGTGGAAAGAAACGATCTTGATTTATTATTGATTTCTGCTCCATTTCTTTAGTCATGGCAGGAACATGGAGGTGCACTCAGCAATTTAAATGTTCCCCAAAGAGCTTGAAAATGTATGAAGAGTTTTATTTCAAAAAAGGGGCTCACACATTTTTCCCCTGTATTTCGGTTTCCATTTATTGATGCCTTGATCCCTGTGTAATGATGAGCAAATAAGAAAAAGATGGAAAGCCAAAACAGTATACACAACAACCCCAAACCATAATAATGTAACAGTAAATCCCTCTTTCAACATGTGAAGTCCTATGTACAACTTTCCTAATAAAGGAAACCAAGAAGTCATTTTAAAACCATGCCCATACAAAGATTTATAAACCATAGACTTATTTCTTTCCATCTTTTCTGAGGTTTCTCTGTGACTACTCTGAATTTCAATTTCCTGGTGTGTGTAAAATTAGGATATTAGACTTAGTTTTGCCTACTCCATGACAGACAGAACACTAATCACTCATAGAATCCTTTGCAACGTAATATACCAGGCAGTCACTACCAATCAATTAGATATTGCATATGAGTTGAAATCTATGCACTGCCATGGAATTAGATCTTTAAGTCTTCTTATAGTCCATGTCTGAAATCTATAATTCAAAAGTATGCCTACACAAAGGAATAGTCCCAAGTACAGATGCACACACATCCAACTTTTCAACTTTATAACTTTCATAGATACAAATGAAGAGCAAAAATGCATCAATTTCATTGAGAACCCTACAGCGTTACTTTGACCTTGTAAGGACACCCCCAACTTCTTTGGACCTAACCTGCTTATAAAGGGAGAGCCCTATATATACCACACCTTTCCCTTCCATTTTCCTCCCCATATCTTTAATTCTTCCTGAAGTGATGGAAACATTTAGAATAGCCTTGTCCACTAGGCCCCTCCCTTCTCTGCATTCTGGAGAGTAGTGTCTCCTCCACAACCTGCTCTCCCATCAAAATCTCTCCAAGGAAAGACCTAATAAAGTCAGCCAAACTGAGGGATAGATAAAGGCGACAAAGTGATCTTCTCCATTAAACTACGTGTACTTTATTAGGTACGATACTCCAAGCCAAAGGAATGCATTTCCAGTTGTAAAATTATTTTGTTTTTTAATTTGGAAGTGTTAGAAAGTTACTTGGGAGAAGAAGCAAGGAAAGGGGTCTTCTCAGTCCCTGTAAATTATCTCCTAAAGAGGATGACGAGTCTTCCTTTTCACTTGCCAGTTTTACTTCCACCTACATTTGTTCTTGAAAACACTGGAGCATCTTTCCTGAAGACACGGCTTATTAACCACCTGAATAAGAAAGCCATGGGTGTTTAGTAAATATGCAGATAATTGAGCTCTACCCCTGACCTAAATCAGGATCTTTTGGGGTGGGTCCAAGAAATGGGCAATCATCAAGTTCCCCTATCCTACCAGGGGAATTCCCATGCACAAATTAATTTGAGGACAACTATTTCAAAGCAAAGGCCCAGCAAATCTGGCTACATCAACATTCACTTTTCCTGTTTTATTGCGATTTCTCAGCAAGATTATAAACTGCCTGACAGCAAAGATTATATCCCATACTTTTAAGAATTCCCCAAAACTGTTCTTGACTCATATTTTTAATGATTTTATATTTTGAACAGTGCTTTCCCAATTAATACCATAAAATAAATAGCATTATCTCACTAGAGACCATGAGAATTCAGTGAAATGGGCATGAATCAGATATTCAAATTATGTATGAAACAAGCAAGCATCCAAAAAAACCACAGTAATTCATTGTCCTTTGTCCATTTTGTGAAGTTTTCTTCAAATGTTTTCATGGGAGAGCCAAATGCACAGTACATGTGAATTGTCAAACATAGCATGGTCTTTGGTGCATTAGTGTGATTTCATTATATATTGGAGCCAAAATTTTTGTCTCCAATATTGGAAATCATGATCTCACATATAGATGTTTACTTTCCACACAATTTCATGAGTACATCCACTTAGTTAAGTAAATTTAAGCAGTATTTACTTTGCCCTACGAAGTTCAAAGAAATGTACTTAGTATACTTAAGCTTACTTATTTTTTTCAGAAGCTTTATTTTTCTACATTGGTAAAATAATGCTATCCCTTTGTAGAACTGGCAGGCAAGTTAAGGTATAGGGACTTTTCAGGTTTTAGAACAGGAACGCAGACATATTTGTGTTTTTAGATCATCTGGGAAAAAAAAGAAATGCAATCAATGAACTCATAAAAGAGCAAGATTAAAAATGATTTGCCTTTTTTTGTGTGTGTGTAAAAGCATTTGGTGGAAAGTTTATTGTTCTCCTGTGTGAATGATTCTCTTTGAAACTGAAGACTTTGGCCCTTGCTTCTTTTTTTTTTTCTTTTTTAAAGTTAAAAAAAAACCCTAAAATGACTTAAATAATTATCCCAGATGCTTTAACGATCAGGCAACACTTTCCACTTGCCCTAGGAGTGCGTATTTCTTGGAGAGGGAAACACTATTTGAAGGCTAACACAGGAAGCCACACTCAGGATTCAAAGTCTAGTGTGGTTTGTAGCCCTGCTTTCTTTATGTGGGTGATGACCGAAGAAAAACTCCCAATCCCAAGGCACTGAGATGAAGCAGTTCCAAGTACTGATGAGGTGGATGGGAGATCAACTGGGTCATTGGTCTGTATAGACCAGGGGCCAGTAAATTCTCTGTGAAGAGCCAGATGGAACTATATTGGGCTTTGTGGGCCACAGTCTCTGTTGCAACTAGTCAACCCTGCTGTTGTGTGAAAACAGCCATAGACAATAGATAAAAGAATGAACAAGCTGTGTCTTGATAAAATATTATTTACAGGCAATCCACAGACTGAAGTTTGCCAACCATCAGCACGACTATGAAACCTTCTTGTGGAGTGAGAAAGGACTTGAGCACTGGTAAACCTGTGTTTGGAAGTTCAAGGTAGTCTAGGATTGACCCCTCTGTAGTAGAGTTATTTTGTAAAAGGTGACAGAAAGGTTCTATATACAGGACTGCAGAATGACTTGTTCAGTCATTTTTTCAGTGTCAAGTTTGCTGAGAGGACATCTAAGACAGAAAAGAAGGCTAAAGTATTGTCCAATGAGTGTCTAAAAATGGTAGTCAAGGGGTGCCTGAGTGGCTCAGACATTTGAGTGTCGGACTCTTGATTTCAGCTCAGGTCTTGATCCCAGGGTCATGGGATTGAGGCCTGCTTTGGGCTCCATGCTGATTGTGAAGCTGCTTAAGATTCTCTTTCTCTCTCCCTCTGCCTCTCTCCCCCACTCTCTCTCTCAAATAAAATTTAAAAAAAGTTTTTGAAATGATAGTCAATACCATGTGAAAGACTGAGCATGTGAAGTTAGTCACTAAGAGTACAGTTTCTGGAAACAAACAGACCTAAGTTTTACATCCTGTTTCTAGTATCTACTAGCTGGATGATCTTGAACATATTGTTTAACCCCTGAGCCTCAGTTTTCTCATTGGTAAAATGGGAATAAGGATACCTTAACTTGCAGGATTTCTGAAAGGAATTAAAAGTATATTGAACTTTTAACACAACAAAATTGCCCAGCAAATGGAAACCACTGTAATAAATGAGGTTATAAGCAAGAAATTTTCACTGAGAGCAACTAGAAATCAAAATATGATTAAAGTCCTAGGTGAGTGAAGAACAAAGCAGTAAATTGAGCATTGTATTTCCTTTCTAGAAATCTGTTTTCTAGATTCATACATTTTTCATTCAGCAAATGCTTTTCAATACTTATTATATTCCTGGCATTGTGCTAGTTTGGGCTTACAAACATGAGCAAAGCTTTCTCACTTCTAACAACAGAGAGTTGAAGAGGTTTCGGTAGCTGTAACATGTTATTAAGCCATTTTCTTTGAGCTGTAAATCCACCCTTCTGTGTTCTGTTAGTGATCCTAGGAGAGACACTCAGGAAACCACCTGTCTCTAACAGTTGCTTCCTATTAGGCTCTGACAATGGGTGTGCTAGAGGGAGACTGGAAGGCTACAGGAAGGAGAAGGGATATATGCTTTTTTTCGTGTTTGCTTCATGTCATATCAGCATCACCACCATAAGGCTTATTCACCCACGTGACAGCAATTCATCTGCCATGTTCCCACACTCCTAGATCCAACTTCATCAATGCCCCTCCAAGATATTAGCAGACGTTTGAGTCAACCTCACAAGCCCCTCCTTCCACTTGCCATAGGGATAGTAGCTCCTTCCTGTAGTTACTATTGCAGTGTGTCTCAATTTCCCTCCTTTCACCTTTTCAGTTTTCCATCCCCCATGTAACAATTCTTCATATTAGATTCATTCTGTTATAATCATTGGTATGGTTTCTGTCTCCTGAATGGACTCTGGCTGTGTATGGTGGTTACAGTCTAGCTCACAAAGTTCTATTAACAGTTTCAAAAATTGTGCATTGCATCTAGGGAATAGGCTCACTAAACATACTTCCATGAGTAAAAAGCCTCAAGCAAGGAAGGAAACTGTTTTAAACACAACACTGTAAAAATAAAAATCCAGTTTAAAGACAAATACAAACAGGCAATCCATGGCATGGGAGAAAATATGTAAAAATCCTATAGCTGCTAAGGGATTAATATCCAGAATATATAAAGAGCTCTTACAATTCAAGACCAACAACAGCAAACAAACTGATTAGAAAATGGACAAAGGATTTAAATAGACATTTCTCCAGAGAAGATATGTAAATGGCTCATAAGTGCATGAAAAGATGCTCAGCATCACTAATGATTGGGAAAATGCAAATCAAAACCATAATGAGAAAACTTCTTCATCTCTAATTGGATGGCTACTATCCAAAAGTAGAAACTAACAAGTGTTGGTGAGAGTATGGAGCAATTTGAATTCTTATGCATTGCTGGTGGGAATGTAGAGTAGCACAGCTCCTCTGAAAAACAGTATATAGGTGTCTCAAAAAAGGTGAAAATAGAATTACCATATGATCTAGCAATTCCACTTATGGGTATACACCCCAAAGAATTGAAAGCAGAGACTCAAACAAATATTGGTACACTCAAGTTTTTTGCAACATTATTCACAATAGCCAAAAGGTGGAAACAATTCAAGTGTCCATCAACAGATGAATGGATAGATAAAATATGTTCTATATATACAGTGGAATATCATTCATCCATAAAAGGAAGGAACTTTTGACACATACTATGACATGGATGAATCTTGAGGATGTTATGCTAAGTGAAATAAGCCAAAAAGACAAATACTATATGATTTCATTTAAATTAGGTATTTACAGTATTTAAATTTACAGAGATAGAAAGTAGAATAGTGATTCTCAGGGGTGGATATTTATCAACAACTTGTTGCTCTCAACAGCAATAGATTTCCTGTTTTCTTCAGTCTGATTCACAGGAAACAGAGTATATGGAATTGAAAGGAATTAGAAGAGAAAGGAAATAAAAACTTTAATCACAGTTTCAACAAGGCATATTTTTCAGAGGGAATAAAACAGAAACAATTTATTAAATATTTTGGAAATCAGGATGAAGTCAACTATAATATATATTAAGGATCTGTAACACTAAATACCAAGGGCATAGAGGGCTACGCTCCTTCAAGTTATTGCTGATCTGTGGGCTTCTGTTTCCTTATTTATACAATGTAGATAATAGTAGTAAATATCTCTTAGTGTCCTTAGGAGAATCAAGCTCTTAAAATAGGACCTGGCAAAGGCGACTATATAAGCATTTGTTAAAACAAGCAAATCAATATTTGTTTAATAGCAATTAACATTGGTTAAGCATTTCATTTTACAACCCAATTTCATATCCACAAACTCACTTGATGCTTAAGTAATCCTACAGTGAAAGAAAATTAAATCCCCAAATGCTAAAAATAATAATCATGCAGTTCAGTTGACGCAGTGTGACTTTGTTGGCCTCACTGAGTCTTGATTTTTTTTTACTCCAACTCAGCTCTAAAGTGCTTTTATTCCTTCATCACAGTTGTCAGTGGATAAATTTAGTTTCCTGATACAATATGCAGGCTTTCAACATTTAGTAGTTTTATTTGAATAATTAGCTTAATAAAATGGAGACAAAAATTATTAACCTTTTGGCATGCCTTGTCTCCCTGGATATTAGCCACTTTTCAGTATTACACACATACATACATACATATACCTCTTTAATTAGTGTAATTTTACCTTTTCTGGAAAAATCTTACTAGGCTCTAGCACATTTTCATTGGATTTATTCCTTTATAGTAAACCTTTCTGTTCTCACCCTGAGTTCCAGAGTCTGTTAAGTGAAAACCGGCAGGAAGGAGAAAAGAAGTGGCCCAGTAGATAGGAAAAGAATGAGTTTTAACATCAACAGGATTGATACTCAAACCTAAGCTTTGCCACTTTGCCATGAGACTTTGGGAGAATTATCTAGGCTCACCTTTCCTTATTACATATATATATATATATATATACACACATATATATACACACACATATATACATATATATGTATATATAATTGTAAAATATATAATTATAAAATAATTTATATAAATATATAAATAATAAAATAATTTATGTAATTATAATTTATATAAGTAGGTACTTGTAGAATCTAAACTTTAGAATACTTGAGGCATAAATTTTCATGTAACATAACCAAAAGGAAATGATGGTAAGAATCAGGACTCACTACAGGTAGCATTTTGATTATTCAAAGAAGATTATAATAATTACTAAGGAAAGTAATCATAAGTGATTAAAATCGATGCTTTCTGAGGTTACTTCTTAAACTACTGTAGCTCTTTTGTTTGTAGGTTGGACAACTGTATTGGAACAGGGGGTTGGTTTTGTATACACACTTCATACAAAAATATGAGGCATTCCATTTATGCTCTCAAACCAGTAAGCATTAAGGAAAAAACAAAACAAAACGAAGCAAGTAAAGCTGTATGTGTGTGCCTGAGCATACACCATGAGTGTCTCAGCATAGAGTGTGTTTTCGAATCACAGACGTTGGGAGATGAGAGGGACCCTACAGATGCTATCTTCTACCCACTTCATTTTACAGATGAAGAAAACCCAAAATGTCACAATCTTGGGTCAGACATCTGGTTGGTGCCAGATGGTCTCAGAACACAGGTGGTCAATGCTCCCAGTCCTCCACCCATCCATGCCCCCTCTACTGTGTTTGCAAGTCACTACGACAGGTCAGCACGTGAGCCTGTGCTGTTATTCTGTGAGTGATGCTATTCCATTCACACTCCCCAAGCCTATTCCAGCTGGAAAGATGGGAGTTGTAAACTTTGACTTATGTAGTTGAATGAGACATTGTTTGATGGAAGTGTGTGGGTGGGGAGGCTAACAAACCCCAATTGCCAGCTCTCGAAACAAACATGTTCTCTTTATCCCCCGATGTAGTTTTTGACGTAATGAGCATGGCTTCCAATTTTCCTTGCAAATCAGCACACCGGGGACCATGGCAACTAGCATGCTCAAAAGATGCCCTGTCAAGGGGCTTTGAAAGGCCTACAGACACTTGTATTAGATGGACACGGCCACTCTGGCCAGCGCCTAACAAACACCCAACTAGAGCATGCTCCTCAAAATGAAGCTCACACACATTTGTGTTTCATTAAACAGAAATTAATAAGACTCCAAAAGGAAGAAGCAAAGGGGACCTTTCTTTGTGTATACAGCTGTGTTATGAAGTAATACAGAGAATGCTCATATGAATAATGATTATACATATGTGTTCAATTTATTTCTTTTACTTCTTACATGGTGTCCTTTAACTTTTCTCTCTCTCTCTTTCTTTCTTTCTTTCTTTCTTTCTTTCTTTCTTTCTTTCTTTCTGGTATAGGTTTTCTAGAAACCAATCACAGGTTTCACAGCTGGCAGGGCACCTTTCCTGGCTGCTCCTCTCACACAATAGGGCCCCCAAAGTACTTCTGTATTTAAAAGCCACCCTGGGTCATTAGTAAGTTATATTGTTGGAAAACGTCAATGTTCTTTTCCTTGTTGATGGAGCCTCTCTATCAGGAAAACAGATTTGGAAAGGGCCACGTCTAGAAATAATGAGCCTCACGATTAAAAACTAGTAGAAAGACAGTTTTAGTGCTGCTAAGGATGGAAAGACTCACAAGAGATGCAGAGTGGCCTCTTGTGACAGTCCTTCCTCAGGTCTCCACCTCCACCTTTTGGAGGGGTTGTTTGCTTCCCTATTATAAAGCAGAAGAGGCTGGTACAAGAGGCTAGCAAGTGTTTTGAAGGACAAATGGAGGGGAGAGAGAGAGAGAGACAGAGACAGAGACAGAGACAGATAGAGAGAAGTAACAGTAGAAAGAAGAGAAAAGAGTAAGGGGGAAGGAGCTATTGAGAGATGCTGACTGTATCTCCTTCATGAGGCTGTGGAAGTCTCTTTCATTTCTTTAGACTGGTTCTTCTAAAAGCTTTTCTTAAAAGGAATTAGCAACAAAAAAATGGGGGAGAAGATACTAGTTGGGCTTCTAGCCCAGCACTCAGATACAAATGAGCTGTTCTTTACTCATAGGAACTTCAAATTCAATTAATCTTCATTGGTCACCACTCTTCTTGACTTCTCCCCTGATCCACCATTCTGGGTTTATTGACAGACATCCAAAATGATCACAGTTCCCTTTTGTTTTGGCTACATGGCACTTTGGAATCTCCCCCCTTGCCAAGCATCCACAGAACTGTACTTTCTAAGTTTAAGAGCTCACGCCTTTAGACCAGGTCTGTTTCTTCTGCCATGCAATTTGACATTCCTGTTTTGCAAGAAACTTCTATTTTCTTCTAAACCTCCATCTTTCCGGCTGGGGAGCTGGGAGGTAGAACATGGATATATTTCTCTTTCTAGATGTGATTATAAAACAGGAATTTTTATGCCTTTTGCAGGCATATCTTCAGCTCTGAAAATAAGCACCACACTGTCAGCAAAAGTGCAGGCACTCCTTGGGCAACTTCCAGAACTGGCCACTTGTTGGGAAGGGGCACCCAGAAAAAAGCGAAGCACTCTGGCCCAGACAGTGATTCACACCTACAAGTAGCAACTCAACCATGTCTTTAAAAACAATTCTAGACCTGGCACCTAAAATATGATAAGTTGATGAAATAAATTATAGCTGACTTTGTTCCTAAGTAAAGTCTTTGCTCATTACCAAGAAGGACCTTTTTTTCTTTTTTCTATTGAAGTATATTGACATACAGTGTTATATTAGTTTCAGATGTAAAATATAATGATTTAAAACTTCTATGCATTACTATATGCTCATTAATATAAGTATACTCTTAATTCCCTTTATCTATTTCACCCAACCCCCTACTCACCTCCCTTCTGGCAACCTTTAGTTTCTTCTCTGTATTTAAGAGTATTTTTTTGGTTGTCTCT
Organism: Prionailurus viverrinus; assembly: GCF_022837055.1. Taxonomy (NCBI): domain Eukaryota; kingdom Metazoa; phylum Chordata; class Mammalia; order Carnivora; family Felidae; genus Prionailurus; species Prionailurus viverrinus. Next base: position 20,742,038 of record NC_062561.1, on the reverse strand, counting down.
TTTTTTTTCTTTGTTCATTCATTTGTTTTGTTTCTTAAATTCTACATATGAGTGAAATCATATGATATTTGTCTTTCTCTGACTGGCTTATTTCACTTAACATTATATCCTCTAGATCTATCATTGTTGTTGCAAATGGCAAGATCTCATTCTTTTTTATGGCTGAGTAATAGTCCCCCATATATACGTATAACATCTTTAGTCATTCATCTATGGATAGACACTTGAGTTGTGTTCATATCTTGGCTATTGTAAATAATGCTGCAATAAATATAGGGGTGCATATATCTTTTCAAATTAGTGTTTTCATTTTCTTTGGGCAAATACCCAGTAGTGAAATTACTGGGTTGTATGATAATTCTATTTTTATTTTTGAGCAACCTCCACAATGTTTTCCACAGTGACTGCACCAATTTACATTCCCACCAACAGTTCATGAGGACTCCCCTTTATCCACATCCTTGCCAACTCTTGTTCTTCCTTGTGTTTTTGATTTTAGCCATTCTGACAGGTGTAAGGTGACATCTCATTGTGGTTTTGATGTGCATTTCCCTGATGATGAGTGATGTTGAGCATCTTTTCATGTGTCTGTTGACCATTTGTATGTCTTCTCTGGAAGAATATCTATTCAGGTCCTCTGCCCATTTTTGAATAGGATTTTGTTTGTTTTGTTTTGGTTTTGGTTTTCTTCTTCTTCTTCTTTTTTTTTTTTTTTTTGGTGTTGACTTGTAAAAGTCTTCTAAATATTTTGGATATTAACCCTTTATCAGATATATCATTTTCATATATCTTCTATTCAGGAGGTTGGTTGCCTTTTTGGCTTTTTTAAAAAAATTTTTTTAACGTTTATTCATTTAAAAATATTTTTTAATATTTTTAGTGTTTATTTATTTTTGAAAGAGACAGAGAGAGAGAGAGAGAGAGAGAGAGAGGCAGAGTGAGCAAGGGAGGTACAAAGAGAGAAGGAGACACAGAATCTAAAGAAGGCTCCAAGTTCTGAGCTGTCAGCACAGATCTTGATGCAGGGCTCGAACCCACAAACCGTGAGATCATGACCTGAGCCAAAGTTGAATGCTTAACCCACTGAGCCACCCAGATGCCCCAGTGTTTTTGGTTTTTTGTTGGTTTCCTTCACTGTGCAAAAGTATTCTGTTTTTTTTTTTTTTAAATGTAGTCCCAACAGTTGAATTTTGCTTTTGTTTCCCTTGCCTGAGGGGACATACCTAGAAAAATGTTTCTAAGGTCAATGTCCAAGAAATTACTGCCTGTATTTCCTTCTAGGAGGTTTATCATTTTAGGTCTCACATTTAGGCTTTAAATTTATTTTGAATTTATTTTTGTACATGGTATACGAAAGTAATCCAGTTTCATTCTTTTGCATGTAGTTGCCCAGTTTTCCCAGTACTATTTGTTGAAGAGACTGTCTTTTCCCCCTTGTATATTCTTTCCTCCTTTGTCGTAGATTAATTGGACATGCAAGCGTGGGCCTATTCCTGCGCTCTTTATCCTGTTCCATTGATCTATGTGTCTGTTTTTGTGCCAGTACCATAGGGCTTTGATTGCTGCAGCTTTGTAGAATATCTTGAAATCTGGGATTGTGATACCTCTAGCTTTGTTCTTTCTCAGTTGCTTTAACTCCTTGGGATCTTCTGTGGTTCCATACAAATTTTAGTACCATTTTTAGTTCTGTGAAAAATATTGTTGGTATTTTGATAGGGATTGCATTAAATCTATAGATTGCTTTGGGCAGTATGGACATTTCAACAATATCGGTTCTTCCAATTCATGAACATAGAATATCTTTCCATTTGTTCATGTCACCTTCAATTTCTTTCATCAGCGTTTTATAGTTTACGGAGTACACGGGTCTTTCACCTGCGTGGTTAAGTTTATTCCTGGGTATTTTGTTCTTTTTGGTGTAATTTTAAATGGGGGGGTCATTTTCTTAATTTCTCTGTTACTTCATTATTATTGTATAGAAATGCAATACATTTCTGTATATTAGTTTTGTATCCTATAAATTTACTGAATTTGTTTACCAGTTCTAGTAGTTTTTTGGTGGAGTCTTTGGGTTTTCATGCCTTCTGCAAATAGTAAAAGCTTTACTTTTCCCTTTTGGATACTTTTCCCAATTTGGGTACCTTTTATTTCTTTTTGTTGTCTGATGGCTGCAGCTAGGACTTCCAGTACTATGTTTAATGAAAGTGGTAAGAGTGGACATCCCTGTCTTGGTCCTGATCTTAGAGGGACCCTTGAGTATGATGTTAGCTGTGGGTTTGTCATATATGGCTTTTATTATGTTGGGGTATGTTATTTCTAAACCTACTTTGCCGAGAATCTTTATCATGAATGGATGTTGTACTTTGTCCAGTGCTGTTTCTGTATCTATTAAAATGATCATATGGTTTTTATTCTTTCTCTAGTTGATGTGATGTGTCACGTTGATGGATTTGTGAATATGGGTCTATCCTTACTTTCCTGGAATAAATCCCACTTGATCATGGGGAATGCTTTCTTCCCCATGTATTGCTGGAGATAGTTTGATAATATTTTGTTGATGATTTTTGCATCTATGTTCATCAGAGATCTTGGCCTACAGTTTCTCTCTCTCTCTCTCTCTCTCTCTCTCTCTCTTTGTAGTGTCTTTATAACTTCTTTGTATCAGGGTAATGTTGCCCTTGTAAAATGAATTTGGAAGCTTTCCTTTCTCCTCTATTTTGTGTGCTAGTTTGAGAAGGATAGGTATTAATTCTTCTTTAAATGTTTGGTAGAATTTACTTGTGAAGACATCTGGCCCTAGAGTTTTGTTTTTGGAGTTTTTTGATTACTGGTTCAACTTCATTGGTAGTAATCCATCTGTTCAAATTTTCTTTTTCTTCCTGATTCAGTTTTAGACAGTTATGTTTCTAGGAATTTATTCATTTATTTTATGCTGTCCAATCAATATGTATTTTTCACCATAATTTGGGCTAACACATTTAAGGGGATAAATAAACTTTTCAGTTTTGTGATTTGGAAGCTTATCGTTAACAGTGTCGAAGGAAAGTTAAAAACAATCCAAAGTTTGTTTTCAACACTGTGATACACACTGATCAAAGGGAGAAAGCAATCAATTAACCAAGATTTCTTTCATCCTTATTTTCATCCTTGTATTAGTTACCTGTTGATGAAAACAAATTGCCCAAAACTCAGCAGTTTAAAACACTACACAGTGATTGTGTCACAGTTTCTATGAGTCAAGAATCTGGGTGCCACTCTCTGAAAGCCTTTGGCTCAAGGGCTTTTATGAGGCTTCAGTCAAACTGTCAATAGGGCTGTAGTCTCATCTGCAGACTCCAGTGGGGAGGGTCTGATTCCAAATCTATTCACTTGGTTGTTGTCAGGCCTCTGTTCCTCATGGGCAATTGGACTAAGGGCCCCTGTTTCCTACTGGCTATGAGCTGAAGGCCTCCCTCAGTTCCCTGCCACGGGATCCCCCACAGTGCTGACTGAAAACATGACAGCTAGTTTCCTCCAGAGTGAGTGCTGAGAGAAAGAAACTGAGACACAGAGAGAATACTCAAGACAGAGCCATTGCCTTTTTCTAACTTAATCTCAGAAGTAACACTCCATTACTTCTGCCGTTTTCTCTTCATTGGAAGTGAGTCACTGAGCCCAATACATTCTCATGGGGAAAAGATTACACAAGGAGGCTGGGATAATTGGAGATTTAGAGGCTTCCTACCACAGCTCTTATTTCTAATATTATAATGTGTACTCCATGCTGGAGAATGTCTCCTATTAGGGCACTGAGACTTCTGTAATAATTAGATGCCACAAGCAAATCTGAGCTCCTTTGAAAATTTATTGTATCAGAATTTCTCCACTAACTTGCAAACACATGCTTTTAGATGAGGGTCAGTTTATCCCCATCCCCTCTTTGTCTCCTTCCTCACTTGCCCCCATATACATACTTTCCATTTAAAACCCAATATTTTAACTGGGTTTAGCATTGTGAGGAAGTAAAAACCACCAATCCACCAGACAGAAAACCTGACTGACGCTATCCCAACTAGCTGTGTGGCTTTAGTAAAATCATTTAAGTGTTTCGGGTCTCAGTCCCTCATTGGCTGAAAGGAATAGTTTGAGCCCACTGATCTCTCAGGTGTCTTAAAGCTTTAGAAGTATATGAGATTATGATTCCATGTGTGACAACTTGGAATGAAATAAAATGCATGACAGAAGTAAAGATCTCAGAGGTCTGCAGTGAAGGTTAAGGGGATGAGATTTAGAGATTTTTATAAAGTACTTTGTACACTGTAAAGTGCTATACCCATGTAAGGGCTTATTATTGTTTAGCTGTTAACATGAAGGGGTCAGGGTAGGACAGACAGTAATGGAAACAGTCTTACTATTCAGCCAGTCAGTTTCAGGTGTTCCCTCCTTTTGGTCCATTTTTTCCCCCAGTGAAGAAACATCAGCATTAGTAAGGGAGTAACAGGGAAAAACTGGCCTTTTCCCCTCACACTGAAGTTCAAGATATCTTCCTTGACTTCCATGTATCAAATTCACAGTGTGCTTGCTTGGCACTCAGGAGGGTTCTTTGCCTTACCTGTCTTGCCCCTGACCTCTATTCATGTTTCTCTGGCCGCCCCCTCCACAACAAGAGCTTCTCTCCTGGACCCTCTCCTGCAGATTCTCTCTTCCCTCTACCATCCCTTCACTCAGCTTTCTGTTCTTTGGACTCCTTCCCTGTGAGATCTCACTCTCCCTTAGGTAGTGACTCCAATGTGGGTCATTTGTCAGTGTCAGCTCTACCTGGTCCCACAGCAAACTGCTAAATATGAAGGCATTTAATTATCTTTGACTGTAGATTTTATGCACAGAAAAGACCTTTCAGGGTTTGGGCTGATTATAGAAAGCACTATTAGATTTATTAAAGTCATGTTAATAAATGCATTTCCTCCTGAAGCTGTTGAGTGCATCTTATAAATCATATTATTTTATTTAAAAGTCTAGCAAATTTTAGGAATCACAGTTAAGGATCCCTTGAATAATATTTGGTCTCGTTTTATAAGCCAAATTAAATTAAACACCTTTGAATATTTTTAACTAATTTATGAATGTACATACCTTTAAGTACTTGAATTATCCAATGACAAACCTTCCCATGCATTTAAGTGTTTCCTTTAAACCTAAGTAAGGACATTTTTTTTGCTCTTTTCATTTTATTTTTTATTTTTTTTATTTTTTTTCAATATATGAAGTTTATTGTCAAATTGGTTTCCATACAACACCCAGTGCTCATCCCAAAAGTTGCCCTCCTCAATACCCATCACCCACCCTCCCCTCCCTCCCACCCCCATCCACCAGTAAGGACATTTTTTAATGTGATGAAACCTAAGTTCAATAAAATATTCCAATATTGTTTATAAATTTAGCAAATATGTTCATCAGTATAAAGTAGGGTATGATGTGATAGTGAATGAGACCTGCAATCTTGATGACTTGGCACCATGAAAAAAAGTTAACCAGAACATCATTAACAGAAATCTTGACTCAAAAATTCTAGACATAAGTCCAAATGGGATTTCTACCTTGAAGGAGAGCAGAAATCTTTATAGAGCTTTAGAAAGAAGAGATCTGCTATAGTTAAACCAGTTTCAGGAATCATTAAATCAAGGAGAGTTTTCAGAAGAGAGAAGAATTGCTATTGTGGATTAGCAGCCATGGTTTGAACAATTTGAATTTATCAGAGAGGGTGGAGAGAAACAAGGGGGAAAAAAGTGGTCGGGGCACAGCTATTGGAGACAAGGATGTGTGGGAGTCACAGTGGACAATTCTATCTTTCATGGTCTCCCACAACACAATGCGGGTTTATTTCTCCTTCAAGTGGGACCAGTATGATTCACATAGTCCTCCTTCATCTGATACCAGGCAGGTCACATGCTTCCAAGGTCACCTTTACAAGGAAAGGGGGAGGAAGAAGACATGCCTACTTTGACAGCTTCTACCCAGAAGTAAATACCAACTGGGCAGAGGTTTCTTAATACGAAAATATAAATGATAACATAATATAATGATAATATAAAAATAAGATAAATGGTAATTTTGATTCTTTAAAATAGTTCTACATATCATTTTGTGTCTTCCCAGGGTTTCTGGCCATCCAGGGCCAGGAATTTGGAGAGTTACTTTCTGAGACTGTAGCACAACTGGAAATTTTAGCCAAGGAGCTAACTGTACGGATTCGTGCTTGTCACTGAGGCATTATTTAAAAACAGGCTTGTCACGCTCAAAGCCTACATAGCACATATCCCTGTGGTGCTCATGGAATAGACCAGAACCCGGGTCATAACCTCTCCTGGCCACCATATCACTTATTTGGACTTTGCATTTCTTCAACTCTGAAGACAAATGTCTTTTTTATCTAATTCGAATTTGAACCTTTGGAACCTGATGGAAATCTGCATTCTTTTCACCAGCATTTATAAGTTTTAAAATATTAAGTGGGGGAGAAAGAATGTGTAGTCATCTTCAAGGTGGACAATAAAGAGGGAAGATACTACCAAGGTGGTTTAAGAATGAAACCCTTCTCTGGGGCGCCTGGGTGGCTCAGTCGGTTAAGCGTCCGACTTCAGCTCAGGTCATGATCTTGCGACCTCCCGGTTGTGAGTTCGAGCCCCGCGTCGGGCTCTGGGCTGATGGCTCAGAGCCTGGAGCCTGCTTCCCATTCTGTGTCTCCCTCTCTCTCTGCTCCTCCCCCGTTCATGCTCTGTCTCTCTCGCTGTCTCAAAAATAAATAAACGTTAAAAAAAAAATTAAAAAAAAAAAATGAAACCCTTCTCCCCAACCCCCAAAACAAACACCAAAAACACACTTTTACACTTAGAGCTTAACCCCCGGCCCCTTATTGTGCTTGAAAAAAAGAAAAAGTTTCGGTTGCCTCCCCATCATTACAAAAAGTACTACCCTACCCTTGGAAAGATCCACATCCAAGAAAGGACACTGGATTGAGGATAGCAATAGATCAAAAATGAAAAGGTAAAGTCCTTCCCACGCATGTGTCTCAGATTGGTGAGGGGAGAGACCCGCAGACCAACAAGAACATATGTGATGAGAGCGTGGGGAGGGGAACCCTAAGTCTTCCCAGGCCAGTAGGAAAGGAGACAGTGCCCGGTGAAGAGAGGTGGGGGGGGGGGGGGCATCCGCCTGGCAATGAACTGGGTAGAGTGGGAGACAGAGCCAATTGCAGGCAGAAGGACAGTGATGTGAAAAGACAGAGAGGTGCATGAAAATAGGCAAGAGTTCAGCAGTGCTGTGAATTGGTCCGGGAGGGGTGGGTAGAGGTCGAGTTATGAAGGATATCGTATGTTGTAATAAGGAGTCTGGACGTCATCCCAAAGGTGATTGGGAGGCACTAACAGATGTTAAGTAGAGAAATAACATGATTGAATTTTCATTTAAGAGGAATCAGTCTAGTGTTAAATGCTGGGGAGGGGATGCTGGCTAAAGACAGGGGGACAAATCAGAAAGCTGAAAGCTGCTGCAGTTGTCTGTGCAAGATGGGGTGAAGGCCTGTGTCAGAAATTATGCATGTACGGATGGAAGAAGAGAACACATAATGCTTTTAGAAGAGGAACATCAAAAGAAAAGCAATTCTTTGGCTGAAGCAAGAATTTTCAGAGTCAGAAGTTAGGGGATTATACAAGTGCTCTAAACAGCAAAATGCGAAACAGAACTCTCCGAAAATTCTGTAATTCCCAGCAAACAGAATTCAGCCTCTGTAGTGAAATGCTCAGCTCCCCAAATCGCCCTGCCTGCCTCACTCCCTTTGACCTGGCTTTCATCGGTCGTAGCTCCCTGTTCTGCCCTGCAGTCTCCCCAGTGACCTGGCCCACAGCCCATCTTCCTTTTGGAATCGGCTCAGACGCTGACTTGCTCTCTGACAAAGAGCCAATTCCATCATCCCTCCAGATCCCAGGTTCCACATCTATATACTGCACACCTACTGATACTGCGTCCCAGGGTTGCTGTGAAAGCTCCTGATAAATATCTGTAAAGCACCATACAAATGTGAGGTATTGCTATTGATGAAAGCAAAGTAAGAAAGGATATTAGGGAGGAGTTCAGGAGGAGCAGGAGAAGTGTGGGTGGAGAAATTTCTGGAGATGTTCATTATGCACAGTTGTCGCAGAAGAAATAAGTACAGCCATGCTCATAGTCCCGCAGTGAGATTAATGCACCACAGAGTAGAGTGTGCTGGAAAGCATGTGGGCTTTGGACTTGGCCAGGTTTGGGTTTGAATCCTAGCTTAACCATTCCGTGACTCTGTGGCCTTGAGCAAGTGACCTAACCTCTCTGACCCCCCATTCCATTAACTGTGGTATAAAGAAATAACTCCTCCCTTCCTTTCAGTGTTTTGAGGGTTTTGTTTTGTTTTAAGAATTAAATGAGTTACGAGGAGAAAGCAGGCAAAAAACTCTTTGATCTTGGCCACAGAAGCTTCTTACTCAACACGTCTCCGGAGGCAAGGGAAACAAAGCAAAAATGAACTACTGGGACCCCATCAAAATAAAAAGCTTCTGCACAGCGAAGGAAACAATCAGCAAAACTAGAAGGCAGCTGACAGAATGGGAGAAGATATTTGCAAATGACATATCAGATAAAGGGTTAGTATCCAAAATCTACAAAGAACTTATCAAACTCAACACCCCAAAAAACAAATAATCCAGTGAAGAAATGGGCAAAAGACATGAATAGACACTTCTCCAAAGAAGACATCCAGATGGCCAACCAACACAAGAAAAACTGCTCGACATCACTCATCATCAGGGAAATACAAATCAAAAACAAAATGAGATACCACCTTACCCCTGACAGAATGCCTAACATTAACAACCCAGGCAACAACAGATGTTGGCGACGATGCGGAGAGAAGATCTCTTTTGCATTGTTGGTGGGAATGCAAGCTGGTGCAGCCACTCTGGAAAACAGTATGGAGGTTCCTCAAAAAGCTAAAAATAGAACCACCCTATGACCCAGCAATTGCACTACTAGGTATTTAGCCAAGGGATACATGTATGCTGTTTCGAAAGGACACATGCACCCCAATGTTTATAACAGCACTATCAACAATAGCCAAAGTATGGAAAGAGCCCAAATGTCCATCGATGGATGAATGGGTAAAGAAGATGTGGTATATATATACAATGGAGTATTACTCGGCAATCAAAAAGAATGAAATCTTGCCATTTGCAACTACATGGATGGAACTGGAGGGTACTATGCTGAGGGAAATTAGAGAAAGACAGATATCATATGACTTCACTCATATGAGGACTTTAAGAGACAAAACAGATGAACATAAGAGAAGGGAAACAAAAATATAAAAACAGAGAGGGGGACAAAACAGAAGAGACTCATAAATATGGAGAACAAACAGAGGGTTTCTGGAGGGGTTGTGGGAGGGGGGATGGGCTAAGTGGGTGAGGGGCATTAAGGAATCTACTCCTGAAATCACTGTTGCACTATATGCTAACTAATTTGGATGTAAATTAAAAAAAAATAAAATTAATAAAAAAAATTTTTAAAAAGAATTAAATGAGTTAACACTTGGCAGTTAGATAGTATATAGAAGGGGTTCAACAACATTGATTTCCTTCTTCCACTCCTAATTTCTTTCTCCGTGAAAAGTAATATAGTTCGTGCAGGAGCTCAGCTTCTCTGAGAGCTGCTTTCAAAAAGGAAAATATGCTGGCCTGAATTTTAATCCTCTCCCTGCTATTGCCAGGAGTGGTTAGCTATCAACCAGCGAGATCTCCAGATGGCCCAACGGTCCAGATTATTCAGAAACATGTGAACTGCTGATAAGAACACAGCGAGTCAAAAGAATAAGGGGCTGGAGCAAGTCAAGCATCTTTTAAGTGAAACTTTATATATGGGTACGAAAACCCATAATCTCAGTAATTTCTGGCACAGTGATTGTCCATAAGCATTTGTTCATTGTTCAATAGAAGGTCTGACAAATTTAGCCCATGGGGAGGACTTTGGTCAAATGTCTTGAGTCCTCAGGACATCAGACGGTCTGCCAAATGTGGATGGAGATATAATAATTCTTTGTAAAGTTTGTGCCTTCACTAATTAAGAATACTGAAAGATTAGGTTTATTAAATGGATCGTGCTCCGGAGTTCTGGAATGAAGAGCATTTTTCCACTCAAAACTAAGAATCACTAAGGATGGGGAGTTAATAGGAAATGAGAATTAGCTTTCGTTTCTCTTACTTGAATCGCTCTGCATTCTTCACATTAATGTTTCAACGTGGAGGACTGCGTGCAGAGAAGGGAAGGAAAAAAAGAAAGGAAAGAGGGGAGATAAAGGGGCAGGACTGGGACGAGTCACCTTCTTCACAGATCAGTTCCCAACTTGGTCCTCTTCTGGCAACGAAATGCCTCCTCGGGCACTGGAGGAGGAGGGAGGAAGACAAAGGAGGGGAAAGAAGAAACGGGAAGAAGGAGATAGAAAAAAAGAAGAGGAAAAATCTGGAAGGAGGAAAAAGAAATGTAGAAGACTTCAGGAAGAACACATGTCACAGAGATGCTAGACTCCAAGTTAAGCTTTGTCAATCTAACAAATGAGCTGAGCCCCTACTGAGTGTCAGGCACCGTGCTGGGAGTCTGGCAATACGGAGCTGGGGACGCATGGTTGCAGCTGTGAGACACTTGCAGGAAAGCATCAAGGCTGGAAACAACTCAAGTGAAGGCCAAGAAAACTTGGCCTTGCATTGATTATTAGGAGGCACAGAAGAGGGCAAGCAAGCGCTTTTTCTCCAAGCACTCTTGCTGGTGAATTCCCTTTCATCGAATGGGGTTTCTATTGACATTAACTTCTGGACTTTTTCAAAAGATTTCTTAAATACACTGTTTGGTAGAGAGGCCGGGAGAGAAAGGGACGTGTGTGACTTCGCATCTCAGCACATTTCATTCCCCTATCCAAACAGATGTTGTTTGGCCAGAGCAGCACAGAGTAAAACATGACTACTGGATTTGGCATGAAATGGACCCCTTAACCTAGGTTGACTGAGTCATTTGCAAGGAACAGGACTGCATTACCTTTGGATACTGTCTAAAGAAGGACAGCGTCAGCCGAATTGCTCATCACCTGTCACGTTCATCATCACACTCACTACAGCTGTGTGGCCGTGCTGGGCTCGTGGTGGATGGACCTCAATACACAAAACTCCCAAGATGAGCCCGACACAGGTGCTCCAAGAGTGTCAGCCTTAGGACTCAAATAATGAGAATAAAAGGTCTCCTTGCTCCTCCTCCTCCTGCACCACTTACCAAATTTCAGGAATCTCTCTTTCCCTTTTCCCTCTTTGCTCTTATCATCCCCCCTGTTCAGCACCTTCTCTTGATGCTGGTGACAGACTTAGAGGTTCCCACACTCCTTGGGCCTCAGGCGCTGGGTCTCTAACTGTTCATGAGAAATCCCTGGAAAGCTAATTAAAAACTCAGGCAGTCCGGCCCCACCACTTATGATTCTAATTAAATAAGTTTGGCATAGGGCCTGAGAATCAACGTGTCTAACATTCCCCCCAACCCCAGGTGATGCTGAGACAGGTGGCAGATAGACAAGACACCGGGAACCCTGGGAACACCCGGAGCCTGCTGGAGTGCACTGTTCAGGAGAGAGATGGGTGGACACCTCACACAGGCCACTCGGGTTCCCTCCAGCCTGTCGGACCTCTTTGCATTGGCTCTTCTTCCTGGGCTCACCTCTTTGACGTTGATGGTCCCACAGCTCTAGTCTCAGTTCATTTGGCTTATTCTAGGCATTCTTCCTCATTGCCCTCCACCACTCCTATGCCTGGAAGCACCTTGCAGATTGAAGACCGGAATGTTTATTTCTAGCCCAGATCTCACTTCAAAGCTTCAGATATATTTTCAGGTGGTTGGCCCACAAGTACCTCGGGTGTCACATGCTCACAACGTAATCCACGGGTTTTGATTCTAGGTGAGATGAATGTTGGCTTGCAACCTCCAGTGTGTTCCTGGGGTAAGTTGAAACTGTTCCCACTACACAAAGGGCAAGGAGAGGCTGAAGAAGAAGGAAGAACACCCCAGATGGTTAATAAGCAAGGGAACTCACACAGGAGGCTTTTGTTGGGCTGCTGCAAGACTAGTGGATCGCTGCACCTGCCAGCCAGAATCTCAAAAGTTTATGCAGAGGCCTAAGGGGACTCAGCCCTGTACACCATCCAGATGATCTCAACACACATTTCTCTCTCAAGGCTGCATCCCTGAAGTGGCTCCTGGTGCCACTTAAGGTGAACCAACAGTCTCATCCTCTTAACGACCTCCTCCAGCAATGGATAAACACACTCCATCTGCCCTGTCTTTCTCGCTGAATGCAGCTCCAAACCCTGGACCAGCCATTGGAGGACTCTGAAAAGCAGCAGGTGGACTGGGAAAGAAGACCAGAATTCAGAGTGCCACTGAACTGGTGGTGGTGAGTTCCCCATTTGTACTTCTGTGTCCCCCAGCCTGGATGCAAGACAGCCTGAAACCCAGAAGTGGGGACCAGGATGCACCCAGAGAGCTCCAGGGACACCCTTGGCCCTGGCTCAAAGAGCGGAAAAATGGCTCCTAAGAGAAAATCTCCCGTTTTTCTTCTTGCTGTTCTAGCACCCAACCCAGCCTCACGCCATCCCTCCTGAGTGGCAGCAGTGAGATCGGGGGCAAATGCTTTCTGCCATTCACTTTTTCTAATGGTGCTTTTTGAAGGACAAGCATTGATTGTGACAAAAATCTTATATATCCTTTATATTTCTTCAAATATTTACCATTTTTAATGTTCTTCATTTCTTCCTGTAGCTCTGAATTTCCATCTGGTATTATTTTCTTTAGCCTGAAGAACATCTTTGAGAATTTCTTGTAGTGTGGGGTCTGCTGGCAAAAAATTCTTTCAGCTTTTGTTTATCTAAAAATGTCTTTATTTCATTTGCATTTAAGAAAAATATTTTTGCTATGTATAGAATGTCAAGTTGGCAATGTTTTGCTTTCATTGCTTTAAAAAGATGTAGCTCTATATCTTCTAGCCCCATTTTTTTCCTAAAGGGAAGTTAGGCATCATAAATATAATTATTCTTCCTTTTATAATGTTTCTTTATTTTGATGCTTTGAAGATTTACTCTCACTCTTTGGTTTTTAGCAGTTTGACTATGACGTGGTTAGGCATGGTTTTATTAGCTTTAACTGTTTAGGGCTTGCTGTGCTTCATGGATGTCTGGGTTGCTGTTTTAATTTCTGGGTTGCTGTTTTGTTTTTTTTTTAATTTTAACGTTTATTTATTTTTGAGACAGAGAGAGACAGAGCATGAACAGGGGAGGAGCAGAGAGAGAGAGGGAGACACAGAATCTAAAACAGGCTCCAGGCTCTGAGCGGTCAGCACAGAGCCCGACGCGGGGCTCGAACTCATGGACCGTGAGATCATGACCTGAGCCGAAGTCGGATGCTTAACCGACCGAGCCACCCAGGAGCCCCTGGGTTGCTGTTCTCCAACCAGTATAATTGCCATTTTTTTCCTGCCCCATTTCCTTTGTCATCTCCTTCTTACATATGTGTTAAACTTCTGGAGACAGTCATACAGTTCAATGAAGCTCTGCTCATTTAAAAAAGTCCCTTTCTCTCTGTCCTTCAGCTTCAATGACCTCTACTGACCTGACCTGTCTTCGTGATCAATATGCCTTTCTTTTGTTGTGTTTAATATATTGTCAATGCTAGGAAATGAATTTTTTTTCAGATACTGTGTTTTCCAGTTCTAGGATTTAAATTTGATTCCTTTTTCCATTTACACATCACTGCTGACAATTTCTCATGTTGTCACTCATTATAACCATGCTTTCCTGAAATTAATTAACGTATTTACCATAATTCTGTTACAACTCTTGTCTGTTAATTTCAACATTTAGTTATTCTTTGGGTCTCCTTTTTTTTTTTTTTTTTTTTTTGAATGAGAGAGAGAGAACACAGGCCCTTGCACAAGTGGAGGAGGGCCAGAAAGAGAAGTAGAGATAGAATCTCAAGCAAGCTCCACACTCAACATAAAGCCCCATCAGGGCTCAGTCTCATGACTGTGAGATAAGACCTGAGCCAAAGTCAAGAGTCAGACACTTAACCGACTGAGCCACCCAGGCGCCCCTCCGTAGGTCTCTTTTTATGATTGACTTTTCTCTTGACTATGTCACATTTCCCTGTATCTTTGCATAACTAGTAAATTTTTGTTTTACAGTAGGTGCAGTGAATGGCACTTTGTAGGGACTCTGGATTCATGTTTCTCTGAAAAATATTGACTTTTGTTTTGGAAGGCAGTTAAATTACTGGCCGTGACCTTCTTTTGGGAAGGCTTGGTTTTAGGCTTTGTTAGGGTCGTTCTATTTCAGTTTTGCAACTATCTTAGGGTGAATCCTTTGACCTTAAGGCCTAAGGCATAGCTTCCAGGTTTTAGTTTTTAAAATCTGGAGGCACTTTTCACATCTATTTAACTGGCAGGACTTGAATTCCAAGCTGTATCTGTGACGGGCACCTCCGTAATCTCTACTCAGCTCTCAGATGTTGTGCCTCCCTGGGCACCTCTGAGTCTCATCCCACCCATGTGTAGTCCAGGAGCACCCAGTGATTCAAATGGAGTTTCTACATTGATTTGGGGGCCATCCTATGTGGCTTCTTCCTTTTGGGAATTCTATCCTCGCTCTCAATTGTGGGTGTCTCCAGCAGTCCCAAACTCCATCTTCTGTTTCCGAAGTACTCGCAGACTGCTTTCTGCTTCCTCTCTGGCTGCCACACTCTGATGGGCCTGGGTGTACCCTTAGAGGAAACACCGTATAAGTGCACATCTCACTCTGGAAGGATCAAATCCTCGCCAGTTTCTGCCAGCTTTTGTTCTTCTCCCAGTTGTTTGTTTGCTTTTTACCCCAGAGTCTGTAATTGTTGTTGGCCGGAGAGTGTCTAAATGTTCCATTCTGCCATTACTCTTTTTCATACTTTTCATCTGTTTTCCCTCTGTGTTATGGTCTGGATAATTTCATCACATATATCTTTCCATGCATTAAATTTCTCTCTGGCTTTGTTTCAGTGACTATTTAATCTGTGGGTTGAGTTTTTAATTTCAATGACTGTGGTTTTCATTTATAGAAATTCTATCTTTTTGAAATCAGCCTTTTTTTGCCCCCCAAGGTCCTTGTTCTTTCTTATGTTTTTAATTCCTTTTTAAGTTCCTCATCATTTCAACTATACTTATTTTATAACCTCTATCTGGGAGTTGTATTATCGGCACATCATGGGTGGGGGGATCAAATCAAGTTACCTATTTGGTTAGTTGATTTCTATTCATGATGGTTTGCATCATTGTGTACTTGAGTTTTTGACTCAAATTTGGATTTTGAATTTATGTTCAGCTGAGTTTTATCTGTGGAAACAATCCTTGGTGAAGGGTATATCCATCCAAAGAGGCTTTTCATTGAATTACCAAATATCCCAGTACCATTGCTGACCTGGGTACACTTTTAAACTAATTTCTTAGCCTCAGGGTTCTTGTACCTTAGCAAACTTTTTTCCAACCAGATAGAAATAGACAATTTTCCTTGACATATCCTTATGCTGATAGGTAGATTTACTTATAGTTCTTCTTTTTAATAAGGGATTAGCCATTTAAGAATACTGGTTCTGGGGCACCTGGGTGGCTCAGTCGGTTGAGCATTTGACTTCGGCTCAGGTCATGGTCTCACGGTTCGTGAGTTCGAGCCCCGCGTTGGGCTCTGTGCTGACAGCTCAGGGCCTGAAGCCTACTTTGGATTCTGTGTCTCCCTCTCTCTCTCTGCTCCTCCCCTGCTCCCACTCTATCTCTCTCTCAAAAATAAAGATTTTTTAAAAATTAAAAAAAAAAAAAGAATACTGGTTCTGTAGAAGGTTTTGAACCTCTCGTGGGTCCAAGATCTCAATTCCTGTGTTTAAGTGGTCATAAACCCAAGCATCCTCATTCCACATCCATTAATGTGGCTGTTATAAACAAAATAAAACAGAAAATAGTAAGTGTTGACATTGATGTGCAGAATCCGGGACCCTTATGCATTGCTGATGGGAGTGTAAAATAACACAGCCACTGCGGACAACAGTATGGCAGTTCTTCAAAAAATTAAAAAGAGAATTACCAGTTGATCCAGCAATTCCATGTCTGGGTATATACACAAAATAATTGAAAACAGGGAGTTGACGTGATATTTGTACAACCATGTTCATTGACAGCAGCACTATTCACAAGACCCAAAAGATGGAAACAATCCAAATGTCCATTGATGGATAAATGGATAAAGAAAATGTGGTCTATATCTATACATCTATATAGATAGGTCTGTATCTATATCTGTATCTCTGTATGATATTGTTCAGCCTTTAAAAGGAAATGAAATTCTGATACTTGCTACAACATGGATGAATCTTGAAGATATTATGCTAAGTGAAGAAAGCCAGTCAGTCACAACAGGAAAAATACTGCATAATTCCACTTATGTGAAGTACCTAGAGTAGTCAACCTCATAGAGACGGAAAGTAGAGTGGTGGTCACCAGGGTCTGGGCAAGGGGAGGAGGAGGAGGGAGAGGAGCCATTGTCTAATGGGTACAAATGTTCGGTTTTGGATGATGAAAAAGTTCTAGAGATAGACAATGGTGATGGTTGCACAACAATATGAATGTATTTGACATTACTGAATCGTACACATAAAAATGGCAAAGATGGTAAATTTCATGTTATTTGTATTTTACCACAATAACAAAAAAAATAACAAAAATTACAAAAAGTAAAATTAAAATAAACTTAAAAATAAGAAAAAAAAATTTTTAATCAAACCTCTTAGATTCTAAAACTGGAAACTATCCCCAAATCCAGGGAAGGCACACTGTCAGCTCAAATGCTCACTACTCTAGGGACTTATTTTATTCTTTAAAGAGCTTAACTATACATTTAAACATTTTCTTTTAACATTTTATCTACAGTTACTCGATGTTTTGTTAAGGGACAATTTCTGTTATTTCTACGTTTGTTCATAAGTAGCCTAGTCAATGACGTGAGGATTTTAAACAGAGTTTGCAAATTGGTGGCTTACAAGTTTTATTTTGTTTGTTTCTAATCTGGACATTTCACACAAAACTCCAGATTTCTATCTTCTCTTGAAAATTTGGAATCTTGGTCCATATTGGGTCACATTCTCACCTGGCAATGACAAGCTGAAGCTGAGTAGTGGCCTCCCCTTTGAGATGGGATAAATGCCCTTGGGATTGCCAGTTGCCAAGGTAACTGACACACGAACCACTGCCCTGTCTTGCATTCCTGACTTCTGGAAGTATTAAATTTGGCAGGCACAGGGCTAATAGCACTCTATCAGATTTTTATGTGTGGCAATCAAGTAAATAATTTCTTCTTTTAAAACAAGACTTTTTAAAGTCAAACTCATATCCATTCTTGAAAGTGCTCCTTTCTTGTTACCTAACAGAACTAGAAGTCTGATTGAAGATGTCCCCAAGAGTCAAAGAGGTGTCACAAAATTTCCGGCAAGGAGGGAGCTTTAGTCTTTGCAACCTCCATCATTCCATAGGCCTGCCTTCACCCTTCTAACCTTTCCTTCTCATGCGTTAGACGGTATTGTATTTGCTTTCATTAGAAGGGCTGTGATGAAGTAGATAGAACACTGCAACTGACAATCAGAACACCTTTGTCCTATTTCCAGCCCTGTTTGTTACTAGCTGGGGACATCGTTCCCGGAAAGATCAAGTGACAAGCCCAATCTCTCAGGATCCATCTCTGACTTCATCACCTATCTGCTGCCTCTTTCTTCCTTCCCTCCCACAGGTATTTTGTTAAATGACCCCAGTGGGTCATCCTCCATCAGTCTAATAAGCTTCTTTCAAGGGCACAATTGCATTGAGGGAACTTAAAAAATCAGAAAAACTAACCAGATAGCCAGTGTCCCTTGAAAAGCATAATTCTAGAGATTAAACAAGCAAGTAGACAAAAACCAGTATTCATGTCAGAAAATGGCATAGTTATCGCTGCCCTTAGTTGTCAGCTCTTTTAACTTTTAAGGTCAAAATCTCCCAGTTTTGTAAATATTGTCAACGAATTCACTTAAACAAAACCCTGTGTGGGCAAAGTGAAACATTTCTATGGACCCAGTGTGGCTTATGAGCCACTAATTCAGAGAAGGAAATCCTAGATAATGGAAGAATTGCTTTATAATTTATGTGTTTAATAAGTTAGATGTATTAAACCTCAAAACGTAGCACTTCATGCTACATTCCCTAATGATTTCCTACATAAATCTTTAGCGTCTTGTTAGTCCCAAAGAGAAATCAAACCATTCACTCATTTGTTTTTCCTCATGAGGACTCAGCAGGATGTGAGATAAAGAACAGATGCTTGTTCTAGCCAATGTTTTCATGAAATTGTAGATTTAGGAAGTACCTCGAGAGCTTCTGGTCCAGAGATGGAGAATAACATAGCACATATACAGCCGCCCTGTCTTCATGGCAGACATTGCCTGGCACAGTATCTGAAATTCCCACCCTTGGGGTTTATATTCCCTTAGATTAACCTATGAGTCTCCCCAGGTTCTCTTTGAAAAAGAGCATTTCCAAACTTGTATTCCTTGAACCACTAGTTTTACAGGATATTCTTAAGTATTTAATAATTTCTGTGGTTGGAACAGTCAGGGTTTACTTGCAACCTGGATTCCGTCTAGCTAGCTTAAGTAGCAAAATAACTAGTATGATTGCTATTGTTATTATTATGTCCTGGGAGGTCAGACTTGTATGTTACTCAGCCAGAAACAATGCAACCAGGGCCAACAACAGGCAGAGAACAATGCCCAACCACACCGTGGCAGTTTTCTGGTACAAACACCACTGTTGCTATCGCCTGCCGTTTGGCAACTATTGCACTTGAAAGTGGACACTGGGTACCTTGCCAAGATCCCTTAGGAAAATCAGACACTCACAGCCCTGTGCTTGCCAAGAGATGCAATTTTGTTCTAATGCGTTGACTTCCTTCACCAGGTACCGCCTGGGCACACATCTGATTAGTTGCCTCTAGGCTATGTGCCGGCACCCGGCCTGCAGGGGAATCCTGGGAAATGTAATTTTTGGAAAATGGAGGTATGCACACTGTAAGGGGCAGTAGGGTGAGAGGTGAGTGAGCCAACCCACGGTATCTGCCACCTGATCAAATTAGTTTAAGCTAAATAGCCATCTTGGCGAGTCTTCAGAGCTTTTAAATAGCTAGTATTTTTCTGACACTGCAAAGAGGATTTTTTTAAAAGTTATGCTACCAGGAACACTTTTTTTCCTGACCTTCCAGAGCTAGCATGTTCTATGGGACACAATTTGAAGATTACTACATGATGCCCTTAAGACATCAAATATGATTTTTTCTGTCGGTGGCAACAAGCTCATGTCTACAAAGGCCTAGGTCTTGGTAACTTTTGACAGACAGCAGAAGGACTAGGTGGTTAGAGCCCTTGAGAGGGTAGACTTGGGTGGATAGCCATGGCGGGAACTCTGAGCAACTCTGAGTCACTCAGGACGGTATGGCCTAGTTGTATTTCCTGGGGGTAAAGGGTGACTCTGCATTATTCCCAAGTAGTGGTTTCTGTTACACCACAGATTATTGTTCTGTGAGAATTTTTGAGCTGAGCCCACCAAATGCATTTCACCGAGGACTTTTTATTTAAATGGCACCCCCAGATATGAAGGGTCATTTTCTTTTCTACTGATGACTCACTTGTTGAAAGCCAGCGTTAGTGCTCAGATTATTGAAAAGAGCATTTCCTAGTGATTTGCAATACATTATCGTATGGGACTCTGATTACAGCTAAGGATTTCCTCATAAAACCAGCTTGAGCATTTACTACATTTCTGGAGAAATATATGTGTTCTTTGCCTCTGTGAGGACAAGGTTATGGGTTTTATATGGGTTTGGGGTCGGGGGGAGAGCACCATCCTGACGCTGCATAGTTGCCGAGATGATGTAAACTCAGTCCAAAAAGTAGAATCAGCCTTGATCTTTGTCCAAAAGGATTCTTGAAGAAATGAAATAAGACACAAGGCAGAGGGAGGATGAGAAGGCGTTTGGTTGATCTCATGAAAATGGAATCTGTGAGCATGAAGACAGAGCAATGAAAATCTATAGGCAGGCAGAAAATACAAGCAAGTCAGTGAATGCAGTGCCTTTTCTTCCTCTCCACTCCAGTCCTTCCATTTTCCTTACTGATGAGTCTCTATTTGCCCACCCAGAGTTAGCACCTGACTGGGCCACTGGGCGCCTGGACGTCTGGTCAAACATTATTCTGGGTGTGTCTGTGAGGATGTTTTTAGATGAGATTAACATTTGAATCAGTAGACTGAGTAGAGCGGATTTCTCTCTCCAATACGGGTAGGCTTTATCAGATCTGTTGAAGGCTTGAATAGAATAAAAAGGCTGAAGAAGGGGTAATTCTCATTCTCTCTCTCTCTGTCTCCCTCCCTCCCTCCCTCCCTCTCTCTCTGTCTCTCTCTCTGTCTCTCATTCTGTTGGTTCTGTTTCTCTGGAGAGAAAACCCTTGGGTTTGTCAATCATTCGCTGATGTTCTGTTTCCTTGTTCAGATAATTGGGACATTTCTGCCTACATTCCTTAATTCAAATTCCTTGGCTATTTTTTCCAAATCAAACCAATAAAAATCTATTAAGCAATGATCCTTATACTTTTTGGTCCCAGGACCTCTATGTCATCACATATCACTTAGTTTCTGGGAAATTCCAATGTACAGCAGTGATAGAATAAGTGTGAAAAGGAAAATACCATCTTAATATTACTATGAGTATAGTTCTGTCCTCACAGAGCTCCAGGAAGGTCTTGGGGACTCCCAGGATTCCCAGACACTTTGAAAACTGTTGCTCTATGGCATCTACAAATGGTTTTCTTGCCTCCTTCCCTGGGACCCTATTATCCCACATCATTGCCTCACTGATCTTCCTAAAACAAACCTTTGATTGGGATATTCCCCTACCTAGAGATCTTTTTGTAGCTCCTTATCAACCAGAGGATAAGTTATAAGTCTAAACATGGCACAACAGCAGAAACCGTGATCTGGGCCAGGCCCATCTTTGCCTGGAAAACTCCTGTCTGTGCTTTAAGTCTCAGCCCAGTTAACTAGGAAATTATGATAATTTTCACATATATTTTACCTAAAATGCAATAAAAAGTCTAAATTGTTTTATGTGCAGACACTTTGAGGATAAGAAATGTATGGCTTTGATGTTAAGGTTTTATATTAGAGGTTAGAAAATTTTTAAATTTGATTCCAGATGTCCATTATACACTTTAATTTGAGCCTCTGTAAGACATTAGTGCCCTTTGACATTTTGTCAGTCCTCATTCATATATATCCAAACTTTGGTTGTATTTATATATCTCGGGGTTGCCTTCTAGGATAAAAGTATGATATCTATTAAAAAGCAAAAAGTGAAAAACAAAAAACCTTCACTCAAATGTCATCTTATGCCTTCCTTACAACCTCTTTCCTTCCTTTGGTTCCCTTCCCTTAGAGAGTCTTCCCGTGAGCTCTTCACATACCTGGATATCTACCTCCTTCATGAAGGGTCTGTAAGCCCCTTGAAGATATTTTTCATTTGTCTTTGTAATCTGACTTCAGTACAGTTGACTGACGTGGCCCCTAATACTCTTTAAACATGTTTGTTAATAAATGGCTAATGGAAATCAGACCTGTATGTATGTTGTCCATAGTCATCATTTTCCTAGTCTCCATGCTATCTTCCAATATAGCTTTTCTCGCTAATATCCAAGATTCTGTTCTCAGCAGCATAATATTCTCCAAGAGTCGTTATCGAAACTTCAGCCATCTGTGAATCCTTCTTCACTCAACATATTCATCCAACTAGCTGCTGAGACCCCTTCAGTTTACCTCTGCCATGCCTCTCATGTCCATTGTCTGCTTCGTACCGTCCCTTGTCAGGCTTCATTTACTTCATCAACTCACTTGACCAGTAACATAGCTTCCTCATCTTCCGAGAGCAATAGGACAGTGAGCTTCTTGAGGGCAAAAGATTTTCTCTTTCACATACTCTTGGCATTTTGCATAGGAGTCAAGAAGTGTCTTTTGAATGAAATGTGAAATGCCACCTATCATATACACTGTCTCCATTAAAAAAATCTTTCCAAAGAAACTTCTAATTATGTCTTTTTACCAATTTAAATTTTTTCTGTGTATTCCATTAATTACCAAATGTAGGGGATACTGTTGATTCCCTGGGCCCACATCCCCTCACTCCCGAGGTCTTCTGGAGCCATGGGGTACACTTCCCAAGACAATTCGCCATCTTAAAGTCTTCATCTCTTATTTTCCTGAAAGTTTTCTTCAGCATCAAGGGTGTTCTGCTAAAGGTATAACCCCAAATTTGGGAAAAGTTGACACCCTTGAGGGCAACCCTTAACCAATGTGGGTTTCGGGAGGGTTGTCACTGGCTAGATGTCTTATTCTCCTCATCCCTTAGTTGGTCAACTCTGAAGCATACTCCTCAGTTTCTCTAGCAGGATTGATCACCAGTTGCCTCAGCAGTAAATCACTAATAAACATTTCATTGGCTTCTCTCCTTTCCCTGTCTCACCCCCTTTCTTCCCCTATGCCTCCTAATATCACCTCCCAAAGAAACTATTTGAACCCAAGCAATGACACTGAACAAAATCTAAACTTCTTGACTACCTCCTGTCATTTGATTCTAGCCTACCTGTTTAGGCTACATCATCTGTTCTCAACACATACTCCATCCTCTGGCCTAAGTGGTCCCCAAACCATCTCAGTCCAAGTTGTAATCATTCTACACTTTCATCCATTAGTAATGGAGTGAGATCTGTATGATTCCCTTAGACCAATATAACTCCTCTCCCTAGTGTGGGGAAAGGCCTAGCCTCTTGTAAAAGAGGCCTCTCAGAAGAGGGTGAATACATCCTGGTCCTCTAAGCAAAAGAAAATGGAGGTTATCACTGATGAATTGATAGCTGATAGTGTCTGCCACAAACAGGTAAAAGGAAGGTAAAACAGAAAGAAAACAGATGTTGGAGATGTATTGGTAGACTGAGGTGAGTAATCTGACATTTACAACAGGAACAGACACTTTTTAGGTACCCACAGACCCAGACCCATCCCCATGGACTGCCTCCCTGGTCCCTGCCACAGGCCTCTCCCAATGCTGGCCCATACCTTGCCCAAGTGAACACCTGTGGAGGGGTAGCCAGGCCCCCTAGGCCTCTGCTATAACTGCTTCTGCCAGAATGAGGATCCCAAACCCACCACTCCTTGTTTTTCAGAAACTGACACCCCCCGCTGTAAAGTCTCCTTGCAAAGCCATAGCTTTAGCTTCAGTTCAGAAACCCACTGCCAAGTTGCCTAGGGTTGGGCCACCGAGAATTTCCAAACATGTCTGGAGCTTCCACGGGCTCTGAGATGTTAATCAAACACCCACCTGAAAGTGCTTTAGAAGCACCTCTGCTCTCTGGTTTATGATGTGCTCATGTTGAATGAAGATATATTTCTGGTCCAATCATGAGTTCATTTCAAGACATATTAAAGAAGGACTTTTCCTAACAGCTTACTTTAGAATATTGTTCCCTAGAGACCAGGTGCTTTTCACAGCTCCTCGGAGGCCTGTAAGGAGTGATGGAAAAATGCAGCTCACATAGAAATCAGACATACTGGAATTCAATATGCATATCTGCCTTAATTTAGCCTGCTTATTGATTCTCTTGGGGTGCTTACTTCACACCTTCGCTAGTCTCCCTTAGCTTATTTCCATCTCAAAGGAAAAGGGAATTCTCAAGCACATTTTCTTCAAGAAAGATGTGTGTGCTCCAACTAAGTAATAAACATTTCTTTCCATAGAGCATGTCACACTCAGGAGAAGTGTTCAAGGATGTTTTCATACGGGCATAAACGGCAGCCAGTCCTGGAGACACTCATAGATTAGATCACCATGCATTTGAGAGCCTGGACCTTCATCCCTGATCCTTTTTTCCCTAGAGGTGACTCAGATAAACCACTTGAATTGACTGAGCTCCTTTCTCTGATCTGCAGTGGGGAATCAATCTAACTGTTCAATTTCCTTCCCTGGATCCCTACCATATAATCCCTTCCCTGAATCTGTGTAAACACTTCAGTGCTTTATAAAAGTAGGGGATTCATATTCCTACCTAACCTGTAGCTCTGGGTAAACTCTTTTCTTTTTTTTTAATTTTTTTTTTTAATGTTTATTTATTTTTGAAACAGAGAGAGACAGAGCATGAACGGGGGAGGGGCAGAGAGAGAGGGAGACACAATCTGAAGCAGGCTCCAGGCTCTGAGCCATCAGCCCAGAGCCTGACGCAGGACTCGAACTCACAGACCACGAGATCGTGACCTGAGTTGCAGTCGGACGCTTAACCGACTGAGCCACCCAGGTGCCCCTAAACTCTTTCTTCCTAGAGCTGTCAGTCACCAACCTGAAACTGGCAGTCTTCAGATGTACAAATTAGCACTTCCTCGGTGGAGGACAGTCCGAGATTCTTTGATCTCCAAATTTATATGATGGGCTTCCAAGGGGGTCAGTTATAGGAGGAGAAGTAATGACCCCTCAGTTAACATCATACACAACAGAAGTGCTATGACTCCTTTATGTTGCCAGCACACCATTCGGTTCACTATAGCCAGAGCTTGCCAAGGAGTAATCTACCAGGTAGCCTGTGTTAACATTCCTCCTGCTGACTCAAGTGGAAGAGTGACTCGTCCAGACACGATATGGAATCATTTGGAGGAAACTCAAATTCATGGGCACCTGGGGTTAGAACAAGTGAAACATGTAGATGGACACACCAGGAATCAGGAATGAGGCAGTCACTCACTAGCATTTCAGTTATTAACATCTTGGGGAATTTAGCTCAAGTCAGAAGAGGTAACAGTTGATAATAGCAGCTGTTATAATGTTATTGTTTCCTTACATCTTGTTGATTAATTTGTTGGTGGGGAGGTTCTCCTAGAGTTTTGCTGTGTTAGAAGCCTAATATGGTAGTAGATGCTGGAGTCAACATAACCCACTGGACACTGGAAATCGGAATGCCAAATAGTCATTACAGTTCTGTCTCCAGCTATAGGAAGGATCCCCCATGACAACTTGACCAAGAGACTGCAAAGCTAAAGAACAAATGGGGCATCTATCATTGTCAGACAGGCTGAGTGGAAAACACTCCTGACACACCACTTTTTTCCTCTCTTGGCTATAGTCAAATTTCCTGACTTCGGGAGTTTGAGTTGTCATCCATGAAATGGAGATAAGCATCTCAAAGTATAATGGGGAAAAACTGTTTTCTTCAAGAGCAGATCATTTATCACCAATACTCGCTGGAAGTTCTCAGGGGACAATCTGCTGGTAGTTCAGTCAGGGCAACAGCTATCTTTCCCAGGTCTCTTTATCTGATGCTTTCGTAGCCTAAAGGCAGAGACACGGTTAGAACAACAATAGAACAATAGAACAATAGACCAATAGCTTAAATAGAAGGAAACCACCAATTATAATTGCTTCAAAAGATTCTAGCATAAGAACCAGAATTAACGTAAGAATTAGGTATGGCAACTGAATGCAGCTACTACATTATTTTCAAGGAGAACGTGGATGCTGGAGAGTTGGCAAAAGGGAATCTTTATATAACATCATTTTGCATGTCCAACTTTCCAAATATGAATTCCATGGGCACAGGGTTCAGAAAGACACCTAATCCTTGGAATTTTCATAGGCCCTCACCCCATCATCAAGGAGCCTGCTTTTTACTTTTTCTGGTTTCTCCCTCTACAATGGCAAGTATACTCGGTTCCCCATATGCAGAGGCAGCCATAGACACCAACTGAAAGAAAAAGGCAAATTCTATGAATGCCCAGAAGAGTCCTTGCCTGGCTGCTTCTAGAGCCTGGGCACATGGACAAGAGCTTGCTTTTAAGCTTGTGCTATACAGCCTTAATACAATACACCATGAAGTAGATTAATTCATAACCTGCCACATAGTAGCAGATCCATATATATCTGCTAAATGAAATACAAAAATCTTTGCATTCAGTAGGAAGGGAAATATAGAAAAGTCAAGAATAGAGAAAAGTGTTCAATAAATATACATGGGGAATGAATAAGGAGACTTTTCTGGAACTAGAATACCTGAGTTTAAATCTCAGCTGCAGTACTTGTATCTCATTGACCTTGGGCAAGTTCCATAACTTTTCTGTGCCTCAGTTTACTCATTTGTCAAATGGGGATAATGATTTTCAAAATGCAATTTTCAAAAAATATGAAATCATTGATTTTTACATTCATTAAAAATGAAATAACTAGTAAGATGTTATGACTGGTTCAAAGAGCATCTGAGAAACTAGGACACTGACAAGAGAACTTAATAGAGAAATAGTAGGATAAGGTCATTGGGTTACATATGACCTGAGTAATGCCCAACATGTCGTAAATCACTGGGGCTATGTGTTCCACTTATGATAAATTATTTGTAAATCTCCTGGGTCAAAGTCTTCAAGTGCACAAATGACTCCCTAAGTCTGGGAACTTGGATCAAGATTAAGCAATGTGGCAAACCAAGAACATTCCTGGAGAAAATCCTTGGGCGGCCTTTTCTCTCTTGCATTGAAAGGACATGTTGTCCACCTTTTTGCCTTCATTCTAACTTTTGGATAATTTTTTCTGACAGCACCTCCCTTAACAGGTTATTAGGATTAGAAGGCTATGGGGATTAAATGAGTTAATATGCGTACAGTCCTTAAACCGGGGCCTGGCATTTACTTAGTAAAAGCTATTAAAGTTACTCTCTGAGTTTGGCCGGTTAAGTCATGTCCACCTAATAATGCCCAGGAGGGGATTTAGAGCAAAACTCAGAAATGTTATGACTAGCTACATTGCCTTCGCTTCGCTCAGGAGAGTCCCCACTATTTAATCAGAGGAGAAATGAATACCATTATCTGTTGTTATTACCAATATTAAAACTAGCATTTTGGGATGGGAGTAAACCAAACATCAGAAGGTGTGGAGGGTGAGCAAGAAGGGGACAAACAGAGAGAGAATCAAAGGGCCAAGTCCTTCCCCATCCAATCAGCCACCAAATCCTTGGAGAAGTCTTCCATCACCTCCCCACTATCTGCTCTGATGTTTGTTGCCCAGGGTGCTGAGGCGGGTTCCTCACCTGGCTCCCTCCTCCTGCTGCTCTGCTCCACACACCCCCAGAGCCTCTGCCTGTAATATGGATCCATCTATTCTTGGCACACCAGTTCCACCCTCCGTGTCCCCCAGCTGGTTCGGGTGGCCTCACTCCCCATTCACGCTGAAGTGCCTGCCACCCTCACCTCTCCTCATAGCCACGGCCCCCTTCTCCTCCCCACAAAGTCATACTCACAGACCCACTTGAAAGCAACCTCTGCATCGAGACCCTCCCTAAGCCCAGGGAACAGGCAGTTCCCCCCTGTCTAGTCTCACGTCTCTGTTGACACCACCATCTTGCTGTATTATGCACATGCGCTTAGAGGAACTGAGAGCCGGCTCTGCCTCTGAACTGTGAGTTTCACTTCACCTCCTATTTCCCGCCTGTAGCCCAGTGCACGCAGTCACCAGCAGTAAATACTCACTCGCCGAGTGGTCTAGCCTTGCTCCGGTGCTCTCTCTAGGACACAGCCTGGCTGGATGCTTAGCAAACGTGTGTTCTCATCTCTCAGGGTGCCTGGCGAGACCACATGGCTCAGCCTCCCTTTGGAATATGAGCGGAAAAGTGTGCCTCAGTTCCAGGCTTGCCCTTGACGTCACCTACATTCGCCTCACCCCTTGTCCCTCTGTGTCTCCGTGTGTTTCTGGAAATGCTGACAAATAATACCGAGGCAGTGAGAAGAAAGGATGAAGGCAAGAAAAGCAACTCCTGGCCTCTAATTGAAGGAATTCTTCACTGCAGGTATACTCTTTAGATACTGGGCCTCTACCACCATCATGCTTTCTGTGTCTCCGGCTCCCATAGGTCACTTAGAACACGGAACTCTTAACACCGCCCTCTGTTCTCCGGACTGAAAAGAGCAGTGGAACTATATCATTTTCGTGGGGTCAAGAAGTGAAAATATTATAAGGGGAAAGATATTTCCTGAGAGGAAGAGAGCATCAAGGGCCTGAGCCTGGGGTTTTCAGATGTGGGAACACAATACATGGGAAAGAACCTCATGCAGGGCTGATAGACAATCGGTGGGTCCAGACGTCTACCAGGACTAAAGACTTGCTTCTAATGCAGGTGATGTGAGAAGGGCAGTCTGCTCCCTGTTTGTCAGAGTCCTCACTGAGGGCCGCAGCCCAGGGGAAAACACGAGGAAGCAAATCCCGCGGGCTGGGGGATATCCTCTACGTGACTCTCCCAGGGACAGTTGGGGACTGCCACACCGCCAACAGCACCTCACTGTCAGCCCTAGACAGAGACGGGGAGCTCGGGTTATGTCAAGGGGGAGAGCAGCTACTAAGAAGTCTGCAGCAGATGGACGTTTATCTTCCCTTGGTATGTCTGTAAATAAATGGTTTTAATTTGGGGAAACATACATCTGGAGTATCGCTGCATTGCCAAACAGACAGAGTCTTGTCACAATACGACAACAGCATCCAGAAGGTTGTCTGTTTCTCGTGAAATGTCGCCTAGAGGGTGCTCGGTGTCTCAGAATTCGGCGTGCTCCGTGGATGCCCGTCACATCGGCACGTTAACATGTTATTTGGGGGCAAGAGTTAGCCAGGGAAGGACTCGGGGGATGTTAGGGTCAGGGTGTGGGTCTAGAGTCTCCAGGGTCCTGGAGCTGCCCTGACTTCTCAGTAACCCCATTTAACCTCTCTGTGCCTCAATTTCATGCCCGGGGAAATGAGATGTAAAGCACCCTGGATTAACATACCTCCTTCTTTAAGAAAATTGAATTTGACATCCGAGACAAATAAGGCTCTGCAAAGCTTCATCATGAGATTCTTGAAAGCAGAAAACCCCATGGTATATATAAAATGGATGTTGATTCCTTTTCAAAATGTAGATTTCATTCACATTCTCAAGAACACAATTGTTTCCTACAGAAAAGTGCTTTTCTGAGTTATACAGCCCTGTTAGTGGTTAATCAATGCCTGGCGACTCGATTACAAGGCACTTAAAAATATATGAAACAAGACAAATGTTAACCAAATGTCAAGATAATGTTAACATTATTCGTATGAGATCATAGAGCATTAGCCCTAGAAAGGATCTCGAAAATTGTTTTGTTCTAACTTCTCACATTGCCGCCGAGAAAACAAAGTAACATGAAATCACTGGCCACTTCTCCTATATCAAAATATGTTGCCTGTATAAAATTCTGCATGATGCTAGTTAAAGTGCTGCTCAGGTAAGCTGAAACATCTTAGAATGGAAGAGACTTCCACAAGCCTCTGTTTCCCCAAATTATCTATTCACACAACTATTGGGTGTCCACTACCATTAATATATCTTTTTTTTGCTGAAAAAACAAACAAACGAAAACAACAAGATCTGAAGGGGGAAGGATCCAGAGTTGTGGGGAGAGAAGTGTGTTTTTCTTCCTACAGATCCTTTTTTACTGCTTCCGTGGAACATTGTGGATGTTGAGATTTCCTCTTCAGCCCACAGGGTCGCGTGTGAACCCAAATAATGCTCCTTGTCTAAGGAGACCCCTGTTGCGTTTGCTTGTGATCTCTGAGGCATGTGCCATGAAGTCTGATGTCATCCTTGCTCAGAGTCAGCTCTGAGAAATGTTCGGTCTGACAGACACTAGTGGAAAGGAAACACGTCTAGGGAAAATCGGGAATGGCAGGGAGTGTGGAAAAGTGGGATGGCCAGGCCATGGTTAGGCTGGGATGGTTGGCATGGGGGGTGCAGACTTGCTGGCTAGGAGAGGAAGAGGACAGTGGATGCCATCACTAAGCCCCTGTTACAGATGAGGCAATAGCAGTCAAAGAGGCTGCGTGTAGAGATTTGTCATGGGTGCTATCTATGGGGTTTCCTGCATTCTGGAAGGAACGGCCAGGACTGAGCTTCGGTGCCCATTAGAAAAAAGTGTCCCCTCCTCAAGCTAAAAAAAAAAGTGTTTCGTGTATTACTGGCCAACCTAAATAAACTGACTTGAGCTGTACGCAAGGAAAAGCATGATAGGTGGTAGAGAAGGAGTCGGGGCGAGCCCCTCCTCCATCTGAATTAGTGGCTCTGGACAGTGGCCTGTGAGGGGGAAAGGAGTGGGGGAGGGGAGGGGAGTAAGGACTTAAAGGAAGAGTCAAGGGCAGTTCTGGCTCTGGGGCCTCAGGGGTAAAATTTACCATAAATGTACCCAACCTCTGGTTCTTTGAGTCACTCTCTTTATTAAATCCATATATGAGTCCCATTGGATTCAGGAGAATTTCTGCTGCATAGACACGTCCTGGGCTTGGCCAGGCTCTTCCCTGTGCCATCTACAGGGACAGGCAGGGCTATGCACATGCCCAGGAGCCCCTGAACTCTTTCCCACTCACAGACCCAGCACCTGCCCCGTGCCCCTGACCCCACCCTAGCCTCCCACAGGAGGCGACCTTATGGGGTGCAGGGAACATGGGCAGTGAGGCTTGTAGCTCCAGAAGAAGCAGCCCTCGGGCCACCTGAGGAGTAGCTGAGAGAGAGTAGAGCAAGGTGCTCGCGTGTAGGTCCGAGTGGGTGTGTGCACCCTCTCGGCCACACCGGATACACCCGAATCTCCCCTCAGCTCCCCGAGGGGGCAGCTGCAGGGGTGGATTTGAGCTTTGTGGAGTCTTAAAAGTACACAGTTAAAGGGCTCTCGTTAAGAAAAAATTATAAAATTATGAATAGCAATTTGCGTGGAAATATTTATCTAGAATGAGCAATGAAATTGCCACAGACGACAACTTTAAACAGCTGGCAATGAAATATATTTTAATCAGTTAAAACCTAGAAACGTATTTTAATCAGTTAACAGCCTGACATCTTTATATGTTTCCCACATTTTCTTGGCTGCTTACTGATCTTCTTTTCCTATGACAATGATAATGTCATAGCATTTTCTACATAGAGAATGGAAGATGATTCCGTTGCAGCCCCTCCTTTCGAGTTGAAAACTTCAGCTGCACAACTTATTGGGAATATTTTACTTTTTTTTTTTTTTTTTTTAGAATTGCCACATGTGGGAAAACCTCTGTGAACTATGTGAGCTGCAGGATTTAAGGTCATTTCAAGTTTTCTTGCGCAGTGGCTAAGCCTAAATATTCTTTAAATATAACCTTCATTAACCAGTGTATCATACATCCTGTCGTAGTGGTGACTGTATTTCCTGATTTCCTCATCGGTGTCCATATTTATGTCAAAGAGGCAAGAAATGAAAACCTTTTCAATGTGTTTGAGAAATCACGTGAATGATTTACTCCGCTTCATTAACTGAATTATCAAATAATCCAAGTATCTGCCCATTACTTCTATTCGAAATTCCATCCTGGAGGATATGTCTACACAGGAAATGTACTAGCTCAATAACTACACAGAGAAGTGACCGTGTGTCACGTAAATATACCTCACCAAACCCAAACTAAATGAATCCCCCGGGGCAACTTCCTTTAGCTGCTTCCAAAAACGTCCTCAGCCACTCCACCACCGCTCAACACAGCAGAGGTGTGTTGGGGGGAAAGACAGAGTGAAAATAGACAGCAGGCTTAACTGATCGCAATTTAAATACCCGCCCTCTGCAAATCGTACTAAAACGTATGACCGTAGGACCGTGTGAAGACATTTCCTCCTTCCGGGGCCTTGGAAGTTCCCTGGAGATGAGGGGGCCCTGGGTCGCCAGCTCCCAGCTTCACAGTGAGTGTGCCCTGGCTAGTAGATCAGTGGCAGGTAGACGATGGAACAGGCAGTTTTGGGCAAAGCACCCCCCTGACCATACAGACGACCCATAGGAAGGAAGGGAGGGGTGGAGGAAGCCTTTCTGAAATAAAGCTCACCCTGCTCA
Organism: Prionailurus viverrinus; assembly: GCF_022837055.1. Lineage (NCBI taxonomy): Eukaryota > Metazoa > Chordata > Mammalia > Carnivora > Felidae > Prionailurus > Prionailurus viverrinus. Next base: position 20,709,934 of record NC_062561.1, on the reverse strand, counting down.
CTGGTCACTGGCAGTTGTAGAGCCTGCTTTGGCAGAAATGGCAGTCAGACTCTGAAAGATAATTTTGTCAACAGGCAAAATGTCATGTCGACACTAGTCTCCTTCTCACACCCCAAACATGGCCTGTGGCTCTCTGGAGGGAAGATAACTCCCCTATCCTGGTAGCCGAGGCATTACACGAAGAGACGGGGATTTTAGTGACAAAGCTTGCCCCACAGTTCACCACTGGAGGTGCCCGGTCTCACACGGGAGGGAAGGTGAGGCCACATCAAGTGCTTGCTCTGCACTGCCCCGCCCTGGGGCAGAGAAGGGTGGAACCTCCCTGAGACACGATGGCCCCCGGGCACAAGGGTTCTGGGACATTGCTGACCCCCACTAGCAGTACTTTCTCCTTGCCCCGAGGGGGTGGCTGATTCTCAGAGTGTGCGTGATAATCATACCCCTCAGAGCCTTGGTTACATGATTGCATCTAATCACGTAACACACGCAGAGGCATGTCAAAGACTAGAAGGGAATCTAAGAAAAATGGAAACATCTGTGGTGGCGAGGTAGAATTATGGGTGATTTTTAAGAATTCTTTTAATGTCATTATAGTCTTGCTACAATAAATGGAAATTGAGAAAGGACAAGTAAAAGGACTAGGAGATTTGGATGCAGAGAGAGAGAAAGAAGGACCGTAACTCAACAATCCTAGAAATGTAGGTAGTAAATCGCCAAATTGTGAGATGAGAAAGATTTCTCCCTGGGGCCCTTCTGCCTTCTTTTCCTTGGTCTGTTTCTTCCTTTCGCTTTCCCGCCCTGCTTCTCTGGCCACTTCCAAGAAGAGAATTTAACTAATATTTGTGGAGAGTTGCTTGCACAATCACTTTCTGACACTCTGTTGTGTATAAAGTTCTAATAACCGACTATGTCCTTTGTATCTCAGCTCAAATGTCACCTCCTTAGAAAGGTCTTCCTTAACTAACCAGTTTAAGCCAGACCATTTTCTCCATATTCACTCTTCACACTGTTCAGTTTTTTAAAGTTGATTTATTTGTTTTGAAAGAGGGAAAGAACGCGCAAGTGAATAGCGGAGGGGCACAGAGAGAGGGAGAGAGGTGGAGAGAAAGCAGGGGGACAGAGAGAGAGAGAAAGAGAGAGAGAAAGAATCCCAAGCAGGCTCCGCGCTGTCAGCACAGAGTCCGATGTGGGGCTCAAACTCATGAATCATGAAGATCATGCCCTGAGCTGAAATCAAGAGTTGGACACTTAACCAACCAAGCCACCCAAGTGCCCCCATGTTGCTTAGTTTTTGAACTACTCATAAGTATTTCAAATCATCCAGTTTATCTCTTAACTGGCTTATTGTTTATATCCTTCCACCCACCTTGCATCCACCACTGCATCCCAGCTCCTCAGTGGTGCCCAGCACAGCAGTAAATATTTGTTGAATGAACAGGTCACACCCCTTGGGCCCTTGTCATAAAAGTTTGGGTGATTTTTAAAGTTGCATCAAAGGACCCAGTTTAACATGAAGCGATTGATAGGAATGATAGAATTACAAGCACTGAGCCTTAGAGAAGCCCTGGGAGGTGACTGGAGCGGGGATTATGTTCTTTATTTTACAAATGAGGAGCTAAAGTGACTTGCCCAAACTCACACAACTGAATTGAAGCCAAGTTTGGTATAGAACCCTGGGGTTCTGACCCCTATTCCTGTGCTTTATCTACCCCATCAGGCTGTCTGACTACCGCGGGCTTGTGGTAAAAAAGTTTAATTCTTTTTCAATGAGGATCATGGCACTGACTTGCCACTCGTTGGAATTGTGCTTGTAATAGTGGTGAATTTGTGCTCAAGAGGAAAGAGCAGGTGTTCTTTACAGGCTCTCCATCCATTCTCGCAACAACCTTTGGTGTGGACATTGTTAAGTAGTTCCATCTCACGGAGGCTCAAATGGATGAATTTGCTGCAGGGCACGATAAAAGTCAAATATAGCATTCAGATTTGCCCCCCACAAATGATTCTCACATACAAACAAACCCCTTGCAGATTAAGGCCTACATTTAAAAGCCGACTGGCCGACTTGGGAATTAAGTACATGGTTATCCGATAAAATAAAATTATTTGATGAAAACTAGACTGACTGTGATCTCCATCAAATTAAGAATTAAGTGTGGGGGCCCCTGGGTGGCTCAGTCAGTTTAGCGTCCGACTTCAGCTCAGGTCATGATCTCGCGGTTCGTGGGCTCGAGCCCCACGTCAGGCTCTGTGCGGCCGGCTCGGAGCCTGGAGCCTGCTTCAGATTCTGTGTCTCCCTCTCTCTCTGCCCCTCCCCTGCTCACGCTCTGTCTCTCTCAAAAATAAACACTAAAAAAATTAAAAAAAAAAAAAAGAATTAAGCATGATAACACCCACGGATCTGGCTTCAAAAACAATACACAGTGGTCCCAAGCTGTGGTGTCCTTGGACTGCTTTGTGAATTACCATTATTAACCAAAAGTTGGAACTATAGCTCCTATCACCTGTAGAAAATCTATGCATGCTTTCCTGGAGAAGGGGGCCTGACGTGAGGAAACCAGCTTCTGGTCAACGGGTTATATATCTTTAGAACAAGATCTTCGTGAGCTCCAGTGGCCTTCTCCCAAGAGTCCTTGACTGTGAAACTAGGGACTACAGTGAGATGAAAGAAGGAAATTCACCTTGAACTTGTGCTGCCACGATCCCCCCAATGCTGTCCAGTACCTTGCTTAATCTCCTAGTCATCAAATGCAGCTTGATAGTAAAAGAAGAGTGGTAATGTGGGATGAGTCTAAACTAGGAAGGGACATGACTTCATCCTGTTTTTGTTCAGCATTTCTTAATTCAAATTATAGTTAAAATATTGAAATTCTCACATTTCGAACCATTAGGTACCATAAGGATGTAACACGTATTTGGGTTTTTATTAAATTCATTAATAAATGGCAAATGCTACTTATTTCCTTAATGTTTATTTATTTATTTTGAGAGAAAGAGAGAGAGGGGGAGAGCACGAGTGAGGGAGGAGCACTGACAGAGGGAGAGAGAGAATCCCAAGCAGGCTCCATACTGTCAGCATGGCACCTGACATGGGGCTAGATGCCAGGAACCATGAGATCATGACCTGAGCTGAAATCAAGAGTCGGACGCTTAGCCAAGCAAGCCAGCCAGGCGCCCCACAAATGCTGTTTAATATGCTCTTAGATCTAAAACCTAAAGTGTTAACTCGCGTTGAAATTCTTTCAAAGCAAGTGACGGAATTGAGATCAAGTACATAAACTGGAAGTTGAAGATAATTAACACGATTGCTATGATTGATCTATGCTCACTCCTTTCTCTGTTCTTACAGTGAGAAAAACGAGACCGCGAATAAGCGTTAGGCGAGATCACGAGGCCATATCTAGTTAGGGGATAAGTTGTCTTATGCATCACCAGACACTCGCGGCCTAAAAGCGTTTGGAACTACTTAACTTTAGCGCCTCGGTTTGCTAGCACTCACCAACACGGACTCTCCTCTACTTTGTCAGCATGCGATCAGATTAATACTCCTTCCTTTTGAGGGTGGTTATGGAGTCAAGTTCTAGTCAACGCGGCGTGAGTAGAAGTGAGGAGTGCCACTACTCGTCCTGCTCATAAAAGACTCCCATGTCCGGTCCTTATTTTTCCAGCATCGTCTGGTTGACCGGAGAGGTGTCTGAAGACCCGCACTGAATGGTGTTGTGAGCAAAAAGTAAACGTTTTGCGTTCGGCCACTACAAATTTGGGATGTGCCGTTCGTGCAGTCAGCCTATCCTGGCTGATGCATGGAACAACGTGTGCCGCAGACATGCCTCAGGGAAATTCTGCACTTGAAAATGGGATCCATTAGAGGTTTTGCAACAGACTTGGGATACGGTCAGGTTTGAGAGGATGTAAGACCTGAACACAGAGCACCGTAGATGGAGTCGGTTGTTCTGGGACACCAGTATGCAGGCCCCAAGCTGGGCCCAGACAGTAGGCCTAGAACCTGGATTCAAACCAAGGGAAGCAGTTGGCGTTACGAAGTGTGCGGAGATTCATCCCCCCGGAAACTGGGGCTCTGTAGTAAGAATCCCAGCCTGGAGTCCAGGGCAGGAAGCTGGGTCACTGGGGGAGTAGGGCATGAGGGAGGAAACTCAGCCAAAGTCAACCTTGAGAGAAATCTAATCCTTTTCTGAACCATGCTAATATAATAAGGGTTCCAGACACAGGGGCCTCATAGCACACTTTCAAGGCTTTAATCACAGAGCAGCACTTAAACAGGCATTTTTTTTTTATTTGCAAGTTTTTATATTTTAGTAACAGAAAGTTACTAAAGTTACTAAAGTAAGTAAAGTTACTAAAGTAGGCATGGGAGATGGAAAAAAGGCAGGTGTTAGTTTCTTCTTTGTAGTATTTAAAAAGCATTTTTTTGCATTTTGTTGGGGCTTGAGTTCAACAACAATTGTTTACTCCCAGGGAAGGAAAGATATGAAAAGATCTTTAGTCATGTAACTAAGGAAAAGGGACAGAGATGCAGATTCACTTTCCTTTGAAAAGGGCTGAGGACACCGAACACCCCTTTGGCACCACATATTTTCTCTCTCTCTCTTTTAAATTATTTGCTCATTCACTCAACACATACTGGACCCTGATTCTGTGTCCCCAAATCTGCCAGAATATCATGGGGTACAAAAGAATTGTAAGGATAAATCACTGCCCCTATCATGGGGAGGGTTCTTCAACTCATTTAGCAAAGCCCCCCCCCCTTCTGGGTCACACTATCTGAGCTTAGGGAAACACATGACTAAGAACTAAGAAGTTCGCACTCTATCAGGTGGGTAGATGAAGAATTAAGCGATTGTAAAAAAACAGAAACAAACAAAAACCACAAGCCTCATCAGAAACTCAATGGTGCAAAACACAAAACTTTTTATATCTTTAATTACTTTATATCCTAAGTCTCCTTTCAGCTAGTGGGACATACATTGCAACCTGGGCAAATTGTGATTCCATGTAAGTTCAGGGCAGCAGGGGGGGGGGGGGGGTCCAGTACAATGCCAGGGCTCCCACAGAGCACTTGGTTCTTCATCATCATGTTCTGTGCTGGCTTCCACTGACATGGTCACCATGCATCAGTCATGTGTACAAGGTCTCATCCAGCCCGGAGTCTCTTTATGCTGTCTGGGTGGTTCTTGAGCTCACAAGAAGTATTGGCTACTCCCAAACTGCACCAAGGCATGAAAAACCCTTGGAGGCTGGCCAGGTCCTAGCTCTACTTCCAGGCCGTGGCAGAACTTACAAGCAGGATAATTCTTTTGCTCACTGTCTGCATTGGAATGCGGGGAACTCCGTGCAACTGTCAAAGCCCTCATACCGCGCAGTCATTCCTTCTCCGGAATCTTCCTGCATCCTGGGACCCTGGGTCCCCACTTGCTCTGGGGTCTCAGTCCACTTGCAGAAAAGATACCTCCTCTCTAAGCACTCCTTGCTTCTCCTCCAATTCCTCTCCTTCGCCCAAGCTGGGAAAGCTTTATCTTTCTCCCGGACGTTGGAATCTTTGTTTTTGCTTTTCATCGTCTCAACTTTTATCTGGTTTCGGAAACTGAAAAGCCAGAAGAGGCTCCCCTCTCTCTGCTTTTGGTTAACACTTCCTTTCCCTAAGTCAGTAAACCACCAACAGTCAGCGAGCTTTGCCTGGTCGGGGTAGGGCAGCAAATGGGTCAAGATGTAACAATATTATTCTACTTACTATAAACTTGCACACAGTGCGCATACTGGGGCCTCCAAATTACACAGAGATCACTGTGGTCTAGATTCACCAAGTGCCCCTCTTCACTGATGCACTGATAAAATCTACACCACGAATGACCATGTGAAACACTTGTGCCCTGTCCCTGTCTGGATTCTTGTATTTGGCTTTACTGTTTTGCGTTATTTGCTGATGCTGTTTTCTTGTTTGGTCTATGCCCCAGCTTAGCCTGACAGATTGGTCAGACAAGTGACTGTCAGAGAGGTTTTGCTAACTACAGAGAATTCTGCTTCTCTGCGATGGTAAGAAGTTCTAACATTACAGTTAGTTCTAACTGTAAGAAGTTCTCAACAGTTCTAAATGTAAGAAGTTCTAACATTACCCTAAGCCTTAGATTCTTTAACGACGATATTTCTATAACACTTAGCTAATTCCACTCCTAGGTTATTCTGCACAGGTGTGGGCAAAGGCAGACACTTGGAGGAGGCTTGAGTCTCCTCCAAAATGGATTCTGTAAAAGGATTGCTACAAAATGTCTTATCTCTCTGCACTCTGATGGGGAGAGTAGTATCCCTAGGCCACTCTGATTTGGGGACCGCAGTTGAAAATGTTTCTGTTTAGAAAACTATTTAGAAAGGCTGTCTCCTCTTTCCTCCACTCATTTGGAGTCATTTACTCTCTGATTACAGCCAGCATTGCATTGTCTTCATTCTCCCAAGGGCAGCAATGGCCTGGGGGGTCGGGGGGGGGGGGTGGGGGGCGGGGGTTGATGATCTCTCTCCTGCATTGCTGAAGTTGTGTTATTTAACTATTTCAAGTCTACACACACGTGTGTAAACACGATCGAGAAACACTCTTGGGGGATGGAAAAGGGAATGATGAATTCTGCCTGGGGACAAAAGGATTGGCAAGGGGCACTGGAGGCTTTGTGCAGGAGGTGACATTCGAACTAAGTTTGAAGAATGGATAGAATGTCACCATTCAGGGAGGGTACATAGCTTGGAGGTGGCAAGTCATAAAGAACGCAGGAAGGTGGCAAATGGAAAGTAGTTATGAGCGAAGGCACAGGAGCGTGAGAGGGAGGCTGCGGGATGAAAAGAACAGAGGCAGTTTCTGGTAACTAAAGTACGTGGTATTTGTATCAGATGAGAAATATCTCTGGCCGGTACTCAGCCCTGGTTGACTGAACGGAGAAAAGAAACGGAAAATCTCCAAAAACACCAAAGTGTAAAAAAAAAAAAAAAAAGAATACCAAACTCAGAAACGAAGAAAGCATTTCTTTCCCTTCTATTTGGGGGGGGGGGGGGAGCCTTTTGCTTATCAGAGTTTTGAGCAGGAATCACATGCTCTGAAGGAATAAAGAGCACTTTGTTCAGCACTCTGTTAAGTTACTGATTGCTACCTATACCCCCAGGCATTAACACACACAGAGAGATGCCTTTGATCCTCCTCAGCTGCCCTTTGACTACGTAAGCATCTGAAAATATAGCCACTAGCAACCAGAAAGTTAAAAGCATACACCCTGGGGTTTTCCTGTACCCCGCCTTCCCCGCCCCCCCCCCCCCTTCAGCCAAATCACTTTGGTAATGAAGACCGAAATAGCAGTGCTGATATTCCGCAGAGTTCTTTATACCCTCAAGTCTCCAAATTACGGCGAGAGAATTGTGGTCCTAGGTTGGAGAGGTGAGAACTGTCAATGGCCCCTTGGAGTTTTCTGTCTCCGCATGTCCTCCCCATGTTAACGGGTTCGCTGGGGCTCCTCCCTCTTCCTTTCAATTTTCCCACACGGTGCAGTATCTAGAGGTGAATGAGGCAGGCCCACCCAGGGAGGGACACCAACAAGCCAGCAGTGCGGGTGGCTCTTCTTTTGGAATGATTGTCTGAAGAGGCTTTGAAACTTCCTAGAAATAAGGATTGTGGCCGTGAGAAACATGCTGCCTGCAAGTTACCTTTATTCTTGGGGAGCAGCTTTCAGCCTCTCCTCCCTTTTAAAAACTCACATAGATAAGGAGGAGCCCAGCATGCTCCCTCTGGATCCCCAGCCCGGAGGAATGTGGGGAATTAGTTTAAAAGACAGGGCCGTCTCTCAGGAGCTGAAGCTGCATGTAAACATGGTCACCCCTCCACCCACCTTCTCACTACGCAACACCCTTCATGAGGTTGCCCCAAATATCATCAGCTACTCCCGGCAATCATTCTTCAGTAGCGTGGAGTTGCATATACACTTTGCAGGATGTCACAGCCCCACATTTGTCATCTGTACGTGTCCTCTTTATGTCTGTTTTATGAGCAAGAACCTGTCCACCTTAGTAACTTCTGCATCTAGCTACCACAAGAGATCAGTGACTCAACACTGACCTCCACTGGCTGGCATAGAAATCCTTAATCCCTTTCTCTCCAAATGTTGCACATTTTCACAGGCTGAGCGGGGAGCCTGCCAGCGCTGTGCGTGGAGATGCTAGCATTTCACTGTGGACTGAAATTTAAAATGATTATAAATCCACCTTATGGGGGTATGTATGCAGATTCTGAAAAACTCTGGTGTGATGTTGAGCTATGGGACCACAGACCTCGGAGTGCCCAACATTGCCAAAATCAAAACAGCGTGTGCCACCATTTTGTCTACCCCAGGTTTGGATGCTCAAGGTTGAATTCGCAGGGATCTGAGAAATCTAGGTCAATCTATTCCCAGGGCGGTATTACTGACTACCCAATTGCCAAATGAGATTTTTTTTTCTGTTAAATGCCTTGAACTTCAGTTGGTGATTGTAACCCCATTTTCAATTGGTATAATAACCTCAGCTACAAACTCAGCCTGCTCTAGATGCAATATTGCAAATGCCTTTGTTGGCTGCCAGGAGGTGGGCAAGGAAGGCCCACTTGGCTCAGTGCCGCCAAGGTTCGGTTGTGATTCTCTTCATGGGGACCAGCCAAGGTTTGGAACCAGCCAGGGTTTTCTGGAGACATGGAAAGCCAAAGTCAACAAGGGGACCTCTGCACCCTGAAAAAAATGCAAGCTCATTGCCTTTCCTGGAAATATGTCAGGAAATAGTTCCTGTGTACCCTTCAAGTCCAGAACAGCCCTTTAAAATTTGGGCACTTGCTGATTATAGTGGAAGCCTAGCTGAGGCCTCCCTACTCAGGAGCTTACAGTAAGATTAAGGGAGCGATTGGTGGAGGAGATTCTGATTTAGAAATAACTGTCATTTGGTCACAGTGAACAGAAAACTGTAAGAAGACAATACACCAGGTGTTCCTGACTGTTAAGAACCAGAGTCAAAAATGTAACTCTCAGAGAGCAAACCTGTGTTGTTCAGGTTAGTGCCTGCATTTGGAGCAAGATGTTGCCTTAACACTGCTATGTTGAGGTGAATTTTAACCAGAAATTTAAAAATATCCATTGCAGTAGATATAAAAAAAATTGAGCAAAACAGCTTCAGTAAATATCCTTATTGGTTCACGCCTTTTAATGGATGTAAATATTTTATGTAAAGGTTGAATAGGTAATACATGTTCATGGTACTAAATTAAAACCCATAGAAGGATACACAAGAAAAAGTAACTCTCCTTGTTATCCCTGTTCCAGAGTGAAGCAGTTCTTCGCCCCTAGACAATCTCTATTCCTAATTACTTATGGAACCTTCTAGATAGATTCAATATGCCTGTACATATATATATATACATTATTTTTTGCACAGTTGGTACTAGCCTTGGTATTTATACTTGTCTGTGTCTTGCCTTTTCCCTCTCATATGACAGTAGCTGGAATAGCTTCTCATAGCATCACCTGAAACACTTGCTAGTTAGTTTTGATTGCATAGTATTTCATTGTATAGCGTTCCACAATTTATTTAACCTGTACTCTACTGATACATTTCTAGGCAGTTTCCATTTTTTTGCATTTATAAACAATATCCAATAAATCGTTGGTACGTAAATAATTTCTTGCATTTGCAAACACATCTGTGGGGAGAATTCCTAGAATTGGAGTTCATAGGTCAAAGATATAGACGCTGGTCATTTTGATAGATACTGCCAAGCCTCCCTCTACTGACACCAATTTACCCTCTTACTGTCAATGTATAAGATGGCTGACTCTCCTCTTCTTCATGGACACAGCATGTTAGAAAATGTATTGATCTTTGCCAATCTGAGATGAAATGTAATATTCTTTTCTTTTCTTTTTTTTTTTTTTAAAGTAAACTCTTGTGGTGGTGTCTGGGTGGCTCAGTCAGTTAAGCGTCTGACTTCAGCTCAGGTCATGATCTTTCAGTTCACGAGTTTGAGCCCTGCATCAGGCTCTGTGCTGATGGCTCAGAGCCGGGAGCCTGCTTTGGATTCTGTGTCTCCCTCTCTCTCTGCCCCTCCCCCATTCATGCGCACACACATGCTCGCTCTCTCTCTCTCTCTCTCTCTCTCTCAAAAATAAACATTAAAAAAATTTTTTTAATTAAAAGTAAAAAATAAAGTAAACCGTTATGCCCAATGTGGGGCTCAAACATACAACCTGAGATCAAGAGTTGCATGCTCTACTGACATAGCCAGCCAGATGCCCCTGGAATATTATTTTCTTACAGTATTTTAACTTGGAATTCTCTAATTTTTAGCAAATTAATAATGTTTTGGGGCACCTGGGTGGCTCAGTTGGTTAAGCAGTCAATTCTTAGTTTTGGCTCAGGTCATGATCTCCTTGTTGGTTTCATGAGTTCTAGCCCTGCATCGGGTTCTGCAACGTCAGCATGGAACCTGCTTGGGATTCTCTGTCCCTCTCTCTCTGCCCCTCCCCCACTCACACTGTTTCTGTCTCTCTAAAATAAAATTTAAAAAATTAAAAAAATATTAATATTTTGTCCTTTTTCGTTAGATTTTCTTACAGGTTTATGAGAACTCTATGTTAAGATATTCTATGATAAGGAGATTAACTCATTAAAGTGTCAAATATGATCACCAACTGCTACATGTTGCTATTGAGCACCTGACCAGTGGCTTATGCATATTGTGATGAATAATAAGTTATAAAATATACACCAGGTATATTACTACAAAAATAAAAAGTTTGGAAACATGTCATTTATAATATTTTATTATTGATTACCTATTGAAATGAAAATACTTTGGATATGTCAAGTTAAATATAATAAATCATTTAAATTAATTTTGTCCATTTCTTTTTACTTTTTTGATGCCACTAGAAAATTTAGACTTGCAAATGTATTTTGCATTATATCTTGATTGGATGGTGCTTTTATGAGCTGCAAAGTTTTGCCCAGTTATATTTTTATGTGGTCAGATGTATTAGTCTTTTTTTTTATGACTTCTGAGTTTTGTGATATTCCATTTCCCATGGAAAGTCCTAGTAATTTTATATTTTTATTCTTTACATAAAAATCTTTGATTCATCAGAAAATTATTTTGATGCAAGGTGTGAGGTAAGAATCCAATATTACTTTGTCCAGAAGGCAACCCAATAGAATAACTGAGTCCGATTAAGCAACATTTATTGTTTAATCTCAACTTTTTTTCCCACTTATTTGAAATGTCACACTTATTACATCCTATGTATGGTAATGTGTGGTAGGGCTAGTACTACATATTTTCTTTCTCTTTTTTGCTGAATTTTTCTGGTTATTCTTGCTTGTTTATTTTTCTGTATGAGCTTTAGAATCATATATAGATCCAGAATTCCATTGTTATAGTAACTATATCAATGTTTACATTAATTTGGAGAGAAATGAAAGCTGCACGATATTGAGTTTCCCTTGCCAAGAACATCATATATCTTTACATTTATGCTAGTGCTTTTTTGTGTCCATGAGTAGCATTGTAAAAATTTCTTCATATAGCTCTTCCACAGCCAATAAATTTCTTTCTTTTTTTTTTTTTTAATTTTTTTTCAACGTTTATTTATTTTTGGGACAGAGAGAGACAGAGCATGAACGGGGGAGGGGCAGAGAGAGAGGGAGACACAGAATAGGAAACAGGCTCCAGGCTCTGAGCCATCAGCCCAGAGCCCGACTCGGGGCTGGAACTCACGGACCGCGAGATCGTGACCTGGCTGAAGTCGGACGCTTAACCGACTGCGCCACCCAGGCGCCCCCAATAAATTTATTTCTAAATATTTTCTAGTCAAATTGTTATTAAAAATGAAGTCTTGGGGCGACTTCATCCGACTTCAGCTCAGGTCACGATCTCGTGGTCTGTGAGTTCGAGCCCCGCGTCGGGCTCTGGGCTGATGGCTCAGAGCCTGGAGCCTGCTTCCGATTCTGTGTCTCCCTCTCTCTCTGCCCCTCCCCCGTTCATGCTCTGTCTCTCTCTGTCTCAAAAATAAATAAACATTAAAAAAAAATTTTTAAATGAAGTCTTTCCTTCTATTAATACTTCTTTTTTTAATATATGAAGGATGATGACTTTATATATTAATTTTGGAACCAAGGGCCTAACAACATTTCACTTTGTTTTTAAAGTTTATTTATTTATTTGGAGAGAGACAGAGACGGTGTGAGCAGGGGAGGGTCAGAGAAAGAGAAAGAGGGAGAATCTCAAGCAGGCTCTACACTGTCAGTGCAGAGCTCATGTGGGGCTTGAACTCAGGAAACCATGAGATCATGACTTGAGCAGAAATCAAGAGTTGGACGCTTAACCAACTCAACCACCCAGGCCCCCCTGTTTTGTTAATATTTTTTAGTTGGATTACTTTTTACTGTAATTCAATATTAAATCATATGATCTATGAACAAGGATGATTTGTCTTCTTTTCTAAATTGTATACATTTTATTTCCTTATTTTATGTAATTGAATTGGCCAGGATCTCCAGGTCAGTGTTTATTAGTAGTAGTAATAGATATCCTTGTCTTGTTCCTGATTTTAAGATGAATAGTTCTGAGGTTCCCCACTCAGCATGATGCTAGGTTTTAGATTGAGATAAGTGCATTTAATTATATTAAGGCAGTGTCAATTGCCATTTTATTGATAGGGATTTTTTCAATTAAATTAAAAATTTTAAATCTTAATTCTAGTAGAGTTAACATACAGTGTAATATTAATTTCAGGTATACAATGGAGTGATTTAACCCTTCTGTCCAACACCCAGTGTTCACCGGGACTAGTGCACTCCTTAATCCCCATCACCTATTTAACTCGTCCCCCGCCCCGCACACGCACCACACCTCTAATAACCATCACTTTGTTCTCTATAGTTAAGAGTCTGTTTCTTGATTTGTCTCCCTCCGTCTCTCTTCTTCCTTTGTTCAATTGTTTTGTTTCTTAAATTCCACATAGGTGTGAAATCATATGTCATTTGGCTTTCTCTGAGGGATTTACCTCACTTGGTATTAGATAGGGTTTTTAAAAAAAGACTCGACGTTGGGTTTTATCAAATGCCTCTCAACATATAGGCAAATGACTTTTAATCCATTTGTGTGGTGAAAAGAACAGATTTCCTAAATTGAACCATCCTTGCATCCCTGGACTAAATCACACTTGGTCACGGTGTATTAGTTTTCTAATGTGCTACTGGGTTTTGTTTAACGATGTTTTGTCTTGATTATTTTTGTGTAATATTTCTCAGATTGGTGTCTGTTATTTCAGTTTGCTTCTTTAGGGACACCAATTATGTATGCATTTAATTTATTTTGTATGTATTCCATATCTATCACATCATCCCTTTAACGTCTTGTGTGTTGATTCTTTATATTCCCTTTTTCCATTCCTGTCTTCCACATCCCCAGCTGTGCTTTCATCAGTACCCAGTCTTTATGCAGCTTCCAAGCTGCATTTGACCTTCATTTCTGTGATTTTTTTTTCAGATCTTCCCTTAATCCTGTCAGCATATGTGTAATCTACTTCTGTTGCTTTATCATTGTTTCCTGTGAAATTGCATATAGGTGATTACTCATTTATTTTTAAAAATTCAGGAATATATTTAGCCACAATTTTAATCTACCTCATTGAACATTTTTCCAGTAAATGTTTTCCTTTTTTTCCTGCTTTTTTTTCTTCCCTTAATATATTTTTATAGATCCTGAGTTGATTCCTTTTTGATTAATCACCCTGGAATAAGGCAAGTTTTTCTGAATCAGCTCTTTTCAAAAGACTTCTGTGAAAGAGAGGTGTGGGCCATATTCTAGCTAGCAAGAGTTGTTCTACTGAAAAAGCGGGTTATTTCAGCCTTTAACTTTGTCCAGCCAATTGATTATCAGCAGATTTGGGCCATTCATAAGGCAAAGTAACTTTCTTCCTCACCGGCAAACCAACAGATTGTTTCCAGCAAGTATGGCTTTTTTGTAGAACTTTTCATTCAACACCATCTCTTCTCCTTTTTCTAGAAACCTCACCAGCTTGAGATCCAAACCAGAGAAGCTCACACTCAAGCTGGTATACTTTTATTAGCATAAAACAAGGGTCAGCAAACTGCAGCCCACGGACCAGCTGCCTGTTTTTATCAATAAAGTTTTGTTGAAACACAGCCATGCCCATGTGTTTGTCTATGGCTGCTCGGGCTCTACAGTGGCAGGGCTGAGTAGTTGAGACAGAGACCATATGTCTACAAAGCCTAAAATATTTACTATTTGGCTGTTTAAGAAAAAGTTCACTGGCCTCTGTTGTAAAAAGCTCGGTTTACATTTCAATATGTATCACTTATAACTCTTAAGACTTTTTCTGAACTCAGCATCCATGGACACCTTCACTCTGGAGCTTGCTATGTTTCAGTTTGACCTTCACTGATTTTGCAAGTCTTTTATTTTATTTTTTGTTTTGGGGTCTCTGTTGTTTCCTAGATTTATAAAGGGTAGGCTTTGCATTACTGTTTTTCTTGTTTTCCTTTCTGCTTTTGGGTGGTTTTTCTGAGATGTGAATGAGGAATTGCTGAGTTTACTCTGTATATTAAAATTAGAAATTCTCAGGGTGCCTGGGTGGCTCGGTTAAGCCTCTGACTTCAGTTCCGGTCATGATCTCACAGCTTGTGAGTTTGAGCGCTGTGTCAGGCTCTGTGCTGACAGCCAGTATCCCTCTCTTTCTGCCCCTCTTATCCTCTCTCTCAAAAATAAATAAACATTTTTAAAAAATTAGAAATTCTCAAATGATATTCCAAAGAATTGGTTTTTTGTTTGCTTCTTTGGTTGGTTGGTATTTGGTCATTGAAGAGAGATCCCAGCATATGAAATGTCTTTGTCCTAGATACATGTAGATTTTTTTCTCTTTAATTTAATTTATCATGACACGTATCATGATATAAGCATTTTCTCTTTAAATACATACATTTATGAGGCCGGATGTTGGTCCATGAAAGGTGAGCATATTTCTGGAGGAAATGTACCTGAATGTAGTTGCTATGAGAACAGGGATCCATATGTGTCTTGTCCGTGACTTTATCTCCAGTACTGAAAGCAGAGTCTGGCGCATAGTAGGCACCCAATATGCATGTGCAGAGTGAAGGGGTGGAAAGGAAACCCTCTGGCTACAAGGTCTTGCTGTTGAGTAGGCAGGGATGCCTAAAGATAAGATAAGAACTCCAGAAGAGGAGTCAGTCTGGGATGGGTAGAAGTGAAGAGGAGGATTGGTTTACAAATTGGGTTTGGGAGTCAAAAATTAAGCTCTAGCAACTAGGAATAACATAAGGTATTCAAATGAGAAACTGTTGATATTCTTGCAAACTGAGTTTCTTTTAATCAAATCACGAAATTAAATTCTTTCTTCATCTCAAAACAAAAACAAAAAAAAAAAATAGAAAAGTCAATAGGAATAACAAGGGAAGTAAAAAAAAACACAAAAAGAAACTATATGGTGTCTTTGAGGTGTATTTCAAATTAGAAGGCACTTAAGCAAAATGTCTTCTCTGTGAGGACATTTTTAAAAATAAGATCAATTTCCAGTTTCCCAGGCAATTCCACATGTCGGGAAGCTTATCTACCTACTTGACTGACTCAAGTATGAAAATGATAGTAACAACTTGATGGATAGTCAGATAAAGCTTGGTAATTTTTCCTCACCAACCACTGGCCCCATAGGAGATATTAATCACTCCGGTTTTTATTTTGTATCTGATGTTTTAAAAGTAAAACCTAAGAAATTCATTTCCATGTGTTTAGGTTGAAAGAGAGAGAGAGAGAGAGAGAGAGAGAGAGAGGTTTCACTCAATCTATTTCAGAAAATATAGGCACCTTGAGACTGAACATTTCTTTCAGTCTTGGCCCAAAGGTAATCACATTAGGGACATTGCATGCATTTGGGGTGATAAAAATTGAGCTGTGGTCTATCCTATTGCATAATTTTCATTCTAAAATTACTTGCACTGGACATAATGACCCCATCAGTCAACCTATCATCTGGTTAGTTAAATGAAGTAAAATAATCTCAGCTGGTCTCAGAGGAGTGGGGCTGAGATTTCCTGTGGGTTTGTTCTAGATCTCTGTCAGCCAGCCAGCATTGGCTCTTACCTTCCGTCTCTACGGCAAAGACTACTCAGGCCAAAGGAGAAGCCGCTTTAGATGAGGTCTGTAACCCAAGATGGAAGCACTTAACTAAGCCAAGTTTTTTTTTTTTTTTTTTGTCCCCACCCCCCCCCTTCTGGTAGATCTAATGCACAGTGATTGTTCCTAATTAGGTGGTCTTACTTGAAAAGTACCCCCCCCCAAATGCCAAGAGGGAGCTCTCTTTAAGTGTCTTTGAAACAAAGATACATTGGGGTAGAAAGTCAGTTTTCACTTAAGAAATCACAGCTGCGTAAACAATGTTTGTTCACTACAAGAAGAAAATTTATAGTATTTGTCAGGAAAAAATAAACACATTGGGACTGTTTGTGACAGTGTCACACTTTGTGATCCTTTGAGCCAGGCAACACAAGAAACAGATCAACAATGGAGGCAACTTTCTCATAATGTTTTGGAGCAGCTTTTTGTTTCCTTACCCATCTTCTATTTCACTTTTCAAGAGGACCTATATTTCTATGCATGTTGGGAAAAAAAGAATAGAGTAGTAATGGACCCTTTACTATCCTCATTGTCTATGTTTTCCGGAAGAGAAGTTCTCCTTAAAAACAAAACAAAACAAAACAAAACAAAACAAAAAAAAAAAAAAAAAATAAAAAGATAAATTCTCTTATGAATTTTAGCGGTTGTAGGAATTCACTCCTGGTCTTGGGATTTGACCCAGCCTTAGAGCAATGTTTTCCAGACTAAATTTCATGGAGAGTTAAAATTGGTTTTAAAACCAATACAGAGTTTTCATCTTTTAATTTTATAAGGAAAGGTCATTTAAACAAAACAGAATATTTCTATCATCTACTATAACCCTCATTTTTTATAAGAAATGAATATTTTGAGGCTCCTGGGTGGCTTAGTTTGTTGAGCGTCCGACTTCGGCTCAGGTCATGATCTCATAGCTCATGGGTTCAAGCCCCATGTCGGGCTCTGTGCCGGCAGCTTGGAGCCTGGAGCCTGCTTCGGATTCTGTGTCTCCCTCTCCCTCTGCCCCTAATCCACTTACTTTCCGTCTCTGTCTGTCTCAAAAATAAGTAAACATTGAAAAAATTAAAAAAAAAGAAATGAATATTTTAATACCAAAAGAGAAAGGACCAAAATACCAAAAGAGAAAGAAAAAGCAAGTGTAAAAACCTCAAAACGAAAGACAGAACCTTTCACGGAATACATTTAACTCTATGAGACAACTGAATCTATTTTCCCAAATTTCTCATTTCACTCCAACTTTCAGTTGAAGACCATGTCAACAGCTGGCCCCGAGCCACGACTGGCATTTGGAATTCACTAGATTAGGGCAAGGCCACAGAGAACTTCTGGTGCCAAGGGCTATAGAAAGGGGAGGCGTTTTGTTGAGTGCTGCCCATGCCCTTTCGTGGTCATCCATCATTACCCCATAGCTCAGCAATCTGTAAGTGTTTTTAAGGGACCTTGGGGGAATTCAACTGTTGTGGATTTTTCAGTTTATTTAAAGGTTTGGCAAAATTTATATTAAACACCCCAAAAGTTTTAAATCTTTAAGCCCCAGTGGAATTTCAAAGAGCTTAATGATATTTTCTTTTTAATGACTGGACCCTAGAAAATTATTTTTAAAAGTAGGGTTACTATAAAAAGGGTTCTGAACATTTTTAGGACAGCTTATGGTACCAGTGAAAGCACATAGACTTCTTGGTGGTTTCATGCAGGAAGGTGTGCATATGCATGTGTGTGCATGCACGTGTGTGTCTGTGTGCACGTATGTGTGGCAGCTGGAAGCACCTGCCAAGGAGCGCCCTGCTTTTATTTGTCAAGGCCACAGAAACTTGCTACCATGACCCTAATAGATAAACTCCATGCTTTGGAGCCTTGATAGGGGGCACGTAAACAGAAAAGGAAAGGCAGATCAGAAGAGTGTAGGCAGAAAGTGAATGTTGAGGACCCAGAGAAAGCAGTGAGAAGGGGACGTATCCAGAGATGCACAAGAAGGAAAGATACCAAGGAGAAGTAGGGCCCATATCAGACTTCATACAATGAGTCCTCGGGTCTGCATGGATAATGGCTGTACCGAGTGGAGCCTCATGAGTTTGGTCCTTTACATAGAACTCCTATCTGTTTAACAGAAATGCTGACAATTGGCTGGAACCTTCTGTCCCTAAAAGGATTGTAACGATTGGCATTTCTGAGAGGGAAATCTGCTCATCTACAAAAATTACCCAGCGGGGACTTCTGTGGTTAGGCCCAGGGAGAAAATGGACCCATTCAACAGGTTTAGCATTAACGCTCCCTTCTGCCTATCACCAGCCAAGCTGAGTAGGCAAAGACTAGCTATACCGGGAGCTTGATGTGTTTGAGTTTTGGGGTCTACCAGAGGGAAGCCTGAATCAGAAGTCAGAAGAACTGAATTGGTCTCTATAATCTTAAATATATTTAATTTTGTTTTGAATGTTTATTTTCGAGAGAGAGAGAGACAGACAGAGAACAAGTGGGAAAGGAGCAGAGAGAGAGGGAGACACAGAACTGGAAGCAGGTTCCAGGCTCTGAGCCATCAGCACAGAGCCTGACATGGGGCTTGAACCCATGACCTGTAAGATCATGACCTGAGCCGAAGTCGGATGCTCAACCGACTGAGCCACCCAGGCACCCCAGTCTCTATAATCTTGAAAAAGTCACCTAAATTTTCTAGCCTTATACTTAAAAATCTATAAGAAAAAGAAGGTTGGTGTTTGTCAGTTTTTTGGTTTTGTTTTTATTAATTACAGTATTTATTTTGTGCTTTTTTTTCAGTAGCAGAATCCTGTTTTCACTAGAAATGCTATTTGAAAATTGATATAAATAAATAACCACGAAGCCAACCTGATATTGTGGAAAATACCATGGGGATGGGTTCTGGAAGCCAGACCTGAGGCACCCCTGTGGGCTTGGCCCGTCTTATCTTTTCTGAGACACTCTTGGTGAAATTGTGGGGTAGATGGGATTTGACATCCTTCCAGCCCCCACAGCAGCTGACTCTATGCTCCAGCTACAGAAAATCTATTTGGGTGTGTATGTGTGTGGTTAACGTTTCAAAGATGAGTGTTAGTCTGTACCTGGAGATATAGGGTAAAGGGCAAGCAAGGCCATGGCAAGATATTTAGCTTACTCCTAAATAAGCACAAGAAAAATAGCTATGAAGGTCCTGAGGTCTAGCACAGGGCAATACCATAAGTTACATCAGCAGAAAGGCATAAACTTTCATCTACTGAATAAAAACAAGTGTGTTTCAATCAACCACAGTTGGGATTCAGGGTGTAACTTGTTGATATATGCGAAGTTATATATAGTTTTACATGCATAAATCTACTTCGTAGATAAATATATTTAAAACAATGGAGAAAATCTTGATATGAATGTAGCAAAAGCTATGGAATTAATGCAAAAACAATATGTCTTAAAATTAAGACTTCTTTTCCAAGTTTAATGTGACTTGTTGCCTATGAAAAACAAATGCTCTGAAGGGATAAAAATGAAATAAATTATTCCTTTCCCAGAGTAATCTACAGATACAAGAACTCTTCAGTGCGGTGGTATGTGTCCGGCGAAAAAACACACTTAAATTTATGCATCTGAGGGGCGTCTGGGTAGCTCAGTCGGTTAAGCGTCTGACTTCGGCTCAGGTCACGATCTCACAGTTTGTGAGTTCAAGCCCCGCGTCGGGCTCTGTGCTGATAGCTCAGAGCCTGGAGCCTGCTTCAGATTCTGTGTCTCCCCCTCTTTATGTCCCTCCCATGCTCGTGCTCTGTCTCTCTCTCTCAATAATAAAAACGTTAAAAATTTTTTTTAAAAACAAAAAAATTTATGCATCTGAGTTTTACCAAAAGTGTTGTTAACCTTTAGAAGAAGGATTTAAAGAAGAGTTTAAATATTCTTTCTTGATTAACTAAAAAGTCTCCATAATTTCTTTGAAATTTTTGATATCAAATACATAAACACTTTAAGATAAATAATAGAGATCTTTGGGTTAAATATTAAAGTGATGATTCTGGAATAATATGGTAAAATAAGCCAGTGCTCTGTTTTATGACTCGCCATCTTAGGAGACAAAATGCATTATTTATAAATCTAGTATTTATAAATAAATAAGTTCTATTTATTCTCCATGATACACTTACCTTATATAAATTATACCAAATCTCCCACTGATTAGATTGAATAGATTTTCTTTTTTTTTTCTCATTTGTGTTTTTATTTTTTTAATATAATTTTTGTCAAGTTGGCTAACATACAGTGTGTAAAGTGTGCCCTTGGTTTTTGGGGTAGATTCCCATGGTTCATCGCTTACATACAACACCCAGTGCTCATCCCAGCGGGTGCTCTCCTCAATGCCCATCACCCACTTTCCCCTCTGCTCCACCCCTCCATCCACCCTCAGATTGTTCTCTGTATTTAAGAGTCTCTTGTGGTTTGCCTCCCTCCCTCTCTGACTGCGGGTGAAATAGATTTTTAAAGAGATATTTCTGTCCATAAAGGCATTCTTATTATCTATTTTACAATGAAATAGTAAATGCCATATTTTGATCTTTGAAATAACCAATTTATATTAAAGAGATTGAGCTTTTCTATTTCATGGCTAGAATAACAAAAAAAACCCACAAAAGATGGCATTTTAAGCAATGTGTATTTTTAAATTGAATTGAGCTTCAGCATGGAAAGTGTTTAAATTAGCAAAGTATTATCAGCCATACCTGGTAAGATCAAACAGGCAGTTTTTTACAATCTAATTTAAACTCCAGAAAAATGTATTAGAAATGTAAAAGGCTGGCTCTGCACCTATTTGAACAAGGTCATTGTCACCACTATAATATTTTAAGAGGCCTCTTGTGAAGTGAAAATACGGGAAATCACTTAAAAGGAAGAGTCACACTTGGAAATATTTAGTTCATAATATGTGTTGTATGGGTTGGGGGAGACTAATACACATATGGAAATTCATTCTACCAGCCCAAGAAAAGAAAATACTTTCACTCTAATGATTTTGATGAGGATTATGATGGCAGTCATTTTCATTAACTAGAATTTACCAACTTAGCAGAATTTCCAGTTATGAACATTGTATAAATTTTACAAAACTCCTTCATTTAGGAAATGAATTTTGAAAACAAGAAAGTGAAACAAATAGAAGCTGACTCCATGAGTCCTTAGCTCTCTTCTACAACCCAACTTAGTCTCAGTCTAGAAAAAAACAGTCCCAACATTGATAGAACACCAAATAACACAGGCTGTCCATCCATGCAACCACCCATCCATCCATCTATCCAACCAACTAGCCAGCCATCCAGCCAGCCATCCAACCATTCAATCATCCACTCAAATTTTTGAGAGAACTAATTTTGTGACTGAATTGAGTTTTAAATTATGTGGTTTATTCATTAATACTCAATGAATGAGTATTTATTGATATGTTGTTTATTCCCATAAATTATGTTGTTTCTACAACAAACTAATAATAAACAATTATACCTAACATATGTAAATAAATCACAACTCTTCCTTTTGTCCTGGTCATCTCAGGTAATCCATGCTTCGTAACAGTGGGATCTAGAATGGAGTCATTATCATTCCCTTACAAGATTGAAAAGCCAGAAGCTAAGGGACATATAGAGCACTCTGTAAGTTAGCCCTAGAGCCAGAGCTAGAACTCACATTTTCTGACACATGAAGCTCTCTACTTTTTATTTTGATTCCCTGGTTCCATCTTTACTTCAGGGAGACAAAAGAAGCCATACCATCTCTCCCATGTCCCCTTGTGAAGAGGGGAGAAAAACCAGCCATGAGCCACAATGAGCAAAACAATGTGACATGGGAGAAGACCACAAGCATTGGAATCAGGCAGAAACAGCTTTATATCTTGGTGTCCACACTGCTTTCTGCAGGAGTTTGGGCAGGTTCCTATACCTCTCTGAGCCTCAGTTTTCCCAGCTTTATGTTTTTTAATATAATTTATTGTCAAATTGGTTCACATACAGTGTGTACAGCATGCTCTTGGTTTTGGGGGTAGATTCCCGTGGTTCATCGGTTACATACAACACCCAGTGCTCATCCCAACAAGTGCCCTCCTCAATGCCCTTCGCTCATTTTCCCCTCTTCCCACTCCTCCCCATCTACCCTCAGCTTGTTCTCTATATTTAAGAGTCTCTTATGTTTTGCCTCTTCCCTCTCTGTTTGTAACTATTTTTTTCCATTCCCTTCCCCCATGGTCTTCTGTTAAATTTCTCAGGTTCCACATATGAGTGGAAACATATGATATCTGTCTTTCTCTGACTTACTTATTTCACTTAGTGTAATACCGTCCAGTTCCATCCACGTTGCTGCAAATGGCAAGATTTCATTCTTTCTTATTGCCAAGTAGTATTCCATTGTCTGTATAAACCACATCTTTATCCATTCATCTGTTGATGGACATTTAGGCTCTTTCCATAATTTGGCTATTGTTGAAAGCACTGCTATAAACATTGGGGTACAGGTACCCCTATGAATCAGCACTCCCGTATCTTTTAGATAAATTTCCAGTAGTGTTATTGCTGGGTCATAGGGTAGTTCTATTTTTAATTTTTTTGAGAAACCTCCACACTTTTCCAGAGTGGCTGCACCAGTTTGCATTCCCACCCACAGTGCAAGAGGGTTCCCATTTCTTCACATCCTCGCCAGCATCTGTTGTTTCCTGAGTTGTTAATTTTAGCCACTCTGACCGGTGTGAGGTGATAGCTCAGTGTGGCTTTGATTTGTATTTCCCTGATGATGAGTGATGTTGAACATCTTTTCATGTGTCTGTTGGCCATCTGGATGTCTTCTTTGGAAAAGTATCTGTTCATGTCTTCTGCCCATTTCTTCACTGGATTATTTGATTGTTAAAATTATTTGATTATTAAAATGAAGATAATAATGCTATTTTTGCAGGCTTTAAAATAATAATTAAACTGTGTTTATAACATATACATAGCTTCTGGCACATGGTAAATAACAAGTGAATAAGTGGGAGATATTTTTTATTAATAAAGGGGAAGACTATGCCTGCTTAAATTAGATAATAAACATTTTATTATAAACACTTTTGTAGAGTAGCTCACTGGTCTCTATAGATTTCCTCTGCAAATCCCAGCTTTGTGGTCACCAGACCCTTTGGGTGACACACAGTTAAGGCCAAACAATAGCCACTCTGCCAAACCAACTAAAGGCCCACAGCATACAGTGCCCATAACATGATCCCAGGAACATAAGATGAACACTTAACACTGTCTAGACCAGAAGTTGCAAGCTTGGGAGCCAGCCTCATAAATTAAATGAAAGAAGCAGGCTGAGGCTTGACCGTGGGAAAGTTGAAAGCATGCATCCTCTCAGGAGGGAGCAGCCCTGAATTCCAGGAGACTGGAAGCCTCATTTAAGGGGGGTGGAGCGGGGATAGCAGAATGGGGATAGCAGTGTTTCCACCTCAGTGTTTCAAGAGAAACTGGAAGTCCTGATTATATGAACTCTCCCAGTGTCTGAACGTGGCTGACAAAATCACTCTCTCTGGGTCCCATAAAAGATATTCACAGCCCAGTTGGGCCCACAGACTATTATTTGGGACTCTATTCTGCACCTCCAGGTAAGGGGAAAACTCACTGGACTTCAAAGGAAAGCATAATAGCTTTTCAGTTCATATTTGTCTGCCCCTCCGTTCACATCCAATCACATGAACGACTTTTTCTGAACACAGACCAGAATATCTACATCCCTATTGCCCTAAGATACTAGAGTGAGAAAGTTGGATGATCAGAATCTTGAATTGCGCAAGAAAATTCCTTGTGCTGTTAACACGCATCCTTTGATAGAGTCTTGTCTTATTTCCGAGTGAGGTGTCCTCTGGCCATAGTCTCCTGAGCCTGGGAAAGAATCTTTCCTCCAGCTGGAGTGCCAGGAGTGGCGGAGCTGCCCCTGGGAAACTGGTTTGCCCGCATCTTTAGACTATGAGATGCCTCGCCGGCTGTTTCTCTCTTGTGGTAACTGCCAGGAAGCTGAAAGCCAAATTTTCTAGCAACTGGTTAACCTGTGTTTCATGTGCCTATCTTCGTCCTGACTTCATTTTAGTTTTCCGTTTTAAATTTTAAATTTATCGTTGAAGTACAATTGGCATACAATGTTATGTTCGTTTCCGGTGTACGACATATTGATTTAACAATTCTGGGCATTACTCAGTGTTCACCACGACACTCGGATAAGTATAATCACCATCTGTCACCATTGAAAATTATTACAATATTATTGACTATATTCCCTATGCTGTACTTTTCATCTCCATGACTTATTTTATAACTGGAAGTTTGTATCTCTTAATACCCTTTTTTTATTTCACCCCCTACCAACCTCCATCTGGCAACCACCGGCTGGTTCTTTGTATTTAAGTGTCTGTTTATTTGTTTGTATGTTCATTTGTTTTGTTTTTTATATTTCACATATAAGTGCAATCCTCTGGTATTGTCTTTCTCTGACCGACTTATTTCACTTAGTATAACACTCTCTAGGTCCATTTATGTTGTCACAAATGGCAAGATTTCTTTTTTTATGGTGAAGTAACATCCCACTGCATATATATATACAACATTTTCTTTATCCATTCATCTGTGGATAGACACTTGGGTTACTTCCACATCTTGGCTATTATAAATAATGCTGCAATAAACACAGAGGTGCATATATGGTTTTGAATTAATTTTCCACTTTCTTCGAGTAAATACCCAGTAGTGGCCTTACTGGATTATACGGTATTTCTATTTTTAATTCTTTGAGGAATCTCCATACTGTTTTCCACAGTAGTTGTAACAATTTACATTCCTACCAACAGTGCATGAGGGTTCTCTTTTCTCCACGTCCTCACCAACACTTGCTATTTCTTATATGTTTGATACTAGCCATTCTGATAGGTGTGAGGTGATACCTCATGGTGGTTTCGATTTGCATCTCCCTGATGATTAGTAATGTTGAGTATCTTTCTCTCGTGTCTGTTGGCCACGTGTATGTCTTCTCGGGAAAAAGAAATGTCTATTCAACGTTCTCTTCTCACTTTTTTTAATAAAAGTTGATTTATTTCTTTTGAGAGAGAGTGAGAGAGTGGGGAAGCAGCAGCAGAGAGAGAGAGAGGAGAGAGAGAGAGAGAGAGAGAGAAAATCCCAGGCAGCCTCTGTGCTGGTGAGCCAGACGCGGGGCTCCAACACACGAACCATGAGATCATGACCTGAGCCAAAACCAGGAAGGAGTTGGATGTTTAACCTACTGAGCCACCCAGGGGCCCCTCTCTTCTTACTTTTTAATCAGATTTTTTTTTTTTGGTGTTGAGTTAGATATGTTCTTTATATATACATTGGATATTAACCCCTTAACAGGTATATCATTTGCAAATATCTTCTCCCATTCAGGTTGCCTTTTTGTTTTGCTGATGGTTTCCTGTTCAGTACAAAAACTTTTTATTTTGGTATAATCCCCCAAATTTATTTTTGCTTATGTTTCCGCTGCCTGAGGAGACATATTTCTAAATACGTTGCTAAGGCCAATGTCAAAGATTGCTGCCTATGTTTTCTTTTATGGGTTTTGTGGTTTCAGGTCTCATGCTTAGGTTTTTAATCCATTTTGAATTTATTTTTTGTGTGTAAAGTATAAGAAAGTGGTTCAGTTTCATTCTTTTGCATGTAGCTGTCTAGTTTTCCCAACACCATTTATTGGAAATTCTGTGTTTTCCCCATTGTATATTGTTGCCTCCTTTGTCATAGATTAATTGGTCACATACGCATGGGTTTATTCCAGGGGTTTCAATTCTGTTCTGTTGATCTCTGTGTCTATTTTTGGGCTAGTACCATACTGTTTTGATTTCTATAACTTTGTAGTAGTTCTTGAAGTCTGGTATTGTGATAGCTTCCGCCTGGTGCTTCTTTCTCAAGATTGTTTTGGCTATCTGGGTTTTTTTGTGGTTTCATACAGATTTTAGGATTATTCGTCCTAGTTCTGTAAAACTACTATTGGTATTTTGATAGAGATGACATTGAATCTGTAGATTTCTTTGGGAAGTATGGACATTTTAGCGATATTAATTCTTCCGATACATGAGCATATTAATTCTTTATATCAGATTCTGATTTTCTCACTTACATTTTTTATTTTAGTGAGCCCCCCAAATCCCATGGTTGGAACGTGTTGTGGCAAAAATCAATTTGAAAAATACATAGAGATCGAATGCTGCTCAGCAATTTAAAGGAAGAAACTATTGCTACATGGAACAGTTTGGAGGGGTCTCAAGGATACTTTGTTTAGTTTAAAAAAGACAATAACAAAAGGCCATGATTCCATTTACATAAGATTCTTGAATGGCATTATAGAGATGGAGAACACATTAGTGATTGCCAGAGGACAGAGATATGGTGGGTGGAGTGGGTGCATTCAACTACAAAAGGGTAGCACAAGAGAGTGCTTTGGATGGAACGGCTCTGTTTCTTGATGGTGGTGGTGGTGACAGAAATTTATAGTGGAATCAAATTGTGTAGAACTACACACACACACGGAAACACACGAGCATATGTAAAAGCTGATGAAAACTGGGTAAGGCTTATAGTCCAGTTAGCACTATTGTACCAATGGTAGTTTCCTACTTTTGCTGTCGTGTCACAGTCATATAAGATGGCATCATTGAGGAAAGTGGTGTGAAAAGTGCCCAAAACCCATGTACTATTTTGCAACTTCTTGTGATTCTGTAGTCTCTGGATAATCTGTGAATATAATCTATAGGCCTATAACTATTTTAAAGTAAAATACTAAGAAATAAGTAGATGCAAAAAGACTTACCTGGATGCCTATAAAAGGGCCCAAGTTATTTATTTGGCAAATTCTTTTCTTCCCTAGTGATACCGATTTGCTAAGGGCCACCCTCACTTTCCAAGGAACTCACTTTATTCGTAATGAACAGTTTTAAAACCTGTAGCCAAAGGACCTCTGGGAAATTATGATGTAATCATTAGTCAGTGCTCAAAAAACCCACTTGGGAACACGTTAGATATGTAACGATTGCTCAGAACTGAATGTCCCTCAGAGGTTTTCATTTTTACCCGTTGCTAATAGAGAAATCTCTCCACTCAAAGACCTCTTTAGCCTACTGAAACGAGTAAAGGAAAATGAGAGGGGATGCCTAGAAAGTATGTGTTTATTAATATAGAGAATTACGCATATGCACATGCATACACACTCCTACTGAATTGATGGGATTTGCTATCAATTATTTTCCAGTTATTGCCATACTAACCAGATCAACTATTGATCAGATTGATCAGATTCAGTCATCAAAACGCCTGGAAACCATGGAACGGCTGCAGTTTGCATCTAGAATAGACGGTGTTTTGTATAGAGTTAGATCAAACTTAATGAGTACATTTGAAGTGAACTGTCCCCCGGGCCCACTTAGGCTGCAGCGAGTTGTGAATGTTTTGTGACTTAACGTTGAAGCAGGCCCCGAGAACAGGAGCAAAACAGTATTCAGTGCAGCTTCCTAACGGTAATTCCAGCCCCATTAACTTTATAGCTCCTGATACTACTAAATAGCAAAAGTTCCTACCTTTTTAATAAAAAATTCAAAAATTTGGTTTTGAGAACAGAAAATATTATTAAGGTGCCTACGAAAATGCAGAATTCCAGAATATTGAGGAATATAGGTAATGAGGTAACCATTTAAATTTGATTGAGCAGAAGTACGAGGGACATTTCATTGAGTACGATAATTTTGAGCACCAATTCCACTGTGTGTGTATGTTTGCAGGGGAGTGGTTCCCCACGCCACTGAGAAATTCTCTGACACCAGCGGTGTGTCCCACAATTCAACTGAATTCTGACACTATCTACTAGAGGGAATATCAAGTTAACCCACAGGTCAAGGGCTCAGTCCCACAAAATGCCTCCCCCACTTCCGATGCCAATCACAAGCCCCAGGTGATACCTGTGCTTCAGACCCACCTTATAAATCAGATGTTCCCATCACTCCCTCCTTGAGTTCTATAAATCTGTTAGTGTGGCTCACAGAACTCAGGATACTAACACTCACTAGATTATCAGTTTATTACGAAGGATACGAAAAGATATGAATTAATAGCCCAGTGAAGAGATCCACAGGGCAAGGTCCCAAGCAAAGGAACTCTGCCCTCATGGAATCTGGGACCTGGCACAGTAGCACATGGACACCCTCTCGTTTGCCAACCTGGAAGCTCTCAGAACACTGTCCTTTTGGGGTTTTATGGAGGCTTCCTTACATAGGCATGATTGGTTATATCACTGACCACCTGTTATTGATTCAACCTCCAGCCGCTCTCTCCTCCCAGAAGGTTGGGATGGGACTGAAAGTTCCAACTCTCTAAACACATGGTTGGTTCCATTGGCAATCAGCCCCCATCCTTTGGTGCCATTCAAAAGTCACCTCATTAACATAAGACACCTGTATAGTCTCAACAGTTTGGAAATTCCAAGGTTTTTAAACCTACAAGGCTTATCTCATTCTGCCATTTTTTTTTGTCTTTTAATCAACATTGCCTCAGGACAGGCAGGAAAATGGACAGAAAAGTTTTATTCATATTCCTCTAGGAAGAACTATTCATCCAATGTGAGTGTAAATAGTGTTCCTGCTATATACGCTTACAGTTTAATTCTGAGTTACACAGGAAATAGATGACTGACAAATGTCCTAAAGTCTGAAACCAGAAGAGAGGCAAGAGAATATATGAAAAATGGAAAGGACCAGAACCAGCATCCATTTGTTTTTGCATAAAATAATGTTTAGATATAAAAGCCATAATGCAATTAACAGTCTTATGAATGCCTTTGCCCTCAAACTCTAGGAAAGATGGTCCAAGACGTGGAGAAGGTTGAGACTGAGAGAGGAGAAGGTACTGAAGACAGACTAAGGATTGAGTGAGATCGTGTATAAAACACCTGTCACATCGGGTATACAGGTGGCATGAACAACTTCATGTGAGACAAGTTCTGTATTTTTCATTTGGGCAAATCAGCAAACCAAACAAACTCATTGGATATGCTCTTCAAGGTGAGTCTGGATACCCCCAAGGACGTTAACATTCCCAAATTATTCCACAGCTTTCTTCATGTGTGAGATTGCAGCACCTTGGGTGTACTTCTTTGCCTTCCTTCTAGTCCCTCCACCCCCACACACTCCAGATTGTTCCAAGAATATCCTGTACGCGTAAGCTACACTCAGAGATACAGTGACACATGCAGGGAAGAGAAGGGGGTTTCGTAGAACCTCTTTTCTCCTCTTTGCTCCAAATTTAAGTCAACACAGTTTTCTGTGACTTGTTTCTGTGATCACTGTGAATTTATTTCTCTGCCAGATACCTTTTACACTCCACAGACATTTCATAATGCTTGTTTAAAGAAAAAGAAAATGAAGCCACGATTATCAAAGACTTCATCAAAGCAAGGGGAACAATCACTGTTACTTCTGTGCTGGAAAAATTTCTGCCAGTCTTGAAAGTGTCTCCTGACTTATGACTGTAAACTCAGATATAAACTTGTCTACCAGAGGAGAAATTTATAAACTATGGGTCAGCTTTAAATATCACTTCTATTGAGCATAGCAGTAAACAAGTCACATCAGACAAAGGTAAGCTCTACTGGTAACACATGCCAGGGCTACAATAGCCCAGACCTTTGCTTCTGTTGTATATTTAAGTGCAACCAGGACTGTGGTAAATTTTTTTGGCTGTAAAAGAGAACACTAGGATCCCTGATGAGGATACCCAGATTATATGGAACACTTCTTGTTTGAAGTTCTGCTGAATTAAATGTGTCTTAAAACTCATGAATCCCAAGAATTTATACTCCTCTCAGATAGATTTACTACATAAGTATCTGGCACTGGAGCATGAAGAACAATGGAAATGGTGCTGACTGTTGGAGAGAACTTTTAGACGTGAAAGACACATCTTTCTGGCAATCCTCTGGTCTATAGGAAATAAGTATCTTACAGTTTTCTACTCTCCGAAGGCCTTCATCTAAATCAAGAAAACTAATCTACTTTGGGGAGTAACTGCCAGTTAGAAGAGTAAGAGAGCATTTATATGGGGAAAGGGGACCAATTCTGAAGAGGCAAAAGAAAATGGAACACAGCCAAAGGGACCTGAAGATAGTTACTATGTCAGCATAAGGCATGCAGTCAAAAGGATGTAGGATCAAGCTGATCTGGAAGCTCGTGGAACTTCCAGAGAAGTAGAGAAGGCAGTGAGGAGACCATCTAAGGAAAAGAAGCGTGTAGGTACCATGTTGTCATTGCTTGTCTACCTCTGCTTAAAAATTCCCAGCATGGCCCCTATTTTTATTCCATAAGCAAATGTGTTTCCACCGTCCAGAAATCTATTGTTGTGGAGCATTGAAACAGAAGAGTCCAGGGACGCCTGAGTGGCTTGGTCAGTTAAGCGTCCGACTTCGGCTCAGGTCTTGATCTCACGGTCCTTGAGTTCGAGCCCCGCGGCGGGCTGTGTGCTGACAGCTCAGAGCCTGGAGCCTGTTTCAGATTCTGTGTCTTCCTCTCTCTCTGCCCCTCCCCTGTTCATGGTCTGTCTCTCTCTGTCTCAAAAATAAATAAACGTTAAAAAAAAATTAAAAAAAAAAAGTAGATGAAACAGAAGAGTCCAAAGGAATGGGAGCATGAAGTATCCAAGGGAATCCAAGAGAGAAAATATCAGATGGCTCAAGTTTTTCTCAGCATTATGAAGAGACATCCAGAACCTCTCCTTAAACAAGTATCACGTACTGCCCAAGGCACTATACAGTCTTAAACAAAAACCACCGCCTGACTCTGAGATGATCAAATCTCTCCAAACATTGCTGGAGCCACAAAAATGTGGGAATTTTATTAAGATTGTTGTCGTTGATGATGATGATGATGATTATAGAGCTATGGAAGAAAGTAGCCCACAATCATAAGTTTTAAAATGTGCCTTTTTAAAGATACATTTATGTAGCATTTGGGGTAAAGGGAAGAGGAAAAGGACTGCATGGGAAATC
This sequence comes from Prionailurus viverrinus, assembly GCF_022837055.1. NCBI lineage: Eukaryota > Metazoa > Chordata > Mammalia > Carnivora > Felidae > Prionailurus > Prionailurus viverrinus. Next base: position 20,678,670 of record NC_062561.1, on the reverse strand, counting down.
TGAGGAGAAAAAGACTACTCTTCAGAGTGACTTGGACTGGCCCCATCATTGTTACAATGAACATTATGATTATTAACCGTTTATTGAGTAGTAGCTACATGCCTGTTTTTAACCCAATACTTAACCAAAATGTTCTGGATAAATTAATCCTTAAAATTGCCCTTTTAACTTTTCTCTTGGTGTTTAGGTATTTGCTGAAAGATGGAAGGCTTGTAAGCATACTGGAGGCATTTAGGGTCCACTCAGATGACCTTAAAGAATCTAATCTCATTATCTGTGATGTAATCACCTCTGTTACCATCCAAGGTCATATTCGCTTTGTTGGGAATATATAGTAACGGACACACATTCTACTGACTAAGACATGGACATACTCTTCGGGGGCCACCATTCAATCCACTACGCTGGTCAATAAACACATAAATTTAGGCATTAGAAGATGGCTTTATGAAGAAAACAGAGCAGGGAGAAGGGATAAGAGAGTGACAGGGGATACTACTTTTGATAAGGGTTAGAGAGAGCATCTGTAATGAGGCGTATTGTAGTGGAGACTTACTTGAAGTAGATGGGAGAGAAGTCTTTCAGGCAGAGGAAAGAGTGACACAAAGGCCCTAAAACTAGTTGTGTTAGAAGTGAGGACAGCAAAGAGACTGGTATTATGAGAATAGAAGTGTAGTAGGAGACGGGTCAGAGGCAAAATTTGAACTTTATTCTGAGTAAAAGGGGAAGCCATTGGCGTATTAAACATAGAGGAATAATCAGTCTGACTTTTACTACTGTGCCTGATATACAATATGGAGAGGGCAGCAAAGTAGTGTGACCATTTAGGAAGATACCGTGATATTCCAGGCAGGAATAGGGCTAGGGTAGTAGCCATGGAAGTGGTGAGAAGTGATTTGATTTGGGATATATTCTGAAGGCTGAGCCATTAAGATTTGCTGATTGAGGGGCTATATGTGAGAGTGATAAAAAGAGTCAAGGATGATTTCAATGTTCTTTTTGCGCATGTGGCCGGATGGATATAAGCCAGCACCAAGTGAGACTTAGAAGATGGGGAAGAAGCAGATTTGGGAGCGAGAATCCTGTTTTGGATTTGGAAATTCCTTTTAAACATTCAAAGAGAGATACTCTTTTGTGAGTTGGCTATAGGAATCTGGAGCTCAGGGCAAAAGCTATATATCTTGGCATCATTGGTGGATAGCTGGTATTTAAAATCACTGTAGAGTAAGTGTAATATAGAAAAAGGACTAAGACTGAAGAATTCGAAAATCAAGAAGCCAGTGTGATGTGGAGGAATTAAGAAACAGATCCGTGAAGTGAGTTAGTGGTGTAAAACCATGAAAGTCTGCTGATCTGGAAACCAAAATAAGAAAGTGATTCAAGGAGGAAGTAGTCAACTGTGTCAAAAGCTGCTGATAGATACAATAAGATGAGGATTGAGGATCTGCCATGGAATTTATCCATGGCCAATCATTGGGAGTCATGAGAAGAACATTTTTGGTGGAGTGCGGACACAAAACCCATTTAGAGCGAGTTCAAAAGGGAACTGGGAAAAAGAATCGTAGACGACTAATTTGGGCAATTGCGATGATTTTTGCTTTTAAGGGGAGGAGAGAAATCGAGTAATAGCTGGGGGAATTGTTTTTTTAAGATTGGAGGAGACACTATAATACCACGCTGATGAAAATGCTCCTGTTGAGAAGCAAAAATGCAGGAAATAATGCAGGAAAGTGTGCATTATTAATAAGTGTGCACTTCTTAGTGTGAAGATGTGCCTTCTAAGGGCTTTTATTTTCCCTGTGCAATAAAAAGCAAGGCCATCAGCTAAGAATGAGGAGAATGGAAAAGGATCAAGTGTGAAAAGGTGTGGAACAGCCTTCCTAAGGGAGTAAATTGTCAAGCACAGCACTGAATTGTCTAGTGAATTTTCTAGGACACCACTATCCTATAGGTACACGCTGTAAGCCAAGAATGGAATTTCCAACTTTCCAGTAGCCACCTTAAAAGGGCAAAATAAAACTGGTACAATTAATTTTAATAATATATTGTATATAACCAAATATATTCAAAATGTTATTTCAGCCATGTATCAATATAAAAAATTGAGAAGATTTTAAAAGCCAAAAAGTGTGCATTTTACGGCTTCAGCATACCTCAATTCAGACTAGCCATATTCAAGTGCTTAATAGCCACATGTAGCCAGTGGCTACCATATTAGATATGGCAGTTCTAGGGCATGAAATAGTACTAACTATTTGGATAGTGGATAACATGAGGGCCCCTTGAGATTAGTAGCCATGAACTGAAGTGAAATTTGCATGACTATGTGTTGTTCTTAAGTCACATTCAGAACTCACATAGAGATGGGGAGTAAGCAGAGTCGGTCTTGACCAGGGATGGAGTTTTGTGAGCAGAATTCAACCAAAGGAAAATGGGAGAAGGGAATTGGTGGCATGTACAACCAAATGATTATACAAATTAAGCAAAGAACATAAGCCACAGAAGTAAGGGAGGGGGGCAGTGTGAAAAGTGATAGAGACAATGGGAGTTCTAGTAGGGTCAAAGAACTTTCAGAATTGTAGCTGCTATGCAATATACAAATCTGTCCAAGCACAACATGTGTTTTATGTGAGTTCAGAGGAAGAAGAGACCATGCCCTACCAGGATGATCCAGGAGAGTTCAAGGAGGAGTTGATGGGTAAATCAGGGCTTGAAGGATGAAATAGGGTTTTTATTGCTCTATGCGAAACATTGCAAAATGAGGAAAAAACACAAGAACTGATACAAAGAAGCAAAGATATTCAATATTTCCTGGGGATGAGAGTTTAAAAAGCCTTAATATTTATTGAGATAGCTATTGATTACAATGGGCAAAGTGGCCTATAATGATGGGTCTTTAGAGAAAGAGTCCTGGGGTAATTTCACTGAGGAAAGAAAGACTTGACTATATAATATGGTGACAGTCCCAGAATACAATGTTTCTTAGGAATTGGAGAACCAAGGGCTAACAATTGTTTCCAAGAAATACATGCTCTTCTCTTCTGGCCCACCTCACCCTTATACACACACACACACACACACACACACACACACACACACACACACACACATGCACAAATACACACCTTTCATCTTCCATTTAGAATTCAGTCTCATTAATGTAATTCTCTTCTATGGAATAGTCAGTTACATCCAAAGAGAATCAATATATATACCTTTCATCATTATATCCTGGAATAAATTTTGGAACCAACTAGGATTAGAACATGTGGGATTAAAAAGGCTTTGATTACTACTAATACTTTATTTTTTAATAGCAGATCAACTCTCAGCATACAGACCTAGTTTTTCATTCCTTCAGAAAACAAGATGCACTGTTTACAATATACATTGTACTCTTTTTTTTTCTAAATACAATGCCATTTCTATTAAAATTTTAAGGGTAAGGCATCACTTTAATTTACTTTGGTTCTCAATACAGCCATTAAACGATACAATCATTAAGCAATAGGAAATTTAGTTTTTCCTAGCATGTTCAGATCATTGTTGCAAAAAAAGTTAGCCTCTCTTTTCCCAGCTCTAAGTATTTAGGGAAACCTGCCAGTATATGCACTCCCTCCTTTTTTTTCACAAGAATTTCCTACTTCAATTGGAATATTTAGAAACAGTAAGAAGAGCTACATGTTTCCACATGAGACTTTAATAATACTGTACTTTGTATTTACATATCATATATCCTTGGTACTTCATAGCTCATTATCATTATAAATTTACAAATCAGTACATGAAAGCACAAGGCTTAGAAGCAACTCTTTTCCTGTCCAACAGTAAGTTATTAATGCCAGGATTGGAACTCATAATTATTGACACATGTGGTCCTACAACATCTAAAGATCATTTTCATAACATGAAATGAAGTGCTCAGTAAGTAGAACATATCAATTATCAAATATCCTATTTATTCAAGATAATTTTGAGAACCATGAAGCTTTAACCACATAACCATATATAAATAACCATATTAAATAACCATATTAAACCTCATAGGCCTACATTAATATAAGTATAGATTAATGTATCATTTGATCAAAACTAATCCTTCTATGGATTGGTAAATATAAACATATATGATACAATCAGCTCTACCAAGTGGAATACATTTCAATCAAACAGTAAGCAAATATATCAACATACTTAAAAATGTGAACTACTGCTTTAAAAACCTGTCACCAACATGCTGTGATTCTGAAGGGTACAGATGCCACTGGTCAGACTGCTATATATGTCATCACCTCTCTCCTTCCTGGGAATAAAAGCACCCACTGTCTGCTGATTCAATTAGCAATGTCAGGTACCCAGTCCTCTTAGCAGTACTGGCTGTGGTTCTAATTCTGGTGTCTTGAGCATCCATATGTCTGGGAGATTCTGTAAGATCTGTCCCAAAGAAGCACAGGCTACCACGTGGGCATCTGAAGGAAGATTAGCAAGTGACTGAATCAGCTTCATGACTATTGTCTTCAAACACCGGTGGGCAGTATCCAGATCTCTGTCAAACTGTTGTCCTTGAATTTGTAGAGCCAAATGACTGCAGATGTGTCTAAACTCAACACGATCCTGAAATAAACAGCAAACACATACAATTAGACAGGTTATGGGACATTTGTTATGTTTTGTGTACCTAGCTTCCATTCCTGTCTCTTCTCATCACAGGACCTCATTTTTTCTCTCAGAGAACCTCTCCCCTCCATTTTCAGCCTATGTGGTTTGACTAAAGCTGACCCCAATTCTACGACTCCAGGGACCAGACCAATCGGAGACCACCCCCCTTCAGCCACTTGGAGTGGTCAGGAATGGACAGGTCTAACACAGACCAATAAGCCACAGTTCCAGAATGTCTGTTAGGTTGCGAAAAAGAAGCTCTCTTGAACTGGGGCTTTTAGAAAGCATCTTGTCACTCTAAGGGGAGAATCCAAATGAGAATGAAGACAGCACAGAAGAAAGTAGAACAAATGTATTAAAAGCAATTGATTCTAATGACATTGTCTGAGCATATTGACCCAGCAATACTTGAACAATAAACCCCAGGATTTTGGGGGTATCTGAGTCAATAAATATGCCTTTTTACTTAAGCCATTTGGAGTTGAGTTTCTGTTATTTGTTCCTAGCAGAGCTTTGAAGAATACACAGATAGCCTTTGTTGCTATTATTCCATATTCACTGTCTTCAAAATTCCAATACAGGATTTGTATTTGATAACATCATCTCAAGAAGTTTCCAATGCAAATTTAGAAAGAACAGTTCCCAGGTAGTTAAAAATAATGAAGTAACTAAACAGATTTTTAATCCCCAAATGGTTCACATTCTAAAATCCATTATATAGACATGGTATACTAAAATTATTCCAATAAATAATCAAAATTATTCCATCTCAGCGATAATGTTAAATAGATAACTTATTTTAAATACATGTAAATGACTCTCCACAGGCTTCCGGCTCTGGTAACAAGGCACACTTAGTTTCCCCGAAACCTTTTGCTAACTGAATTCTAAATAAAATAGAACAAACATCCTTTCTGATATTGCAAGAAAGCAATGGAAATTCCTAACAGCCAAAGATAAAGGAAGAGTAGATTATTTGAGCTGTGCATCAATACTCATCAAAAAAAGAAAGTCGGTCTCTAGCTGGGTTTGGGATAGAGGATAAAGTTGCCCCGAGGATGCATAACTATTGACCTTTACTACACAGCAGCTTAAGTTTGGAGCTGCCCTCTACACTCCATACCATATATACGTTACGGAAACACTCACGCTAAGAAATTAACTTAAAAAATTGGAACTGGGCTGAAATATCCACAGACACGTTGGTAAAAGCAAACAAGAGCCTAATCCATGGGGACACATCCACAGCCCATGCCCCACAGTAGTATTCTCATAAAGCTTTGTCAAAGACAAACTCAGAATATGAAATTTAAAACATAGTCCACCATGATACAGCAGATACCAATGCAGGGCAGGATTAAACTCCGAGTATTTCAGCTAGAAACTATACAATCTGTTTAAAGTGATTAAAAATATAAAAAGGAATCAAAACTATTTTAAGTAAAAACAGGCTTGAAAAAGAACCAAATACCATTTCTAGCATGACAACTATCATGACAAATTAAAAACTCAACAGACAATTTATACACCTGAATAAACCTCGGAAGTGAGGAATGGTAAACTGGATGGTTAATAGGAGAAAATTACTCAGAATTCAAGATGAAAAGTCAGGCATGGGAAATATGAATGAGATGTTAAGCAACATGGATGACAGAATGATGAAACCCACCAGATGCACTTCCAGGAGAGACGAGAGAGGCTGGGGGAGAGGTGGGGAGGCAATATTCAAAGAGAAAAATGGATAAGAATTATTTGAAATTGATCCAAAACATGAATCCAAGTTCATGAACAGAGATTCAGGAAGTAAAATAATCCGAGAACAGAATAAGTTAAATGAGATTAAAATCTAAACTTATTAAGGCAAAAGTACTTAAAAAAATTTTTTTTTCAATTTTTTTTTATTTTTGAGAGACACAGAGTGAGTAGGGAAGGGCAGAGAGAGAGGGAGACACAGAATTCAAAGCAGGCTCCAGGCTCTGAGCTGTCAGCACAGAGCCTGATGCGGGGCTCCAACCCAGGTACCATGAGATCATGACCTGAGCCGGAGTTGGACGCCCAACCGACTGAACCACGCAGGGGCCCCAAGGCAAAACTACTCTTAAAGGCAACCAGAGAGAAAATGGCTGATGGCTTCAGGAGATGACAAGTCAGACAGCCAACAACTGAGCTACAACCACTGAAGACAGAAAGGAATGAGATAATTTTTCAAATAATTGTCAACATAGAGTGGTTTTTTTAGTCCAAATAAGCTATTATTTAAATGTCAGGGCAAAATAAATATACCTTCACTTAATAGCACAACAAGAGTTACCCCACTGTCATATTTTTCTAGAGCTCTAATTCAGAAAGGAAATTTAATTCAAAAGGAAAGAATGAGATATAAGAAGCAACAGTGAACAAAGGAACTTAAAAATATGACGCGAATCTAAAGAACTGATTAGACAATTAGCTAACAATGAACTTGGGGCTTACAAAAGCAAGATGCTTCTAAGACGCTGAATAGGAGTAGCATGTAGGATGGAGTGGCGTTCTGAGGCTTTGTACGTATTCAGAGAAAAGTGGCAAAATTGATAAATATCAGACTTGTTAAGTATGCATGTGGGAAATGTCAGTGCTATCATTAAAGCACAGAAATAATACGTAAAGTTAAAACTCAGCAGACTTAAGAGGTATATTAAAACTTAATTGATCCTATCATTCGTCAGTAAAAATGAAGAAATATAAATCGAGGTGAAAAGAAAACATCAAATAAGCCACCTTTTGAAATATAGTGTTCATCAGATTGGATTTTTTTTAAAAATCTATTGGTACGTTCTTTATAAGAAACACATTTAAAACTAAAAACACCTAAAAACTTAAAACAAATGGATGCTAAAATATATACAAAGCAAACAGAAGCCAAAACAAAGCCAGAAAATTCATTATTGGGGATAAAATAAACAACAATTAATAAAAGAAATTATACCCCAAGATGTTATAACAGTTTTGTACCTGTGTGTGCCTAATATGATAATGTCAATTTACATTCAATCCACAAACATAAAAGCTGATTTTTACCCGGCTTCCTCAGGAACTAGTAAGTCAAACAACAAAACAATCAATCAACCTTGAAAGAAAAGATGGAAACACTAATCACAAGATGGAAACACTAATCACAAGCTTGGTCCAATAAGATAAGCAGATACACTTATTCTCAAAAACATACAGAAAAATTATGAAAGCTGATTATATTATAATAGGCCAAAAGCAAATTCTCAATGAATATCTAGAAGTCTATATCATACAAGTCACAATGCAAATAAACGAGAAATCAGTAACATAATCTTCCCAGTACATATATGACTTAAAAGTCGACTTCTAAATAATTCATAGATCAGTGAAAGAATAACTGAAATTTTAAAATTCTTTATACTGAACAATTATGGAAACAGTAGATCGCGAATTTGTGGGATCCAGCTGCATTGAGAAATACATACACTTAATGCTATAGATAAGTAAAGAATAATCACTGGAAAGTCCTGAGCTAAGAATTCAACTCAATAATTTAGGAAAAGGAAAACAACAACAACAACAACAGATAATCCCAAAGAAAATGAAAGAGAGAACTGAAAGCTGAAATTAGAGTTTGGAACTAGAGTTTTCTTCCTAATTCTGTACAGAAAGAGAAGGTATTCTTCTCCCTAACAAAAAATGCTGTCACTTGGGTTAGAAGGACGTGGGCTTCTGGCAAAGTGTTTATTACAGAACATCTTCTGGGAAACAAAACAAACATTCATCTATTCGATTCAGCAAACCATGGCAAACCATGGCAGCAGGACCCAGGTGACTTAGGTGCTGGGATAAAGATAAACACAAGACACCACAGTTCCCTTACTCAACTATTCACAGACACCCATGCTTCTTGTTTTGAATTCCTCTTTAAAGCATTCTCGCGTCCCTGCCTTTGTGTGTTGCTCCTTTCTGCTCAGAAGGTATCAAGGGGCTACTTAGATAATCTGTCCCCTACTTTATGGAGCAACCTATATTCCTGGAGCATATTGCTTGGGAATGGGAAAGTAGAGGGGGAAAAAAATGCCTCTGGACTACTTCCCCTAGATCCACATCAAGGGAAATTGTCCGCTTGCTTTATAGAAGTAATACAACTCTAAGTACAAAGTGGAAGGATCAAAGACAACATGCAAAGGGAAATTCAAAATTGAAGGAACCACCGAAATGTGTGCTGACGTGCGCCTATTAGCCAGTCTGCAAAGGCATTCATCACCCAAATAAGATTAAAATGCCTTTAAAAATATGTTTGTGGGCCTGAAATCTGAAGTCAATTTCACGTTTACTGTAAAGAATCAAAGAAGGCATCGTCTGAGGAAAGTATACATATAATAAAATTCCACTGCTGGGCTGTACTGGTCCCTGAGGCCCTGGGTAAACTTCAAATCCCTGGCAAGCTCTGCAAAGTCTCTCTATTTTACTCTTTTAGTACAGTATTTCTTTTTAATCCTTTCTCAAATATATTCACAGTCAAAGAAAACAAATTAATAGGCACAGGCTTTCCATGGGACTCTTAAGCCAGGGGATGGAAAAATAGAGCAGGTGGTTGCTTCTCTTCCTTTCTGAAGGGTCTGAAGGCCAACTGTGGATCCAATAATCATGGCCTCCAACTAAACCTCTACTGATTCTGTTGCACAGGCGGGGGCCAAAAATTCACAGCATAGAGGCAACGGAATATCGAATGGCTCATGGGCTTTCAGTAGAAAATCACATCATCAATATTCGTGATGATTTCCTGTATGGTGCTTTCCGTTCAATGACAGAGCACATCCTCCCGGCAGCCTTTATTTGACAAGTCCCAGATGCTTCCAGAAATGATGTAATATCCTACGTAGGGTTTTGAGCACATTGTCAGCATTAGCACTATGAGCAATCTAGAAGCAGGTTTTGGAGCTTCTAAAGCCTTGTGTAATTTCAGACTCTGGATATGAATTGTATTGATTGCTACAGTGGTCCAAACTGATAGCCAACATCTACATTTTATACGGACTCAACTAATCTACTGGGGTAATGGCCTCAGCCTGTTTGGCTCAGTTAATTTAAGTTAATAATTACGTTTATTTCAAACGTGTAAAATCTCCACTACATGCTTGCCCTCACTGGGTAAAAAGCATTAAGACATGAGTGCCTACTTTCTAAGGAGCTTCTAACCTAATAGGAGGATTGAGACACATAGAGCATATATCCAAGTGTCTAGGGAAATGGGATGGGGGCTATGGTAAAAACACGGAAACCCAATCCTACAGAAGACAAACATTTATAGACTCATAATCCAAGCACTGCAGAAGTTCATACGAAGCTCGTTCCGATGTGTGAATCCTTTCTATGGCATACCTGGTGTCCCACTGCTTGCCACACTGGAGGCAACCTGTGGCTCTAATCTTCAGAACATTTTTTCTTAATTCCTAGCCAAAGTCTGCCCTATAGTAGACAGAAGAGTGGCCTCCCGAAGATGTCTATGTCCTAATCCTCAAAACCTGTGAGCATGTTACCCTATGCGGCAAAAGGGACTTCATAGGTGTTAGTTAGGATGGGACAGCCCTCCAGGTATCTACAAAGACACCTGGAATGTGGGGTTGACTCCTTCATGAGCACTGGATTTGCCACCAGAGCCCTGGTTCTGCCCCTCTAATCGGCCATCTGCGGACAAGACATTTTATCTATGGAATAGTCAGTATTCTAATCTGTAAAATGGAAACAGCGACCACGTGGAGAGACCGTGAAGGTCAAATAAGCTTACGGTCCCACAAACTCTGCATTTATAAGGCACTCCATCAACCTAAGCTTGTGCATAGGGTACTCCGCTAGATGGTGATATCAGCAAGAAGGACAGAAGGGGAAGGAAGGACAGCAAAGCAAAGAAAAATATGTCCCATAGGAGTTGGGAATCTAACTGGTGAGATGAAACTATTTAAACTGTTCAGTAGAGATGTCACACAGGATAAGATTAAGGCTCAAATAGAGTGGTCGAGCTCACCTCATATCCATTAGGATGACCACCGTCAGAAAAACCTGAACACAACAAGTGTTGGTGAGGATGTGGAGAAGCTGGCACCTCCGGGCACTGCTGGTGGGAAGGGAAAGTCACCGAGCCACTCTGGAAAACAGTATGGAGGCTCCCCCCAAAAATGAAACGAGGAATTACCATACGACTCAGCAATTCCACTTCTGGAACATACAAGTACAGCCAAAAGACGGAGTCAGGGTCTCAAAGAGATACCTGCACATCCACATCCACAGCGGTACTCTCCACCAAGAGGGGGAAGCCAAGAGGGGGAAGCAGCCCAAGTGCCCGTTGACAAATCGATGGATAAACAAACTGTGGTATATACATAGGAGGAAATACTATTTAGCCCTTAAAATGTGCTATGACGTGAATGAACCTGGAGGACATTATGCTAACTGAAATAAACCAGACACAAGACGATAAATACCGTACGATTCCACTTAATGTGTGGTACTTAGAGTCAAAGTCACAGAAACAGAAAGAATGGTGGATGCCAGAGCCGGGGGGGGGGGGGCGGGGGGGGAGGAGAAATGGGGATTTGTTGGGTTTTTTTTTTCATTTTTAAAAAATGTTTATTTATTTATTTTTCATAGTAGAAGCCTTTATTTTTTTTTAATTTTTTTTAACGTTTATTTATTTTTGAGACAGAGAGAGACAGACCATGAACAGGGGAGGGTCAGAGAGAGAGGGAGACACAGAATCTGAAACAGGCTCCAGGCTCTGAGCTGTCAGCACAGAGCCCAACGCCGGGCTCGAACTCACGGACCGCGAGATCATGACCTGAGCTGAAGTCGGACGCTTAACCGACTGAGCCACCCAGGCGCCCCATAAGCCTTTATTTTTTTAATGTATTTTTGGGAGAGAGAGGAGAGAGAGAGCGAACGGGGGAGGGGCAGAGAGAGGGAGGGAGACACAGAACCTGAAGCAGGCTCCAGGCTCTGAGCTGTCAGCACAGAGCAGACATGGAGCTCGAACCCACCAACTGTGGGATCCTGACCTGATGTGAAGTCGGAGGCTCAACCCACTGAGCCACCCAGGTGCCCCTGGGGATTTGTTGTTTAACGTGTACAGGGTTTCAGATGTTCAAGATGAAAAAATTATGGAGATTAGTTGCACAACAATGTGAACGTTCTCTATACTGCTGAACCATACGCTTAAAATAGTAAACTTTATGTTATGCCCTTTTTTTTTTTTACCACAATAATCTTCTTTTAAGTGGTCAAGACCATCAGAGTTCTGTCCTGCCAGCCCTTGCAGAAGAAATGAGGCATCAGAGAAGTGGTGGGAAGAGTGTACCGATATTACGAGGCAGGTGATTCTAGGGAAAGCAGTATCGGCCCCCCAGGGAAAAGACGGCCCCCACAATCAGAATGAATAACATGAGCTACGGCCTGAAGTCAAGGAGGGGCTGGTACTGGGAAAGGGCCAGTCTGAAAGATCTCTGTGCTCCGAACCAGGACAGAAATTAGTGTGTGAGCCTTGAGCGCCACAGTAACGTCCCTGGACTCTTCCAAGCGTGGGGATAACTGGGCGAGCCAGAGTTTTAAGAACGCTGGTCTGGCCTAACCCACTAGATGCAGGATCCAAAGCCAGGCTCCTGACACACCCTGTCTCACTCAGTCCTCACAACAGTCCGTGAATGACAGGGGTTTAGAGAGATCAGGCAATGTACCCACCTCGCACAGCAAATGAGTGGCAGGGCTTGAGTTATCCTCTCTTCCCAAACTCAGATGTTCATCAAAGACCCGCCCCCAGATCAGAAACCGGGCTGGTACAGCAGTGATTCGCAAAGCAGAGTTTACTCTCCAGGGCAGGCAGCAGAAGGGGGTGGGGGCCTGGATCCCCCCCCCCCACCATAGACGCCACAGAGGGGTGAGCAGGGATACCATGAAAGCACGCAGCAGAGGCACCACACTAGCTTCGGGATGGAACAACAATGTCTGCAAGTGAATGTTTCTTCTTTGGCCACAGTCACTCTATTTTTCTTAAGGCTGAGTGTTACGAACCTCAAACTGGCATTGGTCACATACAAACTGAAAATTGGTCCATTGGCCCATCCCTCCTCCCTGCAACATAATTGAGAGGGTTTGGCTGTCTGGAAGACGGTCAAGGTGTGGAACCTTCTACACCCCATGCAAAGCCAACCCGTTAGCTAATCAGATACCTCCTAGCTGGAGCTCACTCTTCCGCCGCTCGGCCCTCTCCTACCTGGGAGAAAGGGAGGTCTCTTACAAAAACTGCCCACTTGCCCTTTGCTGCCTTCTGCGTTGTATTTATTAGGAATGCGCACATCTGGCACCCTGGAGCAACCGTAAATGCACCTGCAAAATCCAAAAGGGAAGAAAAGCTAAGCCTTTTTTTAGCTTCTTACTGAAAATAAACACTCCCATCGAAACTGAAGGCTTGAAGGCAAAAAGAGTCTGGCAGCAGCAGTTTCAAGGCTTGTTTTCTGAAACCAACACCAACGGATAGTAAAGTCAAAAACACAATATGACTTTATAGGCTCTACAATTCAGATAACTTTTAAGCAATCCATGAGGAAGATTTTTGGCTTTCCCCCTACCTCATCACCTTCAAAATCACTTCTAGATCTATAAAAACTAAACACCAGTTTGTATAGGCTTAACCGCCGGCTTTAAAATAAGTCCATTCTTTTGGAAACAGCAACATTTTAAGCTATATTCTCTTACAAGGGCCTCCGCAACCTTGTTTCTTTTCACATTTTCCTTTCTTGCTCCCCATGAACCTAATGCCCTCTACAGAGAGGATTGAAGAAAGAGCTTTTTCCCAGCTTTCTGGGATGAAGCCTGACCTTAATGAACTTCAGCTTGGCCAGCAGGCCGCTCTCCACTAAAGGAACACAAACCCCCTCCCCCAGACCCATCACAACCTTCTGCACTGGATGTGTACATAAAATGGGAATGCCATTTCTTTATTTAGAGGTGTGTTGTGAAAACCACGCTATCAGAAACAGTGTACTACAAACTGCCCCTTGGTTCATCAACATCTGGCTTTGAACTACAAGTTCACAGGGCCCCCCAGAGCAGCCTCCAGTTGCCTGGACCCCAGGTCAATCTCAAATAGATATGCAACTGTGTTAATAAAACACTCAGTGAAGAACCAAAGTATCTGCCAGTCACCATAAAAAGTCTATCGTCCACAGGAAATTAAACATTTTTACGTGTGGGATACCCAGTTTCAACACTCAAAAGTAACTAAGGTTCCTTATGCATTTGCTTTGGGTATGGTACCGTTTTCATTAGAAAAGTCCAGTTAAAAGCACTTTGCGATGGATACAAGCACTTGATTCAGGTACGTTCACAAGGCAAACCTCGAAACTGTAAAATAAAGCACGGCAGCATTTCCAGCAAGATGTTATATATAAGTAGTTTTATTTTAGGGCCTTTCTGCCCTATTTTTCCCCAAAGTTTCATTTTGGAAGCATAAATGCCCTGATTTTCTTATCATTCACATTATGAGCAATAACAAAGCTAGAGTTAAGCTACTTGAAGAGCAGTCACTGGGCCTTTATGTCACAGAAAAACATGATTTTATCCCCAGTGAAGGGCAAGTCTGTGGCTGTGCTACTAACCCTATAACCCTGAGCATTTATTTCTTCAATAGTATGTTCGTAATTTTTAAAGGCACAGTTCCCACATTTGCAGAAATTGGCTTCACAACTGATGTTAATGAGGAAAAAAGCAGTCATCACCAATGTCTTCCTCTGAGTGACCCAACATTCACACTTGCAGTTTGCAAAGAACATTAGCAGGGACCGTGAAGCCAAAGCCAATGGTTTTATGACCACCGCACTCGGTATGTAGAATGAGAAAACCAGCAAAGACTACTGAACATGAAGGAATGACTGCTAGTGGAATTAGCTCATTGAAATGAGTGAACCCACAGGCAGGTTTTTTTTTAAGCTTTATTTATTTTGAGAGAGAGAGAGAGAGAGACCCAAGCAGGCTTCACAGTGTCAGTGCAGAGCCCGATGTGGGTCTCGAATTCATGAACAGTGAGATCATGACCTGAGCAGAAATCAAGAGTCTGACACTTAGCCGACTGAGTCATGCAGGTGCCCCTCCAAAGGCAAGTTTAATCTGTAACAGCAGGAATGTTCTCTTGCCTCCGAAAGTTGGCATCAGCCATAGTTTCCATGAAACTATGCTCCAGAGCAGAACTCTTGGAAACTGTAAATGGTTTTAACTCCTCAAAGGAAGACAGACAAACTCAATCAGAGTGACTTCATAATTGGCTTGGTTAATGGTGTCTATGTGAGTTGGTCATTTTCAGCAGCTCTTAAAATCCTAGACTGCGTGTTTCTATGTTCCCTTTGAGCGGTGAATGCCTAAAGCATCCTTGATAGTTATTACCAGTTTGATAATGATTTCCTACATTTGTCTGGTGCTTTTTGTCACTATGTAAAGTGGCCATCACATAAAGGGACACACAAATGACCCAATATAATGAGCTAAATTGTGTCCCCCCACAAAAAAACTCATATGTTGAAACGTAACCTCTAGCGTGACTGTACTGGAAAAAGGACCTCTAGGGAGGTAATAAAGGTTATATAAGCTCGTAAGGGTGAAGTCCTAATCTGATAGGATTGAGGTCCTTGTAAGAAGAGGAAGAGACATCCAAGATCGATCTCTCTCTCTCTTTCTGCATGTACAGAGGAAAAGCCATTCATGACATAGCAGGCAGTCTACAAGCCAGGAAGAAAGCCCTTAACAAAACCCAAATTTGCTTGCACCTTGATCTTCAACTTTCCAGCCTTCAGGACAATGAGGAAATAAATGCCCGTGGGTTAAGCCCCCCAGTCTATGGCATTTTGTTACACCAGCCCACGCTGACTAAGATACCCAGTCTATAAGGTGACTGTTGTAGTCCAAGCAGTGTGCAGTGCATGGCACATACGACTGTACCCCGTCAACTGTACACACTCATGTACTTGATTTCAGCATGATATTCATAGCCCCTCTCTAATTGATTTGGTAGAAAAAGTCAGCTAAAACCACGTTTGGATCATGGGCCATGACTTCCCAGCTATGAGATCTTTAGCAAAATCCTAAATTCCTCTGAACCTCAGTTTCCTCTTGTAACAGACGTTTGTCAAGCTGATTAACTCTAGGCTCTCCAACAAATTTAACAAGACTCAGTACCGTGAAGCATTTTTTATCCACTATAAAGAATCTCACTTCATGTACGTTTGGCGTGTGTTTGATAATCTCTAAATATTCAAAAAGAATATTGTGTTGGATTCTTTAAGAAAAGACTAAAATACTATTTAAAAATATCCATTAGTATTGTGCTGAGAGTTTCTCTGCCTTCGAGCCTAAAAATTTCACTTCCTTAATTAATCCTCAGTGGTTTGATCAGGAAGTCATTCAGTGATAACGTCTCTATGCTATTCATAAGAGACATGGGCTAAAGCTGACCTCTGGAGAGCGGAGGCTTCTTAAAAGTCTCCCTGACTCTGCTTCTGTAAACTCAGAAAATTAAATAGAGTCCATGGGTCAGATCCATCAATATCAAGAATGCAACACAATAATAACAGTTGACAAGAACATGAGGCATCAACTTATTAATAATAATAATAATAGCTCAAAGGTATTGGGACTTTATATGGGCAGCCACTAGCTAAGACTTCATGTGCATTATCTTAATAACCCAGTAAGGTTAGATCCCTCTACCCCCACTTTACAGGCAAGGGGATTGAGGCACAAGAAGGATACTCTGTCCAAGGGCCTACAGCAGGCAGTGGCATAGTAGGTTTGAAATATTCTGGAAGACCAGATCACCGAGCTGTGCTGCACTGTCTCTGCTTTGGGTCCCTGCTGCCTATCACCTGGGCTGTGGGCTTCAGGCCAAGTGAGTCTTCCTCTCTGTGGCAAGTAACACTGTGAAAGAGACCTGATGTTGGAGACATTTCCACACACTTCCAAGTGACACACAAGTGTTATTTCCATTAGTACAAGTCCTCCTGAAATCATTCTGTGTAGAAAATCAATCTGCGTGTCCTTAATTTGAAAATATAGAAAACATGAAAGGAATTGGAGAAGACACACATAAATGGAAATATATTCCGTATTTAGGGATTGAAGGAATTAGTACTGTTAAAATAGCCATACGAACCAAAGCAACCTACAGGCTCAGTGCAATCCCTATCAAAATTCATGGCATACTTCAAAGAACTAGACCAAATAATTCTAAAATTTGTGTGGAGTTATAAAAGACCCCAAATAGCCAAAACACGATTAAAAAAGAACAAAGCTGTAAGGATCATGCTCCCTGATTTCAAGGTATACTACAAAGCTATACCACAATGCTGGTGCAAAAACAGACACACAGATCAATGGAACAGAACTGAGAGCTAGAAATAAATCCATACATATATGGGCAATTAATCTATGACAAAGGAGCCAATAACAATGAAGACAGGACAGTCTCTTCCATAAATGGTAATGAGAACCTTGGAGAGCCACAGGCAAAAGAATGAGACGGGGGTTACAAAACATAGGCAGTAAGCTCCCTTGACATCAGTCTTAGGGACACATCTTTGTGGATCTGACTCCAACAGCAATAGAAACAAAAGCAAAAATAAACAAATGTGACTACATCAAACTAATGAGATTCTCCTCCACAAAGGAAGCCATCACCAGAATAAACGAGCAACCTATTGAATAGGAGAAGATATTTGTAAACCAAACATCTGAGAAGGGGTTAATATCTAAATATATATAAAGAACTCATACAACTCAACAACACAAAAGTAAACTACTGGCTAAAAAACGTGCAGCGCATGTGAATAGACATTTCTCCAAGAAAGCATACAGGTGGCCAGCAGGCACAGGAAAAGATGCTCAACATCATTAATTATTAGAGAAATGCACATCAAAACCACAGTATCTCCTAACACCTGTTACAATGGCTAGTATCAAAAAGACAAGACATAGCAAGTGTTGGTGAGAGCGTGGGGAAAAGGGAACCTTTGTGCACTGTTAGTGGGAATGTAAATTGGTGCAGCCACTTTGGAAAACGCTATGAGGATCCCTCAAAAAATAAAGAACAGAACTGCCATAGGAGTCAGCTCTTCCACTTCTGGGTACTTATCCAAAATATATGAAAACACGAATGTGAAAAGATACACGCACCCCTGTGTTCACTGCAGCATTATTTTTAATAGCCACGATATGAAAACAACCTAAATGTCCATTGATACATAAATGGTTAAAGAGGTGGCTCCACACATGCACACACACACACACATAGCCATAAAAAATAATAAAATTTTGCCATTTGCGACAGCATGGATGGATTCAAGGGTACTATGCTAAGTGACATAAGGCAAACAGAGAAAGACAAATATTGTATGATTTCACTCAGATGTGAAATCTAAAAAACAAAACAAAAGGACAAACAAAATAAGGCAAAGACAAAAATCAGAGATACAGAGAACAGACTAGTGGTTCCCAGAGGGGAAGGGGGTGGAGGGGTGGGTGAAATGGGTGAAGGTGGTCAACCGTGTGGTGATGGGTTGTAACAAGACTTATGGTGGTGATCACTTTGTAGTATATACAGGTGTCAAATGATAAAGCTGGGCACCTAAAACTTACGTCACAAAAAATATATAGGAAGACAACTCTCCCGACTTTTTCGAGTTAACACCAGTGATAATGAAGCCAACTCTGCATAACCAGCCCCCTGGAAAGACAAACTACTGTGTCCTTAAGTCTGAGTTCTTTATAATCATTACTCCACAACCAAATGGAGATACTACCTTCTCTCCAAATAGAAAACCAAGAAAAATCCCAAGATGTTAGTTAGCCAGGAGGCAAATCATCCAGAGAAACCTCTGCCTGTTTCTCTCCCTTCTGAAAGTACTGGCTCTTCTCAGGAGCTCTAAGAACTCACCCTTGCAGGTGAGCAGCAGACTCCGGGAGTAAGAAAGTTGACAGCTCTGTTCCTAATGAGCACTCTGGACACTTCTAGAAAGTGGAAGCAACACATGCAGATGTCTACTTGTTTTCTCGGAAGGTGAATAAAGGACTGGGACTCAAGGTGCGGGGAGGTAAGGGAAGCTTGAGCAAGTTTATGGACTGAGGAACCGGCAGAGTGCAGGCAGCAGAGACTATATGGATGGGAAGGGAATTGATAGAACGAGGTCCAGGGCAGATGAAGGATTTGCTCTAGCAGCTAAGAGGAAGGCTACTTTGGTTGGGGGTCAGGGGGACCAAACAGCATTTCTTTATTAGCGACGAGAAGGAGGATGAGTGGAAATGAGATTCTTCAGGTCGAGAGGAAGCTGTTTGTGTCTGTCGGCCTCCATTTTCTCGGAAAAGGAGTGACGGGGTTGAGGTTTGGATAAAGAAAGCTTGAGGACGGTGGAACATGTTGAGGACAAAAGTCAAGTCGAAAGCGTTAAGAGGGTCACCAAGTAGAAGTGACAGCTGGGTGAAGTTCTGGAGGTGTGATTTGTAGGCCAGAGCAGAGAGCTCAGTGCGTCTGAGCTGGGTCAGGCCCTCGGACCACGGTCTCTGACCTGACCCCCAAACTGCGACCTCCCCGGCTGTGATTTATCCAGGGTCAGGTCCTCGCCTCAGCCATTTCAACAGTTGCCTTTGCCTGCAAGACGATTCAACGTCCTCTGCGTGACACACAGGCCTTTCACCACCTGACCCCAGCATCAGACCCCTTAGTCTCCAGCATCCTTTTATACCTTCTGCCATAGCGAGCTCATTTCAGTTCCCCCAAAGGCCCAGGCCCTTTCCTTGCTTCCGGGCCTTGGATCACACAGCTCCCCTGAAATGTTTTTTCCCTTTCATGTCTGCGAGGCAAGCATTCATTTTGTTTCTTAAAGATCACTTCCTCTGAGAAGCCTTCCGAGATCACCTAAGGTGGAACTCATCACTCGGTCTCTCCTCTTGCCAACCTACCTGTGCCCCAGATAGGTTCCTGACATCACACAGCGCTTCCTACTCCGTCAGTTCTAAGATGCACCTCTTTTCACGAAGTTTCAAAAATCTCGGAAGTGGCGATACATCTTAGAAACGGCGCATCATAGTTTAACTGGCAGGAGTTTTTATTTCTTTGGGGTGCCAGATACAAGGTGCATTTCACACGAGAGAGCATTAGTGAAATGCAGCTGCTTTTTTAACTTTCTAACATGAGTGGAGCAGCACTTCCCATTTTTGCCCCAAACCCTGACTTGTAGAGCAAGAAAAGCAACTCTTGAGGACGGTTCTAGGCTTTCTTCAACATCCCTCCCTCATTTCCTTCTGCTAGCCGCCTGGGAGGCAGCAATGAAGCAAAACTGGAAAGCCAGAAGATCTCAAGATCCGTGACCTTCAACCAATTAAGGTTAGTTAATGACAAAGCGGAGACTGGATCCCAACCCCCCCCCCCCCAAGGTTTCCACAGCCCCGCTGGGCCTGAGAGGCGGCCGCTATGTTCCCTGGCTCGACTGACTTAACAGTTTGGTACCGTAAGAGGAAACGTGCCCTACAGATATGAGCTGCATGACTTAGCAGGAGTTTAGCATTAGTATTCACGCTTCAACACCCGAAACCCACCCCGCTCTCACCCCACTTTATGAGAATTTAGGTTGACTCTGTAAGGCCTCTGAACTCTGCGGGGAGTTGGATTTATGCAAAAATAATCGTGAGTCTTAAGTGTGAAGGAACTTTAAATAAATCTAGGTGATTTTGTCATGCAAAAGACAGAGGGGACCTCATACGTGTATGCAAGGCTCTGGAGAAAGGGCTATTAATTTAGAAGGGGGGCAGGGGGAGCGGTCCTCCATCCACAGACCGCTGCACATGTGGAAAGGGCCTTCAGCTGGAGCAGGAAGCTGATTTATGTGAGAGACAGAAAGGAGTTCCAGAGGCAGGTTTTGGCAAGGCTTCCCTGCGTCTCGGCTCCGCAGTCAGGTGGGCTCCAGGTGGGCCCGAGTTCCTGGACTCAAGTCCCCGGGGGTGTCGCCTCCCGCGTTCTCTCTCGCCCGGGCGGAAGGTCTGTGGCCAGCGCGGCCTCGCAGTGGGCGGCCCCGCCCTGCCCGGGGATCCTGCGCCCCACGCGGGTGCGGGAGGCCAGACTCGCCTTCAGATGGTTGGGGAAGGACCTCTCCTGCAGGAGGGGGCCCAGCAGCGTCTGCTCCACGCTGACCAGCTCGAGGTCGAGGCCACCACGCGCGCCAGCGCGCTGCGCATGCCCATCTGGGCCAGGGTGCAGCTCAGCGCCCCCCTCGGCGCCTCGCACCGCTTCCGCTTCTGGGGAGCTGACCCGCGCCCCAGAACCCCCCATTCCTGCCCTCCCCCCATCCTGGCGCCCCAGGACAGGCCTGGCCGGCCGAGGGCCTGCCTATGCGACGCGCTGGGGCGGAGGACACGTGGTCTGGATCGCGCGGGCTCCCGGGGTCGCTCGGACCGTCCCCTCAGCCCCACTCCTGCTGCAGCAGCTGCAGAATCTGCAGAGCCACCATTTGGTGGCTGATGGAGGCCACTAAGGGGGCGGGGCTAAGCCGGCTTCCCTGTCGGCTGCTCCGCGCGCTCCGCGGGCAGGTGCAGCAGTGAGCGAGAGGGGCGGGGGCGTTTGGGGTCGCCAGGGTCACATTTCCTAACCCGCGGCCTCGCGGCCTCCTGGCCTCTCCCGGGTGGGGCCGGCCCCGCCCCCGCCCCCGGCCCGCAGTGGGTGACCCGGGCTGGCCGCTGAATTCGCTCCGTCCGCATGGGCGTGTGCAGACCCAAGGCTGCCCGAAGCGCTGCCTCTGTGCGCTCGAAAATCAGCCAAATGCTGAGCGCTGGTTTTACACCGACTCCAGGACTTTGCCGGGGGGGGGGAAGCGTGCTGCTTTGAGCGGATGCATCTACCTGCAGGGATGGCCAGCCCCCATCTCCTTTGAAAGAGGCCTGTCAGTGACCATTCGTGCCTCGGGTGCTGGAGGTAGCCGGTGAAAGACCCGCCCGGATCAAAAGTGCGAAGAGCCAGAGAAAGCTCACGAAAGGAAGACAGTGCCTGATCATGCCCCCCCACCCCCTTTCCCAACCCTGAGAATTTTCAGGAACTTCGTCAAGGCCTTGTGTTCCCCCAAACCAAACAAGGGGACTCGGGTATGGGAAGTCCTGCCCCTCTCTGCCTTGCCCCATGCCACGTGAGCTCAGAGGATCTGACCCCTAAAGTAGCATCAGGGCACAGCATGGCCGGGGGGGGGGGGGCGCTCCTGAAGTGACTGGGGAAGCGCGGGTCTGGTAACTGCCCAGATGAGGGGCCTAAATGGCTTTGTGTGAAAGTCCCAGAGGACAGGGGCAGGGAGGTTTGAAGCTAAATCCTTTTACGAGCCATGAAGCCCGAGACAGCTGTACAAATAGTTGCTGCTTTTAATTAAACTTAACTTCGCCGCGTCCTTGACTTAGGAGAGAAGACTGGGACATTTAAGCTTTGATAGATTGGAAACTATTGGTGTGTGGTTACATGTTAGGAGGGGGGAGAAAAGCAACACACGCTTGAAGAGAATGGTTGGAAGAGTGTTACAGAGCAGCATGGTCTCCGCTTTCTTCCCGCATGGGAAACTGTTTGCATAACTTAGCAGGTAAGGAGGGTACAAGCCCAGGGACAGACCCATAGACCCTAGCCCCGGGGGAGGGGGGGGGGGAGGTGGGGGAGGTGATGGAAAATGGGATTTCATTCTTCCTTTAGAAGGGAGAGTCCACTCTTGGTGCCGTCCAGTAAGAGCTGGAGAGACCTTTGTGTGGGAAGGCTGCTCCAATGAGTCTGTTAGTCTAAAGGGGAGTCCTCAGAGCTATGGGGTGAGATTCAGGGTCCTTTAAGGTTTCTTCAACTCTGGGATAACATGACCCCATATAATCCTCCCAATTCTCCAGCGAAGGTTCCTTCTAGTTCTCAGTGTTTTCTTCGCCTATGAAAACAAATCTGAATGCCAAGGTAAAGAAAACCTTTCTTAAACAAAAACGAGCATGTTCACACTAATTATAACTAAGTAAAAATGCATGTCTGTGCATTGACAGAAAGGAAATTACTTTGGAAGGAAGTAAACAGCTTAACATTGATGAGATTCTCTTGATGAAGTTACTTAAGTTCATGATAAAAAATTAAAAAAAAAATCTTTGAGTTTGTGTGTGTTTTAGTCCTCAAACACTGAAATACATTAGGTTTAGCGGAGACTGACCAGGAATAGCAAAAACTAAGCCCTAATTTGCACAGAGCACCTCAGATCTCCAGGCGTGCTCCTCTTTCTAGATAGGCAGGAAATCCAGCCTCGTGGGCTCACTCTTCCACTATCAAATGGCTGACTGCAAAACCTCCTTGACAGATGAAATTCCAGCCAACAGCAAAATTGAAATGGCTAGACACAGCCTGACCTGAGGCCCCACTGTTCTACAGAGCAGGCTGATTCTGAGACCCAGGAGACCAGCTGAACTTCAGGGACTATGAGAGAAGGGGCCACAGAACCGTGGGGTCCAGGGGCTGGTACATACTGCTTATACTGTCTGGGTTTCCTCGTATCTTTCAGAGAGCCCTGGATCGCCCGGCAACTCAGGGCCATCTCCGGCATCTGTCTTAGCCATGGACCACATTTTTCTTTGCTATGACCTTCTAATGGCTGATGTCCCAAAGCTGGAGATATGAGGCCCTAAGTGAGGAAAAGTATTCATAGGCTTATTGAGATGGGTCAGCAGCACAGCAGATCTACCTTTGGTTTAAACACCCCCAACGTTACACATGCTAGGCTACCAGACCAAGCAACTAATTACACACTCCCAGCTCACTATGGTGACAGTTTGAGGCCCCTGTGTAACAGAAGGCACACTCAAATTGGATGAGGTACTGGACACCAGATATTGTTGCTTCACAGTATCTATTTCACTCTTTAATGGAAACAACATCCTCATCACCCAGTAGCTATCCGTCCTCCTCCATGCTCAGTCCATGTAGTCAAGTAGGATGAAGCTGTCCCACTGCACAAGTGGACAGGGGCATCTTAGGCTGGGGCCACTTACACATCACATTCTCATTGTGAATGATCACATGACCCAACTGGAGCAAGTTTGACAATAATATTTAAGATGCCTTCAGCTGAATGTACTATATCAAATAAAATGATGGAACTAGAAGAAAGTGTGGACCAAAAGATGAAACAGCAAAAAAAGATGAATTCCTCTTTTAACAAGAAACCAATATAAAGGCATTTAATCAATCAGAATAAGCTATTGTCTCGGATCACACACCTTAAGGTAGGATGGCTCCAGGGTTGGTTAATCTCCAGGGGTGTCGCATCTCCAGGCATGCTCCTCTTTCCAGATACCCTGGAAATCCAGTTTCATGCAGCTAATCCTTCTTCTATCAAATGGCTGACTGCAATGATCCCTTGTGGATGTGGAACTAAGAAGATGTAAGCTCTGGAGCTTCTGCAGCCATCTTGTGAGTCTGAGGGATGAGCCTGTCCAGGAAGGAGCCAACACTCCAGAGAGAAGAGCAAGGGGTCCATAGAGAGAAGCCAGTGGCCTTACAACACACGTGAGCCCTACATTTGGCAGCATAACAAGATGACCCCACCTCTGAGCTCTTCAATTATATAGGCCACTGAAATCTCTTTTTGTTTGAGCCCCTTTAGGTTGAGTTTATGGCCTCTTGCAACAGAAAGTCACAATGAAAGCAAATTGCTTCACATAGCTTATAGGGTGGATACGATGTTACAATGTTAACAGGAGTGATCCTGTAACCCAGTGCCCCTCAGGCAAAACACTGCTAAAAGGTCCTTCCAACCAGTTCCAGCAACACCTCTGTCATTCACCTCAACTTTCTATTACTTCAGCACTCGTGGGGAAAACTCTTGGATCAAGTCCGGTATTCCGGACAATTGATAGGAGCATTATGAAATGAGCAGTGGAAACACTCATGACCCTGGGTGATGTGGGGTGAAAAGGAGAAGAGGATAGAAAACTCGGTGAAATGAGAAGCAATGTTCTATCTGTTAAGAAACTTGATAGAGTGTGGTAGAGGAATACGTATTCCGGCGCCTCTGTTCATCCGAAGGTTCTTTTCCACATGAGCAAAAGATATGAACTTCTTTCTTCTTTTCTCTCTCTCTTTTTGTCGTTTCTTCTATTGGCATACAGTCAATGCACAATGTTACACTTGTTTCCGATGTACGGCGAGTGTTAGACATCTCTACACGTTCCACTGCGCTCACCAAGAGTGTAGCAAGATACGAACTTGGATGTGGAATCTTGAAGAAGCCTGGCACAGTGAGGGGAAGGGAGGTGCAGCTACATGAGGCCTTCCTCAAAGGACTTGGTAGAGCCCAGATACATTTGAGCTCTCCTTATATACTTTGGCACTTTTCTCCAAAAGGGATCCAAGAGCATTCCAGAAATGGAGCTGGTAACCTTCAACACACCCTGGCAAAGTTCATAGGCGGGAGCAAAACAAAACATGTCCAAAGAGACCAAAGAGTTATTATTTTTGAATGAAAATTATGGTTGAGGAGAAACAGATGCTGAAGAGATATCCCAAGATAGGAAAATGTAGCGTAAAAGAGAAAACAATGGCCCTAGAAAGGATGGAAACCTGAAGAAGAAAGAGCAAAAAAGATCAAATTCCCTTTGTAAACATACAATTGTAATGTTTGAATATGCCAGGTCATAAAAATGCACGTGCAACTCCAAGTTTGGCCCAAACATTTGATTTTCAGAAAAAAAAAAAAGAAAAATGCAGTCCTGCCACGAAACCTCTGAACTGCCAAAAACAATTGTTTACATAGGGCAAAGTGTTTTCAGGACATCATATACGCACTGCCTGCCCAGACCCTATTAAACTGGTGAAGCTAAGTGAAGTTTAGTAAAACTGAGTGGAGAAAAAAAAGGGAAGTGTAGTAAAGGGAGGGGGAGAAAGAAGAAGTTTAAAACGCTGAGTCTCACCTGACTGTGCCGACATAATCTGATGTGCAAGTCACATCCTCACCAGAAAATGCAATTCTTTCTGGACATGTAAATCATTTTACTTGGTTCTGTCTTTCTGACAAATTTACCTCCAGGAGGAATTCTTGATGTTGGCAGAAAAAAAAAAAAAAATCAAAAGGGGATTTTAAAAAGCACAGATAGGATTTTTCCTAATTCTTGTAGCTTTGGTGGATGACTTTATGTTGAAGAGTGACAGAGTTGTTTTGGATTTCATGCTGCCTACACATAATTTCAACAAGACAACCTGGCTGGGTTTCCCCTTCAATTTCTGGTTACAGAATGTAACCCTTGAAGAATAACCTTTCCCTTGGAGGAAAAAAAGTTAAAAGCTGCTTAATTCCCTGAACTATTTGCAGGTTCTTTAATGTTAGGGGCGGGGGGCTCGTGAGGATGTGACCACCCTCATCACTTCCCATGGCCATCCTGTATTTCCAGTAGGTACTCTCTTAATACGATCTAAAGAAATATACTATTCCTTTCCTTATATTTATCCTCATTCCCCAATGCATTTTTTTTTCTCTAAGGAATTTTCTGTTCTTGTTCCCCAATTCCTCTTCTGTCAGGCTTTATGGTGGAGCAGGCATTGGTGTTTTTATCTACGTTCTCATTTCCTCCTCTCTCCCTTCTGTTTTTCCGGAGCTCTCTTTCCTAAGAGAAATAAAAGAAAGGCGGGGCAGGGAGGAGGGATTTGGGGAGGTACACAGTTCTATACAAGATCACTGCAAGATCACTATGCTTATGTTTCTGCGAAGTCAGAACTTCTTACTGGGAGCTTCAATCCAGTTTCCAACTCTTAAACCCTGCGTGAGGGGAGGGGGAACTCAAGCAGTTTCGAGAACTGGATTAGTGCCTTCCCACATTGGCAATCTGTGTTAGGAAAACAAGCGAGGCTGACAGATCTGCTTGTTTTATTTGTTTGGTCATTTCAAACCTTTGTTTCAAAATATTATTGAGAATAGTCAGAAGAGTTGAAATAAGGTAAAAGACATTTTAAAAATAAAGATGTGTTGAATATGACTGGAAGCAATCCATTTCCCCCCCCCCCTTGGAGGAAAAAGATATAAACTATTTTAAAACTTCTGTTTACAGAAAAACATGACATTGCGTATTTTGGCATTACGAATGTCTATATTTTAATCCTCATCATCTGTTTCTTTGTTTTTGTTTTTTTTTACTGTTCACTGTTAATTAGCAAGTGGGGTCTTACAGATGCTAATCTGACCATAAAACACCAATGGTCCGTAGAAGTGATCAAATTTCAAGCATTTGTTCAAAAAACCCATATATAAATTTTATTTGGTCTGTACTTCCCATTTGAAAATTGAAACCACATCCAATAGGATCTATAATGCTTCTGTTCAAATATCTAAGCTTACTCATAAACTTAAATTGTAGTCTTTAATGGATCATTCATAGATAATGGTAGATAATTTGTTAAAGAAGTGTTGAAGGAATTCTTAACATCTCCTTCATTTCAGCTAAGAATGAAATTTAATGCTTTCTGAGTAAATGTTAATTTTAATACATGATTCTATTTTACAAAGGCTTCGTTTTCTTTTTCTTAATTTTTTTTAGCATTTATTTATTTTTGAGAGATAGAGTGTGAGCGGGAGAGGGGCAGAGAGGGAGGGAGACACAGAATCCAAAGTAGGCTCCAGGCTCCCAGCTGTCAACACAGAGCCCGATGCGGGGCTTGAACCCACAAACCGTGAGATCATGACCTGAGCTGAAGTTGGATGCTCAACCGACTGAGCCACCCAGGTGCCCCAACAAAGGCTTCGTTTTTAAAAAAAAATTTTAAGTAAGTATTATTCCAAAGTCAGCATAAAATATAAAATGCGTGTGACGGGATGCCTGGGTGGTTCAGTCGATAGAACATGTAACTCTTGATCTCGAGGGCATAAGTTTAAGGCCCATGTTGGGCATAAAGCTTACTTAAAATAAAATAAATGTATATGATGAGCAAAAAAATATACCCTAAAAACTCTTATTTATCACAATTTACACTATGCTTCAAAATAAAACCTTTTTTAGCTTTCTTAAATTTCCATGTTAATATTTTAAGTTCCCAAATTTAACATTCATGGAAGCTAACAGATTGGGCTTTTGTGGATGATAGAAACACCTGCCTGTGGAATCCAAGAAAATCAACTTAAAACTATAAGAACAAGTGAAATTTATTTCAGCTATATATAGAGTCAACATACAAAAACTGATTAGCTTTCCTATATACCACAATAACTGATTAGAAGTGTCAGGGGGGAAATGGTCCATTTCATAATAACAGCAAACCTAGAAAATAGCTGGAAATACAGTAAACATGGACATTTTCAAGACTTGTGACAAAAATTATATGTAAAACAAAATTACTAAAAAACTGTAAAAGAAGATGTAAATTACTAAACTGTAAGAGAAGACCTAAAAAGAGAAAAATACTCCCTTAAAGATTCAACAGTCCAAGTGTATAAAGTTATAGATTTTCTCTAAATTAATCTAACAACTCAATGCAATCCCAATAAAACCTCAATAGGATTTTTATGAAACTCAGCCAACTCATTTGCAAGTTCATCCAGAAGAGAAAACATCAAAATAGCTTAAGAAAATTTTATTTAAAAACTTTTTTAATGTTTATTTATTTTTGAGAGACAGAGAGACAGAGCATGAGCAGGGAGAGAGAGGGAGACCCAGAGTCTGAAGCAGGCTCCAGGCTCCGAGCTGTCAGCATAGAACCTGACACGGGGCTTGAACTCACAAATCGCGCCATCAAGACCTGAGCCGAAGTCAGACGCTTAACCGACTGAGCCACTCAGGCACCCCAAGAAAATTTTTAAATGAGAAAAGTTAGGAGGGACTTTCTGTCCTGTGTATCAAAATGTGCTATAAGCTATACTAACTTTAAAAGTGTGATAATGGTACCAAAATGGACAAATGGCTCAACAGAGTCAGAGCCAGGTATGTGTATATATACTAGAAGCTGCACATATGGTAAGGGCTTTCAACAGGAGCAGGGATCTGATTTATGTGAGAGAGGAAAGCGTTCCAGAGGAAGCTTTTGGCACGGACTTCCTGCATCTCTGTTCTGCAGTCAGGTGGGCCCCACGTGGGCCCCAAGTTCCCTGCCTACACTGTGTTCCCATAAATGTATACAAGGTACAGTATATATACCCCACAAAGGAAAAACTGGATAGATTTTATTACATAAAATTGTAAAACTTTTATTTGATGAAGACCATAAATAACATTTGAAAACTAGTGAAGTCTGAGAAAATATATTTGCAGCATAAAAAACAGGCAAAGGATTAATATATGGACACACAAAAAGAAGCGATACAATATTTTAATGAGACAGATTTTAATAAAATATAGGCACAAGAGGGGCACCTGAGTGGCTCAGTTGGTTACGTGCCTGACTTCTTGATTTCAGCTCAGGTCATGATCTCACGGTTTATAAGTTTGAGCCCTATGTCGGGCTCTGACTAACTGCAGAGCCTGCTTGGGATTCTCTCTCTCTCTCTCTCTCTCTCTGTCTCTCTCTCTCTCTCTGTCTCTCAAAGTAAATAAATAAACTTTAAATATATATATATATATATATAGGCAAAAGAGATAGAATCAATGGTCTAATAAATATATGAAAAGATGGTCAACCTCACTAGTTCTTAGGAAAATCATGATCTCACGGTTTATAAGTTTGAGCCCTATGTCGGGCTCTGACTAACTGCAGAGCCTGCTTGGGATTCTCTCTCTCTCTCTCTCTGTCTCTCTCTCTCTCTGTCTCTCAAAGTAAATAAATAAACTTTAAATATATATATATATATATATATATAGGCAAAAGAGATAGAATCAATGGTCTAATAAATATATGAAAAGATGGTCAACCTCACTAGTTCTTAGGAAAATGCAGGTGCAATCAACATTGAGATATGGCCTTCTACTCCTCAGCCCCTCAAACTGGCAGAAATAAAAGCTGATTAAAATACATGTGGCCAACAATGTAGGGTAATGCCTACTTTCATATACCGTTAGTAGGAGTATACTAAGTCAACTGTTTTGGAGCCTTTTATCCTCCAGAAAGAGTCACATGCGAGGACAGTTGTACATACACTGTGTGCAATAAAGGAGGAAAATGCAAATAAACGAAATGCTTATCTGTAGGGGAATGGGTAAAGAAAATCATGGGACACTGAGAGTATATGTCTCTGTTACAAAGAATGCTGATACGAAACATAAGTAGAACTATAGCCCTTAACATGGAAAGAAGGAAGTCACAAGGCAATGCCCTCACCTGACAAATATTAATACTGATTGAGCTTCTCAACTGGTCAGACACTGTCGTAGACTCTGGGACACAGAAATAAGCAAAACAGGTCAAGTTCCTTCCCAGAGCAGCTTACACTCTAATGCAAGTTTGAAAATAAACAAATCAACAAATAAATGTCACCAATCGTGTTCAATAATCCCTGTGAAGAAAAAGCAAGCATTGTGTGTCATTTTACTGCGTTCAGCTGTAGGAGAGAAACGCAAGCAGCCAAGGCTTGAATAAATAAGGATTATTTATTTATCAATGTGTAACGGAAATTCAGGCTAGGGAGAGGGAAGCTGAGGGTAGCTTACCAAAGAACGACGTTCCTTCCAGCTTTCTGTTCTACCATCCTCATTGGTGGCTTTCGTCCTCTTGCCTACAAGAAGCATACTGGCTGTGTGATTCGTCAGCATTCCAGGCGGGGACTATTCTTTCTTCAGTAAGCTCTACACCCAGCATGGGACTTGAACTCACGACCCTGAGATCAAGAGTCACGTGCTCTACCCACTGAGCCAGCCAGGTACCCCTCATGGGGCCTATTTTAGATATGGCAGTCAAGGCAGTGACATCTGAGTAGAGACCTATGTGAGGTGGAGGGAGTGAGCCTTGAGCTGTTGGGCCTGAGGGAAAGGCTAGCAGTGAGGCCCATGGCAGGAGCAGGTCCATGTGTTTGAGAGCAGCAGGCTTTGTGGCTGGAGCAGAGTGAGGGCTGGGCTCAGAACACACAGGGTGTTCTGCATGGACCTTGGAGGTTTTTTCCTAAAGTTTTTATTTTGGAAAATATTCAACAGAAAAGTTCTAAGAATAATGAAAAGGACTCACGTACTCTTGATCTAGAATCTGGATCAGTGGTTGGCATTTTTGCCCCATTTGATTTATCTCTCACTCAAATCTCTTTCACTACATGTATTTTGTATAACCCATTCAAGAGTAAGTTGCAGACATCAGGACTCTTAATCCCTACGCACTTTTCATGAGTCCATTAAAACAAGGACGTGTTCTTATATAATCATGGTGTGATTGTCAAATTCAGGAAATTGAACATTGATTAAACACCACTGTCTAATACATCCAAATTTCACCAGTTGCCCCAGTAATGTCCTTTTCTTTCTGAATCAAGATTCAATCCTGGATCATACATTACCTGTAATTGTCATGTGTGTTTAGTGTGTAAGCTGGAACCATTCCCCAACTGCTTTGTCTTTCATGACATCAATCTTTTTTAAGAGTACAGGCAATTTTGGGGGAGGTTTTCCCTCAATTTGGGTGTATAAACGCTCTCTCATGATCAGATTCAAGGCCTGTGCTTTAGACAATGATGCTGCACAAACCACATGTCCTCCCCGGTGTGTCGTATCAGGAGGCACGCAATGCCGGTTTGTCTCGTTGCTGGTGGTTTATGCTTCCGATCACTCATTTAAGATGGTCTCCTCTGCACAGACACCTTTTCCTCTTGGTAAGTAATAAATCATTTGTGGGGAGATATTTGAGACTCTGTAAATATCCAGTTCCCCCCTCCCTCACCACCACCACCAATAAACTTTGACCCAATGGATCCAAGGACTTTAGACTTTGTATTGTGGGAAGCCACTAGAGGGTAATAGTGTGATTCCAATATTTTAAAAAATTACATCTGTATGTAAGTGCTCAGTGCTAAAGGCTGGGAGCATTGTTAAGCAAGTGATTAACTGTAGACTTCTACATTATTTAGGTATTTGAGAAGAATAACATGTCCTTGAACTACCTGGGTAATTGTTTTTAAAAAAGTGTGTTTTTTTTCATTGAAGTGTAGTTGACATACAATGTTTCAGTCGTTTCGGGGATACAACAGACTGATTTGACAAGTCTATACATTATGCTGTGCTCCCAGTGTCGCTCCCATCTGCACCATAGAACGCTACTAAAATACCACCGACTATATTCCCTACCCTGTACTTTTTATCCCCATGAATTAGTCATCCCCTGACCTGAAGCCTCTATCTCCCACTCCCCTTCACCCACTTTGCCTATCCCCTTACTCACTTCCCCTCTGGCAACCATCGATGCCTTCTTTGTATTTATGGGTCTGGGTCTGCTTTTTTTGTTTGTTTGTTTCTCTGTTTGTTTTGTTTTTAATATTCCACATGTAAGTGAAATCATGTGCCATTTGTCTTTCTGTACCTGACTTATTTCACTTAGCGTAATGCTCTCTAGGTACATCCACGTTGTTATAAATGGCAGAATCTCATCTTTTTGTGGTTGAGTCATATTCCATTGTATATATACCATGTCTTCCGTATTCATTCATCTATAGATGGACACTTGGGTTGCTTCCATATCTTAGCTGTTGTAAATAATGTTACGGGAAACACTCGGGTGCATGTATCTTTTCAAATTAGTGTTTGCATGTTCTTTGGGTAAATACCCAGTAGTGGAATTGCTGGATCGTATGATATTGCTTTTTTTTAAATGAAATTAATTTAAAATTTAAATTCCAGTATAGTTAACATACAGTATTATATTAGTTTCAGATGTACAATATAGTGACTCAGCACTTCCATACATCACCCGGTGTCCATCACAAGTGCACTCTTTAATCCCCATCACCTATTTAACCTGTCCCTCCACCCACCTCCCCTCTGGTAACTATCAGTTTGTTCTCTAGTTAAGAGTCTGTTTCTTGGTTTGTCTCCCTCTCCTTTTTCTTTCTTTGGTCTTTTTTTTTTTTTAATTACTGTACACAAGTGAAATCATATGGTATTTCTCTGAGTTATTTTGCTTAGCATTATACTCTCTAGCTCCATCCATATCATGGCAAATGGCAAGATTTCATTTTTTATGGCTGAATAATATTCCGTGTGTGTGTGTGTGTGTGTGTGTGTGTGTGTATAACCCATTCATTTTCTTTATCCATTCATCTATCAATCAATGAACACTGGCTGCTTCCATAACTTGGCTATTGTAAATAATGAAGTATCATAAACATAGAGGTGCATGTATCCCTTTGAATTGGTGTTTTTACATTTTGGGGGAGTACGTCCCAGTAATGTGATTACTAGATAATAAGGTAGTTCTACTTTTAACTTTTTGAGAAACCTCCATACCGTTTTCCATAATGATTGCATCAGTTTGCATTCCCACCAACAGTACAAGAGGGTTCATTTTTCTCCACATCCTTGACAATACTTGTTCTTTCTTGTGTTTTTGATTTTGGCCATTCTGACTGGTGTGAGGTGATATCTCAAGGTAGTTTTTTTTTTTTCCTTTCATTTCCCTGATGATGAGTGATGTTGAGCACCTTTTCATGTGCCTGTTAGCCATCTGGATGTCTTCTTTAGAGAAATGTCTATAAATTTCTTCTGTGCATTTTTAAATTGGATTATTTGAGGTCTTTTGGTGTTGGGTTGTATAAGTCCTTTATATATTTTGGATGCTAACCCTTTATTGGATATGTCATTTGCAAATATCTTCCCCCATTCTGTAGGTTACTGTTTAGTCTTGTTGATCATTTCCTTTCCTGTGCAGAAGCTTTTTATTTTGATATAGTCCCAACAGTTCATTTTGCCCTAGGAGATCGATCTAGAAAAATGTTGCTATGGCCAATGCCAGATAAGTTACTGCCTGTGCTCTCTTCTGGGATTTTTATAGTTTCAGGTCTCATATTTGGGTTCTTAATCCATTTTGAGTTTCTTTTTTGTTTTTCCTTTGTGTTGGTGTAAGAAAGTGTTCCAGTTTCATTATTTTGCACGTAGCTGTTCAGTTTTCCAAACACCATTTGTTGAAGAGACTGTTTTTTCCCATTGAATATTCTTCCCTACTTTGTTGAAGATTAACTGACCATATAATTGTGGGTTTATTTATGGGTTTTCTATTCTATTCTATTGATCTATGTTTCTATTTTTGTGTCAGTATCATACTGTTTTGATTACTAAGACTTTGTAATAGAACTTGACATCTGTAATCCTGATACCTCCATCTTTGCTGTCCTTTTTCACAATTGCTTTGGCCATTCGGGCCTTTTGTGACTCCATATAAATTCTAGGATCATTTGTTCTAGTTCTGTTGAAAAATGCTGTTGGTATTTTGACAGGGATTGCATTAAATGTGTAGCTGCTCTGGGTAGTATGGACTTTTTAACAATATGTGTTCCTTCAGTCTCTGAGCAAGGAATGTCCTTTATGTGTCATTTCTTGGTGTCACCTTCAATTTATTTCATCAGTGTTTTATAGTTTTCAGAGGACAGGCCTTTCTCCTCTTTGGTTAGGTTTATTCCTAGGCATCTTATTGTTTTCGGTGCATTGTAGATGGGATTTTCTTTTCTTTTCTTTTTTTTTTTTTTAATGTTTGCTCATTTGTTTATTTGTTTGTTTAGAAAGTGCAAGGTGGGGGAGGGGCAGAGAGAGAGAGAGAGAGAGAGGGAGGAGAGAGGAGAGAGGAGAGAGGAGAGAATCCCAAGCAGGCTCCACACTGTCAGCATAGAGCCTGACACAGGGCTCGAGCTCACAAATTGTGAGATCATGACCTGAGCCGAAATCAAGATTCAGATGCTTAACCTGCTGAGCCAGTCAGGTACCTGGGACTGTTTTCTTAATTTCTCCTTCTGCTGATTCATTGTTAGTATATATAATGTAACAGATTTCTTCATATTGCTTTTGTATCCTTTGACTTTACTGAATTCATTAATCAATTTTAGTAGTTTCTTGGCAGAGTCTTTAGGGTTCTCCCTATATAGCATCGTATCATCTGCAAATTGTGAAACTTTTGCTCCTTTCTTACCGATATGGATACCTTGGTACTTCTATTTTTAATTTTTTGAGGAAACTCCATACTATGAAAATAATTCTTCCAAAACATGAACAAAGTCTGGAGTCAGGCCGATATGGAGTTAGGCCCAAAACATCTATCACTAGCTGCGTAAATTGAGGAATTTATTTACTCTCTGTGATTCAAGTTCCTCATCTGTAAACTAAGAGTAATATTAGTTTTGTATGAATTAAATAAGAAAAAAAATATGTAAAACACCTAGTACACAAAGCAATCTCTGAATTCTTTTTTATTGTTTTTTCCCCTCATAAATTTCCAATTGCACTCTTTATAGTGGCTTCTTTCCATCAGATATGCTTGTTATTTTTCACATCTTAAAAATTCCATCTTCCCTCAGTCCAGTTTCTTTTCTTCCTTCACCTCTTGAAAGACCTGCCTATTCTCTGTGTGCTCACGTCCTCACTTCTAACTCTGTTCCCATGCTGCAGGGATTTGCCTGCCAAACTTCCTCCACTCCAGAAACAGGCCCTTCCCCGGGTCCCGTCAGCCTCCTGCTGTCAGTTCAGTGGTCACTTGTCAGTCTCTTAACCTTTCCATTCTTGGAAATCTCTCTTCTCATGGCTTCTGCTACCTTTGTGTATGGATGCTCTCCCAGATCTCAGGTTGGGCCTTCCCAGTCGTCCTTGTGGGATCCTGTCTCTTTGGCCTTTAAAAGCCAGTCTTCCTCTGGTTTCAGTCCTTGGCCCTCTTATCTCTTGGCTCCGATAATACAACACCTCCTCAGAGAATTCCTTCCCTAAACACCTGATCTGAAACACAGAGTCATTCACTGTTATATTTTTAGCACTAGGACGAATTGAAAATCTTATTTATTGATGTGTTTACATGTTTATTTTCTGTCCCCAGAGGTTCCCCCTCTGGATTGTAACTTCAGTGAGAAACAGATCTTGCTTCTTTAGTGCTTTTTCCTAAATGCTGACAGTGACTGACCAGTTTGATGAATGAATGAACTCTACACATTCTTTTTGAGCCATTTCTTTACTTCAGGCATTACCTGCTACGTTTATGATAATGACATCCCCAAATAAGACTCACTTAGCTCTCTCTAGAGTTCTGTGGATGAATATCAACTTGCCATGAGACATCTCTCCCTGGATATATCATGATCACTTCAAACTCAACTTATTCAGGACCGACCTAATTTTCTTCACTCTTTGTAACTACTCTTCCTGCTATGTTTCCAGCTCCTCTTCCAGTGTCCCAGACAAAAAACTAGATGTCATTCTTTACTCTTCCCTGTCCTTCACCTTCTCCATAAACTCAAGCCTTGTGATTTGTCCATCTGCCTCTGAAATATCTCTGTAACCAACCCACTTCTCTCCACCCACTACCTACACCCTACTCTTACCCATCATCATCATCTGACATCTGGGTGGCTACTACTTTGTCTTGTTTTCTCAGCTTCTGTTGTTACTACCAGTTAACTCATCTTCCATATGGCACTCAGAATAGTTTTTTCTAAAATACAATCCAACATTTAGAAAAACAAATGTTCACTAGCTTCTCATTACCCTGAAGATAAAGTATGAACACAGTAAGACAGCTTACATGATCTTCATGAACTTGACCATGTTCCAGCATGTGTCAGTTTCCAGCATCATGTCTCTCTCTTCCTCTTTCTCATATTACACTTTGGCCACTTAGTGTCCCATTCACACTCAGCTCTTCGGATTCAGTATACTTTCTCTTGCCATTGGAGCTTTTTCCTATGCCGTCCTTTTTGTCAGGAGCAGGGAGCCATTCTCTTCCTATTCTAACTTCTATTTCATCGATGCTTAACTTAAGTATCACTACTTCCAGGACACCCTCTCTCACCTTCTAAGGATGGCTAATTGTCTCTTCTATATACTCTCAAAAACCCCTATCATACCATTATATTAATTAAAAGCTAAAACAAGTAAATTTCAAAAATTCAGTAGTTTAACACAATAGCAGTTTGCTTCTTCCTTCATTGACTGTCCAGTGAAGATGCTCCTGGTTAATGGGGACAAGAAAGAAGGGCACTCACTCTGCACTTTAGGTGCCAGTGAAGATGAGAGCTGTGGAGATTTTTAGCACCCTCAGTAACTTTGAAAGCTTCACAAGAATATAGCACGGATTTCCATCTCAGGGATGCCATTGTTGCATTTTGGTCCTGCAGGGATCTGAGGACTTTCAGTTATGAAATTTTAGCTCCAACCTAAAACTTTAGTCTGTGTTGTGGTTTCATGGCTAAATATTTTGCATAAGATAGGATGTTGAGCATTATATGGCTTAAAGAAGTATCAGTCAGATAAAAGTAATACCCCTCACAAAGGAAAGACAAGTGTATGTGGCAGAGTGGGGCAGGATGTTTTCTTTATCCTCATCAATATCACCTCTAACTTGCTAGTACCCTGGGTTCTCACAAGGCCCGAGGTCTAGCTATGTCTCTGTAACTCATCATATGTGAGATCTTGAGCAGCGAATTAACTCTTTGGTCTTCGTCTTTCCGATTTGCAGCCTTTACATGTGTGATTTCCAAATATCCCTGCTGGTTCTGATTTCTATTTTGTTCATTTTTTCATTCTTTTATTCATTCACTCAACAACTATTACTGAATGTCTCTTATGTATAAGGCATTGTTCTGGATATAGCAGTGAACAAAACCAGACAAAATCCATACCTCTTGGAATTTATGTTCTATAAATCTGCTTCTTTACCATTAATGCAATACAAATTATAAGTGGTCAGAATGCAAATGTTTTGATGCCTTCGTTGATTGTGACTTACATTTCTTGATTTTTCTGATTCTAAAATGAACCCTCAATTGATAATATCCTGGATTAGTGAGGATGTAGAAAACGGAATGAGCAGTCTCTGAGCCTGTAGGTACAATGTAAATTAAGTCAGCCATTTTAGAGGATGGTTTGGAGGTATTATTAAGTTGTCAACCAAAATTTTAAATGCACATGCATTTTGATCCAGCAATTCCCCTCTGTGGAATATTCCTTATGGACACACCATGTTACCATTCTAAAAAAGGAAAACTATATGATTGTATCAACAGATACAGTAAAGGTAGTTGACAGAATCTCACATCCATTCCTGATAAAACTTGCAGCAAACTAAGAGTGGAAAGGAATTTCCTTAATCTGAAAAAGTACATCCTTGAAAAACTTACTGCTACACCATATGAATGGTATAAGACTGAAAGTTTTCTCACTAAGATTTGAGATGAGGAAAGGATATTATTCACTGTTACCACTTCTATTCAATATTGTTCTAAGAGATTCTAGCCAGTGTAATAAGGCAAGAAAAATAAATTATGCATCTAGTTTGGAAAAGAAAAAGTAAAACTATTTTTCTGTTTGCATTCAACATGATCATCTATGTAGAAAATCCAATGGGAACCTATTAAAAAAATCACTAGAAGTAACATTAATATAGCTTATTTACAGGATAGAGGTCAATATTCAAAACTCAATTGTATTTCTATACATTAACAACAAATCATTAGAAATTGAAGCTTTAAAAGAAGTGTCATTTATAATACATCAAAAAGTAAGAAATAACTAGGGATACATTTAACAAAACATGTACAACACTTGTGTGCTGAAAATGATAAAACATTGATCAGGGAAATTAAAGAAGATCCAAATAAATGGAGAGATATGCCATGCTCACTGATCAGAAACATTAAATATTATTAAGATGTCAACTCATTGTAAATGGATATACAGATTCAACACAATCTCATTCAAAATTTTAGTATTTATTTGTATAAATTTACAAACTGACACTGAAATTTATATGGAAATGCAAAGGCCTAAAATAGCCATAATATCTTTGAAGAAGAATAAGGTTGATTTCACAACTTTTTGTAAGCTACAGTAATCAAGACAATTTGGTATTAGAATAAGCTAGGCAAAGAGATCAATGAAACAGAATAGAGTCCAGAAATGGACCCACACATATGATCACTTGATTTTTTGACAAAATTGCTAACGTAATTATGTGGGGAAAATCATTTTAACAAATGGTGTTGGAATACTTGCAAAGGATTTAGAATAGTGACAATTAATTCTGAAAAAGAAGAATGAAACTATAGAACTTCTATACAGACATTTCAGATAATTTTTTTGACAAAACATCTATCCATGGGGGAAAGGAAAGTCTTTTTACTAAAATAAAGTGCTAGAAAAAAATTGGATACCTATATTTTAACAGCAAACTTCAACCCCCATGTCATTATAAAGAAGAAAATTAATTTAAGATGCACCACAGCCTTAAATGTAAACAATATGTATTTATACAGCTTCTAGAAAAAGAAATGTTCTTAGAGAGGGCTCCAAAATCACTAAAAATAGTTGCAAAACTATTGATAAAATGCACTTCATGAAAATTAAATTTTCTGCTATTTAAGAGCTATTGTTGAGAAAATAAATAGGTGAATCACAGACCGGAGAAAATATTTAAAATTAATATATGACAAAGGACTTGTATTCTGATACATACATGTTAATAATTGAGAAAATCCTATTTTTAAAATAGGCACAAAATTTGAACAGACATTTCACAAAAGAAGCCATTAATAGCCAACAGGCACAAGAAAAGTAGCTGAACATCGTTAGTCATCTGGAAAAGACAAATTAAAACCACAACGTGCTACAATTTCACACTCACTAGAATGGCTTAAAAAAAAAAGAAAGAAAGACTGGCAATAACAAATGTAGAGAGCATATGGCACAGTTGAAACTCTCATACATTGCTAGTGGGAGTGTAAAAAAATTGTACGAGCAACTTGGAGAACTGTTTGGCAGCTTCTTATAAAATTAAACATACATGTCCCCTATGACTCAGCAGTTACATTCCTAGGTACTTACCCGGAGAAATGCAAACATATGTTAACTAAAGGACTTATAAAATTATATTCACAGCATTCTTATTCACAATAGCCAAAAATTGAAAAAACACACATGTCAATCACAGAAGAGTAGATAAACAAACTATGGTATATTCGTGGAACAAAATACTTCTCAGGAAAAAAAAACAGTTTAAAACTATTTATGATTGCAAAATATGCCTAAATCGTACAGGTATTAATCTGATTGCAGCAAATGAACCAAAAAAGAGGACTCACCACAGGTGACGGAATTTTGTCCCCATGACCTTGGTCATATGGTTATGCTTGTGAATATGTTACATAACTTGGCAAAGGGACTTTACAGATGCAATTGAGGAAACTCATCAGTTGACTTTGAAATAGGGAGATGATTCAGGATTATCCTGGGAGGCCTAATTCACCATATGAGCCCTTAAAAGCAGAGGCTGAAGGGAAAGTCGGAGAGGTTCAAAGCTTGAGAGGAACTCCGACTGGTTTCAGGGTGGAGGAATCCATGAGGAAACTGTGCGAAGGAAATGGATTCTGCCAACAACCAGCGCTTGGAAGATGACCCTGAGCCCCAGACGAGAACTCCCCTCAGCCAACACCTGGATTTTGGCCTTGTGAGCCCCTGAGCAGAGAATTGAGCCATGCGGTGACAGATTTCTTACCTACAGAAACTGTGAGGTGATAAATGTCTGCCGTTTTAAGCTGCTCGGTTTGTGGCAAAGTTTTATGCAGAAATAGGTAACTAACACGCTATGTGATTTCATCTATTTTAATTACTAGAACAGCAAAATGGATCTATGATAATAAAAATCAGAAAATAGTTGCCTGTTAAAGGAGAGAGCTAACTAAAAGGGGCACAAGGCAAATTTCTGGGGTAATAGAAATAAGTGTTCTCTATCTTATTTTACACAGTGACTACTGCATGGTTTAGAAAACCTTCCAAATTCAATAAACTTTATATGTCCATCAAAAACAAAGAAACACAATGAATGCACACCAGAATGCCTAAAAACAAAACAAAACGAAACCGAACCAACCAGACAAAATACTGACAATAAGCGTTGGCAAGAATGTGGAACAGTTAGAACTCTCCGGCATTGCTGGCCAGAGTATAAAATGGTACAACCAATCTGGAGAATGTTTGGAGGTTCCTTAAAAAGTTAAATACACATTTTCCCCATAACCCAGCGATTCCACTCATAGGAATTTACCTAAAAAAATTAAAACTCTGTCCACAAAAAGACTTGTGCAGGAATGCCTGGGTGACTCAGTCGGTTAAGCATCCGACTTCAGCGCAGGTCATGACCTCGTGGTTCATGGGTTCCAGTCCCAGGTCAGGCTCTGTGGTGACAGCTCGGAGCCTGGAGCCTGCTTCAGATCCTGTGTCTCCCTCTGTCTCTGACCCTCCCCTGCTCACACTGTCTCTCTCAAAAATAAACACTAAAAAAAAATGTTTAAAAAATATATTTGTGCATCAATATTCAAAGCAGTCTTTTTCGTAATAGCCACAAATTGAAAAATAACCTAACATTCACCAGTAGGAGAATGGGAAAACAAATTGTGGTATATCCATACCATGAATACACTGTATACTAAGTGGCAAAGAATGATACGGCCACATGGATGAGTCTTCAAAATGGCATATTGAGGGGTGCCTGGGTGGCTTAGTTAAGCATCTGACTTCCTTCCGCTCAAGTCACGATCTCGTGGTTTGTGAGTTCGAGCCCTGCGTCGACTCTGTGCTGATGGTGGAAGCCTCCTTGGGATTCTCTCTCCTTCTCTTTCTGCCCCTTCCACGCTCTTTCTCTCTCTCTCTCTCTCAAAAATAAATAAATTAACTTTAAAAAATTTAATAATAAAATGGCATAGTAAGTACAATAATTTCGGCACAAAAGAATGTATAGTGTTGATTCAATTTACGTGAAAGTCCGTGAACAGGAAAAACTAACTATGGTGATAAAAATCAGAAAATGGTTGACTCTGGGTTAGGGGGATGGGTAATGAATTGGAAAGGGCCAGTAAGAAACTTCTGGGGTGATGGGAGTATTCTATATTTTGTTTTGGGTGATGATAACACAGGAGTAAGTAATTATTAACAATTATTAGACTGATAGCATAATGTATAAACTTGTCAAATCACTAAATTGTACACCTGAAACTAATGTAACATTGTGTGTTAACTATACTCAGATTAACAACAAAATTATTGGACTGAGCACCTGAGTTCTGTATATTATATGTCAACTGTATTTCATTAAAAACGAAAAAAAAAAATCCTAAGGAGGCAGGGATAGTATTTATTTAATCAGCATTCACTCTTTTACATAGTTAATTGAGTCCCTTCTATCTGCCCAGCCCTGTGCTGAGCTTTGCATTGGAAGACCATTTTGTTTTGACATTCTCTGTCCTGTTTTCCAGACAGATGTGCCTCACACCAGACATATTCCCTTCCTTAATGGCAATTTCATAATTTCAAACAGATCTCTATCACATCCATAGTGGAAAGCTACACATTATAAATACACTACTAACATGTAACATTTGTATTTCGCAACAACTATGGTATGAAACAGGACGTAGCTTATTTTCCTAGGAAATGGAAATTGTGTATCTGCGAAACGATTTGATTTAGAATTCTGGGTCCAAGCAAACCTTATGGGTTTGAAAGTTTTGAGATTTACGTGAAGGAAGACCGTGAGATTTATATTCCTTTTTCACCTATTTTTATGCTGGCGGGTGTCTACTATGGATTATTTATTTACTGCTTCCACCTTTGCTGATACCATCCAAGATGTTTTTAATATATTGCAGTGATTATAAAGATTTGAAAGTTTGCTGCTCAGTAGAGGGATTATTACAGAGATAGAAAGTTTACTTAAAAATTCCACTCAGCCTTTGCAGAGCATTTTGCTTCAAAATTTAAAGCAGTTCAGGAAAGGAGAAATACAAACGATTAATAAACCTATGACAGATGTTAAGGTCTTCTAACAATAAAAGAAAACTAAATTACGAATTAGGTACTATTTTTTTGCCTCTCAAATTATCAACGATTTTTAAAAGTGACATTATTCAGGTTTGGCTGGGATGGACCATAGGTTGCATCCTATGGTACCACTTTGGAAAAGCAATCTGGCATGTGTGTCTGTAGCCATCCGAAGGCAGGTGGCCCTCTCTTTTGCACACTGTTGTGTGACACTGAAACGCAATCATATAAGAACCATACAAAGTGAGGGGTGTCTTCACGGCTTTAGACACAAAAACCTCCACCCCCAAGCATCTGTGTAGAGGTATTAAATAGGGATGCCTGAAAAGATTAACTATATTTATTGAGGCATTGTTTATAATAAAAAATGGGAAGTAATCCACATGTCCAACAATAAGGAATTGGTTAAATAAATTCTGATGCTTCCATACAGTGGAACAGCACACTTCCATAAAAATCATGTTTTCAAACAACAGCTAAAGACATTTGGAAATGCTTATGATACAGTATTCAATAAGAAAGCAGGATGCAAAAAATTACATACAGAATGATCTCAATTTTATGTGCATCCGTGCAATCGTGCTCCCAAGGAATATACACACATGATACTATTTTAAATTGAACCAAAATGTTAAGAGAGCTCTTTCTGAGTGATGAGATTATGGGTAATCTGTAATTTTTCTTATAAGTTTCTGTACTCCCTGAATCTTTGTTATGAAACCGTACCTTTTATAGTACATTTTAAAAATCTGGACCTATACAGAGTAAAAAGTTCAAATTTCCAGCCTACCTCCCTGTACAGAGGTGATGGTCCAAACCATTTTCTGTGCCCTTGCATATGCCTGAAGTTGTATATCCATATTAAAAAAATGCCTTCGTTGAGGTGTAAGTTACGTATAATAAACTGCAACTTTTTTTTA
This sequence comes from Prionailurus viverrinus, assembly GCF_022837055.1. Lineage (NCBI taxonomy): Eukaryota > Metazoa > Chordata > Mammalia > Carnivora > Felidae > Prionailurus > Prionailurus viverrinus. Next base: position 20,635,123 of record NC_062561.1, on the reverse strand, counting down.
GTTAATTTATTAACAGAGAGAGACAGCATGAAGGGGAAGAGCAGAGAGACGGTGAGGAGAGAATCCCAAACAGGCTCTGCTCTGTGCTGTGAGCACACAGCCTGAAGCCAGGCTGGATCCCAGGAACCATGAGATCACAACTTGAACCAAAACCAAGAGTTGGACGTTTAACCAACTGAGTCACCCAGGAGCCTCTAAACTACATCTATTTAAATTGTACAGTTTCATAAATTTGACAGATGTGCATCCCTGTTCAACTGGCACCATAATTAAAACATAAAACATTCCTATCACCCCCACACACAAATTTTTTCACGTCCCTTGGCAATCCAATATTCCCTCCACTAATCGATTTTTTGTTACTATAGATTAATTTTTTTCTAGAACTTTATAGAAACGAAATTGTACAGTATTTAGTCCTTTGCATTTAGCTTATTTTACTCATCATTATGGTTTTTGAGAGTCATCTATGTGGTTGTAAATAGACGTAGTTCTTTTTTATTGTTGAGTAGTATCTCAATGCATAGATATACTACATTCTGTTTATGTATTCACCTGCTGAAATACTGGGGTTGCTTCTAGTTTTTGACTAATATGAGAGCTCTGCTTTATCATTTAGTGCAGAAGCTTTTTATCTTGATGAAGTCCCAAGAGTTTATTTTTGCTTTTCTTTCCCTTGTCTCAGGAGACCTATCTAGTAATACGTTGCCACGACCGATGTCAAAGGAGTTACTGCCTGTGTTCTCCTCTAGGATTTTGATGGTTTCCTGCCTCACATTTAGGTCTTTAACCCATTTGAAATTTATTTATGTGTATGATATAAAAAAAATAGTCCAGTTTCATTTTTTGCATGTTGCTGTTCAGTTTTCCCAACACTATTTGTGGGAGAGGCTGTCTTTTTTCCATTGGATATTCTTTCCTGCTTTGTCGAGTATTAGTTGACTATATGGCTGTAGGTCCATTTCTGGGTGTCATATTCTGTTCCATTGATTCATGTGTCTGTTTTTATGCCAGTACCATGCCGTCTTGATTACTACAGCTTTGTAATATACCTAGAAGTCCGTAATTGTGATGCTTCCAGCTTTGCTTTCCTTTTTCAAGATTGCTTTGGCTATTCGGGGTCTTTTCTGGTTCCATACAGATTTTTGGATTGTTTGTTCTAGGTCTGTGAAAAACACTGGTTGTGTATTGATGGGAATTACATTAAATGTGTAGATTGCTTTGGGCAGTATGAACATTCTAACTATTTTTCTCCCAGTCCATGGGCATAGAATGTCTTTCCATTTCGTGGTGTCATGTTCCATTTCTTTCATCAGTGTTTTATAGTTTTCAGAGGACAGATCTTTCTCCTCTTTGATTAGGTTTATTCCTAGGCATCTTATTACATTTGATGCAACTGCAAATGGGATTGCTTTCTCAATTTCTCCTTTGCTGCTTCAATATTAGTGTATAAAAATGCAACGGATTCCTGCACATTGACTTTGTGTCCTGTGACCTTACTGAACTCATTCATCAGCTTTAGCAGCTTTTGGGTAGAGTCTTTGGTGTTTTGCTTTGGGTAGTATGGACATTTTAACAATACTCATTCTTCCAATCCAGGAGTGTGGGATGTTTTTCCATTTCTTTGTCTCATCTTCGATTTATTTCATAGGTGTTTTATACTTTCCAGAGCACAGATCTTCTATCTCCTTGGTTAGGTTTATTCCTGGGTATCTGATGGGTTTTGGGGCAACTGTAGATGGGATCGGTTCCTTGATTCCTCTTTCTGCTGCTTCGTAATTGTTAATTACATGTATACTGGATGATTTGCTATTTTCCCACAGGTGTTTTAAAACAAACTTTCTTGGGGCGCCTGGGTGGCGCAGTCGGTTAAGCGTCCGACTTCAGCCAGGTCACGATCTCGCGGTCCATGAGTTCGAGCCCCGCGTCGGGCTCTGGGCTGATGGCTCAGAGCCTGGAGCCTGTTTCCTATTCTGTGTCTCCCTCTCTCTCTGCCCCTCCCCCATTCATGCTCTGTCTCTCTCTGTCCCAAAAATAAATAAACGTTGAAAAAAAAATTAAAAAAAAAAAAAAACAAACTTTCTTAAAGGAATAGTTTTAGATGACAAAAAAAGTGCAAAGATAACATAGTTCCCATATACCCCATATCCGATTTCCTCTGTTGTTAACATTTGGGCCATCTGTGGATCTGCTTCTAATAACATTATTTGTATCTTGACTTTGGGTCACATTGTCCTATTACTGTCAGTAGCTCATGATATTGTTGTTTTATACTGGCCATGTGGTCTAATAGAGCAACAAGGTTGGAGGTAAATACTATCTACTCCTACTGTGCAGCATGGATCCTGCTCTTTTAGTCCTCTGTGTTTGAGGGGCTGGTCAACCTGATCTTTAGTTGGGCGGGTTCCAAGCTTTGTTGCAAGTTTTTGGATTCAGTTTATGACTGGTTTCATGAGCTTTAAGAGTGGGATCAGGACTTTCCTTTCGGTATGTCTTGAAACCCTAGAGCCTGCAAGACTGGAAATTTCCTCAAGCTTCACAGGCCAGCTCCCAGATTTCCAAACTATGGAAACCTGTCTGTGCTTTAGAACCCAGCCACCAAATTTTGGGGGTTGTTGTAGCATTTTCTTTGCCCCCCCCCCCCCCCGCTCCCACTCTGCCTCTTCATCATAGAAGTTTGGGATATCTATTTCCAGTCTGATGCCCTCCCTCCAGCTTTCAGTAGGCAGCTGCAATGTGTTGAGTAAGGGCCTGCTGTGCCTCCAGTAGGGGGCATTCCTGTCAGTTCTCCTGCTTTGCCTCAGTTTCTACAGGCTGCTTCCTGGCCCCGGGTGAGAGCCCGTGCTCTGAGGAGAGAACTCCTCGCAGCTTTGCTGGCTACACCCAAGCTTTGCAAGCCAATGCCTAAGAATCAATGAAATTCATGTACCTAAGAGAATCTCTCTTCCCACTCCGGTCGGCTTCCACCTCCAGCAGGCTGCTTTCCTGTACTGGGGAAGCCTTGATGTACCTCTGGGGGATATTTTTTGGCACCCCTGCCCTGGCATGAACTTTCAGTGTACTCAGCCCATGTACTCAGCACAGGTATCATGCCTGCCCACATACGATCATTGAAAGTGTGTTTACAGATAGGCTGGTCTCTCCCTTCCTTTGCTATACCCCTTCCAGACTGCCCTAGGGGTGAAAGCAGTGTGGGACTCCTCTTCTAGAAAGTACCTGATTCTTTCTAACATTTAGTTAATTTAGTTATTTTTGCCTCACGAATTCTCTGATGGGTATAAAACAAGTAAACAAAAACAGCAACAAATCCAACTATGATTTTTTAGCATTTCTGGCCTGTTCTTGTTAGGGTAAGAGTGACAGACTTGAGGGGTTCCTGAGTGGTTCCATCAGTTGAGTGTCTGACTCTTGATTTCAGCTCAAGTCATGGTCCCAGGGTCATGGGATCGAGTCCCATGTGTGGCTCTGGGCTGAGCGTGGAGCCTGCTTAAGATTCTCGGTCTCTCTTTCTCTCCCTCTGTCCCTCTCCCCCACTCACTCTCTCTCTCTCTAAAAATAAGATAAATTGTAAAAAAGAGATGAGTGACAGACTTGTAACTTTCTGCATCTTATACAGAAATTAAGTCTTGTCCCCTCATTAGATGTGCATTGTCCTGAGGGGGTGGGTTGTATACCTGAAATACACACACACACACACACACACACACACACACACATCCCTTTTAAAAGTGGCTAAACAATGCTTTAAAGCCTCAAAGTTCAACATCCATACTAATGTAAAGGAGCTTAAACTTCCCTTTGTCTTCAAAAATGCCCTCTAGAATCTCCCATATTAGTGATGGACTTTATTCACATAATTCTTTATCCAACAAATGCTTGTTGTGTGCCTACTGTGTGCTGGGGGCCATCTCAGGGCCTGAAGGTACAAGATAAAAGTCCCATGGAGCTTACATTTTAGTGTACTTGTAGAAAAATAAAAGGGTCATGATTTAGATGGGAGAACTCCCACAATGTACAAGTTCACCATACTCTAACATTGGAAACAGCCATTTCAGGAGCCAAATTATTAAGGATAATTTATTCCAGATCTCTGCTGAAATAAACAATGCTTCTGAGTTCTGTACAAATGCGTAGCCAGCAGGGAGCCGCCTGACTCCATCAGTTTCTAGGCATCTTTCAGCAAAGTCAGAGCTCCACAAGGAAAGCCGAGTATTCAGGGCCTCTGTGCATATGCAGGCATGCCCTGGGGTCTCAGGCTAATGAGGGGATTACACTCTTCTTTGTGTGCCATTATTTCATTGGTGACAGACTTAATGTGGACAGTAATGCTCACTTAATAAGCAATGCAGTATAATTTAACAGGAGTTGTGAGTGTACGTTAAAGTGAAGCTTCATCTGCAATTTGAAGAGCTTCATGTCTATGACAGAACAGTGAATGGAGAACTCACCTAAAAATAGTGACATCCCGAATTATGTTATTACATTCAGTTCTTTTACTTAAACTTCTTAGATGACGAAAAGTGGAAAAATATATTTCATGATTCGGGTATAATACTAAGAGCTTAAACCAGAAGATGGTACTATTCACCGAACGTATCACAAGACATGAAAGCATGTTTACTCACACAGTTTTAGCTTACCAACTGAATCAGGGTCATGCGTAATTTGTATTGATCCATAGCTGGCTACAGGCAGAAATCAGTGGCTGTGTGTTATGCATAAAATATGACTCTATCATGCAGATATATATGCAGACGTACATGATGGAATTTATGAGTGAGTATCATATCAGTACATAATGATGCTGTGCCTGAAGGTAGTCAGGGAAATAGATTTTCAATAGACTCTGATGTAGTAGCTTTCCTCTGGGTGGGGAAGAATTAATTAGATTAAGGTCCCTTCAAAGTTAGAGATGTTTTCAACACCTGTGAACTGGTGTTGTTCACATCATGCTAGGATCTGGGGATTCACAGATAAATAGAAAACAGTATCTGCTCCCAAGGGGACACAGTCTAGTGACAGAAAGTGATGAAAAACTAAGACTTAGAGGGATCTGGTAAGTTCCGTAGTAAAAGCATGAGCAAGGTACTCTGATATGGAGAAATGGAATCTCTCGACTTTTCCTGAAGATATTAAGGAAGACTTTGTGACAAAGGTGTCATTTATTTGGTCTTACAAGAGTCAGTATTTGCCAGGCAGACAAAGGGAGTAGATAATTTCAGACAGGCGGGCAAGTTCATGTCTCTTTCTTCACTTTTCCTTAACTCCCTGCCATTTGGCTTTTGTCTCCATACCTTAAACTATTCTGTCCTGAAGGACACCAAGCCATTAACAGTTTCTCGGGCTGCATTCTCTCCTTGGCCGTTCTGTCTCGTTTCACTTCATTAACCACTATCTCCCCCACGCTTCTTTAACCAGATTCCTCCTTTTGGAAGATCACTTAACCTGAAGTATGAAAATGACTGCAGGGAGTATTGGTTAGGATTGTATTGCGTTAATCAAAGTGAGAAATGATAGGGCCTGACCCGAGACTTGGAGTGCTAATACAGAGGGGGAATAGGTTCTATGGTGAGTCGAAAAACAGACCCTAGGGAGGAAGGGCAGATTGGAGGTACACTGTGGGAGGTGGGTAGGGTATGACCCCACCAGACTGGACTTAATGTCTTAGAACCTTGACAGAGCACTTAACTTCTCTCTCAGACGGGCTGTCATCCCTGGACACGTTATAAAACAGCTCCAAAAAATAATGTTACTCATTTCTTTAATTATTTTTAAAACTGTCTTAAAACACACATAACAAAATGTATCACCTTCCCTATTTTTAAGCGTGCGGTTCAGTGACAACAGTTACGTTCACATTGTTGTGCCACCATCATCACCATCCATTTCCAGAACTTTTCTCGTCTTTTACAAAACGGAAACCCTGTATTCATCAAGCAATAACTCCCCTAGCAACCACCGCTTACATTCTGTCTCCATGGATTTGACTGTTCTAGGCACCACATATAGATGGGAGTCATACAGTGTTTGTCTTCTGATGACTGACTGATTTCACCCGGCACAGTGAAGCCTCCTGGTTCATCCGTGCTGTGGCACGTGTTCAAATTTCCCGCGAAAGCGGAACAATATTCCATTGTACCTATTTAACGGATTTTGTTTACCTGTTTAATCATCGATGGATACTTGTGTTGCGTCCGCCTTTTGGTTATTTCCTTGCTTCTTAAGGCTGAAAATAACATTTGAAAGATGCTTATACTATTCCACACCGAAAATATCTGCAAAGTACCCATTCTTTAGAAAAAGCATAAATCTGTTATTTTTTTTTTTCTTACTAACTCACATCATGGAAAAAAGAGGAAAGCACCAAGTTTGATCTCAACCAGCACAGATTTCTCAGGATCTTCACCTTCTATTGAATCTTTCTGTTCTTCTCTCTGCTTTGCCCTTTCTTACCTTCTATGGTATCGTTAAGAAGAGATTGGCTGTTAAATAATGGTTGGAAGAGCCGACGTGTATTATGATCATTGCTTGATGGTCGGTGCTTGTTTTGTTTCAGTTACATCTTTGCCAAATAAAGCAAAGATGCACAGCTTTTCTTGTGTCTTAATTCTCTCATCTGGTTTCAATTTTCTTCTGCCAGAGGGGTATCTTTCACAGTAGTTCTTTTAGCAAGGATCAAGTAAATGTCCCAGGCTTTGTTTCTCTGAAAGTCTACTTTGCCCTCGCTCTTGAATGAAAATAATAAGACCATAGCTAGACCTGTGACAGTGAAACTTCAGAACGCCAAAGACAAAGAAGTCTAGAAACTTAAGAACTTCGATATAGACATTTGAAACAGCATTACAAGTTAGCAGTCTTGAGGAAATTGGCTATTCAGACAGACGAAACACCTAAACGTCAGAAAAGCAATATTGTAAAAGTTTGGACGAGAATAGAAAAATAATACCTTTATGGCATTAGAATAGAGACGTAATTATTATGTAAAATTCAAGAGCATAAACCATGAAAAATATAGTATACTTGAATATCTTAAACTTTGAAAAAATCCTCCACCCAGTACCATATAAAAATAAAAGAGCAAATAAAACAAAAACAAAAACAAAAACAAGACAAACAAAACAGAAGTACAAAAGCAAGATGCACACTAGGATATTTGCATAGTACACAGAAATTATTAGTATGTAAAGAATTGCAACCAATCAATAATAAAAAAAAAGCCCAACAGCCCAATAGAAAACCTGGACAGAGGATGTGAATAGGCAATTTATAGAAGAAGAAACATGAGTAATCAGTAACCAGGTGAAACGGTGGCTAGTCTCACCAGTACTCAGAGCAATTAAAACTAAAACAACATTGAAATGCCCAAGACACTCATTGGCTTGACAGAGAATACATTTTAACCTGACAACACAGAATGTTGGTGGAGATGTGGGAGAAGAAGAGCTCCTGAAAATCACTGGTTCTAGAGTAAATTGCTACACTCACTTAGGAAACAACTTAGCACTACCGCAGGAAGTTTACTGGGGAGTGACCGCAGGATGGACACCTGTAAGGGAACGAGAGGCGCCGAACCGGCAGAGGGGCAAGTTGCATCGCAGCTCAGCTGCAAAAGAGTCTGTGTTAATTCCATGGGGTGGTCTGGAGCTGCCTCTCCCTTCAGAGTTCCCCTGCATTGAGGCAACTTTCCATTGGCTCTCCTCCCCCATTCATATGCTCCCAGGCAGGAGGTGTGACTTTGGGCCAGGTATCTCCCTTTGGCCAATGGAAATTTTCAGAGAGGGAATCAACCATGGTCAACACTACCAAGTAGAGGAAAAGTACCTTGCATCTGACTTCAGCTCAGGTCATGATCTCACAGTTCGTGAGTTCAAGCCCTGCGTTGGGCTCTGTGCTGACAGAGCAGAGCCTAGAGCCTGCTTGAGTTCTATGTCTCCCTCTCTCTCTCCCGTTCCCCCGCCTCAAAAATAAATATATTTTAAAACAACTTTAATAAATAAAAAATAAAATGAGGATAATAATAATAATACCTATTCTATTCTACATGTCTCCCAAGGTTATAATGAGGATCCAAAGAAGCATTGTGTGTAAAAATATCTGGTAAATGGGAAACAAATATTCTGTAATAGTACAAAAAGTTTTCCATTTGTAGTCAGCAGGGCAGTATTGGTGACTTGACATCTGTTTTATCTTTTCTGAGAATGTATCATGACTATTGCAGCCTTCAGGCCTTCCCTGGCCTGGAATGGCTTCTTGTCTTTCCTCCACATAGTGAAGTCCTCAGTGTCCTTCAAGCACACTTTCCCCACCAAGGTGCCCCTCTCTTGAGCTTTTCTGAGTCTCTTTAGTGGAGTTTGTGGGATCACTATTGCATACTATCTTTCTCTGGCCATTGCTTTCTCTGGCCACTGTGTCATGTCACAGTACATGACAAAAACAGCGGACTCACAGTAAGTAAATGTTTGTTGAGTAGCGTTAAAAGGTAAACTGAGACATATCAAAATTTTTAAGAGCATCAGCCAAAATTAATTCGAATCAGGAGGTAGCCAGGAGGTAGAAAGGAACTCTGAGGAGCCATACAAAATGAGAGACTTTTATAGCCAATGTAGCAGGATCAAGGAAATGACACTAGGCAAAAAGGATGTTGGTGATTGCAAGATTACTTTCCTTTGGGGGAGAGCATTGTTCCATCAGGCAGTCTACCTAACTAGTACTGACCAGGTGATTCCTGATTGGTTCAAGATTCCATTTCTGGGAGAAGATTCCATTTGTGTAATTAAGTCTCAGTTTGGTGATGGGGGGCTTAGCATAAGCAACTCCATTTTGGATGTGTTGTTTTTAACAGTAGTTTAATAATCTCTGAGTTGGCTCGTATCCGTTCCCAAGAGCCCATTATACATATCACTTCCCAATTTTTCACTTAGTCATGTCAAGTTGGTAGCTTGAAAGTGGCAGTTCTGGGAGCGTTTCTGCCACAGGAATTGGTATATGCTACAAATTATAGCCCCATGCTCTACTATAGCCAACTGTTGACATTTATCAGCACACCGTCCACAAAGGTTCTGCATGAAGATGGTCTGCAACGGAGAAGAGAACACAGTTCCTAAGATGGAGTCGCAGCTGGTAAAGGGTACAGAAGGGTGGCCTGAGCCTTTAAAGGTAGCCTGCACTGGGGTGCCTGGGTGGCTCAGTTGGTTGAGCATTCGACTTAATTTCAGCTCAGGTCATGATCCCAGGGTTATGGGATCAAGCCCTGCATTGGGGCTTAGGATACTCTCTCTCTCCCTCTGCCCCTCTCCTCGACTGTCATTCATATATATGTGTGTGTGTATATATATCTCCATATTACAAGTACATGTGAGAAGGCTGCCTGATCTTTCTCCTTGAATTCCACTGATGCCCTCTTTTAATCAAGAGTATTACAACTATGATAGATATATAGGAATAGGGGAGGCAAGGTATTTTTATCATTACTGTCAGGGGTGTAGAAACAAAAGAGCAGTTTAAAAAAATCTTTAAAAGTATAGGTGGGGGGAAAATATAAAGGTTTGACCAAACTGTACAATTACACAATTAGTTATGGGGGGAAATGTGATTGCTGGGTCTTCGTATTTTAGCCTTACTATTCATGGCATTGAATATGTTAGCATATAAGAGATTTTGTTTAGAGTGAACGGGAAGTGAGAGAGGATATAATCTCCTGGAGGGTGCAAATGACAGCCTAAAGAAGGAGGGCATGGCGACCAGCCTGGGGTGATCAGGAGGAGAGTAGGTTGGGGCAGCATGATCCACAACTTTTTCTACTAGGTTTTTCAGTCCCTTTTCTTAATGCCAGTTATCCATTACCAAAAGCAAGATAAAATAGAGATTTTTCCCTCAAATTAGGGAATAGGGTTAATCTAAATCACATGTTCCCCTTTTATGAATTAATACACTTTTTAAAGGCATTGTAAGAGACGAGTACTTTTTGGCAAACCTCCAGCCAAATGCCTATCAAGATAATGCTTTCCACATAAGTTTAAATCTTCAGTCACCTGATTGATTTCAATGTAGAAATTACAGTATCATAACCTATCACCCTTAAGGGTAAAATCAAGAATAAATAAAGGCCAGCCTTTTGGTCCAACCACTTCCCACTCAATGAGTGATCTCATTATTGTCAAAATATTGGCCTACAGTTGTGGGCATCTGTGCTGCCGTGCACAGTCTCGTCCTCACTGCCACACAGGAAACAAGGCGGGGAGGGGGGGGGCGGGGTCCCTGGGCAGTGCAACATAGCGCTGGGATGGTGCCTGTTGTCTTCTTGCTCCTGCTCTGCTGTGTGGGCACTTGGCTGCAGCTCATTTTCTCTGGGAAATCTCATTTTCTCTGAGAAACCTTTCCCTCTGTAAAAGAAACATGAGTCAAAGATCGGAAAAGAAATTGAGGTGATGGAAGAGAAAAGCAAGAAAGGGAAGATGAACTACAGGGTGTGGTTTGAAATGCAAAGCCTGGGAAACAGAAAATTAAAACAGAATAGAGGAACACACATTTAAAAGCTTTGGAACAAAGTAATCAGAGAAACCAAATTTTAAATCTGGAAAAAGAATCATCTGATTATAACAACGGGAGATGGAGACTAGAGCATCCTGAAGTCTCCTTGATTACAGAGAAGGCAGAACTGGACCGAAGCGTTTCCCATGGTCGTTTTATGTCGTAAGGATGGTCACTAAAATTTTAAATGATGAAAAATAGCCTTGTAGAAGAAATCAAAGAACTCGTGTGAGTTAATATGGACCTGCCTGAATGAGTTAAATACATTCCCTCCCTCCTAGTGCCCTGCAGTAGTCAGCTTTCCAATTCTACGGGACCATGACAATCTCAGCTATGCTTGGGATTCTTTCACTTTATAATGTTGGTACCAAAGCCTTATAAAATGCTGTTTGCGTAGAGAACTCAGTGATGTTAAAAAAGCAATCATTCGTAAGAAAAATTCCGAAGGGAGCAGTAACACGAAATGATGAAAATGCCAAAGATATGAAAAATAAAGACAATTGTTACAAGACGCAATAGCTCTGAATGTTTGCTTTTATGTGACAGATGTTTTTAACCAAAGCTCAACGTTGGCTGTTTGAGTACACTTATGATTTTAATTTGTGCTCTATTCCCTTTTCATATCGATGTCTACTTACAACATCTGTGAAGGCTCTGTAACCTGAATTTGACAGGGGAAAGTGAACAGACTGCTTTTGGAGTGTTTCCATTGGTCCACATAACAGACTGTTAACAAAAATCTTAAATAGCTATTCTAATCATCAACAGCAATCTTACACAAATTAAATTAGACCCAAAGGGCCCGATTAACTTTAAAATGCCTTACAGGCATGTAACATAAATTTAACTTTTTTTTTTCCCTTTGGAGAAGAAATAGGATTTTTCAGTGTGAGTCAGATATACAGTTAAAAAAAAAAAAAAAGCCAGCATGCATGTTAGACTCATAATAACGTGGAGACAGGATTTCATTTTCTTTATCAGGAAACCACACTTATGTGCATAGAAATTCAGTTAGGCCACAACCAAGCTCCCTGTTTACATGCAAAGTAGATGCATTGAATGAGGTCTTATTGCTGAAGAAAAGAGGCATGTATCAATTGGCCTTAACGTTAAAATGATGCCATGAGCAGAGGTAAAGCTGAGCTAGAATTTCTGCGGTTCGTCAACCCCACCTACCAAGAAATAGGCTGAATTCATGATTTAAAGCATAATTAGACCATGAATCAAGGAAAAACCATTAAAAAAGATATCTTCCCTTCTCTGCTTTAGCTAAATCCCCAGGGGGTCTGTCCAAATTCATTTCTTGAATTTTCACTTATTCCAAATCCCAGCCAGCAGGTTCACCATCTATATATTTAATAGCCTCCATTCCTCACACACATTGGATATCTTCTCTTAGGCAACTTCCTTCCAGCTGCATGAAACATGTGACTTCTGCCCAAATCAGTAGCAGCAAATGAGAAACTTCGTATTAAAGACCATGAACTGTCAGAATTACCAAAGCTACATTTTGGACAGCCTATTGGTTTGAGGAAACCGTGTCTCTTGGAAAACTATCACAGACAACCTCCTTGGCAGGCAACACCCCCTGTGTTCTGGGGTGCACCTCAACCACTCGGAGGTGCTCTCTTCTCCCCACCTCTCCAGATGCTAGGTAAGAGTCTTGGGAGATGTTCATTGCCTGCAGAATATTCATTGGTACCTTACAGTACAAAAGTGCTTTTCAGAAACCTACCCTCTTCCACACATTGCTGGGGGCTTTGACCGCCACCTGGATCATCAACAATAGGACCTGACCTGATTAGTTCAAGTTCACGTCAATGGCCGTCTCCCAGGCACTGTGTTGGGCACATAATCTGAGATGAGATAGGCATGAGGTATTTCATGCCTCAGATAGACCAGGAAGCAAGTAGCTCCCGTTGCCACTGGCAGCCAAACTGGGACTAGAAACAGAACCAGTCTTAGGAGGAGACTAAGGCTTCTCTACCTTCAGGATCTGGGTAGAGAAATAAGTATTCTGGTTATTTATGCCAGGTGGAGTCAGGTAGTTTGATTCCTCACAGTCGAAAATACTTGGGGCACCGGGGTGGCTCAATTGGTTAAGTATCTGACTCAGTTTCAGCTCAGGTCATGATCTCATGGTTTGTGAGTTCAAGCCCCGTGTTGGGCTCTGCACCAACAGTGCAGAGCCTGCTAGGATTCTCTCTCTCTCCTTCTTTATCTGCCCCTCCCTTACTTGTGCACACTCTCTCTCAAAATAAATAAATAAACTTAAAAAAAAAAAAAAGAAAAAACTACTCCACTGATTTAAGTGGTCTTCTGAGCAATTTGTACACCAATATCTCAGAAGTTTTCCTAGAATTCAACCACGAGTCCATAAGTGCTGGACCAAAGAGGCTCTAAATAGCAGACAATGCACGGCATATTGTCTCCATTCTGCAGTGTTGAAGAACTGATTGTGAACCATGTGTGTGCGTGACTCTCTAGGACTGAGTTCTTTTCCCAAGAGACTTCCTCATGCAACTAGACCTCTTCTGCCCACCTGTCAGATATGTCCAGTGATACCCTAGAATATGCCAGGTTAAACTCAAGCTAGAACCCCAGGTACATAAATAAATATATTTAATGTATTTTCATATCAAGTTTGAACTGAAAAATGTTGTTTTGTTTTGTTTTCGTTTATCAGACTTAATTCCCCTTCGTTTTAGATAAAACCTAGACTGGAGAAGTGACTTGACCTGACTTGAGTCCGGAAACACTGAGGAGGCACAGAGGTAGGACAGAGCCCACATTTCCTGCTCTCCACTCAGTGCTCAGCCTGCTGCTCTGCAATCCTGAACCTTCGAGCATAACCCTCGTGCCCTTTTCCAGTAGCAGATGAGCATTCTACAAGCATTTTTGGGGGATCTGAAGTAAAACTGTTGAGATTCTATATTTTAGGAAGTCTGAATTTTTCATGGCTCTGCCGTGTTAAAACTGTTACTGCTACTTTCCAAGAAATTGTCCTCGGATGCAATGAAAACTTAAAGAAAAGAGTTTTAGGCTCCAGGTTAAAGGTCAGCCTAAACTGAATGATAAGAAGGTTATTCAATCATACCTAGGCTTCTAGGAAAAGAGTTTTAGGCTCCAGGTCAGGAAAAGAGTTTTAGGCTCCAGGTTAAAGGTCAGCCTAAACTGAATGATAAGAAGGTTATTCAATCATACCTAGGCTTCTTTCCTTCAGTGTGTTCTAAAGTAATTAAGAGTAGTCATTTAACAATAACAAAAATCCCAAGTTTTAACATAAAAAAGAAGCAGAGGGGCACCTGGGTGGCTCAGTCCCCGGGTTAAACTTCCAACTTTGGCTCAGGTCATGATCTCCCAATTCGTGGGTTCGAGCCCCATGTCGGGCTCTGTGCTGACAGCTCGGAGCCTGGAGCCTGCTTCGGATTCTGTGTCTCCCTCTCTCTCTGACCATCTCCCAACTGCGCTCTCTCTCTCTCTCTCTCTCTCTCTCTCTCTCTCTCTCTCTTGCTCTCAGATATCTCTCTCTCTCTCTGAATAAGTAAACATTTAAAAAAATGCAGAAAAACATGCAGACCTTTTATGTTGTACCTAATCCATACGAAATAGTTAACTGTGAAAATTGCTGCCAAATAAATCCTGGACACACGCTTTTCAGTACATCCCTGCCCGACTCAAGAACACACACAGGCTCCTTTCCCCTTCCATCCTTAATTCTAGAATTCTCTGGCTGGTTTCCAAAGCATTCCGTGACCACACACCACTAATCAACCATCTCACTTCATCACCTCCCATGTCCTCTGAAGCATCTGCACGATAGCCAGAAGCCTCCATGAACAACATTCTCTGACACTCATGAATATTCCTCCCTCAGGTCTGAGCCCACATTTAGCTGACATCTGAAATGCCCTCAACTCTCCTGTGATTGTTCAAGCTCCATCCATCCCATAGGGACTCATCATAAACCCCTCCTCAGTGACAGTGAGCCCAGCCCATAATCTTTCCTTGCGTTCAGAAGTACTTGCCGTTGATTATCAGTCAGTGTGTTGTTTTTCTAATTATTTAAAACATACGAGTCCTTTCTAAGTTGAGCGTACACTTTTAAGGATAAGCAGTAATGTTACTCTTCCTATATTCATTCTGCAGAGCACTTTGCACAGTATGGATTTCTAACGCTCCTCTACAAATGCTTATTGATGGGTGAGTAGAAATAACCTGTGGTACGGATGAAACCACACCTTACCCTGCATCACGGGTTCCCCAGAGCCCTGGTCACCACTAGTCCGTTGGTGTATGACAGCTTGTCATTAATTAGTACAGGCTCTTATAAGGGCTGAGGACGAAGTTTCTTGTTCTCTTCCTCGGTGTTCTTCCTGCCTTGCTGTAGATTCTGAGATCTGTTGAGATCTTCATCCCTGGAGAGTTCACAGACCAAATCTCAAATTTCAAAGGACACCTATGACATTGATAATCCTTTCTAGTTCCAAATAGGCTAGGATCTCGGCTATTTCAGCAAAGCTCTTGTTCTCCAAATCCCCAGGCAATCTTGAATGTCTTGCAGAGATATGTAGTTATTTCTAATGTCTAATCTAAATCTCTTTGGCTGCAACTCAAGTCTGTTGCCTTTATCCCAACCCTAAGTGGAAACAGGGACCAGGACTTTCTTTGCTGAAAAGCATGTCCACATCATATAACTGATTTCTTTAAATGTTATTTACCAGCCTGTCTTCTTTACAAATTAAGGATGTGGTATAGTGTTTTATATCTGGTCTCAGTTTTGTTTTTTTTTAATTTTTTAAAAATGTTTGTTATTTATTTTTTAAGGAGAGAGAGAGAGAGAGAGAGCATGAGCGAGGTTGGAGCAGAGAGAGAGGGAGACACAGAATTCAAAGCAGGCTCCAGGCTCTGAGCTGTCAGCACAGAGCCCGACGGGGGGCTCGAACTCACGAACCGCGAGATCATGACCGGAGCTGAAGTCGGACGTTTAACCACCTGAGCCACCCAGGTGCCCCAACAACAAATTATACTTTAAAAAAATAATAATAAAATACAGTAAAATCTTGGGGAAAAAAAGACATTCTAAAAATTTGTGTGCTATCAACAAATTCTTCATTCTTGAGAAATCATTTTGTACTTTGTGCTTTAAAGGCTCAAAATCTTTGGATAAAATTGCCTGTTGAATCCAAAGTGAATCACAATTAATAATCACTAATGATTTTTCTTGTAATTATTCTCAAGCAACTATTTTGGGTTTTTTTAGACTTTAAAAAATTTACTTCCCCATCCATTAACAAGCATTTACTGAGCATTAATTATATGCCAGGTCTTGCTATGGGAAAATAAGACAAGATAGACAGAGCCCCTGCCTCATGGAGCTTACAGACATTAAATAAATATGTAATCACAGGGCCAAGCTTTCACTACCACTGTAATAAGTGCTCTCCAGTGCCCTTCTTCTTAGGCCTCACGTAATGTGGCTTCTTTTCCTTCAGAACTTCATTGAAAATGTCATATCCTCTGAGAATCCTCTCCCTACCTGCCATGATTATCTGGTTTGGTTCAGAGCCCAGATGTAAGAAGCTTATCACAATTTACTATTATTGAGATTATTTATTCTAAAAAGTCCACCATCCTAACTAGACTGTAAGCTCCACAAAGACAAAGGGCCTGTTTTATCGTGTTCTGTTGTCTTTGCTGTCACTTGCTAGCATGACGCTTGGCTCGCAGTTGGAACTCTAAAAAATATTTGCTGAACGAATGGGTAAGTGAACCAATAATAGAAAGAGACCTAAGAAATGAATAGGCTCTGGCCAAAGAAACGGAGGACGTGAGAGGCGTGTTGGGTGGGGGTGGAGAGAACGTTCCTGTCAGAAGGAGCAACCTGTGTCAGGTCCTTGAGGGTGAAAGGAACATGGCATGTGGCAGGAACAGAAAGAAGACCAAAGAACCCTGGCATTACAGGAGGAAAGTAGTGGGCAGCTCAGCTCCTCTTGGCCCTGAATATCAAACTGAGGACTTCAAATTTTATTTGAATCATCATTGGAAGCCACTGGTGTGGTTTAAGTAGGGAAACGACTTGTTCAGCTTTTCTTTGTAAAGCTGCTCTATCCAATGTGGCAGCCATTAGCCCGGCATGGCTACTTAGATTTAGATTCATTAAGAATAAACGAAATTAAAATTTCAGTTTCTCAGTCGTACAATCCACATTTCAAGTGCTCAAAAGTCACAAGTGGTTAGTGGCTATCTTAACAGAAAGCACAGAGTGCTCAGTGGTTCAGAGGACGATTCCAGTTTACTGTAAAACTTGAACCTAAAAACCTAAATGTGAGACGTGAAACCATAAAACTTCCAAAAGAAAACATAAGCAGTAATCTCTTGTACATTGGCCTCAGCAACATATTTATGTGTATGTCTCCTCCGGCAACAGAAACAAAAGTACGAATAAACTGTTGGGACTGCAGCAAAATAAAGTTTTTTCTTTTAATTTTTTTTTTTTTTTTTGCACAGCAAGGGAAACCAATAAAAAGGCAACCTATTGATTAAGAGAAGATATTTGCAAATGATGTATCCAATAAGGGGTTAACATCCAAAATATGTAAAGAACCTATACAACTCAACGCCAAACAATTAAATAAATAAAATAAATAATCCATTTAAAACTGGTTAGAGAACCTGAATAGACATTGCTCCAAAGAAGACATACAGGTGGCCACAGACCCATGAAAAGATGCTCTATATCCCTCATCATCAGGAAAAATGTGAATCGAAACCATAATGAGATAAATCCTCTCACACCAGTCAGAATGGTTAGTATCAAGAAGACAAGAAATAACAAGTATTGACAAGGTTGTGGAGAAAAGGGAACCCTTGTGCACTGTTGGTGGGAACGTAAATCGGTGTTAACTCCTATGGAAAACAATATGGAGTTTCCTCAAAAAATTAAAAATAAAAATGCCATATGATCCAGTAATTCACTGCTGGATACTTACCCAAAGAAAACAGAAACTCTGATTTGAAAGGATACATTCACCTCTACAGCATCATTTACAATACCCGAGATATGATGATGAATAAAGAAGATGTGGTATGTATATATATATATACACATACATATATATGCACATATATATGTGTGTGTATATATGTATATGTGTGTGTGATGGAATATTACTCAGCCACCAAAAAGAATGAAATCTTGCCATTTGTGACAACATGGATGGACCTAGATAGTATTATGCTTGGTGAAATCAGTCACACAGAGAAAGATAAATATCATATGATTTCACTTATATGTGGAATCTAATAAAGCGAATGAACAAACAAACAAAAAACAGACTCAACTACACAGAACAAACTGATGGTTGCCAGAGGGCAAATGGGTGAGAGGATGTGTGAAATAGGTGAAGGGGGTTAAGGGCTACAAACTTCCAATTGTAAAATAACTAAGTCACAAACAAATAAACTGGAACCTATCCAACGGCAAATGTAAGAACTTTTTTTGCAGCGGAAAAAAAAATATTTAAAACTATAGCCCCGATTTAAAACAAATTTTGAGTTTTGACAGAGCAATTTAACAGTTCAGAAAAGTACCAGTGCTTATAAGCTCATAAAAAGAAGCTGCTCTCAAACATGTTGAGAATCCGTCAAAACATTTTGAGATACAGTTCTAAAATTTGTATTATCTGAAAACAAATACATCTAAAGACTGGTCTGGAGATAATGAACAGAAATCTATTAGCAAATTTACTAATTAGGGTTACATCTATGCTTTTATGGAAACACTAAACATTTGTTTATTTGAAGTCAAATCTCTTTAGCCAACTACCACGAACATTGGCTGCCTGTCAAAAATGATGTGCCCAAATTTCATATGTTTTACATCTCCTAGTAGTGATCCAGCCCACGCAGTATTTTTATATAATGACAGCTGTCATGAAAGCAGAATATCGTATATATACATTGGATTTTGATTAATGAGCTAATGGTAGTTCCCGGTCAAAGTCATTAGGCCCTGTGTGGTGTCTGGCATGCTCAGAGTTGATGATGTCGAGGACGTCATCCATGTGTTAGGATGTAGCTAAAATGAGCACATTACTGATAGCCATGCTTTTTCAACGGCAGATCACAACCTATTACTAGGGTGTGAAATTATTTAGTCAGTGCTATCGGGGTTGAATAAAGAACAGAAACCTAATAGACTAGAATTAGAGTCCATTGAACGTAATGCAAGTAAGTATTGGTTTGGGAAAAGTTTCAGTTGTGTGTCTGTCCTGTGACTGCTGGGTCATACTGTAGAACGTATTTCTTACTGTGGGTTACAGTGAAAATAGTTTTTTCATGTTTATTTATTTTTGAGAGAGAGAGAGAGAGAGACACACACACAGCGCAAGTCGGGGAGAGGCAGAGAGTGAGAGAGGGAGAGGGAAACACAGAATCTGGAACAGGCTCCAGGTTCTGAGCTGTCAACATAGAGCCCAAGGCGGAGCTCGAACCCACAGACCGTGAGATCATGACCTGAGCTGAAGTTGGACGCTTAAGCAACGGAGCCACCCGGGCGCCCCCAGATGTTACCTTTTTTAATGAGGCCTGCTGTGACTTCTTTATTCAGGACTGCAACCCTCCTCATACTCTTTCCTCGTAACCCCCCTTTCCCTGCTGATTTCATTCCTCCATAGTACCAGCCACCCTCAGTTGTACCATAGAATTTATTTATTATGTGTATTGTTTGCCTTTCTCCCTCTACTAGATGTAAACTTCAGGAAGGCAGGTATCCTTGTCCCTTGTATTTACTGACAACCAGAGCAGGGTCTGGCACATAGCAGGTATCAATAAATATTGTAGAATTAATTTAGATTGGCCCCACATCAAGAGAGACCAAGCATCAAATTCAAAATTACCAGATGGATTTTGCATTCATAGGTTATTTTCTGCATTTTATCAGAAACTTCTAACCCTTCTTAAAAAAGCAGGCATTCTAACTTACATTTGCTCCTTATAAGGCTCAGTCCACATCTGGTTCTATAAGCCATTAGACCAAGAGCCTCCACTAACTTCTTAGAATCCATCCCAGAGGAGTATAGCATAAGAAATGAGCCTCTGGTGATAATTTATAGATTTAATACAGCTAATCTAGGTAAAATCATCAAAACATGTGCCTCTGCTGAACGCGCTTATTTATCCAACATGGAAAATGAAATAGTAAAGGAGGTCAGAAAATAAATTACAGTGTCACGTGGTTTACAACTTAAAACTTAAGGAGAAAAGGGGATCAAGGTGATGGGCCCTGAAATTTTGGTTCCGAAGCCACCCAGTTCAGGGAATAAAGCCACCCAGTTCAGGGAATAAAGGTCCCCAGTTCAGGGAATAAAGGAGTTGGCTCTGCCACCCAGGTAGGAGGGTTATGTTCTTGGTACATTTCATTTATCTTTCACCTCAAACTTTCCAACATAGAAGCAGGGACTACTCCTGGCATCTAAGGGAATCTCCAGTGCCTTTTTGTACTTATTCCAAAACAAGTTACCTTGATCTGGTTAGTGTTATGAGCATCATATATGAAGTAGTTTCCATTTTTAAAAAGCTGGAAGACGGTTGGGGCACCTGGGTAGCTCGGTCAGTTGAGCGTCCGACTTCGGCTCAGGTCACGACCTCGCGATCCGTGAGTTTGAGCCCCGCGTCGGGCTCTGTGCTGACAGCTCAGGGCCTGGAGCCTGCTTCAGATTCCATGTGTCCTTCTTTCTCTGCTCCTTCCCTGCTCACACTCTGCCTCTCTCTCAAAAATAAATAAAGATTAAAAATTTTTTTAAATAAATAAGTAAATAAAAAGCTGGAAGATTGTGAAATAGATAAATAATTTCTGGAAGAAATGGTAGAAATATCATTTTGGGTTTGTGCATGATTGCAGTATGGATGCCATTTATAAAATGGCTCACAGAAGACATATTTGATGTTAGAAATAACAAAAGGAGACTTCAAATAGATTGACATCATAT
Organism: Prionailurus viverrinus; assembly: GCF_022837055.1. Classification (NCBI taxonomy): domain Eukaryota; kingdom Metazoa; phylum Chordata; class Mammalia; order Carnivora; family Felidae; genus Prionailurus; species Prionailurus viverrinus. Next base: position 20,614,601 of record NC_062561.1, on the reverse strand, counting down.
AAATAGCAAAAAACTCCAAAACAAGGGCACCAGGGTGGCTCAGTAGGTTAAGTGACCATCTCTTGGTTTGGGCTCAGGTCATGCATGATCTCATGGTTTGTAGGATCGAGCCCCATGTCAGGCTCTGAGCTGACAGCACGGGGCCTGCATGGGATTCTCTCTCTCTCTCTCTCTCTCTCTCTCTCTCTCTCTCAAAATAAACAAATAAGCATTAAAAAAAAAAACCTTCCAAAACAAAATATAACCAAACACTTCACAAAAGGGATGCCTACACATTTGGCCACTTATTTTAATCATTATCTTAATTTGTGCTTATTTACTTACCACACTGTTGTGAGAAACTTAAAGCTATATTATTTTTCCTTTTGTCCCCAAATCTATCCCCCCTTCCTCCCAATCTGTACTGATATTTGAGGAATTTGAACATAAACTCAACTTGAAAGCTTTCTTCTATCTCAGTGTTTATCTCCAAAGCCAGAAGAATTGCACCAAATCTTATTCATACTTCTTAATATTGTTTTTATTTTAAGCTACATTTTAAATAAATGGAAACATGTCTGCGTGGTTCCTGTCTACAAGAAAGATGACAGAATCTGTTTCATTATAGGCTTGTCACGGTTCAGTCAATATTGCCAAAGCTGTGGAATAAATACTGCAGCCTTTCAGGGTAGGGCAATTCTTTCACATCTTAAATCAATGTTAAACTTTTAAAATGTCTCTGTTTTTTTTTTCCCAACTCCAGAACAAGGGGTACTTACTTGGTTACAAATTCTTCACCTCTTGGCATGATCTTGATAAGAAATACATGGGATTAGGGGCGCCTGGGTGGCTCAGTTGGTTAAGCATCAACTTCGGCTCAGGTCATGATCTCACGGCTCATGAGTTTGAGCCCGGCATCGGGCTCTGTGCTGACAGCTCAGAGCCTGGAGCTGTTTGGGATTCTGTGTCTCCCTCTCCCTTGGCTCCTGCCCCACTCACACTCTGCACTCTGTCTCTCGCTCTCTCTCAAAAATTAATAAATATTAAAAAAATTTTTTTAATAAAAAAAGAAATACATGGGATTCATTTGTTTTGTCTAGAGGTCTTGATAGGTTTTTTTTTAGTGTGTTTCATATTTACACTAAAACGTAGAAAAAATATATAAGCACTTTTAAAAGATAATCATTTTATTAATTTAACTAAGTTCTTAAAGAATTAGGGATATTTATGAGCTAACAACATTCATTTGTTCTGTCTTGAGACCTAGATGATTTTTTTCGTAAATTTTCTCCATGGTTATGCTAAAAATAGAGAAGTTATAAGCTCTTTTAAAGGACAGTCTTTTTATTAAGTTCTTAAAGGATTAAGGATATTTCATGGACTCTGAAGAAGACTCTAAGACCTAAGAAAAGTTACATGGTCAATGTAATTACAAAGCTTAATGTGAGGGATGCCTGGGTGGCTCAGTTGGTTAAGCATCCAACTTCAACTCAGGTCATGATCTCATGGTCTTGTGAGTTCGAGCCCCTCGTCAGGCTGGGTGCTGACAGCTTAGAGCCTGGAGCCTCCTTTGGATTCTGTGTCTCCCTCTCTCTCTCTGCCCCTCCCCTGCTCTCTCTCTCTCAAAAGTAAACATTAGAAAGCTTAATGTGAAATTAAATATCCTGTAGAAGATGCAGAAGTTCCTCTTTAATCAATATTACTAATTTTTGCTGTTGAGCAAAATGTCGGGTGGACGTCACACTACCAGGAAAATTGTTCATCTTTGGTGATGCATTAGTCATATTTGGCAGTTGCAGTTCCTGTTTTCAGATGGTCGGACAGGATGAGTTCCTAAAATATCTCATTACTATTTGAAGAATATTTTACTTGTAGGCAGAGGGCAGCAGAAATGTACTGCTTTGATGTAATCAGTGAACGTGTATCCTCAACCCTCTTAATTGTGAGACCATTGGTAAAGGTAATTGAGACCAAAAGGGAGTAAGAATGTTATTCTTTAAACAGATTGGAGTGGGGGGGGCCCTGGGTGGCTCAGTCGGTTGAGTGTTCAACTTCAGCTCAGGTCGTGATCTCGCAGTTGCTGAGCTCGAGCCCCGCGGCGGGCTGTGTGCTGACAGCTCAGAGCCTGGAACCTGCTTCACATTCTGTGTCTCCCTCTCTCTCTGCGCCCCCCCCTCCCCAGCTCATGCTCTGTCTTTCCCTCCTCAAAGATAAATAGCCATTAAAAATAACAATTACTACAAAAAAAAAAAAAAAACAGGAGGAAGCACAGAGTAAAATGAAACTGGAAATTAATAATATATTTTTAGAGTACACTATTTATTTATTTAATTTCAAGTTAGTTAACATACAGTGTAGTATTGGTTTCACGAGTAGATCCCAGTGATTCATCACTTGCATATGACACCCAGTGCTCATGCCAACAAGTGCCCTCCTTAATGCCCATGACCCATTTAGCCTGTCCCCCACCTACCTCCCCTCTGGCAACCCTCAGTTTGCTCTCTGTATTTAAGAGTTTCTTTTTTTTATATATTAAATATGATTTATTGACAAATTGGTTTCCATACAACACCCGGTGCTCATCCCAATGTATTTAAGAGTTCCTTAAGCTTTGCCTCCATCTCTGTTTTTATCTTATTTTTCCTTCCCTTCCCTTATGTTCAGCTGTTTTGTTTCTTAAACTCCACATGTGTGAAATCATATGATATTTGTCTTTCTATGACTGACTTTGTTTAGCATAATACACTCTAGTTCCATCCACATTGTTGCAAATGGCAAGATTTCATTCTTTTTCATCGCCAAGTACTATTCGTGTGTGTGTGTGTGTGTGTGTGTGTACCACTTCTTTATCCATTCATCAGTCAATGGACGTTTGGGCTCTTTCCATATTTTGGCTATTGTTGATAGCACTGCTACAAACATTGGGGTGCCTGTGTCCCTTCAGACCCGCATTTTTGTATCCTTTGGATAAATACCTAGTAGTGCAATTGCTGGGTCATAGTGTAGATCTATTTTAAATTTGGAGGGGAACCTCCATGCTGGAGGTTCTGGAATCACATTCCAGAGTGGCTGCATCAGTTTGCATTCCCACCAACATTTCAAAAGTGTTCCCCTTTCTCCTCATTCTCACCAACATCTGTTGTTTCCTGAGTTATTAATTTTAGCCATTTTGACAGGTGTGTGGTTGTATCTCATTGTGGTTTTGATTTGTATTTTCCTGATGATGAGTGATGTGGAGCAGCTTTTCATGCGTCTGTTAGCCATCTGGATGTCTTCTTTGGAAAAGTGTCAATTCATGCCTTCTGCCCATTTCTTCACTGGATTGTTTACTTTTGGGGGGATGTTGAGTTTGATAAATTCTTTATAGATTTTGGATGCTAATCCTTTATGTGATACATCATTTGCAAATATCTTCTCCCATTCCATCGGTTGCTTTTAGTTATGTTGATTGTTTCCTTTGCTGTGCAGAAGCTTTTTATCTTGATGAGGTCCCAATAGTTCTGTTTTGCTTTTTTTCCCCTTGCCTCTGGAGATATTTCTAGTAATAAGTTGCTGCAGCCGAGGCCAAAGAGGTTGCTGCCTCTTTTCCCCTCTAGGATTTCGATGGTTTCCTATCTCACATTTAGGTCTTTCATCCATTTTGAATTTATTTTTATGTATGGTATAAGACGGTGGCCCAGTTTCTTTCTTCAGCACCATTTGCTGAAGAGACTTTTCCCATTGGATAAACTTTCTTGCTTTGTCAAAGATTAAGTTGGCCACACATTTGTGGGTCCTTTTCTGGGCTCTCTATTCTGTTCCATTGATCTATGTGACTGTTTTTGTGTCTGTATCATACTGTCTTCATGATTACAGCTTTGTAATACAGATTGATGTCTGGAATTGTGATGCCTCCAGCTTTGGCTTTTTTTTTTCAACATTACTTTGGGTCTTTTCTGGTTCCATTCAAATTTTAGAATTGTTTGTTGTAGCTTTGTGAAGAATGCTGGTGTTATATTGATAGGGATTGCATTGAATGTGTAGATGGCTTTGGATAGTATAGACATTTTAACAATATTTGTTCTTCCGCTCCATAAACATGGGATGTTTCTCCATTTTCTTTGTGTCTTCTTCAGTTTTTTTCATAAGCTTTCTATAGTTTTCAGCATACAGATCTTTTACCTCTTTGGTTAGGTTTATTCCTAGGTATCTTATGGCTTTTGGTGCAATTGTAAATGGGATCAATTCCTTGATTTCTCTTTCTGCTACTTCAGTACTGGTGTATTGGAGAAGCAGATGCAACCAATATCTGTACATTGATTTTACATCCTGCAACTTCGCTGAATTCACGTATCAATCAGTTCTAGCAGTTTTTTGATGGGAGTCTTCCAGTTTTCCATGGACAGCATCACGTCATCTGTGAAGAGTGAAAGTTTGACTTCTTCTTTGCTGATTTGTATTCCTTCTATTTCCTTTGGTTGTTTGATTGCTGAGACTAGGACTTCCAGTACTATGTTGAATAATAGTGGTGAGAGTGGACATCTTTGTCATGTTCCTGATCAGAGGGGGAAAGCTCTCAGTTTTTCCCCGTTGAGGACATGGCCTTCGTGATGTTGAGATATGTTCCTTCTATCCCTACTTTCTTGAGTGTTTTTATCAAGAAAGGATGCTGTATTTTGTCAAGTGCTTTTTCTGCATCTATTGAGAGGATCAGATGGTTCTTATCCTTCCTTTTATAATGTGGTGTGTCACATTGATTGATTCGTGAATATTGAACCAGCCCTGCAGCCCAGGAATAAATCCCACTTGATCATGGTGAATAATTCTTTTAATGTACTGTTGAATCGGATTTGCTAGTATCTTGTTGAGAATTTTTTCCTGCAGCTTCATCAGGGATATTGGCCTGTAGTTCTCCTTTTTAGTGGGGTCTTTGTCTGGTTTTGGAATCACGGTTATGCTGGCTTCATGGAATGAGTTTGAAAACTTTCTTTGCATTCTACTTTTTGTAACAGTTTGAGAAGAACAGGTATTAATTCTTCTTTAAATGTCTGGAAGAACTCCCCTGGGAAGCCATCTGGCCGAAGAGTCCTGTTTGTTTGTAGATTTTTGATACCTGATTCAATTTCTTTGCTGGTTATGGATCTGTTCAAATTTCCTATCTCTTCCTGTTTCAGTTTTGGTAGTGTGTAAGTTTCTAAGAATTTGTCCATTTCTTCCAGATTGCCCAGTTTGTTGGCATATAATTTTTCATGGTATTCTCTTATAACTGTCTGTATCTATGTTATTTGCTGCCTGTGTGGCTCAGTAGGTTGAGCGCCCGACTCTTGCTATCAGCTCAGGTCATGATCTCTTGGCTCTGAGACCCAGCTCCGTGTTGGGCTCTACACTAGTGTAAAGCCTGCTCGGGATTCTCTCTCTCTCCCACTGCCCGTCTCCCCACCCCTCTCTCTAAAAACAAAATAAAAATTTTAAAAAATATTATCAAATTAAAATATTAACTGCACAATTTAGAAAATACACCAAAGAAAGAAAGAATGAAAGAACAACTCTGGTTAGATTTTAGCCACCAGTCTTTTATTTCTGTTATTCTTCTTAGTTGTGACCATAGTTTCTGTATAAGTTTGTATCCTGCTTTTGAACATAAATATTTAAATGAAAAGTAGCCGATATTTGAAACATTTCTCAATTTATTGACTTGCTAGGTAATTCATGGCTTAAAAACACACATCTCAAAAGCATTGTACTGTTGAAATATTAGTATTATATGAGAGTAAATTAAATGAGTAATGAAGACATCAAGTTATCAAAATTTTCTGAAGTGTATGATAATTGCTTCATCTGTCATGCAGCAAACTATGTAATTATCTAATTATCTGATTCATGTGATCACGGTAGCCTATCTTTACAGATAGTTCAGGCACAAAAGTATATTTTGGAGTTTGAGTTGCCTGAGATTTCTTGCTACCTTGATTTTATGTAAATATATATGATGTTTATAACTCTATATGCACACCCAGACTGGAATGTGTAAGCATAGTGCCAATAAGCTTCAGCCAAAGACTACTAGAAACACACCTGTAGTTGAACAAGTTCAACTTGTCACTTGTTGCAGGGAGGGTGAATACACGCCATGGGAAATCATGGGTCTTAGTAAGATAGTGTTAGAAGGAAGTTTCAGTTGTGTGACCCGGGGGAGAACCTAAGGAAGCAGACATGGCCTCCAGATTGGGTGCTGTTGGAAAGTGGGACAATTCTGTGATTGAGGGTCTTAATTGAATCTCATCTGCAGGAAGGGAAAACTGGAATGAGGATAAAGCTGTACATGGTAAAGAAGTAGCAGTCACTCATTTGGTCTAAGAGAGGGGAGGTGTGTGGCATTTTGTGGGTGGCACAGTGACCTGTTGTTGTCTGTGCTTGGCCCAAACCATGAAGTGGTCTGGCTTTGTCTCATTTTCTTCTGGTTTCAGGGCAGGCTTGTGTGAGGCTGGTATTCTGGGAAATTGTTTTTGTCTCCTGGCAGAGTCACACGGTCCAGCTGTGAGCCCCGGGCCAGCTTCTCAATGTCAAGGGTGGTTCTTCTTCCTTTCCTAATAGCTTCAGTCATTTTTCTTCTAGAACTGGCAGATCTCACTAGTTGACACGTGCCACACTGCCCGTCTGCAACAAGTATAATCCAATTTTAGGTTGGGTTGGATAAGAGAGTGAACATAAAGGAAACATTCTCCTCAGAAAGGATGGTTCACTACTACTCATTGGTCCCCTTTGTAAACAATTGGCTCTTTTGAGAGCTGATCCCTTTCTCCTCCCCAGCTTATGCTCAATGTTGTCTTCTCTGTTGTCACTAGATGAACACTTGGCAACAAGACAAAAACAAGGCAACAATCTTTTCTTATGGTAAAAGTGATGATGGATGTGAATTTTCATTTGCATTTTGTTTTGAAAGAAGCATTCTCATAAGTTTTTAATAATCTCTAAGAGAAAGAAATTGTTTCTCTGCGCCTTAGCTCAAGGATTTTCTGCTCTGGTCACCACTAAGCATTGCTACAGGTCATTTGATTCTGAACGTCTTCCTCCCAGTTCCTTTTTTTTTTTTTTTTTTTTAAACTAGAAAGTGAACATCTCTTGCTTTTGGCATTTAGAAGAGCTTCTGTGATTCTCTATTGAATTCTCTACTTGCTGTTTCTTTCTTATTCTTTGGAGAATGACCTGCTTGACTTTTTGCATGTTAGCATGACTAGTATAAAAATTAATTTCCGTAATATTTTTTGATATATTGGAAAATCCGTGTGTTCTTGTTTGTAAAACTTAGAAATACCAGAAGCCACACAGTTACCATAACTGCCTATTTATCTACACACATATTTATTCAAAAGATATATGCTAAGCACATGGTGTGCCCATAAACTTCGTCCTAGACATTGGACACCAGGGCAGGAGGGAGGAAGGGTGAAGAGCCATCTATGGGTTGGTATTCCTGCTCGGGCACTTGCTGGTTGGGCATGCTGAGCAATTAGTTATCTCTCTAAATTTACATTCTTCCTCTGTACAATGTGGGGATCCCACTAATACTTCCCCTTAAGGCTGCAGGAGGATGGAAAGAGATCATCTGAGTTAAATGTTTAGTGCGGTGCTGTCACAGTTAGTACTAAAAGAAAGCCATTGTTATTTTTTGAGGATTAAGTGGTGAATAACTAGATGCTATCCTTCCTCAAGGAACTGGTGGAGGCTTGGGCTCCCCTACCTAGTGATGTACCTGGGAAGACTGGAGGCATCTCATTCATTCTTGGGGAGGGTGTTGGGGGGCAGCAAGACGAGTGCTGTAGAGAAGGAATTGCCTAAATAAGACCTGGTGGGTAAGTAAAAGTTGACCAAGCGGCGGTGGAGAGAGAGAAAGTGAAGGAATGTGGCTAGTGGAGAGCAGGGTGTCCCTGCAGTGGGAACACAGTGTCAAGTGCTCATTGTGACAAGGGCAGTTCCTTGTGGCTAGGCTGTGGACAGGGAGGGAGGCAGTGGGAAGTGTGGTTGGAGGGGCAAGTGAGGACAAGATCTCAAGGTCCCTCTGTTCAAAGCTTAGTATCTTGGACTTTATTTATCCTGAGGACAATAGGACTCTGGAGTCAGTTTCCTATATCACCACTGGTACCCCTTCTAAGAAGGTACTCAAACATTTTAAGTGAATAAAGGAAATCGTTTAGAAATGTTTGTTGGAACAGATTTTTTAAAAATGTTTTTATCCCTGGACGGAAACGCCAGAAAGTAAATTATACTCATTCATAAAACATAGTGACAGTCGCCCATGTGTGCCCTGGCTCCTCTCTTATTTGACTTTTCTTGCCCCCTCACTCTACCTGTCCCTTATCCTATTACCCTCCATTTTGAAGATGCCATTCCTTATGTGTTCCATCCATGGTCTTAAAACTGCATGTATCCTTTTAAAAGATACAATGTTTTAAGTGGGTTTTATTTTTTAATGTTTATTTTTGAGAGAGCCAGAGAGCGGGAAAGCATGAGCGGGGGAGGGGCAGGGAGAGAGACTGGAGACACAGAATCTGAAGCAGGCTCTAGGCTCCAAGCTGTCAGCACAGAGCCCCACGCGGGGCTCAAACTCACCAACGGCGAGCGAGATCATGACCTGAGCCGAAGTCGAACGCTTAACCCACTGAGCCGCCCAGGTGCCCCTTATGTGGGTTTTTGATTTATCTACTTGGTATTCTATTAGTCCTGCATCTTTTTTTTTCTCTTGATATGAAGCATCCATGTTGCTGTGTGTACATGTAGTTCATCATATGAACATCTAGTCCATTGCTTTGAACTGCCGCAAAGTCCATGTATAGTATGCACTGTAGCATTATTTATAATAACAGTTTGAAATAACTTAAATATTGCACACTAGGGAATGGCTAAGTAACCTTGGTACATTAGCAGTATGAAATAATGCCTCCTTTAACAATACTCTGGATGCCATGGGAAACATGTTTATACAATGCTAAGGGAGAAATGCAGACAAAATTGTCTTTACTCTGTGCAAACTACCTCCTGATAAATACATATTCATACAGCCAATGGCTGGAAAGGATCAGAGAATGAAAACAATTCTGTATGTCAGAGCAAGGGAACTGTGGGTAACGTTTCTCTTGTAGCTGTTAATAGCGATTATGGTGTGCCTGGGAGTTTAGCCTACACACGCTTTTCCCCTAGTATAATCTTGGGGGAGGGAAGAGATCAGAGCAATACTAATCTGCTGCCTGTCCCAGCGTTGGCATCTGGATGTCCCTCCTGAGGCAGAAGGGTGTGTCCTCCAGTCAATTTCAGCTGCATTTGCCACCACCACTCCCCATGGGAAATTGGACTGAAATTAAAACTCCTTTCAGAAGGCTGAGATAGATGGAGTTCTGCCAAAGTTAACTATCTTCAAGAAAAGTGAAGTGCATTAAGCTATGTAAAATATTATTCTTCCATTCGTGCAAAAAGACACGGACTTGTACGTGCATGGAAAATTTTTGGAAGAACAGACAAGAAACTGTTAACAGTAGTTGCCCATGGGGATGGAGATTGGGGATCTGGGGTAGGAGGCAGACAGATTTTTCTTTAAAGTATAAGAGAAGTATTTATTATTTTCTTTTAAGAAACCCTGTACCAGGTACCACTTTTTCAATTAAAATTTTATTTTTCAAAGTTTAAATCACCAAATTTCATGAACTTAACTTCTAAACATCGCTTTGATTAAAAAAAAAACCTTTTTTTTACTTTATTTGTTTAGAGAGAGAGTATGGGGGGGAGGGGGGTTGTGCAGAGAGAGGGAGAGAGAATCCCAAGCAGGCTCCACACTGCCAGTGCATGCAGGGCGAACTTGCGAACCCTAAGATCATGACCCGAGCGGAAACTGAGTCCCACGCTTAAGGACTGAGCCACCCGGGTGCCCCTTAAATATCCCTTTTAAAATGTCTTACATTTTTAACTCATTACAAAGATTCTCCCCAAATAACAAATTCGTATTTTGAGCACCTCTTTTTAGTGGTGAGAGCTAAGCCCAATTCGAAGACTACTTACAATGCATTATGAATCCACAAAGCACAAAATACTGTGACCTCAATTCCAACGCAGAATGCAACCGACAAACAAGATATACTAACAAGAATGACATCAGGATTAGAATCTGATGGCAGTTGTCCTTAACACGGATCTGCTGCAGGCTTTTTCCTCCACGCTTGGTGTTCGCGCTCCCCAACCCTCCGGGTGCGGCGGCCCCATCCGTCCCGGGCCCCCCCCCCCCCCCCCCGCTCCCGGGGGGGGGGGGCGGCCTCGCTCGCTCTCCCACCTGGGACTCCTTCCGCCGCCGGCCGCGCCACCACTTCGCGGGCCGAGGCTCCCCCGCCCGCCGCCGCGTCCCAGGGTGGCCGCCCCGCGCGCCGCGTCACTCCGCGCCCTCGGTGAGGACCTACCACTGGCCGCGCAGCGGAGGGGAGAGGCCGCGACCCTTCCCCTGCCGGCGGGCGACGCGCCACCTCTCGGGTCGCTTCGGCCTGGCGCTAAATTTAAAAACGTTCACAGGCGCGGCCGGCTGGCTGCGGAAACGAAAGTTAATTCGTCCCGCGGGCCGCCTCCCGGGCTCCGCCGGCCCCTCCGCGCGCCGCGCTAGCGGGGATACACCCTTCCCCCGCCATCTTCCGCCGGCTCCGGGCAGGTCCCGGGCTCCGCGGGTGAGGCCTGCTCGCGCCCCGCGCAGAAGGCGGGCGGCAGGGACGGCATGGACGGCGGGGACCGGGCTCGCGCCCGGCAGCACGTGTTCCTGCTTCCAGGTAAATACGCCCGCCCCGAGCGGCGGCGCGCCTCGCCCGGCCCTCCGCCCGCGCGGTCCGGCGGCGGCGGCGGCGGCGGCGCGCGGCCGGACTTCCACCTGGGGCGGCGGGGCGCGCCCCACGTCGGCTCTCGGCGGTCGCGGCCCTGCGCGCGCACCCCAGCGGGTCCCACTCCCGCGCGGAGCCCGGGCGCCGCGGGCACGGGCGCTGCGCGTCCCCGGGCCCCCGGTGTGGGACCAGATTCTCTCCCCGACGCGTCGCACCCGCTCTCGGTCACTCCTTACAGCTGACTGCGGGGTTTGCAACCCAACGCCGAAAGCGCAGAAACGGGCCGAGCGTTATTTCTCCCGCTGCGGTGGGCTGCAAGGAGCGGCCCAGGCCTGTGGAGAATGACGCGGGCTCAGGGTCTCGCGGCACGCTGTGGGGCCCGGAAGTGTCTGTTTCGGGGGGCAGTTTGCTGTCCCCGTCTCTCTCCCCACTCGGCAGCTGGCCCAGCTCTGGGTTCCTACTGGATAGGATCCAGTGAGCCCGGAAAGGCCTCAGACGCTGTGCACCTTTCTAACAAGGCCCAGATGATGGTAGGGGTTAGGACAAGTCTTCAAAGAAAGTCAGGTGGGTAGTTAATGAAGTGATGGAGCCAGGCCCTTTGTCAGCCTCCCCCTAGGTGGTGAGGGGCCATCCGGGGTCTGCAGAGGATTGGAGAAATAGATACCGCACGCGATGGGCTCCAGGAAGTGTCAGAAAGGCGTTTGGGACTAGGGAATGCAAGCCCGTCAAGTTTGGCCCTCTTGTAGGTTGATACATTGATATGATGGCATAACATTGGAAATAAGGAGAATCCTTGGTTCACTGTGTTTAATTTTTAGGTTTAGCTCAGCAAATGCAGTGTTTTTACAGCAAATAATGGTCTGATGATGTTATAGGTATCTAGCAATCTAGACTTTCATGGTGAATATCGAAAATTCTTACCTGACAGTGTGTCAAGAATATTTTTGTGTGTATGTTTCACTTTTTCTCCCTTTATAGTTATTACACACAATACGGTATACAAATTTAAGTGTGCAATTCAGCAAATACACTCCTGTATTTTCATTATGTACACGTACGTGTACACCTCTGTAATCATCCCCCAAGTCAAGATGTAGAACTTTTTCAGCAAGCTCATGCTTCCTGCTAGATAGCCTCGGGTCAGTGCTGACCTTTGTCACTAGAGATTTGTTTCGCCTGTTTGGGTAAATGTGTACTCCTATAGGTCTGGCTTCTTTCACTCAGTAGTATTTCTTGAGATTCATCCATATTATGTGTAGCAGTGGTTTGGTTTATTGGTCGATTTGTGTTTTCATTGTTGTGTGTATTTTATTGTGTGAATATCCATACTGTTTATTTCCTCTGCCGTGGGTGGACATTTGGATTGTTTCCACTTGGTAACTATTGTGAATTGCACTTTTTTTTTTAAGTTTATTTATTTATTTTGGGAGCAAGCAAGAGAGAGGGGCAGGGGCAGACAGAGAGGGAGAGAGAGAGAATTCCAAGCAGGCTCTGCACTGTGGGCACAGAGCCCAATGCGGGGCTCAAACTCACCAACCTTGAGGTCATGACCTGAGCCGAAACCCGAGAGCCAGATGCTTAACTGACTGAGCCACCCAGGCACCCCATGAATTACACTTCTAAGAACATTCTTTTTTGAGGCTTTTGGTAGAAAGAGGCACTCATTTCCCTGGCGTGTGTACCCAGGAGTTCCCATTGCTTCATATCTTCACCAGAGATTTGTATAGGCAGGTTTTTTAAAAATTTTGTATTTGAGAGAGAGAGAGAGAGAGACAGGGAGAAAGGCAGAGAGAGAGGGAGAGAGAGAGAATCCGAAGCTCAACATGGGGCTCCATCTTGCGACCCTGAGATCGGGACCTGAGCCAAAATCAAGAGTCCGACACTTAAACAACTGAGCCACCCAGGTGCCCGGAGATGTATATATACTAAAACCATTAAAGCAAATTTCAGGGTTTTGATAGAATCTAGCAAAGGCCTACTCGTATACATGTTTTACATTAGAAAAATCTTCTTCTTGTTTTTGTGACATCAATTCAGTGAGATTTTAAGGGTAGGAACTCCAATTCTTTCACAATCAAGTGCATTATTATTATTTGGATACACACAACAGCTGCTGATAATTTGAGTTTCTTATTTTGTTCTGTTTAATTGGTATTGACATTTTCATTCTTGAAAATGCATATATCCTCATCGTATTAAACACAAAAACCTGGGGCGCCTGGGTGGCTCAGTCGGTTGAGCTTCCGACTTCGGCTCAGGTCATGATCTCATGGTCTGTGAGTTCGAGCCCCGCATCGGGCTCTGTGCTGACAGCTCAGAGCCTGGAGCCTGCTTCAGATTCTGTGTCCCCTCTCTCTCTGACCCTCCCTCGTTCATGCTCTGTCTCTCTCTGTCTCAAAAATAAATAAACATTTTTAAAAAACCCACAAAAACCTTCATTAACTATTGCATCCCTGAAAATTAAAAAAAAAATTAATGTTTTACCTATTTTTGAGAGAGAGACAGAGACAAAGTATGAGCAGGGAGGAGCACAGAGACAGAGAGGTAAACACAGAATCCAAAGCAGACTCCAGGCTCTGAGCTGTCAGCACAGAGCCCGACGCGGGGCTCGAACCCACAGACCGTGAGATCGTGACCTGCACCGAAGTCGGATGCTCAACCGACTGAGCCACCCAGGCTCAGGAAATATATGCAATTTCCATATCCCTGAAAATTTTAGGTTTAATGTGTTTACTGCTGGACTGTGAGAAGTTCAGTCTGCTTCCCGTTCAAAGCTGAGATGTCCTGTGGCCTATGAACTCCTTGGAGAGGGCTGAGCCAGCCGCTCAGGAGCTGCGTTGTCTGGCTGGCTTGTTCTTTACCACTACTTGAGCTTCCTGTTCCTGCCTGTCTGGCCGGCCTTTAGTGCCACCTGCAGGCTTTGAGCATACAAACATTGGTGGTTTCACAGTTCCTGCAGTGCAACAATGCCACTCAAACTTGAGGGCGTAGGTCACCTGGGGAACTGGGCCCCACCGCCAGGGTTTTTGATTCGGTGGCTCTTGGGAGAGGCCTGAGAATGTGCATTTCAAACAAGTTCCCAGGTGATGCTGATGCTGTCGGTCTGTGGACACCACTCCGAACCCCTGCACTGAGACAGCCCTTGGGAGTGGGTAGAGAGGAGTAGGAATGGCCAGCCCCAGGTTTAGCTCTTTTTTCATGGGCCGAAATTTGTATCCTTAGGGGTGTGCGTGTAAGTCCAGGGTATGAGGCCCATCTTCACAGACACATATTTGTGGGTTTTTTCTAGCAGATGAGAAATCAGCTACGGTAAGCTATGCATTTGAGACAAGGAGACTATATCCTCCTTGGAGTGAGCACCATAGCGCCAGTGAAATTGGGCCCTTAATTAAGAAAACAAAGATTATAGATTTTTCAAGAATATTTGGTGGAAGCCGTTTCCACTCAGTTTTAGGAAATTTCTGGGATTGGAGGAACTTACTCTGTTACTGGAACACAAGCTCATTAACCAACAGATGAATAGAACTTTAGAGATTTACCTATGAGGCAAATGCAAAGCCACTGGTCCTTGGGATGACACTTTTTTCTTGCCATTTAGTTCATGTTGTTTATCAAGTTGTCTACAATAACATTGTGTTATATGTTGAAGGATATATTAAAAAGGACTATTTAGGCCTCTTGCTTTTTAATTCCTCTGGAGAAGTCAAAACTCCCAGAGAAACAAAAACTGAAACTTGGAAAGGATACTTGTGAGGTAGTAAGGCTTAGGGCCTTGACTTTCCTAGGCTGCCAGGGACAGAACTGCCTCCTGTGCAAGCAAGACAAGCATTTCTTGTAGTTTGGGATGGTCTTCGGTGTTTCTCCAAAAAGTCCTGTGGGTTCTAGCCTATTCACAGTTTTAGTTACTGTAAGAGACCATTAACATCTCTATCTTTTAGAATTTGGTATAAGTTTCTATCTCTCTTTGCTGCCCTAAGAATAAATGTTTAAGTCATATTCTTAATATTTTTCTCTAGTCTAGGTTTTGTACACTTGTCAGCTCTACTAGGTTGGGATAGACCCTAATGTGAAAGGTGGGCTGGGAACCAATTCACCAAGTATAGAAGTCTGTGTGGATTGTTTGTGTGGCTGCACCCTATGGCTGGACCATCTCCAAGGAGATGTCAAAACATTGGAAAACCGTAATGTTGTGTGAGGGAAGAGAGGAAGGACAGAAATGATCTCAGGACCACTAAATTGATTTGGGTTAGCTTAGGCTGAAAGCATCCCTCATTCAGCCCCCTGATTAAAAAGCCCCCAGATCAAGGTAGATGCCACATCACATTTTCAGCTGTAGACAAGTTTTGCAATAAAATTATTCACCTTTATCTCCAGAAAACACACATTCAAAAGCATTTTAAGAAGAATTGTATTTGTTCTTTCCCCACAGCATGAATCGTTCCAGCTTTTGCACGGTAGAGGATGGGTTGCTTTTGGGGGGGAGGTAAGAATCACAGGCCGGCCTGCCTGCCTACCTTAGACATTCCAAATACATTAATGAACCTTTTATGAGAGGCAGCATGATGATCACAAACAATACGATCCTCTTTGTCTCTCCAAATAGAATACAGAAATAGATTTGAAAGCATTGTGAGAATGCAGGCTTTAGAACCATGTTCTAATTAAAGGATTAAAAAAAAAATCAACTTTAAAAGGCAAAAGTAGTTTTTGTAATTAATGGTAGAGACAATTTATATTCATGTTATTTCTGATTCAAGTCTTGTAACTTTTTAATAAGCCCACAAGAAACACCTCTTATTTGAAAAAAAATAATAATAATAGTGTGAAGTATGTGGTAAAGGAAGAATTGCTATAGACCCAAATGACTTTTTTTTCAGTGACCCTAAAATGCATAAATAAATAAAACTTTTTTCCTCCTTTACCTAAAGGCACATGGTTAATGTCAGAAGAAAACTATAAGCAGATTTTTTGGTTTTTTGTGAACACTGTTTACACGTATGCATGTTTGTGTTTGGAAATCTAGCTTGTGGGCTGAAAGCTTCCTTACTTTCAGAAGAGCTTATTCACAGGGCAGGAACCTGTACTGTACTTGGTAGGAGATGGGGCACAATTCCAGCACTGGTTTTAGACAATCTCTGAATAACTAAGCTCCGCTTCTTGGGAGATTTGTCTTTTACTGAATAGTCTTCTGCAGGCCGTCAGCAGCACGGGAGTCTCTGAGTTCCCAGCATGGAGCATGTTTAACGTTTTCCACACAAATCCTGAGGCTGGTTTTGTCTTTACGAGGCTTTTTTTGGTGGCGGTTCCACCGACCTTTTCTCAGACGGCCACTGGATCTGCCCTATCTGAGCACACTCTGAAGCGGGTGGACTTAGTCGGTTGTCAGTTGTGCAGTCAAGCTGAGCCTGATACTGTCCCGCTAGTAATTGTTCCGAAAGATTTGGGATATTTATAAGAACTTTTAACTCTCACATATTTATCCTCCAGGGCAGAAAAGAGTTTTCATAAAAGGAAAGTAAGAAATGTTCACAATTTTTTTTTTTTCCTTTTTTTTTTTAAATTTTTTTTTAATGTTTACTTATTTTTGAGGCAGAGAGAGACAGAACATGAACGGGGAAGGGGCAGAGAGAGAGGGAGACACAGAATCGGAAGCAGGCTCCAGGCTCTGAGCCATCAGCCCAGAGCCCGATGCGGGGCTCGAACTCACGGACCGCGAGATCGTGACCTGAGCCGAAGTCGGACGCTCAACCGACTGAGCCACCCAGGCGCCCCCACAATTTTTATTTGAGTATGGTTGTCACCTAATGTTACGTTAGTTTTAGGTGTGCAACATAGTCTTCCAGCCACTCTGTGCGTTATGTGTGCTGTGCCCACCACGAGTGTAGCTGCTGTGTCACATTGGCTGTTCTCCCCATACCCTACCTTTTATTCCCATGACTTGCTCATTCTGCAACTGAAACCTGGATCTCCCACTCCCCTTCACCCCACCTCTTCTCCTCTGGCAACCGTCAGTTTGTTCTCTGTATTTATGGGTCTTTTCTGCTGTTTGCTTTGCTTTGCTTTGTTTATATTCCACATGTAAGTGAGATCATACGGTATTTGTCTTTCTTTGTCTATTTCACTTAGTATAATACCCTCTAGGTCCATTCATGTTATTGCAAATAGCAAGATTTCATTGTCTTTATGGCCAAGTAATATTCCATTGTGTATGTATGTATACACACACATTTTACATAAACACACACACACACACACACACACACACACACACAATCACATCTTCTTTATCCATTCATGTATTGATGGACACTTGGGTTGATTCCATATCTTGGCTGCCGCAAATAATGCTATAATAAATATAGGGATGGCCATAGCAACCTTTTTCTAGATAGGTCACCTAAGGCAAGGGAAACAAAAGCATGTCAAAATAAAAAGCTTTTTTAAAAAGTTTTGACTACATCAAAATAAAGAGCTTCTGCACAGTGAAGGAAACTGTCAACCGAATGAAAAGGCGACTCACTTAATGGAAAAGTATATTTGCAAATCATATATTCAATAAGGGGTTAATATCCAAAATATAGAGAGAACTTATACAACACGACATCAGGAAAACAAATAATTTGATTAAAAAATGGGCAGGAGACCTGAATAGGCATTTTCCCAAAGGAGACATCCAGATGGCCAAGAGACACATGAAAAGATGCTCACCATCACTCATCAGCAGGGAAATGCAAATCCAAACCACAATGAGATGTCACCTCACAACTGTCAGAATGACTAAAATCAAAAAGACAAGAAATAACAAGTATTGGTGAGGATGTACAGAAAAAGGAACCCTCATGCACTGTTAGTGGGAATGCAAACTGGTACAGCCACTGTGGAGAAGAGTATGGAGGTCCCTCAAAAAATTAAAAGTAGAATTGCCATATGAGGGGCACCTGGGTGGCCCAGTCGGCTAAGCCTCCAACTTTGGCTCAGGTCATGATGCCTGTGTTTGAGCCCTGCATTGAGCTCTGTGCTGACAGCTCAGAGCCTGGAGCCTGCTTTGGATTCTGGGTCTCCCTTTCTCTCTTCCCCTCCCCCACTGCACTCTGCCTCTCTCAAAAAATAAATAAACATTAAAAAAATTTAAAAAATACCATATGATCTAGTACTTCCACTACTGTGTATTTACCTAAAAAAAGCATAGTTTTTTATTTGAATAGCAGAAAAGGGGGGCACATGGGTTTTTCCCATATCCTCTAGGCATTTACCATGATGTTAAGACACAAACAGCTTATCAGTATTTTCTAAAGTGTTGTAATAAAACATACCTAAAACTAGATTTATGCTATTTGTTGGCTCTATGTCCTTGGACAAATTGCATCTTCTTTGTAAAGCCTCTATTTCCTCATCTCTACAGTGGGGAGAACAGCTCTTTCTCCTAAGCTCCCCTTTGCGACCCAAGATCTTAGTCGCAGACCTGGGACAGAGTGGGCATTCGGTAAACATTCACTGAAGGATGCGTGTCTCACGTGCCATTTTTTCCTGCGGTCTTGGCTACACTGCCCTTTGTCCTCCTTTTGCACTTCTATCCAAATCCTACCCCTTTCTTCAAGGCCTGGTTCAAAGTTAGTTTCCACAAAGCTAAGCCATTTGTATAGACCACAAATGAATTCCAGTATTCTTCAATTTTTCTCATTTGTCGATTTCTGCCTTTATTTCACTCTGCACTCATACTACTCGCTAAAATACTCAGGGTTATTGGGGTTATACAACATATCTCTGTTTGAATGCCCGTGACTTTGGGTCTGCCTGGACTCTCCTGCCTGCTCGTGTTCACGTTCTCTGCCTGCCAAATGCCTGCCTGTCTCTTAACCTCAGCCCCTGGCTCCTCCAGGCAACCTTCCCTCCGAGCCTCTCGCCTGTGAGTGTGCGAGCTCGCGGTACCTTCTCGGCCACCTACGCATCTTGTGATTATTCTGTCCACTATCCTTTTTATGTAAAGACGTATTGAACCCCCAGTACATGCCAGCAGCTGGAGAGAATCCACGTGCGTTCCGCCTGCATCACCACCACCGGCTCCTCAGTGCTGGGCACCTTGGCCTGAGGCTCCAGAGCCCTCCCCCTGCCCAGTGCCTCTGAAAGCAGAGGTGTGCCACTGAGGACTCCCAGGCTTTTTGTTCAGAGGTCCTTTATCTGTGCCTTTTAAAGATCTGCCTTTCTAGGTATACCTTGCCTTTCCAGGTATGACTGTTGCTAAAGTGGAATGGGCTGCCTGCTGGAGTGGTCAGATCTGCATGTTCTCATGCCTGTTTTATCATCTGCCTCTGAAACACCGAGGATCCAAGCTGGCCGAGGTCTCTAGGCGGAGCTAATTTCTCTGCAAGAGTCTAAGACATTTGGTGAGGCTCTGCTTTATCAGTATAGAATAGTATAGGTTAGACTATACTGCGCTATACTATGCTATACTATACTGTATATTTTAATAGTCGAATATTATTAGAACAGTAATACAGACCCAGTGCTGTATGGAAACTTTACCCAGTTCCCAGTATGGAAACTTTAGCGATGCGGAAAAATATAAAGAAGGAAATAATTTATCTATCATCTTGCCACTGAGAAATAACAATTTTGGGAATATTTCTTTCCAGTCTTTTTATATTGTATGTATCCTAGTGTGAACTCAGTGTTTTTCATTTTTTTCTCATTTTTCTATTTTTGGCTTTATTTCACTGTTTATTCTTTCTACTTATACTATGAATTTATTTCTTTTTTAAGAAAAAATGTTTAATGTTTATTTTTGAGAGAGAGAGAGACAGACAGAGCATGAGCGGTAGGGGAGCAGAGAGAGAGAGGGAGACACAGAATCAAAAGCAGGCTCTAGGTTCCAAGCTGTCAGCACAGAGCCCGGTGCGGGGCTCCAACTCACAAACTGTGAGATCATGATCGGAGCTGAGGTCAGACACTTAACCAACTGAGCCACCCAGGTGCCCCTGAATTTATTTCTATTGTAACAAATATACCAAATAAGTTTTGCTTCAGGGCACCTAGGTGGCTCAGTTAAGCCTCTGACTCTTGATTTGGCCTCAGGTCATGATCTCATAGTTTGTCCCTGCATCAGGCTCTGTGCTGTCAACGTGGTGCCTGCTTGGAATTCTCTCCCTCCCTCCCTCTCTGCCCCTCCCCTGCTCATTCTCTTTCCCTCTCTCTCTCAAAAAACAATTTAAAAAAAAGTATTACTTCACAGCATAGACTGCATATTTTGAATGGATTATCTTTAAGAGTGGGTAAAGACTGAAAATACAAACAGATGCAGGAGAGGTGAACGTAAATTCACAGAACCATAATGGCCACAATAGCAAGCTGGGATTCTTTGAAAGCCATTTGAGGTTGAAGTTTTTAGGACAACCATGGCCTCCTGCAAACATCCCTTGGTGTGCTTACCATAAATAGGATGCCAGTTTGAGTAGACCATGAATCTGGCTTGGTATGGAAATTACTATGCATTTAATGTTGAGACCTTCATCCTAATTGTGTTACAAAACCTGGCTTATACTTCCTTAGGGGTTCCCTAGCCAGTTCATTGATCCCTGGAAAGGGGGTAGAGGTGGGGTGGAGAGTATACAAGCATTGGAACTAGGGTGTTGCAGCACTTAGAGGTCCAGGGCTTCTGTCCCCCTGAGAGTTTACTTCCTCTGCTCAAACCAACTTCCTCCACTTAGTGAATAATAGGCTGCACGCTGCACCCACGCCTCAAATCCCCCAGTGTCTACTGGGAGAAGCTGCCCCTTTTCTCTTCTTCTCTTACAGCCTTTTGACTGGCTCCACTGTGATCACATGCAACCCCAGCTTCACCCTCTGTTAGCTGTAGCCTTGGAGGGGCAGCCTCCACTACAGCACCAGGTGGGAGATGGGGAGGACAGAGGGGTTCTGGAGGGTAGGGAGCACTTTTCCAGAAGAAGGAATGACAAGGCTGGGCAGCGCAAGAGCTAGCTGCTGCCCTCACCCCCCGGTGTGCCTGAGCTCTGGCCAGAAGCCTGCACTGTGTGTGATGGGGTGGTCTCAGCCGAGCATTCTCAGTTTCCCAGTTCTTGGGGGTCCCTTTGGCTAGATGGTGTGTAGGTGGGGCAGAGGTTTATCGTATGAAGAAGTAGATTTGGGCTGTAACTTGTGCTCTTCTTCGTTTACCCAAGGTTTGTGTAATTTCTAGGAAGCCCATCTTCTAGGTCCTGTGTCTTCTAGCTCTTATACCTTTGCAGTACACTTGGATGTCTGCTGTTGTATTTGACCCCCACGATGGCCTTGAGAATTAGTCAAGGCAAGCTTTATCATCACCATTTTATAAGACTTGGAGAAGTCAGACAATCTGTCCCAACACCCCACAGGAATTAAATGGCAGACACTCCAGGCCCTCCCTGGGTGTCTAGGACCCCTGCTATAGGCCAGAGGCCACTCTGCTGGCCGAGTGGTGGCATCCCACCAGGATGGGAGAGGCGGGAGGATCAGAAAGGGCTGGGGTTCCCTCTGTCGTCAGTTTGATGACCAGGGACCAGGCACACCGCCTGTCCTGGCGCCAGCCCTGGTTATCAGTAGACATCCCAGTCGGGTCTGTCCTTTCTGCCTCTCTAGAATATTCCTGCTTCGCAGATATTTCAAAAGCTTAGCTCCATCTGTACGTGTCGTTGGTCTTCGTGACTCTGAATTGCCCGCCACCCTGAAGTTCTTCATCAGTTTCTTCTTCAGCGCACAGGTCCGTCCTAGAAACATGGCTATTGATAGGGGCAGCCTTGAGAAAATGGAAAGTTTATCTTCTATGGCCTTGGTGAAGGCCAGTTTTTGGTTTTTTCTTTTTTCTTCAAAGCTTTAAAATCAAAAAGACATTCTTAGAGGAACCCATTACTTGAGAATTATTTTTCTGGTGCGTGCCTCTGTCTAGCTTTCTTGGTTTGCCTCCTGTGGCGTTGAAGGAAACAGAGTGCCCCAAAGCCAGGAAAGTGACCCAGATGGCAGTGGTTAACATCTTGGGAAGGGAAGTGACTTTGATGGCAGTGGTTAACATCTTGGGAAGGGAAGACATATAGTCATTGCTTAAATTAACATTCCTGGAAGTGGCAAGTAACTTAAAAATTATGCTGATTTGTCTTGCGTGCATTGCAAGTGTCCTAGCCAAGTGTTCCCAAGGAGCTGTCCCTGGCGATCAAACCAAAAGGAACCAAGGGGGGTGAATATGTTCTAATGGCTGAAGACTGCAAAAAAAATGAACCAGAACCTATTTAGGACAAGGTATTGCACGAGCATGAGAGTGATGCTCTCATCTTTTTTTTTTTTCCTATTAGATCTTCTTAAGAAAACTGAATAGCCTTGATATAGTATCTAAAAATAAAGTAAATGGTGCTTTGATGTCTGTCCTTTCTTCCCCATGTAACAGCGGGTGTGTGTTTCTCAGAGCTTATCTGCTGTGTGCCAAAAATCAGACAGGGTCACGGACAAATGTCCGTTGCTTCCAAGTCATAAGAACACTTGGCAAAAAGGTGGCTCTTTCTGCTGCCTCATGTCTTTGAACTTTAAATGATACGAAGAAACTTGTCTTAACCAAGAGAGGGATAAGAAAGAGCTGCCAAGTTTAAAAACTGGTTGATAAGTAACTTCGTATCAACGGCACAGCCCATACCATGTAGTCTGAAGATGAAAAATCATGTTGCATTTTGGCTTCTACAAGACTTCCTGACTAACTTTTCAATATTACATAATGGTTAAGTCTGTGCAGTGATACATGCTGTGTACAGGCAAGTTTTCTGTGAAAACTTGGGGGTGTATGTAACTGTGTAGAGGATGTTATATTCTCCAATGGGAAGAGCAGTTTCCTTTTCTTACCTTTGGTCAGACTTCTTTATCTGTTTTTATCACCCGATGTTTCTTGTTTCCCACGACAGATTTCTCTCTTCGTTTGTTCGTATATTTTTTGATCCAGCCCTTTTTGTCTCTCTCGCTTTCCCCAGCACCCCCGCCCCTCTCTTCCTTCTGGGGCACCCCTGGCAGTGTGGGAAGCCGGCTGGATTGGAGTGGGGGCAGCTGATTAGACGACCCTCTGGTCCTCAAAGCTGAACAGGACACAACAAGAGAAGACAAATGGGTCTGCGACGTCTTCGTTGTAAGAGAACAGGCGTGCAAGATAGTCACTGCGCCTCAGAGCTGCAGTTTGTGTTTTCTGAGTTAATGCGGATGGGATTTGAGATTAAGAGTTTCTCTCAAGTGTCTCTTAAATCTCGGCTCTCTGTCCAGCTACATAGCTCTGTGACCTTGAGCAGGTTTCTTAACTTTGGGCAAGGTTTTCACCCAAAAGAGTGGGAATCAAAATAGCACCTACCTTATAGAAATAGTATAAGGATGACATCATGTAACTTGTATCAGGGACGTTGCCTGGTGTGGTAGATGCCCAATACGTATTAGCTGTTATTTGCTGTTTTACATTCATCGGACACAGTTGTCTCTTGATCACTGGCATGTTTTCTTTAAAGTTCAAATGTCAGGAAGGTAGCAATGAGACTTTCCTTTCTGTTGAGGTGTTTAGATCGGGATGGTAAACAGATGGAGAATTTGCTGCTAGAGTTAATGGTGACCAGTGGGACATAAAATTGGGTCTTTATAGAAAACACAAAGGCCATAAGAAAACTGCCGTGGAGTTGGTTAGACAAAAGCTAGCAGGGCTTGAGACAATTGGCAATTAGCAAGTTTGAGATATCACTGAGTCCAAAATGGCCCAAAATACCAAGTACCTATGTCTGAATTTTTTTATTTTTCTGAAAACACTTTTGGCCAGCATGGCTTAAGTCATCTCTTACGTAAGAGAAAACAGTCAGAAAAAGAAGGGTGGGAAGCTTACTCTTTAAAAAATGCAATTTGAATCTTATTTTATTCAGCATAGCTTTAGGTGTTTCATATGAGTCAATTTTCTAGATAAATGAAGTTCAACTTGTTGGGTATCAAAACTTGTTTTACTGTTTCTTACTGAGCTTTTTCTAAAGTCAAACAACACATTCATGTAACATTTATTGAGCACATTCCATGTGCCAAAAACTGCTGGGTACTTTACTATATATTGGATTATCTTCATTTTCGCACCTAAAATGAATATTGTGTTTTGGCTTTTAGAAAAGGATATCCTGGTCCTAACTTAGTCTCTTCTTAACAAGCTAATCATTAAGCCCTTAGGTAATTCTGTGTTTAGAATTTTTAACCTTTATATTTTGATCTTATTATTCCCTGCCTATTCTTAATGTTTCCATGTCACTGAGAGAAAGGGAACTGATTTTTAATTGTTTATTACATGTTCTAGGCACTTTGACATATATTTAAGCTTAAGACAGACTTATAAAATTTGGGGGCGCCTGGGTGGCTCAGTCGGTTAAGCATCCGACTTCGGCTCAGGTCATGATCTCGCGGTTTTTGAGTTCGAGCCCAGCGTCTGGCTCCGTGCTGACAGCTCAGAGCCTGGAGCCTGTTTCGGATTCTGTGTCTCCCTCTCTCTCTGCCCCTCCCCTGCTCATGCTCTGTCTCTCTCTGTTTCAAAAATAAACAAAACATTAAAAAAAATTTTTTTGTCTTTAAAAAAACCTATAAAATTATTTTATAAATGAAACAACTGAGGCACACAGTTCATACTGTGCCCAAGTTCATACTGCTGAGCAAGAAAAGGAACTGAGAGTGGGTTATGCGGACCTCTCTGTCTCTGGATCTTGTACTCTTTTTTTGTGCTGACATTGTCAAAGAAATAGGCCTTAGTTACAACTAGGTTAATAGAGGACAACCCTTCTCCAACTCCCACTCTCATACACTTCTTATTCTTTCTAAAAGCAGATTTTTTTTCCCCTTCTTTAATTAATTTTGCTATCCTTCAGCTGTGGTAGATGCAGGTAAAAGTTAGAAAAAAGATAGAACTTTTAGGCTTGTGGGTAAGGAAATAGTCCATAGGATGACCCAGAATTTTCCAGATTTAAATGAAAATAAAAAAACTGTAACTTTTATAGAGCCTTTAATTTATAGTCGCAAGTAACTTTGTGTGCCTAAGGCCAGGTATAGACTAAAGAATTTATCAGAAGTCTTATAGCAATATGAGTTCTTTCCTCATGCTAAGCCTTCAAGATTCGGTGGGGGTAAATCCACCCCTCCATAAAAGCAATGAAAACATTGGCAAAGATGGCCAAAATCAACTTTTTCAAAACTCTTGAAATTAGCCAAAGTCTTCCAACAATCTGAGAAGTGTTTATTCAAGAAAAACTGCTGAATCTCATTAAGCAGGGTTTGTGGCATTGTAACTTGAACTGCTCACATCTCCCTCTCTCCAGGTCTACAGGAACCTTGAAAACCAACAGTCTTGCAAACATGGTACTTGTAAAAACCATCAGCATTGCAACCCCTGGATGGGACAGGCCTTGTTGGAGCTTCTCCAAATGTTCCATTCCCAGAGCATTGTCCCTATTTGACCTGTCTTGCGGTTCCCTAGAAAAGCTAGATTGGAGCTCAGAACTTGCTCTGCAAGAAATACCCTGTCCCCAGGGCCTTTGTCAAAAATAATCAGTGGCAATTGTTAATATATCAGCTCCTGAGGGAGCAATAGCAGTTGGGCAAATAAGAACCTGGCCAAAAACTTAAAAGGAAGATATGAGGAGAAGATATCCATAAGGGACTTTGAAAAGCTCTGACATATTCCTAGGAAATTAAAAGGCCGAGCACATATTCAGGACGGTATGCATGCCCAGGAAAGACCTGAGAGGGCCCTAATCTCTCACAGTTAGGTAAGCAGTAAATAAAAGGTAAGGTAGAAGTTTAAATTGGTTGAGTGTTGAGGGCATGTCCCAAAACACATGCAGAACTCCTTAGCAAATGTTGGAAGGCTTCTTTGTTCAAACCATTTAAGGGAATCTCTGACTACTCATTAGCTAACCACTAAACTAACTGAGACATCAGTGGTTACAAGCGTAACAGACTTTATAGGATTAGTCCAGGAAGGTCACTAAAAAAACAGCAACAACTACAATGATGACAAAAAGCAGCAACAACAATAAATCTTAGGGACTTGGGGCAGGGGGTTCTGATTTTCAGAATTGTCACATCAATCATTATATTATCTAAAATGTCTAGCTTTTTGTTTTTTTTTTTAAGGGTGTGGGACACCTGAAGAAATAGGAAAGTAGGTTTATACACAGGAGAAGAAAAAAGTAGTCAATAGAAACTGTCCCTGAGGGGGCCCAGTTGTTGGACTTATTCTGTGAAGATTTTAATCAGCTCTTATAAATACATTCAAAGAACTACAACCAATTATATCTAAAAAATTAAAGTATGGTAATGAAGTCTCACAAAATAAAGTATATCAATAAAAAGAGATAGAAATTATAAAAGAATATATAAATTCCAGAGTTGAAAAGTATAATAACTGAAATGAGAAATTCATGAGCAGGTTCAATAGCAGATTTGAGCTGACAGAGGAAAGAATTAGCAAAACTCGAAGATAAGCCAATTAAGATTATCTAGCCTGAGGAACAGAGAGATAAAAATATTAAGAAAACTGAACATAGTCTCAGAGACCTATAGCATACCACCAAGCATAGCTGACATATGTATAGTGGGAGTCCCAGCAAGAGAAGAGAGAAAGAGGTAAAAAGAATATTTGAAGAATGGCCAGACCCAAATTTGATGAAAAACATTACATATCTAAGAATCTCAACAAACTCTAAGTAGGATAAACAGAAAGAGATCCATGCCTACACATGGCATAGTCAAACTGTCAAATGACAAAGAAAGAATCTTGAACGCATCAAGAGCAAGTGATTTATCAAGTACAGAGATCCTCAGTAAGATGAATAGCTGACTTCTCATTAGAAATCAAAAAGCCCAGAAGTTAGTTGGATGGCATATTCAAGATGCTGAGAGAAAAAGACACTCAACCAAGAATTCTGTATCTGGCAAAACTACCCTTCATAACTGAGGGATTCTCAGATACAGAAGAACTGAGAGAATTCATCACTAGTAAACTTGACCCTCAAAAATCATGAAGTTAGTCCTTCCAACTGAAAGGAAAAGAGACTAGATGGTAACTTGAATCCACACAAACAATGCAGAGCACTGGTAAAGATAAATATAGATAACTACAAAAGACAGTAAAAATGTACTTTTGTTTGTAACTCTTTTCTATCTGATTTAAAATATAACTTCATAAGCAAAAAATCTAAAATGGTTGATGGGCTTATCATAAAGATAATTTATGTGTATATGTATATATGTACACACACACATAGATATATGGCACATAGTAATAGCACAAAGGAAGGAGGAGAAAAGGAATATATTGTGGGAAAATTTCTAGATACTATTGAAATTTTCAAGTTAATATTAATTTGAGCTACATTGTTGTAAGTTAGGTTGCTAATTATAACTCTCAAGACAACAACTGAGAAAATTGCTCCCCCAAAAATATAGTAAAAGAAATGACAAGGGAATTAAAATAATGCCCTAGAAGATATCTATTAAACACAAAAGAAGCCAATAATAGAGGAATACAGGATCAAAACCATATGATATATAGAAAATAAAGTTAAACGGCAGATATAAATCCTACCTTATCTGTAATTACATTAAAGGTAAATGCATTAAACATTCCTATTAAAAGGCAGAGATTGGCACAATGGGGAGGCATGATGCAACTATATGTTATCTACCAGGTGCACACTTTAAATTAAAAGACACAAATAGGTTGAAAATAAACAGATGGGAAAAGGTATAATGCAAACAGTAACCAAAGGAGAGTTGAATGGCTCTACTAATCATATGAAATAGACTTTAAGACAGAAATTGTTGCTAGACACAAGAGTGGATACTTTATAATGATAATAATGTTAGTCTATTATAAAACATATATACACCTAACAACAGAGCCCCAAAATATACAAACCAAAAACTGATCAAATTGAAGGTATATATACACAATTGAATAATATTAGTGGGAGATCTAAATAATCCATTTCCAATATGGCTAAAACAACTAAGAGGAAGATCATCAAGGGAATAGAAGACTTGACCAACACTGTAAAACGACTACAGAGACATCTATAGAACACTCAATAATTGTGGAATACACATTCTCCTTAAGTGAACATGAAACATTCTCCAGAAAAGACCATATCACAGGCCATAAAACAAACCTCAGTAAATTTAAAAGGATTGATATTATACAGAATATGCTCTCCAAAAACACTGAAGTGAAAATAGAAAGCAATAACAGAAAGAAATTTTGGAAATTCACAAATACGTGGAAGTTAAACAACACACTCTTAAAATAACCAATGGATCAAATGAATCGAATGAAAATGATACATTATATATCAAAAACAGAAGAGATGCAGACAAATGAGTGTTTAGAGCAAAATATGTAGTTGTATGTGGCTATGTCTAAAAAGGAGAAAGATCTCAAATAATCTAAACTTCCAGTTCAAGAAACTAGAAAAAGGAGAACAAACCAAACCCAAAGCAAGTAGAAGGAAGGAAATGAAGAACAGAGCAGAAATAAACAAAGGAGAGAATAGAAAAACAACATAGAGAAAAATCAATGAAGCCAAAGTTGGTCCTTTTGAAGAGATCAATGAAATTGCCTAATCTTTAGTTAGAATGACCACAAAAAGAGAGGGGAGGGGAGAGAAAGAGAAGATTCAAATTACTAAAATCAGGAATGCAAGAGGGGACATCACTAATGATCTTACAGAAATTAAAAAGGACCGTGGGGAACGCTATGAACAACTGTATGCCCATAAAATAGATAATTTAGATAAAATGCACAAATTCCTAGAGTGGCATAAATTACCAAAGCCAACTCAGGAAGAAATAGACAATCTAAATGGACCTATAGCAAGTAAAGAAGTTAGTAAATTAAGTTTCCCATAGGAAAAAAAAAATCCCAATCCTACATAGCTTAACTGATAAAGTCCACTAACCATTTAACATATTGGGGCGCCTGGGTGGCTCAGTCGGTTAAGCGTCCGACTTCAGCTCAGGTCATGATCTCACGGTCCGTGAGTTCGAGCCCCGCGTCGGGCTCTGTGCTGACAGCTCAGAGCCTGGAGCCTGTTTCGGATTCTGTGTCCCCTCTCTCTCTGACCCTCCCTCGTTCATGCTCTGTCTCTCTCTGTCTCAAAAATAAATAAATGTTAAAAAAAATTAAAAAAACATTTAACATATTAATATTAATCCTTTTTTAAACTTTTCAAAACAAAAAAGGAGAAAGAACATTTCCCAACTCATTCTGTAAGGCCAGTATTACTTTCATACCAAAACCAGACAAAGGCATAGGAAAAGTATAGATCAATATCCCTAGCAAACATAGATGCCAAAGTGCTCAACAACTAGCAAACTAAATCCAGGAGTATGTAGAAAAGGATTATAGAAAAGGATTATAGACCATGAGCAAGTGGGATTTATCCTAGGAATGCACGGTTAGTTCAACATACCGAAATCAATCAATATACCATTTTAATAAAATAAAAGCCCCAAACCACATAACCATCTCAATAGCCACAGAAACAGCATTTGAAAAAAATACAGTGCTTTTCATGATTAAAAAAAAAAAAAAAAAG
The DNA here is from genome assembly GCF_022837055.1 of Prionailurus viverrinus. Taxonomy (NCBI): domain Eukaryota; kingdom Metazoa; phylum Chordata; class Mammalia; order Carnivora; family Felidae; genus Prionailurus; species Prionailurus viverrinus. The sequence goes on along the minus strand of NC_062561.1, from coordinate 20,585,191 downwards.
TTAAAAAATTAGGAATAGGGAACTTTCTCAGTCTGATAGAGCACATCTATAAAAAACAGGTAACATGCTAACACATTTCATGTGAAATATTTTTACATGTTATGAAAATACTTTAGGTATATTGGGTTAAATAAAATATATCATTGACACTCATTTTACCTATTTTTAATTTTTATTTTACCGATTTAAAATTTTCTAAGTGACTCACATTTGTGGAATGCATGTTATTTCTGTTCTGGACCCAGGGCCTCCAGGTTCTGGTACATGTGGGCCCTATCCCCTGTCCTGTAGCACTGGATGATTGAGAGGTTAAGGGTAGAGCATGGGGATTGATGAAATGGGGTGGAGAAGAAGTAGACGGAGATAAAGGGGTGTAATGAATGCAGTCTTGCTCTGAGAGCCGGGGCCTTGTTTTATTCACAGCTGTATCCTCAGGGCCTAGGTTAATACCTGGGCTGGTAACAGAAAACTGGTAATAAAATAAAATAAAGATTGGCAATAAAACAAAAAAGATTCGGTAAGAAGGTGGTGTCTATTACTAAATGGTTATTTATTCAGCACTTGATACTTGTTAGGTCCTGCTGTGGGTACACAGAATCTAGCAGACAGGAATGCAGTTCAGTGAGGACATATGTGGCATCTGTCAATGGTCTGACCATGGGATGGATGTACGAGCTGCCATAGGGGAATACGGGAACTAGAGAGTGGTAGTTGGGGTTTCACAAAGTTAGCTTGTTGTTGCCGGGTTTCTTTGATTGCACAAGGCAAAATCTTTGCCTAGTAATTTTTTTTTTCACGTTTAGGGAAAATATACTTAATTTGCAGTCTGCACTTTATGTAAAATCACCTGATTTCCGAATATTGGCACCTAAATTCAGATTTTTTTTTAAAGGCGCACATCAAACAAAACCCTTCTGTGGCTTGGGTTGGGCCCAGGAGACAAGGGAAGATTTAGCTGGTGAAGTGAATGCATAATTCCTTTGACTTCTTAGCCATCAAAGCAAAGTACTTAACCATTGCTAGGCACCGGAGGCCTTAGACCTCCTCGTCTCTGTTGTTATCCTCTGTCTTAAGGTCTCAAGTTCCATGTATTTTTTCATCTTAGCAGCTGTTATATTTGGAGTCTGCATTTGTGTGATAATTTCACCCAATATCTTTCTCTTCCATGGAAAGTCCAAAAGCGTCTCATGGGTAGAGGCTGGGTCGGCTTTGCTAATCAATAGTTAATAAATGAATGACTGAAGTAGGGAGGAGAGATTAGTTTTAAAATCCATTGTGTCGTTGAAGAGGAAAAACAACCTGAGTATAGCATCTCACTTGGAATTCTGTGTTGAAAGATTGAGTCCAACAGCAGTTCATTTTATTGGCACGACAGAAAAGATGACTTTTTTTCCCTACCAAATAGACATTTCAGCATTATCTGCACTAATACCTCTCAAAGTATATTCCAGAGAACCCTGGCATTTGCAGCAGAACACATTGTCAGTATTTATTTGTACTTAGTAAATCCAAAGTTCTTACAGTTTGACATTTTAGGCCATACCTAATCCTCGGACTTAGTGCTCTTCCTGAGAAAAATGGAAACAGTGCTTCCCTCGTCTAGTTGTTAAAAATATATTTTTTGGCCCTTTGGTGTTTGTAAATTTTAATTATTTTAAGCTCTGCAGGAATGGGAAGGCTGAAGGAGACCTGGCAAGAATCACCACAACTGGCACTTTCTATTAAAAAAAAAAAAAGGAAACAGAAAAAATCAATAATGATTCACCGAGTTAACGGTGAAAGATTTACTGTGGTATTGATCTAAAATAAAGGGTGTATTGCCGAAAGAGAGAGGTCGCCTTTTCTGTGCCTGGAGACACAATGGAGATAAGCGAGGCTGGACAAGTGAGAAACGGCGGGGGCAAGGAGAGAAACCAAAACCTGTTTTCGTTTTGTGGAAAAGTTTTTAACAGTGCTAAACTTTATCCTGTACATTTTTACAAGTTGCAGAAAGGAAAGTCTTAAAAGATTCTTAAAATTAAATCGGTATGGTCCCATTTGTATCACATTCCCAAAAGCACAAAACTGTAGAGACGGAGAACAGATTTAGTGGTTGCCAAGGGTGGAAGATGGGGCAGAGGGTTCTCTGAGGGTCAGCACGTCCTGCGGCTCTGTATTTGTGAGCATAAACATTTAAGATTTTTTCCTCTTGGTCTTTTTCTCATTGTGAAATGACATGACCGGCTTTAAAAAAATTATTTTTTTAAATTCCAGTAGAGTTTTATTGGCACATACATACATTCGTTTCCGGGGTGGAATACAGTGATTCTACAATTCTATACACTACACAGTGCTCATCATAGTACGTGTATTCTTTGTCCCCATCACCTATTTCACCCATCCCCCAACCCACCTCCCCTCTGGTAGCCGTCAGTTATCTGTAGTTCAGAGTCCGTTTTTTTTTGTTTGTCCCTTTTTATCTTTTTTCGTTTTTTTTTTAAATTCTAAATATGAGTGAAATCATATGGAAAACGGTATGGAGTTTCCTCAAAAAAATTAAAAATAGAATTACCATATGATCCAGTAATTTCACTACTGGAAATTGACTCAAAGAAATGAAAACACTAATTTGAAAAGATATGTGCACCTGTATGGTTATTGCAGCGTTATTTACGGTAGCCAAGATACGGCAGCAACCCTAGTGTCCGTTGGCTGATGAGTGGATAAAGAAGAGATGATAAATATATGACGGAATATTACTCAGCCATAACAAAAGAATGAAATCACCATTTTCAGCAACGTGGATGGAGCTAAAGGGTATAATGCTAAGTGAAACCAGTCAAGTCAGTGAGATGACCTTCATTCCCGGTAATATTCTGTGTCTGTTATTAGCAGAGCTATTTCATCTTTGTTTTTATAAGTAGCATGATACGGGCGATGTATCTTCTTCCTTCATTGTAATCTGCTAGTGCTTTCAAGTGTGTCTCTTACAGGCAGCGTGTGGTATTACCCAACTTTTTTAACCAATCTGAAATCTTCTGCCTTTGAATTGGGGTGCACAGAGATTTATGTCACATGTGATGATTAATAGGGTTAGGTTTGAGTCTGTCAGCCTCTGTTTGTTTTCTCTTTATCTCATCTGCCCTTTGTAACTGCTTTTACTCTCTTTCTGCTTTTTTAAGACTGAGACGGCATAAGAAACTCACAACAGTATGCTTTCATTTCCCCCATCCTGGCCTTCGTGCTATTGTCGTCATGTATCTCATTTATATGTAGGTGGTGAGCCCCACACTAACTTGTTACTTTTGTTTAGTCAGTGATCCAAAGAGATTCAAGTAATAAAAAAATTCTTATTGATTTACCCCTGTAGTCACCATTAACGGCACTCTTCATTTCTTTGTTTAGATTCATATTTTCATCTGGTATCGTATTCCCTTTTTCCGGGACTTCTTTTAGCATTCCTTGGTAGTATGGGTCTGTTGGTGGTTATTGCTTTCAGCTCTTGCTGTCCGAAAAAGTCTATTTTAATCACCCTCAGTTTTCGAGGGTATTTCTCTCGAGGCTCATCATGTTTTCTTTTAGTGCTCTAAAGATGTTTCTATTGTCTTCTGGCTTGCATTATTTCCAACAAGAAATTTGCTGCCATTTTTAGTTTTGCTCCTCTGTACATAAATGTGTCCTCTTTTCTTCTGTCTGTTTTTAAGATTTGTCTCTTTATTACTGGCTTTGAGCTATTGATTATGATGTATAGTTTATTCCTCTTTCTGTCCTGTGGGTTTATTGAACCTCATGGATGTGTGGGTTTATTGTTTTCATCAGATTTGAAAATACTTAGCCATAATTTCTTCAAATGTTTTTTCTGTTCCCCACATCCCCTTTCAGAACTCCAGTGACATGTATATTATTAGGATGCTTGAAGTTGTCCCACAGTTCACTGATACTCTATTTATTTTTCATTCTTTTTTCTCTGTGTTTTCATTTTACATAGTTTCTATTGCTATGTCTTCAGTTCATTAATCTTTTCTCCCGCCGTTAATCCCATATAGTGTATTTTTCATTTTAATTTGGGTCTTTAAAAAAAAAAAAAAAACTACGTCTCTCTATTTAATTTTTTGTGCATGAGGAATACTGTTCTTATGCCCTTGCCTGTTCATTCTAACATCTGTGTCTAATATCAGTACCCTTCCCTCAATATTGATTTCTTTATTTTTCTCATTGTAGGCCATATTTTCCCGCTTCTTTGAATGCGCAGTAACATTCGATTAGATGCCAGACATTGTGAATTTTACCTTTGTGGCTGATGAATACTTTTGTATTCCTATAAATAATCTTGAGCTTCATTCTGGAGCACAGAGGAGGTACTTAGAAACAGTTTGATCCTTTTAGGTCTTGCTTTTAAAATTAGTTTGCTGGGACCACAGCAGCATTTAGTCTAGGGCTATCTGCTCCCCACTGTTGAGGCAAGGCCCTTTTGAGTACTCTGAATTGTGAGGTTTTCCAGCCCATCTGGAATTTGGAGCCCTGAGTGAGTGTGAGGTCCTATTCACACTCTAATCCAATGCGGGTAGCTCCTCTCCTGGCCCTCAGGTAGTGTCATCATATGCCTGCACTGATCAGTACTCCGTTGAGTACTCAAGCAGTACCTTTGCACATCTATGGCGTTTTCTTTTTTTGTAGCACTCTCCTTTCCTGTAAACTGCCCTGTGAACTGTAGCCGTGGTGTCTCTAGAACTCTCCGCTCCACCTCTAAAACTCAGGGAGTCTGCCAGGCTTCACCTGGGGGCTTCCATTCCGCTCTGTGGACCGGAATCTCTCTCAAAGCAATAAGCTGGGGCATTCACAGGGCGCACCTCGGTTGTCTCCCATCTCTCCGGGGTCACTGTCCTGCAGGGTTCAATGCCCAGTGTCTTGAAAACAGTTGTTTCATGTATTATTTTATTGTTGTTGTCATTGTTGTTACTGTTTTGGTTGCTTCAGGTGGGAGGATAAATCAGCTTCCTGTTACTCCATTTAGTTGCAAGTAGAAATCTCAAAATTAGGGTTTTTAAACCTTTGTATATTTAGTGTTACTATTATTTTAAGAAGAAAGTTGTATTTTAACCATGTATGAGTAAGCCGATTTCTAACCATGCTTGCTGTATTTAAGTTTATGAAGATCTGAAATGGGGTGAAGGGAACGTGGGCCACAGAAAAGAAAACACACCGAAGTGCCAGTCCTTACCCCAAAGCTCTCCCATTTGCTGTTTGGTAGGTTGTTGCTCTGCTCGTTTAGTAGAGCCCCTTTGTTCCTTTTGGAGAGAGATTCTCCAAATGACTTCTATGAACGTGCATTTAAAACGTCTGGAAGAAATGTTATAAATAAAATTGTCGTGATCTTTGTGTTTCGATCTACACAATTAAAACTTGGACAGGAAAATATTGTAGAGGAAACATACCGCGAGAACTTACTTCAACAGGTAATAAAGTGCATTTTAAAGCTATAATAATTGAAATATTGAAGTAATAATGCTAAAGCAGACACAGATTAGTGGACCAAAATAGAATTTCCATAGACAGACTTATAAATGTATTTTAAACATTCAGCATAAAGGAATTGTTTCAGTAATGAGTCCTTCAGAAGATAGTGTTGGGACAACTGGACAATTCACTGGAAAAAAAAAAAAAAAGCTGGATCTCCTCTCCATATCTTACACCCAGATATATTTCAGATAGATTGAAGATACAACGTTAAGGTGTTTGGAGAAAATACAGGTGATTCACGTAAGCTTGAGGAAGAGAAGCCTCTCTAAGTATGACCCAGAAGGTCCAACTCTAATGAAGTTAAAGATTTTACAAAGAAAAACCATATAAACAGAAGGAAGAAAAACCAAGTAAACTAAATAAGGTGAGCAACAAAGCAAATGCCCTTTAATCTTACAGACTGATTGTTTCTTTTCAGAATATTTCAAAGATGCTTCAAAGAAGATGAAAAGTGGGCTTATGTTTGTCAAACTGGTGAACCCGTGTTCAGGTAAGCTTTCCTCCTTTCTCTTCCTCACCGCCTCCGAGAACTGTAACTTTAATGTTTTTTAAACACTGCTGCCCCAAAGTGTATATACTTATTACCGTGTATGTTTGTCCTTCCTTAATAGCTTTGAAAGGTAAGCTGCCATTACTGGATGATCAAAACAAGCTTGACCTAAACATTTTTTGTTGTTGTAATTTAAATCTGTAGACCATTCACTCGTCAGAAATGCATGCAGGACAAAAAAGTGGCATGTTTGGTTTCTCTCGGAAAACGGACTAATTTTCTTTAGCTTTCTTAAGCCAACTCTTCTTAGAGTAGTTATCCAACATTAGCCTCCACTTATATTCATTTTAGTTGTAAAGTAAAATAAACAACCAGAGTGAAAAAAAAAAAAGTTTTTACTTGGCATGCCAAGATTTTGAGTGGTTTCATTTTTAGCGGTACTTTCCTTATTTTGTTCTGACCAAAAGGCAGTATATTCGTTCCCAGTCAAGGGGCGAATTTTTTATATTAAAAGCATTGCATACGGAGATACCTATTTTATTGCAAGCCGTTTTAGTTTAACTTTATATTCAGTGCATTTTGTTTCCTAATTTTTAGGCAAAAATGTTAAAGTATACCGTAAATATACTGTAATATTGATATTTGTCTTTATGTGGGATTGTTTTTTCATTAATTTATTTTACAAGGTTTATGTTATAAAGTTATTTTATAAGGCTTTGAGTAGACACCTAATACTTAGCAAATTAGAGCGTTGTGCTGGCGGGTACAATATTGAATAGTGAAAGCAAGGGAAAGCCAATGGGTAGTGCCTTGTTATTATTGTTGATGGAAAGACATACAAATAGAAGCCACAAGTGAGGCAGAATTTCCTGGCTTCCTCCAGTTTTCTTTCCTCAAGATGAAATTGAGTTTGAATTGAAAATGAAATCAGTCAGCTACGTTATGTGGCACTCCTCACTGGATGTGAGACTAAGCTGAGGTGGGCAATTTTTTTCAAGAGAAGTCTTAGGTAGTGGTAAAGGTCATAAAGAATCAAACGAAAATAAAGGTATAAAAAAAAAGCTAAGCTTCTTGTAAAATTTCCATTTTGTCTAAATTGTCTGTAAACAACAGAAGAACAAATGTTTGCATCTTCTACGTTGGCTGTGGAAAAATAAAGGCTAACATTTGCTGAGCGTTTACTATGTTCCGAGTACTGTTTTAGGAACTTTACATATATTCTGTCTTTCTACCCCTTACAAAAACCTGTGAGGTAGCTTCAGTATTGCTTCCGTTTTACCGGAATGGAAACAGAGGCACGGAAAGGTTTCCATAACTTCCCCAACGGCACACGCCAAGCATGTGGTATCCACGGATTCAAACTCAGGGTCCTTGACAGTGCTGTGGTTATAAAAAGATTTCATGCCTTGAAGGGCCCTCGCCTTTTCTCACTTCGAGCTGGCCCTGGGGTGTGTAGGGTCCGTCCCTTTCTTGGGCCCTCTGTGTGCAGAGCCACACGCTGCACTGTTGACAAGGACCCACATGCCAGCTCAGTTCATCTGGCTGAACCATTAGGTTTGGGTAGTTTAATAATGGGCTTCCCCTCATGATCTAATGGAGGATTCAGTGAGAGGCTTTGTAGCAGTTAAGATGAATGGCTTGTACTTTTGTATTTATTGGTTTAAGTTCAGTGAGGATTATAGAGCTGGAAAACAAGCATCTGTATATAATAGCTATAAGCTTTCCTTGGAGTCAGTTTGTGTAGAATATATCTATGTATGTTTATGTTCATATTAGGAACATTCCTCAGAACTATTGGACAGTCTTTTGATTTTGTGTGTGTGTGTGAAAACTTACAAATAAAAAACAGATTTGTCTTAACAGGGGAAGGAACCATTTACTTGTTCAATATGTGTCTACAGCAGCTGTTTGAAATAAAAGTTTTCAAGGAAAAACACCATTCTTGGTTTATAAATCAGTCAGTTCAATCAGGTAAGTGACTAGCGTATACGTTTCCATTAACTAAACACATACTCTAACTTTTCCAACCTTCATGTGTGGTGGGGGTGTGGGGGTTGGTACAGGCCTGTCTGCCCAGTTTGGAGTCTGGTCCATGCCTTAGCCTTCCTTGGCACCAGAGCAGGGCTTAATCAAGGGGAAAGGAAAGATAATTTGAGCAAGTTTAAATCAATACCTACATGTCTTAGATAGTAGGAAAATTTAAACGAATACCTCTGCTTTGTCTCCTAAAACACTGACATGTCCTTAGTCAGAAATTAGAGGATCTTCCTACCACTGAAAGTACAAATCTTTCATTTTCACTGCACATTGCGCAGACTGGGAACTCTTTGCTCTTCTGTTAGACACTTTTGAAGATTTTCAAGTTTTAACATCTTATTTCTTTGCAAATGGATACCGATATTGCTTCTAAAATAAGATAGAATATAACAGATTTTTTAATGCTTTGTCACATAAATCACTGCTGCCCCCACCCCAACATACCCCCAACACACACATATACTCAACACCGAAGAAAGTTCTGTTTCTTTTAATGTTCTAATTTGGGGGTAGTATTGACTCAGAAGGAAAAAGTAAACCGCATGTTGTTCTGATGGTTCTGGCAGTTGGGGGGAGTCAGGGATAGTTGAGGCATTCTGTATTCTCTCTGCCTATTTTCTCATTGTTTCCAGAGAGTGCTTTCTGTTTCTTTCTAAGCCCTCTGCTTTCTGTTGACTGTGTATGTCTCCACTTAGTGCCAAGGTAGAAAAGCCACTTTGTCTTTCTTCTTCTCAGACATTCCAGAACAAGGGTTTATTGCTGGTGATAAATTTCACATGCTTGTGTGCATGAGAATATCTGAAATGGCTTTCAGTTGCCAAAATGCAATGGCAGTCTGTGTATAGTCTGGCAGGTGGAAAGTATATATTCCGTTTTATTGTCACTGCTATGCTTATTCATTTGGCAACATATGAGAGTTCTAACTTCTAACTTAATACACTTGCAGTTGGGTTCAGCTCGATAGACACAGTAATATCCAGATGAAATTGGGATACATCGGGAGGCAGTGATTGATCATCTCTCCCTCTGAGCTGGTGCCTGCTTTTTTTTTTAAATAGACCTTATTTATTTGAGTGGTTTTAGGTTCACAGCAAAGATGTCTGCTTTTTTCATCATTGTCTTCTTTTAAACTTAGCCTTGAAGAAAGAGCTGTTTTTAAGAATAGCCACCAGGATATTAGAAACCTGTTCCTAATTTCTGACTATCATGGATGCCTCCTATAAAATGAGCTTACAGCTTGTTTTCATAAGTTTCTCTTCTACTTTTAATAAAATAATCAACTAATATAATATGAAATTACTTTCTTAATTTTTCTTTTACTTGCTATGAAATGGATTCACATATATAATTTAGGGTTAGAATTTCTTGGCTGTATAGATAGGTTGTTCTGCTAGGGAATAAAAGTAAGTACACGTGTTTCTGAAACCAAAATAAGGATTGGAGATAAAGGAATTGTTTATTGTTCCATTTGATGAAATTCCTCTTCTGGCTTACTCCCATGGGAGAAGGAGTCTTGGATGCTTGGAGGGGGCTGTGACAGAGGAAAGAAAAGTGGGGAATAGGTAGGCTAGTTTGTTTGATTCGCCTTTTTTCCCTTCAGCCTGGATGGTAGAGTTAGACTCTTACTGCAGAGTTTCCTGTTTCTTATGCTCAGTCTTGTTAGATTCCTTTCCTCTTGCCTTTTCTTCAGGAGTAGGATAGGGTAGGATGTGGATAGGGTAGGGTCTGGGGTGGGGAACCACCTTCTGAGCCTTCGATCATTGGAAGTTCCGAGCTGTGAACCCACAGACCATAGAAGGAGCTATGTATGGAGAGAATACTATTGCTTGCCCATGACCTCATCCTCAAAAGCGTAGGAAATTACATTTTACTGCAGCTTTATAGATAGACTTCTACAGGTTTCGTAATGTTTTGCTGGTTCACGTTCTGTCCATATTTCCCCCAATTCTTGCCTTTAGGGGTGGTGGGACGACCTCTGCTAAAAATGATTTCTAAATATTCCACACACACACACCCTATCTTCTTTATTCATTCATCCTTCAGTGGACACTTAGGTTGTTTCCATACCTTGGCTGTTGTAAATGATGCTGCAGTAAACATCAGAGTGCACGTATCTTTTCAAATTAGTGTTTTCATTTTCTTTGAGTAAACACCTAGTAGTGGAATTACTGGGTTATATGGTACTTCTATTTTTACTTTTTTGAAGCACCTCCATAATGTTTTCCACAATGGCTGCACCAATTTGCATTCCTGTCAGTAGTGCACAATGGCTCCTTTTTCTCTGCATCCTTGTCAACACTTGTTATTTCTCGTATTTTTGATTCTAGCCGTTCTGACAGGTGTAAGGTGATATCTCATTGTGGTTTTGATTTGCATTTCCCTGATGATGAGTGATGTTGAGCATCTTTTCCTGTGTCTGTTGACCATCTGGATGTCTTCTCTGGAAAAATGTCTGTTCAGGTCTTTGCCCATTTTTAAATCAAATTGTTTTTCTGGTGTTGAGTTGTGTAAGTTCTTTATGTATTTTGGATATTAACCCTCAATTGGATATATCATTTGCAAATATATTTTTCCATTCAGAGATTTCCTTTTGGTCGATGGTTTCCTTCACTGTACAAATCTTTTTATTTTGGTGTAGTCCCAGTAGTTTTTTTTTTTAATGTTTTTATTTATTTTTGAGACAGAGAGAGACAGAGCATGAGCAGGGGAGGGGCAGAGAGAGAGGGAGGCACAGAATCCGAAGCAGGCTCCAGGCTCTGAGCTGTCAGCACAGATGATGACATGGGTCTTGAACTCACGGACTCTGAGATCATGACCTGAGCTGAAGTCGGACGATTAACCAACTGAGCCACCCAGGAACCCCCCAATAGTTTATTTTTGCTTTTGTTCCCCTTGCCTGAGGAGAAATATTTATATACAATGGAATATTTTTTTAACTTGATTTGTTTGGGGAGAGAGAGCACAAGCAAGGGAGAGGCAGAGAGAGAGAGAGAATCCCAACCAGGCTTCATGCTGTCAGCACAGAGTCCAATGTGGGGCTTGAGCTCACGAACATGAGATCATGACCTGAGCCAAAATCTAGAGTCAGACGCTCAACCAGCTGAGCCACCCAGATGCCCCTCTTCTTTTTTTTTTAGATGTTTATTTAGTTTTGAGAGAGGGCACGAGCAGGGGAGGGGCAGAGAGAGAAGGGGCCAGAGGATCTGAAGCAGGTTCTGTGCTGGCAGCAGAGAGCCCAACGTGGGGCTTGAACTCGTGAGCCATGAAATCATGACCTGAGCCAAAGTCGGTAGGTTAACTGACTGAGCCACCCAGGTATATTTTTCAGTAAATGGTTTCCACACTGGGATTAAGATGAAATGACTAAGTTGTCTTTCCAAGACATTTAATTCCCTTTGTTCTCTTTTTAATCTATAGGAGGTCTTCTCCACTTTGCAACACCTATAGACCCTCTATTTCTGCTTCTCCACTACCTCAGAAAGGCTGATAAAGAGGTGAGTTCCCAGTTTGGGATATTAACAGTGAGGGAACAGAATACACTGTTTTAGCTTGATCTTCTCTCTCTCCTTTTAATGATCCAAATGTAGATTCCCCACAATTCACATTTGATTCAATTTAATTCAGGTTGGTATAGAACACCTGTATCACATGTGCCGGTATGGACTCGATCACTGACTCAGATCTGAGAAGCAGCACTAATCTCAGACTAGTTTTCCTGGGTCTTCTGAGAATCGCCTAGCCCTCCATGCTATGTACCTTACTTTTTTGACTCAGACTGACAGTGAAAATTTATCATTAACTACCCTTTGATACTACTCCAAAAATCAACAAGAAGTAGAGGTTTCTGAGAAGTTAGTTGCAATGTGCAATCTGAAACCCTGTTAATGAACTTCTCATGCTCTGTTCACATGAAAATCGATTGGCCTGTCTTGCACTGAAAATGGATTTTTTTTCCCATGTATGACTTTGTAATGTCATGCATTGATCACTTAGAAAATATTGTTTCACTGAATTATGCAGATCTTACAAATGTTGACACATCTCATTACACACACATAGATTCTCCCTCTCTCTCTCACATTTGTTAATATTACCACTGGTCTCATCAGAAAACTATTATTATTATTTATTTAGGAAGCTGTCATAGTGGCAGATATAACTTTTCTACAGTTCTAATTTTTGCTTAGAAGTTAAAGTTGTATCATTGGTTATAAGCACTGTCAGTCTTTTCCTTGAAGTGACAGGTTCACTTCTTTTATGTTCTATCAAATACCTAAGTCTAAATAGCCATTGTCTGTAACGTTTCCTTTTTTTTCCAGTTAAAAATGGTATCCTACAAAAAATGATTATTTTTGCTCGTGACTCAGTGACGCAAGCACTTTTCCTTGAGGTGATCACTGTGCCTGGGTAGTGGCAGAAGGACTTTAGCATCTGTCTTAACACACAGAGTATTTATGTTTATTTATTTATTCTGAGTGGGGGCAGAGAGAGAGAGAGGGAGAGGGAGAGGGAGAGGGAATCCCCAGCAGGCTCTGCACTGTCAGTGCAAAGCCCGCCATGGGGCTTGAACTCGAGAACGAGATCATGACCTGAGCCCAGATCAAGAGTAGGACACTCAACCAGCTGAGCCACCCAGGCGCCCCTAACACACAGAGTATTTAAAAGATTTGTACTCAGGCTCAAGGTTTAACTAAAAGTAGTTGCTTTTGCTCCTTGATCAAGGATATCCTTCAAGTGAAACTGGCTTTTTAAAAAAAATTTTTTTAACTGCCCTGCATGCCCATGAGGAGTACAGGGACTCCTGGGACAGTTTGTTGGCATGGCCGTAACTGGTGCTAAGGAGCCTGCAGTTTAACCCACCTTTGCACTTGAATCTTCAGTGCAAGTGTCAACACAGTGAAAACGCAGATAGCATCTTAGCATTATTGTGAAAATTGTTTTGAGTTTGCGGACCCCCTGAAAGGATGCTGGAGACTCCCAGGGATCTATCAACCATAGTTTGAAAATCTGTGAATTAACAACTTTAAGGAGTAAGTTGTTATTCAAACTGCTCAGAAGAATCTGGATTTTCGTACCCTGGTGTTTACTTACAGTTTAAATGTTTATAGCTCATCTTATTTAGTCCTTAGACCAAATTTCCAAAACTTCCATATTGTAGGTGTGTCAGTTTAATTTGCCGTAAAAACTGGAAGTAATAAAACTGATTTCAAACTTCTCAAGTCCTGCTTTCTCCTGATGCAGCTTAACTTCTTTTGTTCTCCTCCTTTCCTACATCCTCTGTCCTTTAGTGTGGATTAGTGAAGTTGTATTCCTTACTTTATTCACGGTGCTCATTATCATGGAGCCAGTCTATTTAAGGCATGTAAGCAGTGAGGCAAGTAAGTCTTATATCTCTAACAAACAGAAATGGTTCTGGTCACCACCACGAAGGCCCTAGTAGTATTCAGGGAGGAAGCTGAAAACTTCCATTGGCTCCCATTTGCTTTCTAAGATACATTAACAGAGAGAAGGCCGTGAACCAGTACCTGTAATGATGCCCATTTAAAGTGCCTCCCCACCATGTTGTAGTGATGTTTCCCTAAGACCATGACTGGGGTGAATTAACTCTCACCTTGGCCATCTGTGAGTCCTGAGTGTGCTGTGGCTGGTTCAGAATGGCACAGAATGAAGCAGAAATCCTGTTCAAAGTGGTGCTTGGCTTTCATTGTAAGCCGTCTTACTTCCTCTTCTGAAATACTTGAAATGCCCTATAAAATAACTCATGAGACATTTAGGTATTTCCTTCCCTGCATTTTAGACATGGTCTTTTCCTGTTTAGTTAAAAAATATCGGTATGCACTTTTAAAATGTTGACCATGGCGCCTGGGTGGCCCAGTTGGTTGAGCGTCCAACTCTTGATTTCAGCTCAGGTCGTGATATTGCAGTTCATGAGTTCAAGCCCTGCATGGGGCTCCGTGCTGACAGTACAGAGCCTGTTTGGGATTCTCTGTCTCCCTCTCTCTGCACCTTCCCTGCTTGTACTCTCTCTCTCTCTTTCAAAATAAATAAATAAACTTAAAAGAAATAAAATTAAAATGTTGACCTAGTCTTTTTTTTTTAAGTTTATTTCTTTCTTTTGGGGAGTGGGGGCAGAAAGATAATTCTAACTAGGCTCTGTGCTGTCAGCACATGGACTATGAGATCAAGACTTGAGCCAAAATCAAGAGTCAGACGCTTAACCGACTGAGCCACCCAGGCACCCCAGACCTAGTCTTTTTTAATCCTGAGATTTAACATCAGGAAAATTCCCAACTGTTGTTAACTTTATATTCAAAGCAAGTTGCCATTACATTTCCCTTTGGGGCATGTATGGTAAAGAAAATGAGAATAAAACGTTAGTTAATTATGAAATTATTATATCATAACTGTGTGGTAGTCCATTGTATATAATTAAAATATTTTTTTAATTGCTAAATATTTAAGGTATTGGTTGATCATGGGATATAGATTAAGGTAGAAGTCTAAGAGAAAGCCACTAACCAGCCTTAGTACCTATAATGATGCACATTTAAAGTGTCTCCCTCCTATGTAGTGGTGATGTTTCCGTATGTCCCCTTAAGACCACGGGCGGGGGGTGCAGAATTAACCCTAACCCTGGCCGTTTGGAAGTCCTGAGTGTGCTGTGGCTGGTTCAGAAGGCACAGAATGAAAGTCAAATTAAGTAAGTAAGTGAAAGTAAGACTTGGAAAATCCCTGGGTTATTCTTACTATCTGAAGGAAAAAGATAGCATTTAAATTGAGGCACTTCTTGCCACTTGTTGACCTAAGAGAAAGTATGACGAGCTTTCACATGTGCTGCTGAATGAATGAGATTTCATCTCAAAACCAAAGAAAGCTGCATTTTCAGAAAGAAAGATGATCAGTTTTTCTGTCTTCAAATGGAGTTGTCACTAAAACAGAAAAGCATAGCGAGATAAAAGTGGGACATGGGCAAAAGAATCCATTTTTTATAAAGTCTGGTATCGTTAAGTCAGGGAACTAATCATTTAGACAGACTTCACCCCTCCATGCCCCTGTACAGTTAAGTAAAAATAAACCTGACTGAGAAGAAGAATGTTCTGAATTCCTATGTTCTGCCTTCTGGCCCATTGGCTACCAGGCCTTATACACGTATATAGATGAGCCTGATTTAATATACATGCACCTTCACTGTACTCATGCATCCGGCCATCTTTTCTTTTATTACGGTCTGCATTCGGAAGTACTTCAGACAGCTCTGGCAGGAGTGGATTCATTTTGATAATTTTCTTCTTGCTGTGGGATTTCTTTCTTCAACCTGGAGTAAGGATAGGGAGCAGAGCAGTTTGCTCCGGGCATGATCTGGGCTTATTCCCGAGTGGTGGTCAGGACTCCTGCTCTGTTCACTCAGCTGGTTCTTCTTCATGTTAAATGGGTCGGAACGGCCCCGGGTAATATCTGCCATCTTCGCAAGCTGCCGTGGCTTCTCGCATTTTTTTCAGAATTTTGTTCCCCTGTTTTATCCAGTGGCTATGCCTTTGATGTGGGTAGTATGCTGCTTGGAACCCCAGTGCTTTCAAGAGCTTGCTGAAGGGAGCCGAGAGTCCGTGCTGGCACCAGTCCCAGTGTAGGGGTTCCTTAGGTGGAACCAGTGGCTTTGAACTTAGTTTAAAGGTTCAGTTACAAGATGATGTATCTTTTCCTCTTTTTTATGTGTGAGTTTGCCGACTGGAGTGCCTACATTCTGACCGAATAAAGTCTTTTTTCAGGGCAAGTTCCAGCCCCTAGATCAAGTCGTGGTGGATGACATGTTCCCAAATTGCATCTTGTTGCTGAAACTTCCTGAACTTGAGAAGTTACTTCAACATGTGACAGAAGAGAAAGGTATAGTACGTGACCTTTGAAATGAGGCTTTGGCTGCTGGAAAGGCTGGGCGTCCGTCCCACTGAATGTAATACTTGTTCTAGTTTGGTCATAGGAGAGGCCGACATTCAGACTTGCTTCCCCTTGTCAGTACTGGTCCTCTATTCTACTGGATTGTTCAGCCTGTGAAATTCCAACCAGTGGAATACAGTGGCCTGTCTCCTACAGGGCCAGGAATCGTGAAGCTTGGGCTTTGGTCTCAGTCCTTCTTTTAACTAGTCTGTGACTTTAGTTAAGTTTCTTGCCTACTTTCTGCCTTGGATTTCTCACTTGTAAAATTACATAAAATCTATACCTTCACCGAATCAAGAAGTGTTTATTGAGGGCCAACTAAGAAGCATATGTTGAGCACTAGGGTTAGACTCTAAGCTAGTTATAATTTTTTTTTTTTTAACGTTTATTTATTTTTGGGACAGAGAGAGACAGAGCATGAACGGGGGAGGGGCAGAGAGAGAGGGAGACACAGAATCGGAAGCAGGCTCCAGGCTCTGAGCCGTCAGCCCACAGCCCGACACGGGGCTCGAACTCACGGAACGTGAGATCGTGACCTGAGCCGAAGTCGGTCACCCAACCGACTGAGCCACCCAGGCGCCCCAACTAAGCTAGTTATAAATAAGACATCATCCTTTCCCTCACTAAGCTTTGAGTCTGCTGGGGACAAATGCAAGTAGGGCAATGACAGCAAGGAGTCACAGAAGTGAACTCTCGGTTTTCTGGGGATGCACAGGACAGATTCATACCCGGGCAGGTAGGGAGTGCAGAAAGTTGGGTATTGTGTTGCTCTCCTGGGGGAAATGACCTCTAAATGGATCCCTGAAGTGCCCTTAGAGCTCTAAGTGGAGCTCAAAGAGTAGCAGCATGACAGGGGCATCAATATATGGGAAAGTGTCATGTTTAGGAAGCTCCAAGGGGTTCAGGGTAGCCAGAGTATAGGATGCCTGGGATGCACTTAGGTTGGTAAGGAAGGAATGGGGTAGGATGTAGGGCAAGGACTCACATGGTGAAGGGTCTTGTATGTGTCTGACTCTACCTCGTGGTAGTGGAGTGTCAGCAGAGTTGGAGCAGGGCAGAGCTATAACGTGGAAAACGTGCCAGAGAAGCCAAGTCCAGGTCCATGGAGGCTGCCGCAGCGGTCTCAGCAGGAATGGTGGTGGCCTGAGCTTAGCACCTGCAGAAAGTAGCGCCGAAAGGGAAAACCGGCCTCATCTAGTGTTGGGCGGTAGTCAAGGAGAAGGAGGAGTCAAGGATGACTGCAGAGTTGTGCCCTGACCCGCAGTGAGGTTGGCGTCCTGGAGACACAGGTGAGAGGAGCAGGCTGCGGGTAAAGAAGAGATGAGTAGCAGATACTCTTCATTTGAATTCTGAGAGGAGGAAGTGAGTCGATAAGTTGATAAGTTAGAAACACTACAACCTTAGTGTCAGTGTCTCAAAAAAGTCATCCATGGGGCGCCTGGGTGGCGCAGTCGGTTAAGCGTCCGACTTCAGCCAGGTCACGATCTCGCGGTCCGGGAGTTCGAGCCCCGCGTCGGGCTCTGGGCTGATGGCTCAGAGCCTGGAGCCTGTTTCCGATTCTGTGTCTCCCTCTCTCTCTGCCCCTCCCCCGCTCATGCTCTGTCTCTCTCTGTCCCAAAAATAAATAAACGTTGAAAAAAAAAAAAAGTCATCCAAGTAGTTTCAGGGTTAACATGGAAATATAGCGTGGGAACCAAAACAACAGGCTGATGAGCTGTGGTTGTTCGGGGTCACGGTCGGTTTGGCAACTATGACAGATCTGAGACCAAAGTAGCAGTGGTTCCAAGAAGTGTAAGCTTACTGCGGGAGAGGGGAGAACCTTACTGACTGCATTTCACATTTTAGGTTCTGCTAAATTCACATTTGGCCAGGCTCAGGGCTCCCATTTTGGATATGGTGTGTGGCACCAAGGTTTTATTAAAACAGGCCCGTTAAAGACATTCCCTGATGCTGAGCTCGGAGAAGATGTCCATCGTTTTGTGGATGACAAATAGCCATTTCTGAAAGCTTAAGTAGTGGCGAATAATTACAAGTCATTTTAATTTTGCCAAGTTACCGGAAATTGAAAATGCAATTAATTCATTATCCCAGATTCTTACATTAGCTGAATAAAGAACAATTACCTTAAACCCAAACCCAGAAACCCAAATTCAGAAGCAACGTTAACACACTGGCATTTGTTAGCTTATAGCCTGCATTTCAAAGCAAGATCTTCTGTCTCTCTCATTCCTTCCTTCTTGTGTGCTGAACTTGTGACCGTTTACTGAGTCATTATCTGAACTCCCGTCGTCATCTCTTTCTGTCCTCGACATCGCCTGATCATTGGAAGTTCTACTGCAATAGAAAGTACGTGCCCTACACTTCTCTTGTTTGACCAGCTCTAAATAAACTTCAAAATACGATGCCTTTCCCTTTGGATCTTCCTGGAAAAAGATGTCTGACTCAGTATGCTGTCCTTGTATTCAGAACTGATGTAAAGAAAATATTTCACATATTTGTGTTCTGGATTAGGGGTGAAATAAGTAATGTGAGATTGCTTATGTGTATTTTGATGAAGAGGCCTTTTTGAGGGTGAAAAATAAGAGATCCTACTATTTCCTTTTTTTGTATTTGTTCTTAAAATTTTTGATGTTGCTTTTAAGCCTTCCATTATTTTAAGATTTACAGAATGCAGTTCTTTAGGGGAAGAATTTGATTATGAAGAAACTGTCAAGGCTTTTAGAGAATTTCATACATCTTTTAGTGTATGAAATGTAATCTGAATTACTTTATGTTTTGCCTTAACATCACTGAGACAGAAAGAAAAATTTGAGGCCTGGAATGTTTAGAAACCTGGTTTATGTATAGGCTGATACTATATCTGCTTTGAAAATGAAAGTACATGGGCAGGTAAAATAATTATTTTAATTAAAAAAATCAAAGATACAGGAAAAACTCAAGAAAAAAACCCTGCAAATATTATTTGTACCCAACCCCAATAATCAACAAATGTTAATGTTTTGTTACAGTTGCTTCAGATATTTTTGAGGAAAGAATTTTTTAAGAACAGTCTGGTAATCTGATCTCAGGATCTGATGGCTTGCAAGAAAACTTAGAAGTGTATTTACTATATAGTTTTGAAGAAATCATTCAAATTTTTCATCATCTTTGGTTTGTAAGACGAAGAGTTTGAAGGGTTGAGAGTATCCCTCATACATTGTATTTACTACTTTGCAAAGTTGTTCTAAATCACAAAATAAAGCTTTTTGCTCTTAGCTTTATAGCATTGAGATTACTGAATGACTAGGAATGACCAGAATGTGAACATTATTTAAATATTGCAATTAATAGTGTCCAGTATCTACCTTAAAGAGATGTGTCCGGAATTAATAGTGTCTGGAATCTACCTTAAAGAGATGTGCCATGTCCTACAAGTAACTGAGTGCCAAGAGAGTACTGGATATATAGTAAGTGCTCAATAAGTGTTCATACCGTTAAGGCTGCTAAATTAGAAATTTTAAATTCTTTGCTGATGTTTAAGTACTATATACACTGATACACATGTGTTTTTGAAGGTCCATTGCTAAATTATATTCAAATGGTTTAAGTAGAATGAGGATAATCAGATAACAATAAAAATATCTACCCTATAATGAGAAATTATGATGTATCATTTCTGTGCCTACTGCTTTACATATGTTATGGTATCCTTACAGTAATTTCCTTTCACTATTATTACAACCTGCATTTTTACAAATGAGGAACAGAGGCTCAAAGAGTTGAAGTTACTGGACTAGAGTCACAGAGGTAGAAGTGGTAGAATCAGGATTTGAACCCGTGTCTGACAGCAACTCTTTCCTTTCCTTCTTGCAACTGCAAAACACTTCCAGAACACTCCATTAGAATTGTCAGTTGGTGTCTCCTGTAAAAATAGAAACATCCAAAAAATCTTGTATACCCCGTCTTAAAAGGCAAAAAGAGATAGGAAAGAAGACAGAGAACTTCAATAACTTAAGGAAAAGACTTAAGTTATTGACTTAAGAGACTTATGAGACTTATATTGACATAATTGACTTATGAGACTAAGTTTCTCATCCCAACAATGAGCTTTCTTCCGTTCTCAGGTACCCATTCCCCTCTTTTTTAGTGATTGCCTTGGGTACTGGTTGCTTGTTTGAATTTGGCTTACTGTCCATTTATAAGTTAGTGTTTGGTTCTGTTCTGTGTTTTACTGCTAGGATTTTCAAAATAAGTAACAAAAAGGACTGCTAGGGAGTGGTCAGGTGATATCCATGAGAAGGAGCAAAGATAAAGAAGAGAGCTGATTATCTTTAATGTCCTTCTTTCCCCAGGCACTGTGCAGACAGAGCAAAACCTGAAACACTCACATTCCCCAGCCAGATGTTTTGATATTAGACTCCAGATGCTGTCTCAAAAGTCTATGGCATTTAAAGACCTGGTTAAGCCTGCTAGGTTTATGAGAACCTCCCCCTGCTCGCGTCATCCCTGCCGTCCCTGTGTCCCTACCGAGTAAACCCAGCCATGGTTGTTTGCATCCCAAATGGTGATGGTGGTGACCTTAGTTAACATCGCCTGCTTTGTTAGTGAAGGAAATGATGTGTCTCTGTTTGCTAGCTCTGGGGCCCAGTATATTTTTTGCCAAAGAAGCTCACATTCAGTGGAGGGATGACAGAGGAAAGGCCTAATAAAGGCTTATGAACTTCATCTTGAGTGTAACACTGTTTCATATTGCAAGCCAGAGCTGCGCTGGGCTGTCCGATGTGATTAACAGGAAGAGCCAGGAAAACTTACCTGATTAAAATACCCCAAGTACAGTTGCCAAGTTTCTATCCCCAAGAGGCAGGAAAAAAAAGAGACCATATGAGTTTCTCCGTTATGGAAAACATTGAGAAAGTAGATGTGAGAATGTGCTCTAGGCAGTTTGTTCAACAGTGCATCAGGGAAATTCAAGATTGTGAGCCGATTACCCAATTGCTGAACATGTTATTTAATTGTGGACTCACTTTTATTCCATCTTTATTTTGTAAACCCAATCTTTCCAGATGTTTGAGACCAGTTTTATCGGCACCAGACACATTAGGGAAAGAAACCTTTCCAGCATGTGCACATATTATCTAACTCACCAACCCTTGCAAATATTAAATTTAAGACATGAGCAAACATGTTATGGTATTTTTCATAAGTGTGGGTAATTCATAATTGTGAGCCTTCGTGGATATTTTGAACTCCCTTGCTTATCAAAATTTGATAATTTCAAAATTAAGCAGTAGTTTAGCACTTGATCCTTTTGTAGCATTCTGGGATATCCGAGCTGGATGTTTTTTAGTGACCATCTTGTCCTGGGAATGTTTAGTTAGAAACAAATTTATAATTAAAACCTTCCTAGAAAAACTCCTCCAGGCCCAACTAGCTTCATTGGCGAGTTCTGCCATACTTTAAGAAGAAATAATACAGTGGAATAAAAACATACCATTCATAATATTATCAAAGATCATGCAGTTTTAGAAATAAATATAACACAGTATGTGTAAGACCAGTACACTAGATATTATAAAATATTGCTGAGAAATTAAAGAATTAAATAGAGAGATATACCATCTTCATGAATTTGAAGACTCAATATCGTTAAGATGTTCCTTCTCTCCAAATTGATCTATACCTTTAATGTAATGCCTATGAGGCTTTTTTTGACGGGGAGTAGAAATTGATGAGCTGATTCTAGAATTTAAATGAATTTGCAAAAACCTGCAATATCCAGAACAATTTTGAAAAAAGAAGAACAAAGTTGTAGAACCTACACAATCCGATGTCAAGACTTACTCTAAAGTTATAATAACCAAAGTGTGGTATTGGTTTAAGAGTAAATATATAGATAATGGAACAGAATAGAGAATGTAGAAGTGGACCCACACTTATATAGTCAATTGAATTTTTTTCAGTGGTGTCAAGATAATGGGAGAAAAGACAGTCTTTTCAACAAATGATCTAGAAAAACTGGATATTCATATAAAAAACAATGTTAACCCTCACCTCACAGTCATACAGAAAAATTAACTCAATATGGATCACTAACTTAAATGCAAAAATCAAAATTATTGAACTTCTAAGAGGAAACTTTGTGACCTTGGGGATAGGCGAGGATTTCTTAGGACACAAACCCACTAACCATACAAATTGTAAATGTAACCATAAATTACATTTCATCAAAATTAATATCTCCTGTTTTCTGAAAGATACCATTAAGAAAAAAGAAAAGAGAAGTCATAGTTGAAAGAAAATGTTTACATGGCACATCTGATAAAAAACATGTATCTCAAATATATAAACTCTTAACACAGTACTAATATACATATACAGCCTAGTAAAAATGCAGCAAAAAGTTTGAACAGACACTTGGCAAAAGAAGATTTATAAATAGCCCATAGGCACATGAAAAGATGTTCAATATCATTAGTCACCAGGGAAATGTAAACTAAAACCACAAGGAAATGTCATTAGCATTCACCAGAGTGGTGTGAAATAAAAAGAAAAACTATAAATTGAGGAACAACTGGAACTCACCTACCTGGTTGATGGAAGCATAAAATAATATAACTACTTAACAATTTCTTATGACTCAGTAATTCTAATCCTAGAGATTTACCCAAGCCTTACAAAAACATATCTCCATGTAAAAAGACTTGTGCAAGGGTGTTCAGAGCAGCTTTTTTGTTTTTATAGCAACTTTTCCAAAATAGCCCCAAACTGGAAAAAATCGAATGCCCTTCGGTTGGTGAGTGCGTAAACAAAATGTAGGATATCCATACACAGGATACTACTCCATAATACAAAGGAAGGAACTATTCCTAGCTGCAACACAATGGGTGAATCTCACAGAAATTATGTGGAGCAAAAGAAGATGATCACAAAAATATACTTACTGTATGATTCCATTTCCGTGAAATTCTAGAATCAAGCAAAAACTAAACTCTAATGACGGCAGATCAGTGGTTACCTGAAGTCTGGGTAGGTGTAAAAGCATTGACTACAGAACGGCTCAAGAGAACATTTTGGGGTGACAGTTACGTGACCATATGTATACATTTGGCTAAACTCCTCAACTTGTACACTTAAAATGGGTGTATCAACCATATGCACATTATTCCTAAATAAAGGTGATTTTTAAAAAACTAAAGTAGTTACTGATCCAGCACAAGAAGCTAAGCCTCCTCATTTCTGATACAGTGTGTTTTGTTTTGCTTTGTTTTGTTTTGTTTTGTTTATCCTACCCCACAGCTCCCACAAGGTAATGCTGGAATCCAGTGATAGAATGTGGGAAGCAAGGCAGGAGTGAGTAATGGCTTTGAGATTCAAGCCTGGTTGACCAGGAGGATGGTTTGGGAGGAAGCTGAACTGTCTGTCTTTAGATACAGAGCCTCAGCTCAAGCCTTTGGACTTCCTGATTGGGTTTGTTTAGTCTGAAACAAAATGAACTCCTCCCCCACTGACCCCCCTGCAGAGAAAGGTATAGTTAGCCTTGGAGCAGGCGGAAGCAGAGCCAGGAAAGAATCAGAGGAAAAGTCATCAAAGACAGAAGAACCAAGAGGAAAATTTTTGTAGAACCTAGAACCATGGAGGAGTTTTTCCCACAAAGAACAAGGTCAGAAGTACTGAGAAGGGTAGAAGACCTAATTGATCTCAATAAAATGAGTATCAGATCCACAGCTCTGAAGTCATCTGGAGTAGGAATCTGGTGCCTCTGCTTTGGACAGTGACTTTGGACAATCTAGTTAACTACACTCTAACCCAGTCTAGGAAGGTAGGGACAAGCAATGGTTTTGACCTGAGATCCATTCTGAACATTCAATGAGAAATGTATATAAAGAACTTACAAAGGCTTGACTGTATATTTGTTTCTGATGCTGTTATCATTAACAAGCTGTCATTTAATCTTTTTTTAAAGTAATATTAAGTATTTGTTACATGCCAGGTGCTGTGCTATTGGCTTTGTATGGATCATGTCACATAATAGGTGACACTGTGCACTGGGTGGGTCGGAACCCAGGCAGTATGGCTCAGAGCCTGTGGTCTCTGCTTCTTCTGGTAGAGTATTAAGGAAGGGCCTACAAGGGGCTCAGGGAGTGGGAGAGAGGAAGGAAACTGTGGCAGATTGTGGAATGTTCTTGCAGGAAATGCGGAGGTGGAGGCCAGAGAGAAGTGAGCAGCCGAGTCAAGGTGGGATTTCTTAGGAGAGACCTGCACGCTGAGCTTCTCTGGAGATTTGTCTCAGGCAGTGACCAGAGCTTCTGTAGAAGTTTTAACCCATGCAGCAGCATACATTTATTAAGTGATTGCTGTATGCTCTCAGAATGCCCCTTACTCTTGCACATGGGTAGGACACTGTCTCCAGGGAAGTTGAGTCCAGCCTCGCCTGGTTCCACAGCAGACTGTTGGCCCCGGTGGTCCTGGCTCCAGCATGACAGACTTTGCCCCTTGGAATTCTCGGACTCCTGACAGTGCCACTTGCAGCGGTCTCCTTTTCATTACGCCAGTGACACACGCCGAGGGGATGGATGCAAAGGCCCAGCCCGTGTTCCATCACGCCTCCTGTTGCCCACAACGTGAACAACCGCAGGCTGCAATGGGGAGGAAGACTACAGGTGCTGAGGCCAGCCCCTCTCCCATCTAAGCCGTCCCAGGAATGCAAGCAATTTAACAAACTGCAGGAAACAATCCCTCCCTAAGCATTTCCACTTCCCACGATGATTATGGAAGAAAGAGAAATTGTCATTCTGCGTGGCTAGCAACATCACATGGGGCAAGTCTGCATCTGGCTTTAGGATATTGAAGGGTCCCCAAGATAACTCCTGCACTGGGCAGGAGGCTGGGAGTGCAAGCCCCGCCTCTGCTGACTGCACAGAAAGCAAGAAACTCCATGAATGAAGTGTTACCAAGGAACTAACAGCTCAGGTCACAGTATGCAAGGCTGGGTGGATTGTAAGGGGGGGGCAGTATAACTTCCAAGAGGGGAACCTTTTATCCCACATTATGGGCCAAGTCAAGCCTATCATAAATCTAAATTCCCCTGAATAGCTATGGTTAGACTGGTGATGTGTTCAAAGATAGGCATATCTTTTCTTCCTCCTCACTAATCCCACCAGGACAGTACTAAGTAGTGAACGAGATTTTTTTTTTCCCTGAATGTTTGCAACACACTTCATATGCATCTCCTTTTAGTTTTTGTTTTCTTTCTTGGGATTTCCATTTTTATTTTAGAAAAGAAGTCTTTCGGGGCGCCTGGGTGGCTCAGTTGGTTAAGCATCTGACTTTGGCTCAGATCGTCATCTCACGGTTTGTGAGTTCGAGCCCCGCGTCGGGCTCTGTGCTGACAGCTCAGAGCCTGGAGCCTGCTTCAGATTCTGTGTCTACCCCTCTCTCTGTTCCTCCCCCTCCAACACTCTGTCTCTGTCTCTCTCTGTCTCTCAAAGATAAATGAACATAAAAAAAATAAATAAACATTAGAATTTTTTTTTTAAAAGGAAGAAAAGAAGCCTTTCATTGAAAACACTGAGGTAAGCTTAAACTTATGTCGACAAATGAAGGTTGCTTGGCATGTTCATTTGCTGAGTTTTAAAAATCACAGATTTTCTACAGATTTGTTGGTAACCTTTTTTCCAGTTTTACTGAGAAATAGATGACACACATCACCTTATAAGTTTAAGATGTACAGCATAATGGCTTGACTTACATATATTATGAAATGATCCCCACAATACGTTTAGTTAACATCTATCGTCTCCTATAGGTGCAATAAAAAGACAAGAAAGAAATTTCTCTTTGGGATGAGAACTATTAGTATAATTTGATGATTTTCTTAAATTCCCATTCATTTAACGGTTGGATGAAACCTGAGTCACCCAAGTTCTGGCTTGCGATGATTTTTTAACTTCTCAAGTATGTTCTCAGGCTTAGAGATTGACTTTTTTAAGAATATAAACTGTTACAAAACATTTTTAAATTATTGTGGATGTTACATACATATCTTGTATACGCTATAACCTTATGAGTCTATTTTTTTTTTTTTGCTTAATCCACGCTTCTGTTTTGTTTTGTTTTTCTCTTTAATCCAGAAATAGACAAAAAGAAATATTACAAGTACAGCAAAGAGAAGACGATAAAGTGGCTGGAAAAAAAGGTAGAGTACGCCTCCAGTACCTTACAGCAGAAAGTTTTAATGCTCCTTTTAAAAAATATTTACAGAAGGAGGTAAGTGTGAATCTAAAGGGCCATGTTGTTTATCCAGCTAAAATACAGAAACTGTATAGAGATACCCAAATACTCTTCATCCTCCCTAACTCATGTATCTCTGGGTTTAGCTCCATGTTTTCCTTTGACCTGCATCCTCATTTCCCATGATCCTCACCCCTGAATGAAAGAAGTTCCCACCATTTGGTGATGGATATTTGAGTCTTACAAGCCAGATAATACCAGGCGTGACACGCACTTACTGCTTTCAGTCCCTGTCTCAGAGGTTCCTTTTGCTCACACAGCGAGGCAGGGGGCTGAGGCAGACGGGATTCAGGCCTAGGGGAAGTGTGTTTCACCTTCAGCATCCGGATGCTGGAGGGAACTTAGTGATCCTAACATCCCAGAACTAATCTCAGGTCTGGGGCAATGGTTTTCAAATAGATTCTGTGGGTCACAGCCAGTATTTCTCTTGAATGGAATGGGATTGGGGTGGGATGGGATGGGATAGGATAGGATAGGATAGGATGTATTACAATGTAGCACAGAGTAAGGGCAAGTATTAAGTATGGTTCTATGAAGCATATATATGTGTTGAAGTGCTGGGTTGCTGGGTATTGCTTACTGTAGGTGTAGTAGAAACAAACTCCTTTGAAAGCCACTGGTCTAAGAATATTGTGGACTTTCATACTGATTAAGAATCTCACCAGTCTAGGTCTACTGATGACAGAGTTTTTCAAGTTCAGTATAGTACTGATTCTGAAGATTCTCTTCTGTCTTGTATGTGGGAAACACACTTGTCGTACCATGTTACTGGGCACACGGGGAACCCAGAAACATGGAAGTGAACCTTGCGAAATTAATCAGGCTCCTACTATACAAAATAGTGGAAAGATTTTACAAGTGCCCCCGTGGTTCAGTTTTCATTTGCATGAGTAGCAGGTGAAAAATAAGGGTGAGTGCTGAGCAGGGTCTCGGCATTTAGGTTTTGTTGTTAGCAAGTGATGATGATGTGAATCGCAAATTCACATGTATATTTATCAATTGTGTTTCTTTTCTTAAATTCCTAGGAAGTGGGATATTTATATGATTTATTCCATTTAGAAAAAAAATTATTGCATATAAACTTTGTGCCAGGCTCTTTTCTAAAGGCTTTACATATATGAACTCATTTAAGCCTCACCACAATACCGTGCATTAGGTACTATTTTTGTCCCCATTAGATAGAGGCACAGAGAGGTTAAGTAAGTAGTCCATGGTCACAGAGCACAGCCAAGTAGCCTGAATCCAAAGGCAGTGCTCTCATACTGCGTAGGCATTTAGAGGTCCATGTTTTGACATCATCCCCAAATGCTGCCGCTGTTGCTCAACTCCTGTCCAAATGTGCATCTCTCTCTCATCTTCTGGTATCTGGTCAAGACATTTCTAGGTCCTCAGTTACTTCTTCCTGGATCTTAAATGGATCGAGGATCATCTGGAAGGTTGTGGATCTCTAAAGTTCCTTGGAAATACCCTGATGTTTTCCTTTTGGTTACTTTATAGGTTAATCAGATTGTGGCAGCCTTAAAAACCAATAATGTAAATGTCAGTGCCCGGGTACAGGCAACTGCATTTTTCTCTGGTGACCAGGCTTCCAGTGACAAGGAAGGTAAGGAAATCAGTTTTTTTAATATTATGTATTTATTTATTTATTTATTTATTTATTTATTTATTTATTTTTAATTTGAGAGAGAGAGAGAGAGAGAGAGAGAGAGAGAGAGAGAAAATGAGCATGAGTGGGGGAGGGGGCAGAAGGAGAGAGAGAAAGAATCTTAAGCAGGCTCCACACTCAGCGTGGAGCCTGATACAGGGCTCGATCTCAAGAATTATGAGATCATGATCTGAACCAAAATCAAGAGTCTGACGCTCAACCAACTGAGCCACCCAGGCACCCCGGTAAATCACTTTATCAGAAATTACTTTTGCCTGGAGTAAGTTGCTGATTTACAAATGCCTGCCTTATGATTTTAAAATCTTCATGTCCCAGAAGCTTCGCATTCGTGGCCATGTGTTCTCATAGATCTTGTGGCCGTGTGCACTTTGTTTCGGAACCAAGTGGTATTTCTACCATAGATCGCTGCTGTCACTAATCTATGCTTAAATAATTCCTTCGGCAAGTACGTATTTTGCAAAAACAGTAATAGCCACCCTAACAACTCTGGCCATCATTTGTTGAGATCATGTTGTGTGCCAAGCCCTTGGCTAATTTGCCAGTATACACACAGTATCCCAGCTAACACTCCCCTTAAGCCTCACTTTACAATGAGAGTCTGGAGGCTGCACCCAAAGCCACACACACAGCCAGTAAGTGGTGAAGCCGAGCCTGCCTGACTCTGGGGCCCACACGTTTCCCCTTTCTGTCATACTGCTGCGTGTCCCTAGGCTTCCAACGGGCTGCTTCTGTTTGCATCTTGGTCTCCAGAAGTGTATGTCCTACATGGATCTTAATATTTTGATCTTCGATGGAAATTGATGCCCTTGGCAATTTTTTTCTTTTAGATTCTTAAGGTACATTCTTTTGCTTTTTCCAGTGTAGTGTCCCTTATTTTTGTACGTATAGTTGAATAAAAACAGCTATGTAATACAATTAACATTCTCAACTGTGGGACAGAAATTATTCTGGGGGCGCCCGGGTGGCTCAGTTGGTTAAGCGTCCCGTTCTTGATTTCAGCTCAGGTCATGATCTCACGGTTCATGAGACGGAGCCCCACGTCAGTCTCCGTGCTGACAACGCAAAACCTGCCTGGTTTTGCCCCTCCCCTGCACTCACTCTCTCTCAAAATAAATAAATAAACGTTAAAAAAGAAAAAAACTTACTCTGAGTTTAAACTCCAATTCAATGTTCCCCTGTTCTAGACAGGCATACCACTCCAAAGCATCAGAATTTCATCATTAAAAATTAAAACTAGGACCAGGGATCTGTTTGTGATTGAAGGTAATTCAGGCAGTCCTTGATTTGCAGAAATCTACCTTAAAACACCTTACACATGTAGATGTTAGCAGGCTCCAGGCATTCAGGAAATGGTGGACAGCTCTGCTGAGCTGAGTTGACTGAGTTTACCAGCTGTCACTGGTTTTGACTGGCTTTAACAAAAGAGAAGGGGTTGAGTCAAATGGATGGATGGACCCCAGATTTTTTTTTTTAAGTAGGAGAAGGGATGTTAGACATTATTTAGATAGACCTCATTTTAAAAGTGAAGACTCATGGTATCAGAGAAGGAGATGACTTATCCAGCGTCACCCGTCATAGCTAGTAGACTTCTGTCTCTGAATTCAGTTGGGCGTCCGACTTCGGCTCAGGTCACGATCTCGCGGTCCATGAGTTCGAGCCCCGCGTCAGGTCGTGTGCAGACAGTTCGGAGCCTGGAGCCTGCTTTGGATTCTGTGTCTCCCTCTCTCTCTGTCTCTGTCCCTCCCCACTTGTGCTCTATCTCTGTCTCTCTTTCAAAAGTAAAATAAACATTTCAAAAATAATAAAAAGAAAAAGATGATGAAAAAGATCGGCCCCTCTTTGTTATGCCTAATTTTTCTACCTTGAAGTCACAGCATTCACATACCACAGACCATAGCGACTATTAAAATATATAAAAACAGGGGCGCCTGGGTGGCTCAGTCGGTTGAGTGTCCGACTTCGGCTCAGGTCATGATCTCGCAGTCCGTGAGTTCGAGCCCTGTGCCAGGCTCTGTGCTGACAGCTCGGAGCCTGGAGCCTGCTTCGGATTCTGCGTGTCTCTCTCTCTGACCCTTCCCCACTCGTGCTCTGTCTCAAAAATAAATAAACGTTAAGAAAAAAAAAATTTTGTTTTTTAAATAAAAAAAGAACAAATGATGAAACTGAGGCTGTGAGCTTAAATGAGTCTCTAAGGCCAGCTAGAGCCAGAATTTTAACTCTGGTCAATTTGGTTGTAAAACTATCATAATTGTTACTAATTTTTTTTTTCTTTCACTCTCCATTCTGTTTCTTTCAGAGGATTATATTTGTTATGCCCATGGTCTGGTATCTGATTACATCCCTAGAGAACTCAGTGATGACCTGTGTAAATATTTAAAGTAAGTATCATTCCTCTTCAGTCGTAATTAGGAAGTACCTCGGCGCTTCCTGGTCTCCCAGCAGTAGGTCCTTTATGGCTCATCACATCACATCACTATTTTTGATAAGAGAGTATTCTCGACTTACCTCCTGGACCGTGTGGTTTGAAGGTAATTTTTAGTGGACACTGGTGGATTGGAACAAATTGATTTGGTGGATACTGATTGCGGAAACTTGTGAATGTTAGGACTGGATTTTTGGATTGGTACGATTTTAGAGGGTAAACAGTATTAAAATTGATCCCCAGTTACACCTAACTAATTTGGTTCTTTGTGATGATTTTAAGAGAAATAAAGGTTAGAAGGAAAGAAGAGATGGCATGTGGAATATTCTTGAAAGCTACATGTAAAGGCTTTGTACCATATTTACCGTCATTGGATACTCACCAAATACCTTCATTTTGCCCAGCACTTGAAGCTGAAAGGATGAAACACAATCTGTGTCAGAGGGCAGAAAACGGGTTTAAGAAGGACCTGATTTGTGTTATGTCCTTCATAAAGATATTTAATATACTATAAAGACTTTACCTTAGGCTGAAAAGAATGTGTTTATTTTCTAGATTTTAGCGACTATTGTTAAGATTTTATGGGTGTGATAATAGCTTTCCCTGATTCTTCTAGTAGCTTTCTCCTCCGATACATAAACATAAAGCGACTTCTTAACAGATGCATAGTTGCTGTTTTTAGCAAATTACTTAGGTCCTACTTTAAAAAACAATCAGTGGGGGCGCCTGGGTGGTTCAGTCGGTTAGGCATCCACCCACCTCTTGGTTTCAGCTCTGGTCATGATCTCATGCATCGGGCTCTGTGCTGTGGCACAGAGTCTGCTTGAGATTCTCTCTCTCTCCCCCTCGCTCTCTGCCCCTCCCCAACTCACGCTGTCGCCATCTCTCTCAAAAATAAACTTAAAAAAAAAAAAAACAACAGTGGGAACTGGTTTCTAGTGTAGTTAAAGTGCTTGCAAAGCCTGCTTTCAATCAATAACCCTATCTTTCTGTTTAATATTTCCCTGGGTTTCTCAGTGCCTGTTTGTCTCATTGGAGACCTATGTCTCTGTAATCCCATTATTTTTTAGATTCTTTTCTTTACTCTGAAGTGTTTGAAGATTTGGGGAGAAAGATAGGTCAATTAAACTTCTCTTTAATTGAAGAAAAGTAAAGTTTGTGTGACTTTTTGTCAACAATTAAAATAATTTTCAATTTCATATATGTGCTGCATTCGTCGTTTTTGAAGAAAAAAAAAAATCCTACAATGCCAGAATGCAAATTTCTAGAGGCTAAAGTAAAGCAATTCCATTTCAACAATGAGTTCTAATTTTGTTTTTTAGTTCAGACAGTTTCACTACAAGGAAAATGAAGATTTCTTCATTTAGAGAAATTTCATTCCTTTCACTGAGGCAGTTGTACAGTCAGATACATGGAGGTGAAGCTATTCCCTAAAAGTGGGACTTGTAAGTCCTAAGCTGGCCCAGACTCTCTGTTTGCTTGTCTATGAAAAACAATGACTATGATTCTTATTTTTCACTCCTTAGGCTTCCAGAACCTTCAGCTTCATTGCCAAACCCTCCATCAAAGGTAAGGAGCTGTGACTAAGCTATCTTTGGGGCACTTGGAAAAATATTTCATTTTTACCACATAAGTTTAGTTTGTTCTAGTACATTTGAAAGCTTTTTTTTTTTTTTAAGTTTATTTATTTTGAGAGGGAGAGAGCACAAGCAGGGGAGGGGCAGAGAGAGAGAGGGAGAGAGAGAATCCTAAGCAGGCTCTGAGCCATCAGTGCAGAGCCCGACATGGGGCTCAAACTCACAAACTGTGAGATGGTGACCTGAGCCGAGATAAGAGTCGGATGCTTAACCGACTAAGCCACCCAGGCACCCCCATTTTAAAGCTTTCTAAATCCACCTTGCATGGACTGATGTTGTATGGATTAAAGATTGTAATGAGCTGTCCATCGGTATTTTTTATTTTTGTAGATTTTACCTGAATGATAAAGTGCTGTGAAAACCAGATAAGAGCTGGTTTTAGCCAGATACCTACGTAAAAGTCTTATAGACACGTGACGAAATCTTCCTGAGTCAGCCAGATCCTGTAATTAACTTTATTAATCATCAGGAAGACTCCATGTATAACTTAAACTCACTTTGCCAGATCTAATTGTTACTGGCACAGAGGTGAGCAGAGCATGATTTTTGTAACACAGAGAATCCTTTGAACGAAGATAGCCAAACTTTTTTTTTTCCTCCGCTTGAAATGATCAACGCAACTTTTGTGTTGCACAAAACCCTTCCTCTTCCAGCTGTTCTCCAACCGCCACCCACCGCTCCCCTGCTCCGTGGGCCGCAGCTTGTTTTTGTCTCCCAGATACAGAGAGTAGAGAAGGCAGCCATGAACCACACCTGATGGCACACTGTGGCGTCCCTCAGTCCAGGCCTGATCTCAGACAAGCGAGCGCTGCTCAGAGACAGGGAAATAAACACATGCATCAGCTTGTCAGTGAGGCCATTCTCCTGCCAACAGAATAATGGATGCCCTGAGAATGTACAGTGGACACGTCATGGATGTTAAAGCACTTTCTGTCTTCCCGGCCTTCACGATGGCCAACATACTCGGGATTGTTTTTGTTTGTTTGTTTTGTATCATGTCCTGTTAAAGTGCATCAGTAGTAGCTATGGGCCATTTTCAGCAGATCGTCCGAGGAGGGGCATCCTTTTCTCTGGAGGAATAACACTGGGCAGAGGTCAGTTGCTAAGGTCATTCTAGGTCAGACCCACACTTCTTCCAGTCTGGTAGTTAATCTCTGACAGTAAGTAGCTCTAGGGGACAGAGACATGATTGCCTTCCTGTAACTAAGGAGATGGGCATATCCGTTTCTCTCTCATATCTCTCCTTCCAAAACCTAAGCATCTTTCTCCCAAATATCCGTCTTCCATAGTAACTTAGAGATCACTTGTGAACAGATCGAAGCCTGTTCTTGAAGCTTTTGGCCTCTGATAGCATCCGGGGTAATGCATTTCATACGTTTGCTTTTAACTCGGTTTTCTGTTTTCCTATTTTAATTTCCAAAATGTAAATCATTTGTGATGTCATTCATCATTTATGATTTAGATCGGAGTTCAGCAGACTTACTCTGCAAAGGCCAGAGAGTGAATACTTGAGGCTTCACGAAGCAGCTGGTTTCTGTCACAACTGCTCAGCCCTGCTGTGGTAGCACAGAGACAGCCACAGACGATTCATAAACGAAGGCGGGCGGCCGTGTTCCAGCCAAACTTCATTTATAAAAACAGGCGGCCGGCAGGGCTTGGCCTGTGGGCGGTTTGCCAAGCCCCTGATTTAGATCTCCCAGTCCTGTTTCCCCTAAATCTCAGCCTCATCTCCTGGATTGTTTAGTTGCTTTTTGAGGTCTCCCGGTCTATTGTGTCTTCCTGGGGCTCCGGCGTGCAGAGTGTGAACTGCACTGGATGATGTACCACGGCTTAAACAGGCTTAGGGTAATGTCTTCTGTAGCTTTCTTGTCTGCGTCCAGGATTTGATTGATTTTTACAGTAATAGAGTTGACCGTTTTCAGGAAATACGTTCCAGTGGCTATTAGGTATCTTTGTATCTGTCTGTAACGATGGCACGAAGCCTGTCATCCTTAATATGTTTCGCATTATTTTCTTACTATCACATGTTTGCCTGTATTGAAGCCCTGCTTCCACCCGTCGCCCCCTTCCATCCTTTGAATTTATCGCTGGCAGCTGGCAGAGCCGAATGCAGTCAGTAGGTTGGAGACGCTCCTGAGCTCCTTCTTGCAGCTCATTTGTAAGAATCAGACCATCCTAGCATGAATCCCTGTGGTACTCTTCTGTTTGCCCCCTCTCTTTCCAGAACTGTACCCGCTTAGGCATACCCTTTGTTACTGTCTTTCTGAGCCCTTTTCTATTTCTTCTGAAACATCCCTCCAAACCTGTAGTGATTTGGTCTTTTAAATAACAAACATTCCGGGCGCCTGGGTGGCGCAGTCGGTTAAGCGTCCAACTTCAGCCAGGTCACGATCTCGCGGTCCGTGAGTTCGAGCCCCGCGTCAGGCTCTGGGCTGATGGCTCAGAGCCTGGAGCCTGTTTCCGATTCTGTGTCTCCCTCTCTCTCTGCCCCTCCCCCGTTCATGCTCTGTCTCTCTCTGTCCCAAAAATAAATAAACGTTGAAAAAAAAAATTTTTTTAAATAACAAACATTCAAGTGAGTGTAACAACTATGACTCTTTCAAGGGTATTCAACGTGAGCTGTGAATAACACAAGAAAACTCCAGGCAGAGCCTTCCACAATCAATTTCTGTTATTGTGAGCACTGACAACTGGTGTCTTGCTTAGCAGTGAGCCATTAAAACACCTGGACAAGTCAGTCATCTTACGAAACATTTTATATTTGTGAAGAAGCACTTTTCATCTTAACCTTTACCTTGAACATTTTTCACTTGACTTCCTATTCAGTGAAAAGTAAATACGCCCAAGGGTTTATAATGACATCTGTAGAACATTTTGCCACAGAGAAGGAAAGCAAACCACCTTATAACGTTAAGCTTTTTGCAGTTTGCATCCGAGCCTTCATCGTTATTCCCTGTGAGTTCCACTCTCCTGGCTGAAGAGACTTTTCTAGTAAAAATATGCATCACCTAAATACTCCTTACTGATCTTAATTTAAGTAGAAACATGTATTCTTAAGTTCCTTGTATACATACTTTGCTGGTAGGTAGTTCATTCGTGATAAGCTAGTCTTTTTCTTTTGAAGGTTCCCTTCTTAGATTGTGGTGTGCCCAAGAGAAGGTTTTGCCTTATAGATTTCCAGGATGCCCCTGTTTTTTTTTTTGAGTGTCACATAATGTTATAGATTCCCAGAACCGCTCTCCCCCCCACCCCGCCCTTGTTTAGAATGAAGTATTTCAAGACCTGTTGTTTTATCCCCTTGGGTTTCATTCATGTGCCAGGGTATCTTTTAGCCCTAGCCCTGCAGTTCTTTGTTTAGCAAAAGCTGGGATATGAAGAGGGAAGCCGGGAACAAATCTGCATTTCCCAGGGAAGAGTCATGTTAGATCTTGTCAACCCAGTGTCTCCACAAAGAACCCAAAGATCTATAGAAGACCAGGTTGTGGTCACTATGCAGTTAGTTCTCTGCGTTAATCATCAAGACTTCCCTGCCCTGTTGTGTGCCTTTTACATAGTAAATGTGTCACGATTCCTTCTATAATGGGACCATTAAGGCCACAGTCTAGCTCTTGACAAGATTCTCCCATTCCTTGGTGCACGAGGCTCATGTGGATGGTGAAAATATGAGGTAGAGGTGGGCTTGGTTGCACCGGGCCTCATGGAAAGAGCACTTGTTAAGAAATGGAGATCCCAGCCCTTGTCCTCTGCTAGGTGGCCTTGATCATTTGTTTAGTCTCTCTGTGCTTCCTTCTGCTGGCTTCATGCTTTGCAAGGTTGTCCTTGTGTGGACAAACTGAGAGAGTTCAGTTGAAAGGAGGTAAGATCATGAAGCTATACAAAAATGGTAACAACAGAATCATGGTGTGCCTTCTTCCTCAGTGGACGTTACACCAGCCCAGATGGTGAATGCAGTGGGGGTTCTGGCTGGACACCTGGCCCCCTTAAAGGAAATTCTTGTCTTTGACCCCTGTGCCTGCCTTCACCCCGTTAGACTGTCCTGGAAGTCAGCGGTCACCTAGATGCCTCCTGGTCCTGGTACATACAAAATATGTGATCAGTACCACTAGACTGCCCAAGGGGCTGGGTCGTGGGCTCACCTGATCATATCCCCCCATCACCAAGGCTGCTTTTCAGAAGGGACGTGTGGCTTCATTCCCCAGACAATTGGCAAAATGCAAAGTAAAGCCCTTTGCCGGGTCTGTTGTTCCATTTGGCCTTGATGTGGGTCCAGATTGGCCCTGTTGTTTTCTTTAAAATGGAGTGATGTGTCGAGGTGACATTTTATACCACTTTACTGCTCTAACATTGCAGAAAGTAAAGTTATCTGATGAGCCTGTAGAAGCAAAAGAAGATTACACTAAGTTTAACAGGAAAGATTGGAAGACTGAAAAGGTATGTGTGTCCAGCTGTAGTGGCATATTCTTGGATCCCGTAGGTGATCCTGCATGAGGACACGTAGGAACAATTACATGCTTGATGGTGATTTTACAGTTTTAACCATGAAGAATTGTTAACTTGCATTTCTGCGACTCAGTAATTCAAAATTGTGAATGGCAATGGGTATGTCAAGTCAAGAAGACTTGTGAGGCACGAAGGCAATATGCTTCGCAAGAGTGTGCCTACCCTTTGCTCTATATTAAGAGTAGGGGGGCGGGGCGCCTGAGCGGCGCAGTCGGTTAAGCGTCCGACTTCAGCCAGGTCACGATCTCGCGGTCCGTGAGTTCGAGCCCCGAGTCGGGCTCTGGGCTGATGGCTCAGAGCCTGGAGCCTGTTTCCGATTCTGTGTCTCCCTCTCTCTCTGCCCCTCCCCCGTTCATGCTCTGTCTCTCTCTGTCCCAAAAAAAATAAATAAACGTTGAAAAAAAAAAATTTTTTTTTTAAAAATAAAAAAAAAAAGAGTAGGGGGGCACAAAGAGAGGGGGCCTCCACAGGTCATTTTTTGTCAACTCTACTGCCTGGAAGCTTCCCGGAACTTATGACGAGGACCATAATTACTAATATGAAATAGGGTACAAATAATTTTCTAATCTGTGTTTATCCTTTTCATTTGATTTTTTAACAGCTTTAAGTTTTTCTGAGGATTAAATAATAGGAATTGTTTCTTCTTGTGATTTTCTCATTATTTTTATGCTTAAAAAGACCTTGCCCAATCCAAGATAAATTAACTTCCACTTGGATTTTAACATTTAACCCCCCACCTTAGAGCTTAATGGGTTTTTTTATAATTTTTTTCTTTGATCTATACGTAATTCATCTGGGCATGTGACGTCAGGGGAAAATCCAGGTTGAGATCTGGCAAGACAGCTGGTCACCTCAATGGCTTCTGTAAGCAGGGAAGTTTTGGCATTCTCTGTGAGAACTGCTTCTGCCCCACCCTTGGAACTGCTGCTTTCTCTTGTATCTATTTGGGCACCGCCCCAGGGAAATGAGGGGCTGGACCCGGCTGTCTGTTAAAGACAGGGGATAACTTGTCTCGAAGAGACTGCCACTTTTCACCATCCCGTGAGAAAATAAGCCTTCTAAAATATAAGTACAGAACGTGAGAAGCAAGGTTTCAGGGATCAGACACCGTGCCCTTAAAAGGTTCTCTGTCAATGACTATCTCACAGTTCACAGGGAGACACAGGAATTTTTTTCCTTTGCTGCTTCCCATCGCGTATGCTTCTGCTGAGAAGTTATGATGCACTGAAGGAAACTCGGCTACTATTTACCTCCTGTTAGTGCCCGTTCCAGGATGTGGCAACAAACCAAACCAAACCAAAACAAAACAGTGACCATAAAGAGAAATTTAAAAGGCAGAGTCACTTGAAGTCACCTTTTTGAAAAGTTCTTAGTTGGAGGAATCCCAGGGCAGTGGTCCTGCTGGTCTGGGATGCTCTGCAGTACAGGTTATCTTTTGAATATTATAGTGTTGGCCTTGGTTTCCCGGAGAGCCTATGAATAAACTCCAACAGTAAATTGTTGTGAATTATTCATCGTGCTATAATACCAGGCTGTAATTCCTCCTCTGACAACCGCAGCCTATGTCAGTTCCTTTGTTGGTGTTATTGCACTTAAAACACCCTCCAGAATTATTCCCCTAAAGTAAACCATTGGTTACAACATTCCCCTCCTTAGAAGGCGGCCGTTTTGCGTCCTGGTTCTTTTAACGTATTTTGTGTCTTAGGTCTGAATTCTGAATAGAAATCAGAACTTAAAAAAAAAAAAAATTATCATTCCCTTATGAAGCGCACGTTACCAGCAAATACTTCTCTTAATGAACCTTGAGACATGCGTGGTCTTGTTTGATTTGCATGTATGATTCATAAACGTTACATTTGTAACAATTGTTCTCTTATTTTCCTTAACAGAAAAATAACAAAATGACCGCAGCTCAGAAGGCTTTGGCTAAAGTTGACAAGAGTGGAATGAAAAGTATTGATTCCTTTTTCGCTGCAAAAAATAAAAAAAAAATTTGAAAAGACTTGAAACTTTGAAAATGAAATCTAGAAAAATTTTTCACCTTTTCCAGGTTCCGTTTTTGTCCTTCCTCCATGCCACTCTACCTCCTGACCCTTAATTACCACCTTTTGAAAAAAGAAAACAAAAAAACTTTTTTAAAATGAGGGCAATTTTCAGAGTCGAACATTTCTTGGCATTTGATTTTTGTGTTTCTGAACAAAATATGGGAAAGTAATTGGGTAACTTCATGGCCTGTGGCCTTCAGAGTCTTGTCTGACATCATGAAAAGTCATCAAGTGAACAGAGCTGATCTGTAGCTAGCCTCACAGTTTCCTCAATAAACGAACATGTGACCATATTTGAGTGTATGCCTGTAATTTTGCACAACTTTGCCACATGGTACCTGTAGCAATCTGGTTTTCAGGGTACCAAGAGAATTCAGATAACAGCTGTCAGAAACTACTAGTTTTCCAAAAGCCTTTAGTTTTTGGTAAATCTTTTGTTTAACACTGTCTGTTTTATGAGTACCTGTTCTTTGCAGAAAATAGAGAAAAGTATAAAATTAAAATTCGAATCTCCCACGTTGACACTGGCTGGAGATAATATGGCATGTGTTTTTATAAGAATAATTTTTTAAGGAATCATAGTAGTAATTTTATAATCTTTTTCCTTGACAACATCATTTCGTGAGCATTTTCCCAGGCTGCCAAAGTATTTTTCATAAATATGCTTTTTAAATGATGGTCATTTTAGGGGCGCCTGGGTGGCTCAGTCGGTTAAGCGGCCGACTTCGGCTCAGGTCGTGATCTCGCGGTCCGTGAGTTCGAGCCCCTCGTCGGGCTCTGTGCTGACAGCTCAGAGCCTGGAGCCTGTTTCAGATTCTGTGTCTCCCTCTCTCTGACCCTCCCCTGTTCATGCTCTGTCTCTCCCTGTCTCAAAAATAAATAAAACATTAAAAAAAATTTTTTTAAATGATGGTCATTTTAAATTATTTGGATACTTGATTAGTTCATGACCATGACATTTAGATTACTTACACTGTTTCACTATTTGAAGAATCACATTATAAGTAAATATTTGTCCAAGCCTTTATTTATTTTTTTATTTTGTTTAATGTTTATTTACTTATTTTTGAGAGAGAGCAAGAGCAAGAGAGAGAGCGAGAGAGAGAGAACAAGCAGGGGTGGGGGCAGGGGGAGCAAAGAGGAAGGGAGACACAGAATCCGAAGTGGGCTCCAGGCTCTGTGAGCTGTCAGCACAGAGCCCGAAGAGGGTCTTAAACTCACGGACTGCACGATCATGACCGGAGCCGAAGTCAGATGCTCAACTGACTAAGCCAGCCGGGTGCCCTTTGTTCAAAACGTTTAGTTCTCCCTTAGAATGGATTTTTAGATGTGGGCTTCCCAGTTTATAACTAAACTTTCCAAATACATACTTACAGGAAGATCTTTCACAGAAAGTGTATGGGATCTTGTACTGTATCATATGGTAGTATCAGTTCTTGTCTTATTCATGCCACCTGGTTAGCTTTGAATGTTATCTTTGCAAATAAGTGGGGAAAAAGGCATTTTATTGTGGTTTTAATTCGCATTTCCCTAATTAGTAATAATATTTAATATTTTTTCACATTTCCTTCACCATTTGTCATCTTATAGAGAATTGTCTGATTATGTCCTCTGTTAAATTGTTGGAGTGTCGGGGCGCCTGGGTGGCTCAGTCGGTTAAGCGGCTGACTTCAGCTCAGGTCATGATCACGCAGCCCGTGAGTTCGAGCCCCGTGTCGGGCTCTGTGCTGACAGCTCAGAGCCTGGAGCCTGCTTCGGATTCTGTGTCTCCCTCTCTCTGACCCTCCCCTGTTCATGCTCTGTCTCTCCCTGTCTCAAAAATAAACGTTAAAAAAAAAAAATTAAAAAAAAAAATTGTTGGAGTGTCAGTATTTTTCTTATGGACCCTAAAGATATTCTATAACTTAAAGACATTCTTGTTTGTCCACTATATTCATTGTTAATTTTTTTCTTGGCCTGTAAATTGTCTTTAATTTTGTGTATGACTTTTTTGTCATGCGGATGGTTTTGGTTTTTAAGTAGACGTGTGTGTGTGTGTGTGTGTGTGTGTGTATAAACTTTTCCTTTACATTGATGTTATACTTAGAAGGATGTTTCCCTTTGCAGGAAGGCTAACCACTTATTTTCTTCTAATTTTTCAATAATTAATTTTTTGTTTTATATTTAATTACTTAAATCATCTACAGAATTTGTGTTTAAATGTGCTGTGAGATAAAGTTCTAATTTAATTGTTTTCTCACCTGTTTATTTTTCCATTGGATCTGTTGGATTATTTTGTCAGGTTCTAAGAATAAGCTCCAATGAGATTTCTATTGAGATGTTGTTAAATCAGTAATATTTGGAGGCAAACAGATGTGTTTATAAAATTCATTGTTGTTATTCAGGCATGTAGTAGTTTTGCATATTTCCTAAAATCCTAACCATACCTTTCACTAACATTTGGTTCTCCATCTCCATATAGGTTCTAGATATTTCTCTTAAGGCATATCTCGAAGGTATTTTTGTTGCTATTAATGAAATCTTTTTTTTTCCTTTAGTTAGATCTTCTAACTGGCTATTTTGTGGCAAAGTTTTACATTTTTACATATTTATCTTTTAAATGACCAATTTACTAAACTATTAATTTAAATATTTTTATTATATTCATATTGGGGTTTTGATGCATAAGATACG
Source organism: Prionailurus viverrinus (assembly GCF_022837055.1). Taxonomy (NCBI): domain Eukaryota; kingdom Metazoa; phylum Chordata; class Mammalia; order Carnivora; family Felidae; genus Prionailurus; species Prionailurus viverrinus. The sequence goes on along the minus strand of NC_062561.1, from coordinate 20,544,021 downwards.
TATCTTCAAAAAGTTGTGTGTAACTCTAATTATTATATCTCTTATATCTTTTATGTCCTTTTACATGGGTTAATACCTGGAACAGTTAAAGTATAATAATGGTAGTCATTCTAATTTGTGATTTGGTTAATGTACGTTTCCATTAATTCTGACACTAGCTGTAGTTAATATAAGGAATGTCTATTTTTGAAATTTCCTTTCATACTTAGTTTCCTTAAAGTTTTAATTAGTAATTGGTGTTGGCTGTTATCGTATCTTTCTGGCATCTCTTGAGATGACAAGAGAGTTTTTATCACTATTGAACTGTACTTGAGTTCCTACCATAAATTCCACCTGACATTAGATAAAGAATACCATAGTGTATGCTTTCTATGTGGTTTAGCCATGTCAGTTTGTTTTTCTGGGCTTTTACTTAGAATTTTTGCATCTGTATTCAAAAGTAATATTGCTCTTATGTTTAGCGTTAGAATTATGCCACCTTTCCATATTGACCAATGTTCTGGAAGGAATAATTTTGCATAGGAATATTCTAGTATTGAAACATATTAAAGAAAACGTTTGATAAAACCACCTAGCACTGAGACTTCTTTTTCATTGTTGTTACAGTCTTTAATCTGGAAGAACTTCCCACCTTTTCTTTGTCTTACTTGATCTTGACATTATTGAATACAGGCCATTACTTGGTAGAATGTTCTGTACTTTGAGTTTGCCTAATGTTTCCTCTTGATTAGATTTGAATGATACCTAATGGGCACCCACGGAGGTGATGATGCGTCTTTCTCATTGCACCATATCAGGAGTCACAGTGTGACCCAATACCAATGATGTTCACCTAGATTAAGGTGGTGGTAACCTTTGATACAGGTTTATCCACTGTAGAGTTACTGTTTTTAGATAGATAGATAATTTACAGATAAATACTCTGGGATTTTTAACTATACTATTCCTCATCAAACATTCGCCCACAAGGTTTAGAATTGACTGGTGATTTTTCTAACTCCTTCATTTCTTCTATATTTATTTCTTTTTATTTAGCTGGCATTTTTAAAATAAGGAATAGCTTTCCCTTCTCTACTTATTTTTCATCTATGAATTTATATCAGTTTGGACTTGTAGATTTTTTACTTTGCCCACTGTGTTATATTAAATTATTTTGTTATTCATATTGTCCCAGAAGGGCCAGTGGGAGCCCCTTTTAGCTGGCCTCTGTATCTTCTTGGTGTGTTTCTATTATTCTTTAATACTTCCTTTCTTCTTCTGTGACAGTTTATTCCAGGCTCTGGTACTCCTTCTGCCCAAGCCATGAATCGGCCTTTTTCCTAAAAATCCAGGGTTCCTTATCATGGAGAATGGTATTTAGAAACCAAAATCTAGGCACAAAATGTGCTCATTGCTTCTATCAATCGATATGCATGGTTTTTGTGGATTTCTCTCCTACCCCCAGTTCACCAAGAGTTTTGATCAGGAATGGGTATTGAATTTTGCCACATTTTTTTCCTAATTTATTGAGATGATCATGTAGTTTTCCTTTAATAGAGGAATATCTCTTAATATGTGAAGTATAATGATTGATTTTGGAAAATTAAAATATCATTAAATTCCTGGGAAAAACCCTACTTGGTTTATAGTGTATTATTCTTTTCACATACAGTATTGTGTTTTACTTCCTAATATTTTGTAAAGGATTTTTGTATCTCTGTTCATGAAGGATGTTGCTCTGTGGTTTTCCTTACTTGTAATAATTCTGTCTAGTTTTAGTGTCAGAGTAAAACTGACCTTAGAAAATAAATTGAGAAATATCCTCTCATCACCTATTTTCTGAAAGAGTTTATATGAGATTACTAATTGTTGCTTCCTTTTATGTTGGACAGAATTCGCCAAATGAAGCCATTTGGGCCTGGAATTTTCTTTCTGGGGAAATTTTTAATTACTAATTCAATTTCTGTAATAGATAGAGAGCTATCCTAATTTTCTTCTGTGTGTGTGCACCAATTTAAGTAATTTCTGTCTTTCAAAGAAATATGTGTTTCATCTGTATTGTGAAGTTTATTGACATAAGTTGTTTCTCATATTTTTATTATCTTTTTTATATCTGTGGATCTGTAGTGATTTTCTTTTTTCATGCCTGATTGGTCGTGTGTCTTTTTTTGTTTTTGTCTTTGTTTTGTTTGGTTTGGTTTGGTTGATCCAACTAAAAACTTTTTAACTTCTTTGATACCTTCAAAGATTCATTGTCTTGTGGCTTGTGTGATTTCTGATGAGACATCTGTGATAATTTTTGTATTTCCTCTAGCTTATATAAAGTGTGTTCCCTTTCCTCCCTGGCTTCTTTTAAGATTTTTCTTTATTGTTTTCAGCAAGTTGATTATGATGTGTTGATGTGGGTTTCTTTGTGTTAACTTGTCTGTGGGCCTATCGAGCTGCTTGAATCTTTGAATTTGTAATTTTTTATCAAATTTGGAAAATTTCTGGTCAGTGTTTCTTTAAATATTTTTCTGCTTTTTTTTTTTCTTCTCACCCCCTCAGCTTCTAGGACTTCTATCTACACGTATGTTAGACCACTTGATAATAGCCCACCAGTGCTCTCACTGAGTTTCTGGATTTTGTTTTATGTTCCATTTTAGACAGTTCTCCCATTGTGTTTTCAAGTTTACTTTATCTTATTCTGTGTCATCTTCCATTAACCTCAGCTAGTAAATTTTTATTTCGAATATGGTAATTTTCAGTTCTGGATTCTCCATTTGGTTCTTTTTTATGTCTTTCCATTTCTCTTCTCAAATACTTCACTATAGTTACAATAGTTGCTTAAATGTCCCTGTCTACGGGTTGCATCATCTCTGTCACTTCAGGGTCTCTTTCTCTTTCTTTTTTTCTTTACTTTTTAATTTTGGAATGATTTTAAATATATAGAAAAGTTGCAAAAGCAATAGAGTTTACATATACTTTTCACCCAGCTTCCTCTAATGTCAACACCTTATGTAAACATAGTATAATGATCAAACCCAGGAAATTTACAATAATGCAATAGTATTAACTGATTTACCACCTTATTTGAGTTTCACCTATTTTTACATTAACGTTTTTCTGTTCCAGAATCTTTTGAAAACAATTTTTAAGTTTATTTATTTTGAGAGAGAGACAGAGTGAGCAGGGGAGGGGCAGAGAGAGAGGGAGAAAGAGAATCCCCAGCAGGCTCTGTGCTTTCAGCATAGAGCCTGACGCAGGGCCTGAACTCATGAACTGCAAGACCATGACCTGAGCCAAAACCAAGAGTCAGACGCTTAACCGACTGACACTCCACGGCTCCCTAGGCGGCCCTCTACTCCAGAATCTAATCCACCATCACACATTGCATTTAGTTGCCCTGTCTCCTCTGATTTTTCTAACATGTGAGTCTCTCAATCTTTCAATGACTTTGACAACTCTGAGAATACTGGTCAGTTATTTTGTAAAAATGCTCCTCAGTTTTTGAAACTATGCTAATATCCTGTTTTTCATGTGATCATTTCATAATACTAAGAACTGATGATTCTAATAACCACGCACACTGTATAGCATTTATGTATTTCTGCTGTTCTGAGCACTTTACATATAATAACTCCTTGAGTCCCCACAACAGCTACAGTCGTAGGGCAGGGTGACATAGGAGCCAGGATAGTGACGTCTAACCCAAAGAGCTTACTTAAATCTCTTGGTCCTTCGCTTCTGTTACTTAACATTATTTATCTTTTTTGATTCATGTGCTGAGTTCGGGGTGAGCTTCAAAAACTTCTGCAAACTATAAAACCACTTAGGTACTTACACAAGAGCCTCCGTTTTCACCAAACCATACATAATTCTGAAGCGGATCTCAGATTACCAGCGTTCTTTTCTTTTTTATGTCTGGTTTATCTTCGATTTAAATGTTCCCTGTACCTCGGCTCTCAGGCTCTCTCGTCTTTCGAGGCTTATACTTCTCTGGTCCTGCGTTCCCGAGGAGATTCTCCTCCATCCGCTTTAATGTGGATGTCAAGTGGATTGTGTTGTGTTAGTTCGGGTGTGTTTCTCGTGTGCTGTGCCCATTCCCAGGATCATGTTTCTCTCATGAGGAGACTTAGCAAGACCCGAAGGCAATTTGGAAGTGAGAAACTAAAAAGCATCCCTTTACTTACCCAATGTACAGTGTTGCTTTTGTTATATGCGAACTTATGACACTAACAGGAAACAGGTATCTGAATCTGTAAAAATGTAATAAAGTGAAAAGTGACCAACAACCACCGTGTTTCCAACTGAACTAAAAAGTTTTAAAAAGTAAGAATAATTGGTCTAAAAAGACCGGTTAATTTACAGTAGCTGGATTATACTGTCCCTGGAACCTGCCTTAACTCTGTGGGCCCGGGCGCAAATCACTAGCTTTGCTGGCCCACAGCCGTGTGTTCCCTGTGAAATGAGTGTGGATCAGTGAGTCCTTTTATGTCCTTCCCTGCAGTTGCTGCTGGGTGGGGAGCCTCAGCTCCTATATACCCAGGAGAAAAATGCTTCAGAGTTAGTGTCCATCCAGTACTTAGCATGCACCAGGCACTCCTCTGAGTTCTTTAAGTGGATTATCTTACCTGTTTGACTGGAAGAAAGTCTGAAGGAAACCTGCCAACATGCTCGTTCTGGCTCTTGCGGTGTGCCTGGCATAGACTTGTCTCTTTTCTTCATTTTCCTTAGATTACATTGCCTTGCAGCGAAAAACAACCGTGAAGAACACCACTGGGGGGAAGTAATAACCAAGGCTCACCAAGTGCTCAGCAGATCCTTCCAGAAACCGTAGGGCACAATTGGCTATTATTTCCCCCATTTTACAGTTGGAAAAGCGAAGTTCACCTTCTGTGCCTGAGGTCACTCGGCTGATAAAGAGCTGAGCCGGAAGCTCACCTCAGGACCCTGACTCCCAGACCAAACTCCCTCTCTCCAGAGGAACTGACTTCCGTCACACTCTAGGAAGTCATGCCATCACTAGATTTGAAAGACAGTCTCCTCACATGGTTAGGACGGACCACCTCCGTTATTAAAGGTGATGGAACTTGCTAGACGCCGTGTATCACATACGTCCTCCCACAAGCCCTCTCTCCAGGACTAATGCAAGCTCTGGAGAGCTCCAGAGTCAGCTGCATTGAAGAGTCAAACCTCTCTGTAGAAGACAAAGAGCTCCTGGTCCAGGAAGGGAGGTGTACTGGTATTTTCTTAGTGTCCTTAGAGGATGGCCACAGGCTTTGACTCATCTGAATAATGGGAAGAAGCGATCAGGCTTATACACCTTGCATACACTGGTGTTTATACACTGCTCAGGGTCATTAGACTGACAGAGCGGTTTCCTACCTTGTGTTTGAATAGCCCTTTATGGTTTCCGCAGCCACCACTTCTCAGTAGCTGCACTGATCCTTACAACAACCCTCTGACGTAGACCAGAAAGGGAGGGTGTCCCTGTTCCCAGTTGGTCACGGTGGGTGGCACAGACTGAGAGTGGCTGAGCCCACCGCTGCCCTTTTACCCTCCGGCCCAGGCCTCTTTCCTTTCAGCCTACCTCAAAGGTACCTTACTCATGCCGTTATGTGTGTAGCTTTATGGCCGTTTCTCCTTCGCTAGTCTGTTTTAATCGTGAGTTTTATCTTAAGGAAGGGACACTCAGATTTCCTGGGCTTCATCTTCTTGCCGTATGCAAAACGGGTTCTGCAGGTCCGTGCATCCTCAGCAGTGGTGAGCCAGAATTTAAGGAAAGCCTCTACTTAGCTGGTGCCTCTGCACGTCAGATCTTCAATTCAGCCTCAGCATTTTAGCCTTTCCTGTACTTTGGTTAATAAATGTTATTTTGATGGCCTCACGTTAGTCAAGCCCGTGTGAGAGGGAGGAAAAACACCATATGTGATTTATAGAGGAATCGACTTCTTCACACATGTTAGAAGAGGTGTTACCTTACACGTGTGTTTGAATCAGAAGATGTGTAAAGTTAAAGTTAGTCATGGTATTTGCTCCTTGAAAAGAGAAAAAAGCCAAGGGACAAGCGCAGATCCATTTATTCCTTTAAAAACATATACCGAGCACCTGCTACACGCCAAAAGTCCTGGGCGCTGGAAATGCTGTTGTCAACGTGGCCAACAAAAAACACCTGCCTTCAAGAAGTTTCTGGTCTGTGAGCAGAGAGGTGGGCATGTCATGTGGTGCCAGGGCTATGGCAGAAGGGGAAGGGAGGGTGATAGTCCTGGGGAGGCAGGTGCTTAGGGAAGGTCATCCCCCATTATGGCACGGAAATCTGATTTCCATTAACTTAAAAAAAATCTTTGAGAACACAGCTCCAGAATAAATGATGTTTGAACTTGGACACGGAAAACAGCGGATCGTAATTACACGTGTTCAGAGTCAAGTCTTCTTTAGGGATGACAACTTCCGCCAACAAGTCTAGAGATACCTATTTTTTATACACTGGAGTCCACATAAGGCCTCCCACTGTCTCATAAAAGGATCTGCGTTTAACAAAAAAGAAAAGGCAAAGACTAGAAGGATTTAAGAATCCTTCATCGTAGAACCTTGTTTTCATAGGTTTCTTATATTTTTTTTTTTTGCTAAAATGATGGTGTCCATTCCATAAATTCGGGTGAACTGAAGATTTCGTCTTTCACTCCATTTGAACAGTGGAAAGAAAATACGCTTCCTCCCCACCCCTGCTCCTGGAGGAGACTAATACTAGCTCCAGAAGGAGCTTGGGGATGGAGGCTGGCCACGACGGGAGCCCTGGCCCTTACCTGAGGTCTTCCCTCAGAGGCAGAAGTTTAACCACTGCTGTTTCTCAGAACTAGAACAGCCCGCCTCGCTTTTCTGTTCTAGAAGGTGCAGATAGTGCTGGGGGTGTCAGGTGACTGCTTCTCCTCGGCGGAATACAACATATGTTTTCCTTTTCTCTCTAGGTGGCAGCACAAAGACAGAGAAGGGACAAGTGACAGCCGTTCCACTCGAAGCTTGGCTGCTTCTTCTAGGACTTCAGATACTCTCAAAGGGCTAAGACTGTTTCTTCTGCGCCTCCTGGAAATTCTCCAAATGCCAAAAGGTGTATTTTAAAGAACTACCCACTGATGATTCATTTCTTCTTTGACTGCTACCGCCCGTCCATTGGTTAATGGCATGCCACCCTGGAGGCAATTCCGTCCCTGGAACTTGAGAGCAGCCTCTGGGTGTGAATCCGCCTGAGGTCTGAGGAGCTCCAGCCACACCGCCCCTCTGCCCGCAGCCTGTCTTCTCTTCCACAGGCTCGTGCTTCTGATTTCAAAGCAGTGGGAGGAGGAGGCTCTTTGTGAGATTGGGGTCCTTTCGAAAACCTGACCATGCTGGCCTAGAAGTAATGCCTCCCTGGGGTCAGGTGAATGTGTTTTAGGGATGTGTGTGCCGACCATAAGTACTTGATTTCCACACACTAAAAGCTCTGTTGAACCAAGTTTCTACCCCTACTTAAAAAAGAAAGAAGGGGAGGGGAGGGGAGGGAAAGCCTGACTTTTCTTTACTCCTTATTAATTTGTCAGCTCCTTCTAATTCAATGTGGTAGCTGAACATGGGTATCTTACGACCTGCTGGAGTTATAAACATTGACATTTTTAAAAGAAGCCTAGTATGTGTGTTATTACTATTTTTAAAAGTGAGGACCTAAGACATGGGGGAAAGTGGCAAGTACCTGCCAGAAAATTTCATGGGGAAATCGATGCACAGTGAGTATGTTGTAGGGGGCAGTGGAGGGATTTGTGCAAAGACATCCAGGGATTTGAGCAGGCTCGTCCATCGGACACACAAGGGGAGCAGAGTAGAAGCCACTCGGTGATCTTCCTGCATTCAGACAGGACCCCGAACCTCTTCTTAAAATAGCTTTGTTTCTAATTCTCTAACTCCAGCAGGTAAGTAGAGCCTGGTTCTGGAAAGTACTTTGTAATTTTTTTACCCATCTCCTTCCACACAGAGAAATTTGCATTAACCTTGAAGGACTTTTAATATTCCCGTGCTCTGTAGTTGGTACGTGAGCCGTCCTCTTCAGAAACCCAACTCTAGAGAGCCAGCTGTGGAACGAGGGTGTACCTACAGGCTTCCAAGAGGGAGCACTTGGCACAAATCACCTGTTTGGAATCCAGGCCATTTGGGTAAGAACCAAGAGCCTGACACCTAGTTCAACATACGGTTGTAGAGTTAAAACCTGGCCTTTCCCGTCCTCTCCTTGCATAATCTCAAGCACTGTCCTTGGGGTCCAGTATATATTTTGGCCCAGAGCAACTGCCAGCCCTGGAGTTTTACTGCAAAGTGTGCTATGTATCCGGGAGCAACTCGGTTAGCCTCTCAGGACCTCGTACCAGGGCAGGAGAGCCAGCGGATGTGACAGCTGTCCCTTATCTCTTTCTCCTCCAGAAAGACACTGCTGGGAAACCTTGCGTGGGCACCAGGCTCCCACATGGACGAGGCTTCCCCAGCTTGAGAAAGTCTTGTTGGAACAGTTCTGAGTCTTCCACTGGATCCACTTATCAGTTGTGTCCTTGCTCCTCTGCTGTTTTCTTTTCTCCTCTTCTCCTCTCCCTCGCCCTGTCTCTTGCTACACACACACACACACACACACACACACACGTACACATACAAATACACACACAAATATACACACACATATGTACACATACAAATACACACACACACACACACACACTACCTCAAATATAACCCACTCCTTGGTGGCCAAAGTCATGAATACGGGTGACACCTAACTTGTCACCGGAAGCCCCACTCTCTTACCTGTGCCCCGACCTCATATTTCATTGACCTCGGAACTGTGAAGAACTACCATCACTTTAAATTCAACACACCTAAAATTCTAAACATTCGTCACCTTTTTAATCTTTACGCAGCAATTCATGAGACATTCCCAAACAGTTTAAAAGACAAGAGAAGGTGAAAACAATCCCCACCCTCACCACTGCTCAGGCTCCTCTAGGTGACTGTTTCATTGGCCCTGAGCCAGCTCCTTTTCTTAGCTGTTCAATTTCCAATATCGAGTTTCTACCCTTTTCCAGCTGGCAACCCCACACTCACTTTTCATGCAGTCTCTTTCATTGTTTCATCTACGTGGTTTTCATGTCATATACTTATAAATGCCGTATATATTGTATGTGACTATGTTGTCTTACTGGTTCCTTCTTCAGAAATAGTTCACAGGGAAACTAAAACTAAAATAGATCAATGGCACTAAAACCCCAGCACTTTCAAAAAAAAAAAAGCCCATTCCTCCACACGCCCGCTGCCCCCAGGTTTAAGGTTGTTGCCCACCTGGATTGTCGGCAGTCTTGAGGGTAGAGACCATGTGGCCCGTGTCTCTAGTCCCCACAGAGCTGAGCGTGTCTCACGTGTTCCCCGCTCAGTACAGGAGTTGCCGATGCACAAATACAAGGAGATCCTCCTTCCTCGTCAAATTGTCAAGGACTTTTAAAAAACAGTCCCGCGTAGAGCCAGAGAGGGTGCTGGAAGTGAACACTGCTGGGAAGAATATAAAAAAGGACAACTTCGGGAGGCCGAGTGGGAAAATAATATCAAAGGCCTTCAAATGCTGCATTCCCTTTGCCTCAGCTGTGCCCACGGTGAGCCACAGAAGAAATAATCACGAATGTGTACAAAGATTCAGCCACACTGTGTGACCCCCCTCACTGGAGAAAGAGAGAGAGAGAGAGAGAGAGAGAGAGAGAAAAGCATGAGAAAGCCTGCACAGGATTTCTCCCGACCACCTGTGTCTTTGTCCCTTATGATCTGGCTGTATTCCCTCCATATGCCGCTGTAATGAATCTTAGCTGGGAATACGGCTATTTGCCAACTCCCATGAGTCCTTATAGCAGATCTTCAAACACGGCAGTGGTCTTGAGGACTCTCCCAGCACCATTGTGTCCCCAGAAACTTGCACAGTATTTGACATTTATTAAGTGCTTTATTATCTATTTTTTAAATGAAAGTGAACATGACTTCAGAGGGCTGGGGCTTAATCTATCCTGTGGAAATTCTCAAAAGAACTAAGAAATATTATAATTTATTAACTATATCCCCATGACCCAAATAAAGAATGCACAAACCTCCCAAAAAAGCGGAATAAGAAATGATTCCGGAAATTTAATACAGTCAAAGCCAGTCAGAATTTTTTCTCAAGACAATGAATTTTCTGTGTCTAAAGTCGGGGGAGGCACGGGGAGCAATGGGCTAGAACCTTCGCTCTGGCCCAGATGCATCTTCCCTGGCTTTCCTGTCTCCCTGCTGCCCCACCACCCATTGGCTATCACATAGAGTGACAGCATGGGGAGCAGTGAGTGAGTCCCAACTTCGACTGCGCATTGGGAATCATCTGGAAGTTTTAAAACACAATGACGCTGGGGCCTCTGCTCTAGGAATTCTGATAGAATTGGTCTGAAGTGTAGTCTGGGCACCAGGATTTCAACGTGCAGCCCTCCCTGACACCCGCACTGCCCTTCTCCCCCCGCCCCTCAGGCCATGTTTTTTTGACAATCATATTTCACAAGGCCCAGGCTTCCCGTCAAGGCCAATTTATCCTTATTTTTGAAAGACTTCTTAAAACTTCTGTCTTCTGGAGTCTTCGCTCACAACCAATAGGCAGGCACACTGATAAGAGGAAGAAATAACACCTTGTAATCTCGGCAGGGCAAGAAGAGGGGAACAGTTAGGACATGCAGTTAGAAGAACTCAAAACCATAAAAATCAGGATGATTTCAGAGTGGGTCACTCCCAGGAACATCCCTGTAGGGCTGAACATCCTTCGTGAGAACGTTGTGTTCAACAGTGAGCGGTCTACACCACCACTTGGTGCCATGCCCATCATACTACCTCACTTTACGTATAAGCTGAGGCCAATTAATTTTAATATTGGTTGCGAGTATTTGGCAAGAGCTCAATATCAGTGATAAGGATGCGTATGTTACATACTGTCTTGGGGAAGCTCTCTCCTCCAGTAAATGTAAACCCATGCATTTGCTATTTTTAAACTTTTCTCGAGGGAAGACCGCAGACCATGAGGCGCAGCAGCCGTTAATTGGCAAAGCTGTGAGCTCTCCTTGCAGGACCCAGCATGGCTGCTCAGGGAATCCGGGAGCGACGTGTAGTAAATTGGGTGAGGTCAGGTTATCCAGGTCTTGAAAGCCAGGCAGAGGAGTTTGGCTTGGAAGTGGATGGAAACGTAGGTTCTCAAACAGAATAGAAGAGCCACAAAAAGAGATACGGATTGTGGGATACAGGCTGGAAGGTTCCATGGCGAAGGTGCACCTGAGCTGGGATGATTGGGATCTAGGCAGGTGCGGCCTGAGGCGAGGCCCCAGGGAGAGTGAACTGTCCGTGCGCGCGCAGACTGCGTGCGCCCCAGCCCTTCCTCAGGATGAGAGGCAGATGAGAACTCAGGAGGAAACAGTCTCAGCACCTAAGGGCTTGGAGAACCTCTTTGGGATCTGATGTCACTTTTCTCTGCCTGGTGCCATGGCCTAAAGGTGGCAGCGATAATTCCAAGTTGAGTGGTGGTTCGAACCCGTGCTCCAAGGAGACACCACAAAGGCTAACAGGTCTGTGAGGAGCGCCTGTCCAGGGGCCCTGGAGTCGGGCAGGCCCAGGCAGGGCCCCAGGAGACCCCATCTACCCAGGTGCGGAGGAGGAGTCAGCTTTCAAAGCCCCTCAAGTCAGCTCTCCGTTGTTAAGCCCAGAGGTAAGTAATCCCTAAATGGGCACTAATCATTTTACTGCTCATTTATCTTCCCAGGCGATGTTTTTCAACACAAGTGTTTATATTTCCAAAGAATAAAGACTTGTAAAAAAGGGTAGCGGAGGTTATGGCCGCAGGAAACTGGCTCCCAGTTTCCTCTGCTGACAGGTTTATAAGGCCAAGGAAGTTCATAAGGTAAAAATAATTTCTAAGCAAATGTATTTTGAGGAAATGAATTTTTCGCCTTTTTATTCTTTTAATAAACATGAAGGTTATTTGCATTGATTTCATTAGTGAACAATCAAAAACGGTCGAAATGAGGTATGGAATAGTTTTTAAATGTGAACCAAAGTACCGATGGGTTTTTTGTTTGCTTTGTCTTGTTTTAAGAGATGAGCTCCGTGAAAGGTGCCTTGGGTCTTCTAATAGATGTAGTTTGTCTAGTTTAAAAATGGCTGATTTGGCTTAAAATTAATTAAAGTTTTAGTAAATGAATACCGTGTTGTTTAGAATATAGTTTCCAGAGCATTAGCCTGAACAGGCATAATGTAGTTACCTTAATACAGCCTAGATGTGGCCATTGGGGGATTAATAGCAGAGTGGGTCCAATTAGCTTGGTTGCATCCATGATTGTATCAATATGATGTGTATTAAAACAATTACCATGGAGATGGGACGGAAGGCAGGGAAGCAGAAGGCCTTAGTGACTGGGAATGTTACCACGGCCCATGCATTTCAGGCAGGACAGGCCTGCACACCAAAGAGAATTGCTCTAGAAAGAGCACTGAGCTCCAAAACCGAGGCCAGGATTTCTGTCTTGGTTCTGTCATCTTGAATAAGTTATCCAACTTCTTAGAACCTCATTTTCCATGACTCTAAAATGGAGCCGATAATAATACCTGCCCCCGTGAACATTAATGTATGTTAAGTTCCTAGCACAGAGCCAGGCAGATGGTAACTTCACTGTACAACTTACTTCTCCTCTAATTCAGGGCCCCAAACCTCCCCCCCATCCAAGTTTCCTCATGCCCAAGTTTCACCGCTAGTCATTAATTTCTTGGAGTTAAGCCTGGGGTTGTCCACTCTGTCTTAAGGCTTTAGAGATCCTTTCCCTTTATTGGAGAAATGAGGTCCAGAGAGATAACTTGCCCAAATGATAAGCTAAGGAAATGTCCTGAATACTTTAAACCCATCTTGAGACTTCAGAACATCACACGCTCTGGAAAGTGAATCCCGTATTGTTTTTCCTTAAAAGATTTTCGAAATTAGCTGCTTGAATCCTTTAGACTGTTGGCATTGAATCTGAAATATGAATGTCCATGAACTTTTCTTATAGGAGTGTAAAGATGGAAGGTCTATCTGTCTCTCTCCCTTCTCTGAAGTTGTGGAACGCAAAAGTAAAATAAGAAATGAAAATAAAATACCCATTTTCAGCAAAAGGAGGAGGGAGTTAAGACTAAGAACAGCAAAATAGAGGGAACACCTGCAAATGCTGGAGAGCAGGGAAGGGGAGAGAGGAGCACGTGGCTTCAAATACCAGGACGAATCAGTAAAATACGTTTGTTAAAAGGGCACAATGAGGTGAGGAACAGAATCTGAGGCTCGTGTTTTCCTACAGAGGGAACAATGTACAAATAAGGGTGGCAAGAACTTTCTGGACCCAATTTGGTTGTGATAAGTAGAAATGATGGGGTTAACACACACACACACGCGCACACACACACACACACACACACACACACACACTTGCAGGGAAAGCCCTATCTGCCAGCAGCAGGGAAGAGAGGAGTTTTTTGAAAACCCTACTGCTGCCTGTCTTTATTGGCTGGGGAGACTAGACCTAAAACTCATGCACAGGGGCACTTGGGTGGCTCCGTCGGGTAAGTGTCCGACTTCGGCTCAGGTCATGATCTCACAGTTCATAGGTTCGAGCCCCGTGTCGGGCTCTGTGCTGACAGCTCAGAGCCTGGAACCTGTTTCCAATGCTGTGTCTCCCTCTCTCTGCCCCTCCCCTTTTCACGCTCTGTCTCTGTCTCAAGAATAAATAAACATTAAAAAAAATTTTTTTTAACTCATGCACAAACTCTTGATTCATAAAAAAAAATTCCTACTAGGCTTGGATGGGACCCTGCAAATATTTGGTGCAAGAAAAACTCACTGGCTCCAAAAGCGAGACATCAAAAAGAACCCACCCAAATTATTCCAGAGATGCAAGACATAAAACAAGATCAGGAAAAGCAAATGGCAGATAAAATGTTGCCAAAGAGCAGATGAAAATAGTATAAAGTATTGTACTACAGATGTGAAATATTTAGTGATGAAGTCACCTCTACAAAGTTGGGGCACAACGCAGAAGCTCAGCCCTCCGTTAGCAGGGACGGCAAGACAAGAGACCGAGAGTGAGCTGGCGACATCCAGGGTAGAAATGGAAGAAAAAATGAACCATCAAAGAAAGGGATGAATTGGGAGAGAAAATGGATAATAATAAAACATAGCAAGGAGCTTAGAGGGTCAAAATGAGAAAAGCAAACAAAATGAAATGGATATGGGTATAGAAAAGATGTATTAAGAAGAACACAAAAGTGAGCATAATATTTAATTTAAAAACCTGATAATAACTGTAATTTTTTTAATGAAATAATTTTAAAATACCGATGCAAAAATACAAAGCAAAGTTCTACCGAGTAGACTCAAACAACTCCTTAAGAGAATAGTATAGCATGAAAAAGTGGCATTTATTCCATGCAAAGATGGTTCAATTTCAGGAAGTCTACTTATATGAATTCACCATATAAGTGATCAAAGAAAAGAACTATGTATCTATCTCTTTAGGTGCTTTGAAGATATGTAGTAAAATTAAATTTCCATTCTTGATCTAAAAAATTCAGTGAAATAAGAATAGATGTACACCTGCTAGGATAAGCCAACTTGAAAGTCAACATATGTTTAAAGGAGAAATACCAGAGCTCAGTCAGTTGAGCATTTCTTGATTTCAGCCCAGGTTATGATCCCAGGGTCCTAGGATTGAGCCCCACTTTGGGGTCCATACTGAACATAGAGCCTGCTTGGGATTCTCTCTCTCTCTCTCTCTCTCTCTCTCTCTCTCTCTCTTTCCCCCTCTGCCCCCTTCACACTCACGCTTTCTCTCTCTCTCTAAAAAATAAATAAAGTGGAAATACCAATATCATCCCTACTAATGTCAAGAATAAGCTAAAAATGTTACAAACAGGAAAGAGAAATTAGACACAGAAAAATTGAAAAGATATAAAATTATCATTATTTGCAAATTATATATTTGTATTTTTGGATGTCCCAAGAGGGTTATCTGAAAAAGATTCTGAAAATAAAACTTGAGTAAGGTGGCTTAATATAAAATCAATATATAACTTTCAAAAGCTTTCCTTCATTTATGCAGCCGATTAGGAGACATAATGGAAGGCCTTTTTACACTTAGCATAACAACAAAAAAGCTAAAATAACCAAGAATAAGCCTAAGAAATGTTCCACATCTTTATGAAACAAAAACTTTAAACTGCTCCTGAAAGACACAAAAGCAGTTTTAAACAAATGCAGGCATACCATATGCTTGGATAAAAGGAGTGACTATCTTCAAGATGGCAAATCTCCCTAAATGAAATCTCCCTGTGTTGTAATTCCAACCCATATTCTGCCAGATTATGTGTGTAACTCAACAAGTTGACTCGAAAGCTCACGTAAGAAAATAAGTTAAGAAGAACATTCAGGAGAATCCTTTGAAATAAGAATAACAAGACACGGGGCGCCTGGGTGGCTCAGTCGGTTGAACGTCTGTCTGACTTTGGCTCAGGTCACGATCTTCTGAGATCTCATGGGTTCGAGCCCTGTGTCGGGCTCTGTGCCGACAGCTCAGAGCCTGGAGCCTGCTTCGGATTCTGTGTCTCCCTCTCTCTCTGCCCCTCTCCTGTTTGCATTCTGTCTCTCTCAAAAATAATAAACATTAAAAAAAATTTTTTTAATAAAAAAAGAACAAGACGTACACTAGCCATCTCACGTATTAAACTATAGTTCTATGTTACAAAAATTAAGAGTGCAGTAGGAAATGAGTAGATGATAAAGAATCAGAATAAACATACTACGGGTAGACCTAAATGCATACTAAAACTTAGTATATGATAAAGGTAAAATTTCAAATCAGCAAAAATATGGATCTATTTCATACATGATTTTAAGACAAGTAGCAATTTAGAAAAAACAAAGTTAGATGTGTGCATCAGGATGAATTCTAAATGGATCAAAGATTAAATGATAAAAGATACAAGAAATGAAAGAAATATGGGAGACTTAAAAATAGAATTCTTCCTGGCAAAAACCAATATAAGCAAAGTCCAAATACAAAATAAATGGGAAAAACTATTTGTATCTCATTTCACAAAGACCCAAGTTTCTAGAAACTGAGAAGTAAAAGAACAAGCCAATAGAAAAATGCACAAGGAATTGGCACTTTAAATGAATGGAAATTCACCAAATTGCAAATGCATCTGTCCTTTGACTCACTATCCGGTTCTGAGAATTTATAAACCTGCAACTGTGCAAAACAGTATATAGGTAAGATTATTCATGACCTCATAGGCTGACACAACAGAAGATTGGAAACAACCCTAATGTGTGTTTATAAGGGGCTAACTAAATAAATTATGCATAGCTGCACAATGTGTTCCGGTTATCAGTTGCTATAGCCAAATGACCCCAAAATACAATAGTTAGAACAAAAACACATTATCACCTCTCAGTGTTCTGTGGGTTGACCGGACTCAGCTGGGCGGGTCTCACTTCGGAATTCTCGTGGGGCTGCAGTCAGATGTTGGCTGGGCTGAAATCATCTGAAGCCTCCACGGTCTTCATTGCCATGTCTGGTGCACAGGCCAGCATGGCTAAAATAGCTGGGACTGGCTGAGATCTCTCTGCACACGGTCTCTCCGCATGGCTGGCTTGGCTGCCACACAGCACGATGGCCGCAGGGTAGTCAGATTTCTCCCCAAGCGTCTTTCCCCCCCAGGGGAGTGTCCCAAGAGGCAGGAGGGGGAAGCAGCCAACCTCTTCGCTCCTGACCTACATGCACGGCCTCACTCGCACTGTGTTCTGTTAACTGAGCAAATCACTACGACCGGCACGTCTTCGAGGGGAAGGAAGTAGAATCTACCTCTCGGTGGGAAGAGGAGCGAAGAATGTGGGGCTGTCTTCAGTGTGTCACCTCATGAAAACCTACACAGTTGCAAGAAGAAGAATGAGGATGTTCTCTAGATGCCGACATGAAAAAATGTCAGGTTCTAGTGTTAAGTGAAAAAAGTAAGTGTAGAACATGTAGATAATATCTCTTGGGGAAGGTAGGTAGGTGTGGGGAATGAAAACACCTATGTGTGTGTGCTTCTAGTTTCATACAGAAAATATTAGCAAGAAGTTAATTTCAAATGCTGATCTATAATGACAGCAGTGGGTGGATAGGTTCAGAGATGGGAAAAAGACATCCTCACGTATGCCACGTTATGGTATTATTATTATTATTTTATGGTATTACTTATCTTGACTTTTGAAATAAATTGGAAAAAAATACTTAAAGAAATCTGAAGATGCTCCACCTTGCTCCTTTCCTCAGGGTGCCAGAGCTATCTGGGGACCCGTGGAATGGACTCTGCTTTGACAATCCCATTGGTTTCCAAGAAATCTTCATCTCACCATTGCAATAATAAAGACCAACCCAGAAAATAGTCCATTTGGCCACATGTTTAGTTATGGCTAATGGCCCCTACTAGTAATATTGTCCCCAAATTCACTGCCATATTTGTGCTGGCCCGGGGGTATGGAGAGGGGAGTTATTTTTTCTTCCCTGTCAATCCCAACCTGCCATTTAAAATGCAATGTTAGAGGTGCCTAGGTGGCTCATTTGGGTAAGCGTCTGACTCTTGATTTGGGCTCAGATCCTGATCTCACGGTTGGTGAGATCAAACCCTGCGTAGGCCCCCGTGCTGACAACACAGAGCCTGCTTGGGATTCTCTCTCTCCCTCTCTTTCTGTCCCTTCCCCACTTGTGCACTCTCTCTCTCTCTCTCTCTCTCTCTCTCTCAAAATAAATAAATCAACTTTAAAAATAAATCCATCCATCCATACATAACATGCAATTTTCAGATGTAGGAATCGTCAAAAAGAAGTTCACCAGTGGCATGTTGGTTCATGAGAGCAAATTGTTAAACATTCAGGAGTTCGCAAGCCGTTTGCGAAACCACTGGTAGCTTAAAACCAACCACGGTGACTACTTCCAGCACATATAAACAAATCAGCTAGGGTCAGGCTGCAGTGGGCGTATGAATGAAAAGCACAGGGGAGTGTGGAAGAACAGGAGCCGGAGGAATGCTCACTTACACCAGGGATCAGGCAATGTGGCAAATGGAAATTATATTTGGCTTCATCGGTGAGACTTGGGGTTTCTGCTTTTTCTATTTCTGTAAGAAACCGTACAGACATGGGCCGTTAAAGGATTTTTCTTAAATGGTTAACGTTTATTGCACAGTTCCGTGCCCGAGACGCTATGTGTTTTGCAAGAATTATCCCACTAGCCATCCTAACAACTTTCTGAAACAGGGACTATGATGGTTGCCATTCTACAGATGACATGGAGAGCCCAAAGGTGGAAAGTGATTTGCATGAGCCAATGAGCCACAAAACCAGACTCCAAACCTGGGTGGCTTGGCTCCAGTGCCCATTCATTTAATCAACATGCTATAAGCCCTTTACATTATTCCTTGGAAAACTCAGAAACTCATGATGAAGAAAAAGAAAGTCGGCCATAATTCTAGCTTCTAAAGGTGACTGCTATTAACATGTTGATCTAAATCACTGGCTTTCAACTGTTCCTTCAATTCCGATCCATCTGAGAACTGTGACTCACTTCTGTGAGTGACTGTGGCTCCCTTTGAAAAGATTTTCTCAAGGGTGTGAAGGGTGTAATCTGAAAAATCCCACATGTGTTTTTTTATATGGTCTGCTTGCTGTCTCATTTTATTTCTTCTTCCAATAAACGGCACGGTTTTTCAAAGTTCACATTGTCCATAATCACGTATAAAGAAAGTTGATATGTTTTTACTAGAATGATTAATGGAAAGCTTTCCTGCACTGTTGCATTCCCACTGTACCCTCATTATACAGCAATCTGCTTTACTTTTCTTAAGATGCTAAGTACTGTGGTGATATGCACACAGTCACATACAGAGTTACGATACCTAGATGACCTGAGAGCCAGGTTCATATTCAAACACACACACACACACACACACACACACACACACACACACAATTTTTTGGAAGAGATGGGTCAAAATCAATTTTGATTTTGCCAATCATACTCACTTTGAAAAAACTCACAATCACAAGGTGACCATAATATTTACAAACAAATGTGTTAGAGATCAGAAAAAAGCAAAACCAAAACGTAAAACAACTTTTTTAGTCAGAGGTGGTTTTTTAAAGAAAAACTTTCAAAATGGTAAATGGTTGAACCTGAAAAATTTTTAGAGATTTCTCTGTGAACTGATTTATTTTTTGTCAAATGTTTAATTAAAAATACTTTTGATATGGGGATGCCTGGGTGGCTCAGTCGATTCAGCGTCCAACTTTGCCTCAGATTATGATCTCATGGCTTGTGAGTTCGAGCCTCGCATTGGGCTCTGTGCTAACAGCTTAGAGCCTGGAGCCTGCTTTGGATTCTGTGTCTCCCTCTCTCTCTACCCCTCCCCTGTTCAAGCTTTCTCTCTCTCTCTCTCAAAAATACATAAACATTAAAAAATACTTTTGATAGGTAAAGAACATATAATGAAGATGTTAAAGTTCTTTGTGGAAAGATATTATAGGCTAACTAATCATGGACACTAGCCAGTGTCCAGCTGGTTAGCTATGGCATATATTTTGAGGCTCTTAACCTCTGTTTTAGCTCTTTTTGATTTAAAGAAAATTAATGTTTATTTATTTATTTTGTGGGGGGTGGGCAGAGGGAGAGGGAGAGAGAGAATCCCAAGCAAGCTCTGTGCTACCAGTGCAGAGCCTGACATGGAGCTCGATCTCATGAACCATGAGATCATGACCTGAGCCAATATTAAGAGTCAGATGCTTACCCAACAGCTACCCCAGTGCCCCAGCTTTTCTTGGTTTTTAATTAAAAAATTTTTAATGTTTATTTATTTTCGAGAGACAGAGACAGAGAGACAGAGCGAGAGCCCAGGGGGGGCTGAGAGAGAGAGACACAGCATCTGAAGTAGGCTCCAGGCTCCAAGCTGTCAGCACAGAGCCCAGTGTGGGGCTCAAACCCACGAGCCGTGAGATCCTGACCTGAGCCAAAGTCGGACACTTAACCGACTGAGCCACCCAGGTGCCCCGATTTTTTAGATTTTTTAGTTCCTGATTTTTAATTAGTATTCCCATTTTCTTTGCTCCTATTTTTCCTCCCTTCGGTCCTTAGTGCTTGGTCTCTATGACACAAGTCCTTGCTGGGCTCATGGGTTCCTCAGGACGGCGGGCCCCACCCAAGGGATGAGGTTCCTGCTGCTTTGCTGAGCTCCTGAGTGGCCCATTCGCGAGTGATTTGTAACTTCGGTCTCTTGTGCTTGTCACTGGTGTTTTCAATCCTTTTTAATTGAGGTCTTTATGTAAGAGAATACTTTAATGATATTTTTTCACTTCTGCAATGCAAGCTTACCATTCTAATGTAATATCTTCAAACAAATGTGTTCAGCAGAAATGAAAAAAGTAAGACTAATTTTCCATAAGCAGAAATGTAATTTATTTCCTAGCCTACGACAAAGCTAACAGTGCAAAGAGTTGTCAGTCTCCTTAAATGTTCTTCCACCCTTGGACAGGGTAGAACAAGTCACGATCAGAGGGCGACGTGCGTGTGACTGGTGTTTACTGATCACTAGCAAATTAGTAAACCTTTTGCCTCCCTCCGCCTCTGGTTTTGTTGGATTAATGTTTTCTCCCTGTCACGGTGCTTCAGGCACTTTCAAAGTGGCGTTTCCTGATCTGAGAATGCGTCAGCGATTCCTATGTAAAGCTGTTTTATTTCTTTCATCATATGCTTAGTTTAAAAATACGGTTTCTGGAAGATAAAACGTCTTCCCTTTTTTCTCAGTGTTATTTGGCATCCGCTTTCATGTTAATTTCCTGTTAATCCAAGGCAGCCGAGTAACGGGGGATCTTCAGGGACTGCTCAAGTCCAAAGCGATGGGCCAAAGCCTGCTCCGAGTTGTTTCCTCCCCGACAGGAGAGAGCAATGAGCAGGATTTGGGGACACTTTACTTCTTGGTAGTATAAATGAATTTGAACTCAGTTTTACACACATCGAGCGATGAATCTTACGGCATGCTTCAGGCTCCAACTAGCCATTCGTTTAAACTGCTGGATATTCTATGGGGAAAAAATTCGGTCTTAACTTTCATGTAGGTCTCTCCTATTTAGTTAACTCCAACTATATGTGTCTGACCTCGGGGGCTTTGTCGAGGGAGCAGGCGCGAGCACACACCTTTCCTCCTACCGTCTGTGGAAGCATCAGAGAGGCTGCGAGGGGCCTGAGCCAAGACCAGAGTTGGGGTGGGAGTCGGGGGCTAGAGCCGAAGCCCCGTTCTCACACTCAGCTCTATGCCTCTTTCCCCAGCTGTAACGTCGGATGGTAACAGTGCTCACCTCGCACTCACAGGACCGGGCCACCCGGCTGGGGCTTGGAGCCTAACACGGACGCAACCCCGGGTGGCCGCGAGAGCATTGCCACCACGGTTCCCAGCCAGCATGAGCACTCCATGTCTAACGCTGCATGTCGACAGGAAGCTGCTGGTCACGTAGACCTCAGGCTACAACCAGCCCCACTTGTCTTTAAGCCGACTGGAGCCCCCCCGCGAGAGGGAGGCAAAACAAGGGGAAACACTCTGAAGCCGTGCATTGGGAAACTGAAAAACATGCAGAGAAGGGCGTCCGCCCGTGTTTGAATGCACATTGTGGTCGGTTTTCTAATGCTGCCTTCACAGGGATGAGTTAAGCAGTTCGTTGACATATCATTATCACATTTTGAAGTTAAACAGCCACAGGAGCTATGAACTTGCATCACACGGCTCATTATTCCTCGATTTTTCTGCACTCCTGCAACATATTCTATTTATTTCACCATCTCCTGGGAGCGCTGGTCGCCTTTGTCCCCGTGACACAGCCAGTGGTGTAAAACTTCTGCATCTGTCAGATGTCTCCATGTGGAGCATAATTGCCTGATTTCCATTTGAAAGTACGGCCCTGACGTTACAAGTACATAGACCCACCAGTGATAACAATGATGCCCTGACACCTACAAGGGGGCGGGGAGTGCATAATGCTGTAACAAACGTGCGCACCAAACGCGGGCTCGCCTTCGGAGGGACCAGGTCTCAGTTTACAGCTGCAGATGAAGTGTTCCTCGGGAACAAAAAAATGAAAAAATAATAATAACAAAATAAAAAAAAAAAAGACTAAAGAAAAAGAAACCAACGGATTAGCATCAGCGTGGGTCTGGTGCAGCCAGATGGCTCTCTGTGGAAATCGAGCTTTCCCGCTTTCTTCCAGTAACCCCGACTAGCAGACAGCAAGCCTGCTAAGAGGGGAGAGAAATGATCTCATTCCTCAGCCAGGCGCGTGATTCGCCTTCTTTCTCGGGCTGAGGGAAAGCTGGAAAAGAAGACAGGGTGAGAAAGAAAAGGTGGGGGAGTTCAGGCTGTTGTAACGAATGAGCACTGGTACCTAGAGGAGGGGTGAGACCCCAGCCCCTGCCAGGCCCGGCGTTCGAAAACCAGGCTCAGATGGCCCTGGAGAAAGCCAGGTGAACGGGCAGAAGGGTGGCAGGAGGGGCATCCCGGCATATTGTCGTCCCCTCCACCCGCGCCCATGAACCCCACCTCCAGAGGCTGGTGTGTAAGGGTTGGGAGGTCGGGCTGGCTGTAGAAGCCACAGGATTAAGCTCTGGGCTCCCGTGGGGAAGGACGGTAGATGGTGTTTTCAAGTTCTTGCTAATGAAAACGTCCACCTCTCTCCATGGGCTGGAGGCCAGCAAGTCCGTAATAGCCCTTGGCTAGCTAGACCGGGTCAGAAGCCATCTGCTTGGATCTAAATCGGCCGTGCCCAGGACTGTGGCCTGCGGTGCAGGGAGCCGAGGGGCTGGCGCCAGACAGGGTGACAGGATGAAATGAACCTAACAGGTGGTAGGTGTGGGAGGGTCCCTCTCCCCCCAAGGTCCTAAGGCCTGGAGGGGGCTCCGTGTGGACTCGTTGCGCCTTCCCTGCTGAGCAAAGCATTCGCGGCTCATAAACAAAAGTCTGTTTCTGGAGTGACAGCCAGATGTTCAGCGGATGGGCATCAGGCAGACCACCAGATGTTGTCGGGAGAGCATAGCACTTGCAGAGGTGTGCAGAGGTACAGGCGTCCCCCAAGCCGACCTGCCCTCTTAGTGGACGGGCACACGCCCCAGCTTGGCAAGGGGGCCCCTGAGGGCTCCAGCGTCGAGGAGGGCATCCAAGAAAGAACGCTCCCTTGAGAGTGCCAGGGGCTCACAGAGCATGTCGGCAGCCCGGCCGGGTTTCTCTGGGCGCCGAAGTTCGTCTCCACCAGTGTTTACTCCCGAGTAAATAGCAGGCTCCGGAGGGATACCAAATGCACGATGTAGTCATTCATTTACAGCTGGAAATAATTATTTCAATCATAATAAACACTGAACAAAATCCTCTCCATTTTCACGCAAGGCGAGGGCACCTGCTTCCCAGTCTCCGGCGGTCTTAGGTATAACTGAGCGTTCAAGGGGCACATTCTGCTGGGGCCAAGGAAGCGAAGCGAGCTGCGGGTGGGGAGCCCTGGCTTCAGGCTCCCGCTCTGCGCCCTCCAAAACCAAAACAAAAAGCTGCCACTCTCCCAAACAGCTGTTTGCTCTCCTGTCTCCAGCCATGCTGCCACCTAACCGTGTTCATAGTCTTGGGCTGGGTTCTTGTGGCTCAAAGCTGAGCTAAAGGACTTCGAAGGAAAGTGTGCGCGGAAAGGAACAAGAATTGTGAGCCGGATCACTTTTGCTCGTTTCAGAGGCGCGTTTCAAGCACGTAAAAATTCCTCGCCTCTGAGGAGGGCTTGCAAAGCGTGGCTACCTCTTCTGAATGCTTTGCGTGTAGTTCGTGACATTCCTATGAGGCAGGTCCTCTAATTATCCCCGTTTTACACAAGGGACACTGAGGCACGGAGATGTTAAGCAACTTTCCCAAACTCACACAGCCAGGAACGTTGAATCCTGAAGCAGGATTCAGACCTGCCCCCCGCCCTGGCTCCAGGGTCCATACCTCCAGGCTGTCCTGCCTTTATTTGACCTAAGAACGTTGAGCAGGGTGCGTCTGGCCTGGGCTATTTGCCAGCACCGTCAGTGTGATCTCCGGCTGCTGAATCTGTGTGAGCTGGTTCCTCGTCCGTTGAGTGGGGAGGGCAAGACCTGACTTATTATGGGATTGTTGCCAGGAGCGGAAGTAACGTGTAACGTACATGCGCGGCCAGTGCCTAGCGTGTGTTTGGTGGTCAACAAACGTCAGTAGCTACTATTATTGGGAGCATCACGGGCATATTTGTGCTCTTGTATTTCCCCGAATCCTCACCAGAAAACAAAACAAAAACCCTGTGAGATAGGTGGGGCAGCTGTCACTAACCCTATTTTATAGCTGGAGAGATTGAGGTACCAAGAGGTCAAGCGGTAGAGTCAGGACAAGAACGCACATCTTTTGACTGAGCACTTTGCACTCATTCGAATCCTGGCTTGTTATACCCCTGCACCTGCCCGTTTCTAGACACAAAGCACTTGCTTTGCGGGCCGCACCTGCCCGTTTCTAGACACAAGACACGGTTGCCTCCCGGAAGGATAGAGCAAGGAATTCAGCTCTTGTTGCCTTCCCCTTCCCTTCTGCCCCTGGGATTGGCTGGGGGAACGGAGTCGGGTCCTGCCCGTGCCCTCCTGGGAATCGTCGGAGACAGTTAATGCCTCTTGGGACAAGTCAGGTCCTAGCAAGAATGACTCACAGAACCACGCGTGCCCTCAGATTTTCTTTATTATCTAGGTAAAACATACGTGCTAAGTTTCTGGCCATCCCCAAACGCAGATGCATAGTCCGAAGACCACATCTCTGCCTCCCCCCTGCCCGGGCCCATGCCTCTGAGAACATCTCCGGCGCTCTCTGCGGCAGAAGGTGTTTCCATGCCCGCAGCGACGAGTAGTAGAGGGGCCTTCTGTGTCGTGAAGGTGGCTGGCCAAGGGGCCTGGGTGTCTGACTTCATTCTGCTCTGCTTCCCTATCTTTCCTAAGTCTGCCCTTCCTGTGATTTTCACATTTTCCCCTGCATCCTACTTTCGGAAAGTCTCTGGGGATTGCAGCTTTCGTTCTATTGCTTCACATAATTCCCAGGGCTGGGAATGAAAATTATTTCCTTTCACAACCCCTGGCCGAGTGCCTTTCACGTCCCGGCTGTGTTATGGGGTGATTTATAAACTGCGGGGTCTGGGTCTCTTTCCTCCGCCTCTTCCTCCCCCTTCCCTCCCACCATCATTTAAAGCAAGACATTGCACACAACGCGCTCAGAGGTCAGGGTGTCCTCTGAAGCTGGCCACTGGGGCTTTTGCTCAGAGGCGAAGATTCAGTGGAACCCTAGCAATGAGAGCATGGAAGCCATTCACCCCTGTTAGAAGAAAACAGAAAGGGGCCCCTCAGCCGAACTTCTCATCTGTGGGAGCAAACAAGACGCAGTCTCAAAGTTGGCGGGGGCGGGGGGGGGGGGGGGTTGGCTTCGAACTGAGAATGTAAAAGACACTTTCCAAACCTGTCAGGATTGGGTTTCGTTTCTAGACTTCTATTCTCAAAGGGACAATGAGGAAGAGACGCAGCTTAAGACGTTCTGAACTGAGAAATGAAAAGAAGTTACTTTCCTTTGTCTCCATAAAACTAAGTTGGGGAAAAATTAAGCCCAGGCGTTCGTTTCCCCTCTGTTACAACAGAGCACAGAAACCAGACGGCAGAACGTCATTAGGAAAGCGAGGTGTCTCTGTCTGATCTGAAGACCGCTGTCTGTCAGCTGCCTCCACGGAGTCCTGTCCTGCCTCTGAACTCCCTTCAGGTGTCATTTCATCAGAAGCTGAAACAAGACAATGAGGTGAGCAAATCAGTCAAGCTTCAGACTGGCCTCAGTGGTCAGGGGGCTCCTGTCCGAGCCAGGCTCTGGGCTCCCTTTCCCACCTCCCCAGCCGGAGAACACCTTTGTAGCCGAGGCTGAGGAAGCCCAGGCAGACCTCGGCCTTGTTGCTGTTGTATTTCTTTCGGCCCACATTGTGTCATCTTGTTGGTCACATACCGAATCTTTACTTGTGCGTAGCTCACATAATCGCACCTCCAGACTTGCTGGCCTTGGGACTGTCTATGAGGTCTGAGCATCAGCAGGACACAGGCCGAGGGTCACACCCGGTATGGCCACAGTTCATTGTTAACCTCCCTGGGCCTCGTTTGTCCTCATCCGAAGAGCAGGGAAATAATGATTACACCGATCTCCCAAGATTGTGGTATTAACTAAATCAGATGATTGATACAAGGTGATTAACACAATGATAACGCAGAGTGTGAACTCAAAATGCCAGTTCTTATTCTAAGTATGGAAAAGAGCCCGGGGAGAGAAGGCACTGGAAAAGAACTACCTCGGGGAATGAGGCACGCAAGGAGGGAGGGTGGGGAGCAGGACTCAGAGAAGGAATGGAAGCAAGAAGGCAGATGGAAAGCCTTGTCTCGATCTCTTCCTGCTTTCCCTGTGGTTTCATTTGGAAAAGTTAGCATCTAAGATTTTAAAGTCATATATCATTCCTGCTTCTCTCTTTCTTTCCCTTTCTTTTTTTTTTTACACTAATCATTGCTCCAGAGACAGCCGAGTTCAGAGAGGTTCACGTATTAGATGTGCGGCTCTAGTGTTCTAGAAATTAGGAAATGCAGGAGGGGTTTCTATCTTCAGCCTTCTGCTCCCAAATTAATGAATGACTTCTTTTACCGTTAGGGACTGTTAGCATTTCAGACCTCTTCCTGAACCCGGTTCAGTGATTAACCTTGCTTTAAGATCTTAAAAGCGATGGGTAGTTTTCAGCACAAACAATTTGCTAATGTACTGGTCGTTAAAGAACATTAGTTCATGTGGAAAAATTTGGACTTACTGGGTCTGTCCCCAGTTTCTCCCCTGTCTCTAGCCCCGGATGAGGTGAGAACTTGGGAAAGGACCCTGGAGCAAACAAGGTGGGAGCTCCATGATTCTAGAACCATGTCACTGGGGCAACTCCTGGTGATGGCTCATATTGGAGTATTCGGCTCATGCCTAAGGTGGGGCTAATCTGACAAGGAATCAAGGTTTGTAACACCCTCAGATGTGACATTCTTATAGGGTATGGCCAAAATGGAGTTACTTAAGTGGAGATGTCATTAGCTATACGTTCATTGAGCTCCATAGTACGCCCTCCCCCTCCCACCCTGCCTTGCAAAATATTGAATCACCCTCAGCAATATTTTATGCTCTTTGGAAACTGTTAATTATTCAGATATGGGGTTTTTTTTGTTTTGTTTTGTTTTTGTGTTTTGCTAATTCTCTACAAGTTTTTATTATCCCTTTCACTTTGAATCACAGAATTTATGGCGGTAGAGTTTTCTTTGAAATATAAGCACTATTATATATTTTTTTTAAATTAATGTTTATTTTTGAGAGAGAGGGAGAGACAGAGTGTGAGCAGGGGAAGGGCAGAGAGAGAGGGAGACACAGAATCCAAAGCAGGCTCCAGGCTCTGAGCTGTTAACACAGAGCCTGACGCTGGGTCAAAAATAGCCCCAGCACTATTATAATGTTTAAAAGAAAGCAAATTTCTCAAAAACGGAATATGCAAGATTAATTATAAGCATAATGTGTTTGAAAAGTTTGAGGGGCGACTGGGTGGCTCAGTCGGTTAAGCGTCCGACTTCAGCTCAGGTCATGATCTCACGGTTCATGAGTTCGAGCCCCACATCAGGCTTTGTGCTGACAGCTCAGAGACTGGAGCCTGCTTCAGATTCTGTGTCTCCCTCTCTCTCTGCTCCTCCCCCACTCGTGCTCTCTCTCTCTCTCTCTCTCTCTCAAAAATAAATATCCATTTAAAAACTTTAAAAAATGAAAAAGAAAAGTTTGAGATCAGTTTTGCTGTGGTATTATGGCAAACAGAGAGGAAAGTAGTTGATTACTATTGAGAGGACATGACGGCAGCCAGGTCTGTCTCTAACCATCAGCCCTAAAAGGGGCAACTGAACTCCCCAGCTAATGTCTCCCCGTGCCTCAGTTTCTCCAGCTGTAAAAGGATCACTACACAACACATCTGCCTCCCACTCAACTCATAGGAAATGTTATGAGACCTGTAAGAGAAAATCTCCACAAGATAACATTGTGAGTGCAGAAATTTGTTTCGTGCCTTCGGAATTGGTACCAAAAGCGGGGGTCACCCTGACGAAGACACAAACCGACCAATACGGGGTTGGAGTTGCTAAAATAAGAGAATCCAGCAAAGGAAACCTTTTTGTTTACCTATCCACAGGGAGGCTCTATTTATGAGGTACCCCTGCATCCTGGCAGCACCATCATTTCTTTGTAGCCAAGGTGAATAATCTATTTTCTGGCTTACCTCTCGCAAAGAATTTTGGAAGTAAACTCAACACCAGGAAATAATATTTCACAGACCCTTTAGTCTCCCCATTCTTTGACACTTTCTCATGTTTTTCTTCCTTCTAATTTCTCTTCTTAGAAAGTTTTCAGCCTACCTTTCCTCACAGTTTCATTTCTCTTGCTCCCACGGCACATTTTTCTCTCTTCTAACTGGGTCTTTTGTTTTGTTTTGTTTTGTTTTGTTTTGTTTACTTTCTCGCTTGTGTGTAACTGTGGTCCTCTTTCTCCTCCATTCGTACCCATGTTTCCCTTGCGCTCTTATTAAACTCACTCATCTTCCTGTTTCCCTTTTCTGCCCCTGGAGAAAAAGTCCCTGATGGACAAGGGGAGAAAAATGACCAAGTAGCATTGTGTTGGGAGAACTGAGACAGCATATTGAAAGCTACCGGGCCAAACACAGCTTCATTTGAGTCAATGCCACCTGACGATTCAAACAAGCCTTGATCGGCATGGAATTGTAAGACTTTCCTGGAATTTCTACACATATATATTTGACATTTTACCCCAATCCCATTCCACACTCCAGATGGTGAAAGACTTTCCTTGTTTATTTGGGATGAATTCTCATTCATCCTCTTTCACTCTTACAATACTATTGCTCACAACCCCTGAGGACTGCCTACTGGTACCGTCATTTTGCTACAAGTTAATGTTCATTATTGCGCATCATTGGGAAAGGTAGTGCTGTGGTTGTGTCCTGATTGAGTATTACAATGTGCGTCTCCCATGGATGACTGACATCTAGGTACCTGAAATATTCTAGACATCAAAACTAAGTTGAACTAGGTTAGACTTTCTTGGAAACTTCAAAGGCAACTTGAGGACTCACAGAATATCAGCTACCTCACAGATGTATTCTGAATGTGCAGAAGTACACAATAATTGGAGTTTCCACTTGATGTGATGTAAATTGGCTTTTGGTGTACCACAGCACAAGTCGCATGGGAAACAACTATACCATAACATGTCAAGCTCGTTATGTCTTTTCCAAATATCCCTCTTCTCTTTTGAACTGTGTTTAAATATTCAAAGGAAAGAAATCCATCACCTCCCAAGTTACAGAACAATGTATGTGTGACAGTCCCCATTCTGTGCGGAGAAGCATCCATGCATATACACGCACGAGTACCCTAACACGCACAAGTGTGGAAGACGGGCACCAAACATTAGTAGTAGCCTCTCTGGGTGGTGGAATTACAGGTGCTTTTGCTTTCTTCTTTTGGTTTATCTGCACTTTCTGGTTTTAACGTAATGGTAATAATTAAATATTACTTCTATAATATAAATGAATAAGCAAATAATCTTCAGTTGAACAAACCAACACAACCCAGGAAACAATTAAAAGCAACACCAAAACCCACTTCGATATCTATTAAACATGAATTAAGTAAAAAAGAATGGTTGTAGAAAGAACCTTCCCTGGCTTGGGGAACAACCATCGCTGTGTATCATTGTCAAATGTGAACGTAGGGGATGCTGTAGTTCAGTAGGGGCAGCAAAGGCGAGTTCTGGGAAATATTCTCACCTTGGGATATATACGTGGAATTTGGGTCCGTGGCTGATCATTACAGACAGGACTCCATGAGTCATAAAGGATATGACATGGGGTTGTAAGAAGGAATTCTTACATTTGCGATTGAAATAATTCCTTGTCTGCATTCTGCATCTGTATTTAACCTCCTAGATAGAATAAGATGTGGGAAACCATATCTTGGTTTCAGTACTGAGTTTCCATGACTGGGGTGGGGGCTTTGGCCTGAGCCTGAAGTCTGACTCTCAGTTGAATCTTCTCAGTTGTCCCCATGACTTCACCCCATTGGAGTGCTCCCCACATGGAGCCTGCAGTTAGGTGTCCCCTCCCACCTGTACGTCTCACCCTGCACCCGGCCTGGCCTTTACCCTGAATGGTCTCCATGTGTGCAGAACAATTTATCTCCTCCTACTTGGTTCCAACTGAGTTCATTTTCCAACGAATCCACCTGATCTGGGGGACGGTCAGTCTGACCACACCATGCCGTTCATAAGTGTGAACAGAAAAAGGAGCCATGAATTCTAGAAGTGATATTCTTTGGGGGGAAACTCCACCAGTGATAGAATTTTATTCTAGTGATAAAAATGGTGCAGTGGGGTCACCAGGTTTCATGGGGGTGGTTTCCATTCTAGAATTCCTCTCCCCCTTGTCTCCTATTTCTGTCCACGGGCAAAAGAGGTCATGACCTGAAGGAATGAGATCTCCAGCTTCCAGAAGCCCCCGCATTCTCCAGAGATCAGAGCAGAGGCCGCATCCTTGATCTGCCTGTCCCTGCCATCACATATTTGTCAAGTGAGTGAATTCCCAACAATAGGGTCCCTAATTGACTAAGCAGCTGGCATATGTGACATGTCTTCAGCACTTTACAGTTTCCAGATCATACACAACCTCTCACATGTCCCTCAGAGCGACCAGGTAAAGCAGGCACTCGGCCTACAGGCTGAGAAAGAGGAAACAAAGCAGACTTGCCCAAACTGACACAGCTGGTTACTGGGCACCAGGATGTGGACATGGGCCCAGGAGTTCTGATTTCAAGCTAGTGCTCATTCTACCATGATGGTGGTTCCCTAGCCTGGCAGCTCTTCAGAATGCCCTGTGAAGATGGTTAACAAACCGGAGTTGGAAGGCCCCCTCTGAGCCCACTGAGGTAGGCTCTTGGGGTGAGGCCCAGCCATCCGAGTCTGATGCCTTCCCATGCCAATCAGCGCCTGAAGCCACATCCCAGTCGATGATGTCAAGGCTGACAAATGATTCTCGAGGCCAGTCCCAACACTGACAGTGTTCTTCCATTAGGAAACTCCCCGCTTGTAAAGAGTTCATTTATACTTCCCAGGATCTTCCTTCTACAGAACATTGTTGGGTTGACAGCGCAACTTCTAGAAAGCCTGAGGTTAAACACAGCTATGCCTCAGGGATAAAAGACACAACACGGGGAATATAGTCAATGGTATCGTAACAGCACTGCATGGTGACAGACGGTGGTGACACCGTGGCGAGCACAGCATAATGTACACATTCTCTTCGAATCACTGTGTCACACACCTGAAACTAATGTGACATCGTGTGTCAACAATACTTCAATATTAAAAAATAAATACATATGATGACCAGTCTTCTAGCAAAAAACAAAACAAAAACAAACAACAACAACAAAACAAAAAACACCCAGCTATGCCATTCATCAGCCCCAAAGAGAAGAGGTCAGGAACATCTGACAGCCATGCTTAGAAAGGCCTCAGATGGGCCGCTGAAAGGTCTGAGGGCCAGGAATACGGGCCCAGGCTCCTTCGCCTGGCTCCCAACCAGCGGGGCCCCAGCTCACTGGACACGTCTGGGAAAGACACTTGACTTGTATTGTCAAGACTCTGCAAAGTGAGGGGCGAGGACCTGCCAATTAAGTGACCACAGACTCCTGCTTGCGAGAATCACCCACGAGGAGGATGGCCCAGGGTGGGGAAGTTCCTCCTGTCAGGAAGACTGAGTCAGACTTGGGGGGAATCGGCGGAGCCCCCAGCAGGTAGACGGCTCAACTCAGAGAGGGACCCCTGTCGCCACCACCCTCCAGCGGAGCAGGTAGGAGTTGTGTAAGAAGTCCTTCAAACTGACTTAACCTGCCATGAACCCAGCAAGTGGTCTGGTTTATAAGACCTTGGGCTGATTTATAAGAAGGGGTCACCTCCAGAGAGGAGCCTGGGCTGCATGCCTAAGTGCTGTATACAGGTCAGCCTGGAACCCATTATTATAATTGCTGGGAGAATCAGTTAGGAGACAAGTCGAAGCAAGTCGAAATTTGAAAAACACAGTAACAGCGGTCTGTCGAGATGCCAGAAGAGCCTGCCAGCAGGGACAGCTGGAAGGCCAATTTTTTAGTCAATACTGAAAGGTGGTTGCTTAAATATCTGAGTCAACGCACACTGATTTCTCTCCGGCTCAATACTCCCGTTTAATTGCACTGGGGAGTCTCCCCACCGACACATCTAACACCCAAAACCATAGTGGGGTAGAAGAAAAGAGTGTTATTCAAGTGCAAATCAGGTCCTGGGTGCAGCCTGCAGGCCTGGGTCCTGCTGGAGTGTTTCCTATTGCCAGGGCAGGCAGACACTTGGGCTGGGCCTCACAGAGATTCAGGGAGCCCCCCCCCCCTTTGAAAGAGGGCCAAGGGAAGGGGTGAACATCACATCTCAGCCGGCCCTCAGAGAGGGGCCTGTGTGGTTTGCTCCCCGCCTCTGCAGCTCTGTGCACAGAGGGGGAGAGGGAGGCAGGGAAGCGCCTGCTTCCCACATCTGGGAGCCAAGTCAGATGGGAATGGATGCCCCTGGAAAGCGATCAGAAGTGTGGCAACCAGGTGACGACCTGGTGAGGTTGATGGCGGACGTGATGGATGAGGTGAGTCTTCAATGGCCTTCCAACTGCCTAGAGGTTGGGAGGCAGGCAGAACCCTGAGGTACCAAGAGCCAACAGCCTAATCGTCAGGGTCCTGACAGGTTTTGGCTGCTAAAAGAAGCACTTTCCCATAATGACGCCCACGTAGGGGCCAACCGGAATGGCCCCGAGGCTGGAGGTGAGAGTGGGGGCTCCTGCAGTGACCTGGCACCCTCAGTGCTAAGTGTGACATTATCACATGTAGCCCCAAACCCACCAGAACTGAGACCTAAATCACAATGACAAGGCAGGCCCTGGGAGCAGGTGACGTGAATCCTTCAAGGGGAAACTCTACGTCCGCTGTCCGCCATCAGAGATGAGGAAGAAGCCTGTGTGTCGCGCTAAACTCAAACTCCGATTCCCTGGGGAAGTTGTGCAAAGCAATTTCTGATCTGGTAGGTCTGAGTCTGGACGGCCAGAGTGAGGCCCGGTGGCTCAGCTGCCCTCTGTCCTCATTTCCAAACCTCTGGCTCATACCACACGTGTTATCATTCACCCACACTGTGTGAGCTGGTCCTCACTAATACGCCTGCTAATCACACTCAGAAACAGCCAAAACGCTGCTCAGTCGGGGCCCAGAGGATCTGAGAGAAACATGGCGGGGCACCGTGAAGTCTGGAGGTCCCCAGGCCTACCACCTGGGGAAACCGAAATTGTTTGGGTCCATTGCTCACCTGAATACAGGCTGCTGAGACAAACAAGCATGAGGATCAAGTCCTACTTCTTCCAATTACTAGCTGTGGGACTTCATCGAAATTACATCACCTTTATGAACTTCAACTTTCTTACCTCTGTTACGGGAACAGTCACAGGACTCTTGTGTCAAATGAGATAAAGTGGGTAAAATGCCCAGGACGAACTTGTTGCCCAACAAATGCCAGTTCTCTACCCATCCAGTTTTCACCCCCAAACTGAAGTGACCTCAGTTTCTCCTTCTTCAGTTGTTGGTATTGGTGTATGTCCAGGAAAGCAGCAGTTGGAGGAGATACCGAATCAGGGGCCCAGCTGAGAAACTTCTGTCTCATGTTAAGCAAGAAGCCCAGCTCCTGCCAAGACCTGTTCATCCCTCCTGTGGAGGCATCCCCATGTAGCGCAAGTTTGAACAATGAATTTGTTCCCCTTCCTAGAGCACGAAGGGTTCTTAGACTTCCCATTCCGAGCTGTTTATGGAGCAGTCACTTAGGAACTCAAGTGGTAGAGACCTTCGCCCATGGAACATTTCCATGGAGCTCCCATCGCTCCCTGCCTTGCCCCTTACTTACACTCAGACTTTCTGTGTGTGGATAGGAAAGCTCAAAACCACGCTGGCCAGGGCTTCTGCTTACCTCTCATCCCCTACTGCCCCCTTCCTCTTCTACTCCTCTTTAGACGTCTACACTGGCCGTTGTCGTCTTCTTCTTCTTCTTCTTCTTCCTCCTCCTCCTCCTCTTCCTCCTCCTTCTTCTTCTTCTTCTTCTTCTTCCTTCTTCTTCTTCTTCTTCTTCTTTTTCTTCTTCTTCTTCTTCTTCTTTCTTCTTCTTCTTCTTCTTCTTCTTCTTCTTCTTCTTCTTCTTTCTTCTTCTTCTTCTTCTTCTTCTTCTTCTTCTTCTTCTTTCTTCTTCTTCTTCTTCCTCCTCCTCCTCCTCCTCCTCTTTCTTCTTCTTCTTCTTCTTCTTCTTCTTTCTTCTTTCTTCTTCTTCTTCTTCTTCTTCTTCTTCTTCTTCTTTCTTCTTCTTCTTCTTCTTTTTCTTCTTCTTCTTCTTCTTTCTTCTTCTTCACCATGCTCATGTTTGCTTAGACCATGGCACTGTCTGAAAGTCCCCATGACAGCCGCATGGCTGGCTCTTATCCTGCACATTTCAGCTTAAATCCTGCTGCCCCGAAGGAGCCTCCATTGCCCTCTTCTCCATTGCCCAGTTTTTCATTTTCTTCCTAACATCGGTCGCTACCTAAAGTGATCTTATTTATTTGCTCTATGTTGTGTGTCTTCCACAACTAAAACGCAGGCTGTATGAAGGCAGGGACTCCACCTGAACTGCCCCACCCCCCCACGAGCCACACCTCTGAACCCACCGATTCTCCTGCCCCGCGGCGCTGGGGGTGTCTGTAGTGGTCAGTGAACTCACCATCTGCTGTGTCACTCTTCAGGGACAGCTGCCTACTGTCCTTGTACTGCATGATGGCAACAGCTGCTCTGTCTTGACGTCCTTGAGTAGTTGCTTCTGCGAACAAGCAGGTGGGGAAGGGAAAGTGAGGGTGGCAAGCCAACCTCATGAGCTGCAGAAGTGGGGGCCTTTCTTTGGTGCCTCTGAACATCAGCCGCCCCGTGGGTATTTCCTCAGGTGCCCGTCGTGTGAAGGACTTGCTGGACAGTGGTTCCACCTGTTAAATGTCACTGCTGGGGAGATTATGTGACATTTAATATGTTTAATGCATTCACCAGCTAGAAGATGAATCAGTAAATGCACTTGCTTTGGAGAACAAAAGGGAGAAAGGAGAATGGTTTGAGCAAGAGCGCTCCGGGGTGCCATCCTTTCTTGCTCCTGTTACCTCCCGGGTGCCCCCTCCTGCCAGGTGGGGGAGGAGCTAGGACCCACAAGGGCACCGGAAGGTCACTGCTGAGGCCCTCTCACCCTGATCCACTGCAGTTACCCATAGTTCTTAGCGTGGGCCTCAGTGCCACTCTGCTCACTTTCATCTCCTTGGACTTCTTCCCGCGCCTCCCCCAAATCACCCAAAACACCAGTGTGTGTGTCCTATGGGAGATATTCTGAGGAAAGAGGCCAATTCAGGAAGAACATTAGCGTGCATATTAGTGTTTCTGCATCCCCCTCCCCCATCACTGGCTTTGAGAGGCTGGGTCTTGCTGTGTGGGGCAAAGTCCCTTGGCCCCTGCAGGCTAATAGGATCATGTTTGGGGGCCATCTCCAGCACTGGGTTGCAGTGGGGATGGGAGGGGCAGGCACTCCCTTCCCCAGGGCTCGAACCTCCGCTCCTGGCAGGAGATCCTAGGCTGATGGGGAGGGGGAAATGGAGAGAAGCATGGAAAGAAAAAAGGCTGAGATCTTTCTGCCATTTCTCTGCATGGAGATACCTGGCCAAGGAGGTCAGGAGTGGGGCTGACGTCAGCCCAGAGGAACAGGTGACTTTCCTTTGCCATCAACCATACCTGGGGAGATATCTCCCCCCACCAAAGTGTGCTTTTCCCCAACTTGCACAGAGATGCTGTTTAGGGTCCAGAAGGGGCTAGCCCTCCCTCTCTTTCACACCCTTTCTCTTTCTCAAGGTCCACAGTGAAATCTTTAACTGAGGCACCTTACTCATATTCTACTGTTGGTTAGTATTGTTTTTCCAGCTAAGAACCGAAAGCGGTTTAGAGTCGACTGACCCACGCCATGTTCTAGAATCCTGTTTCTCAAACTTTCCCATCTGAGAACCCCTGCGGGGGCAACAAGGGAGAAAGCGGTATCGGGTTTCAGCTAGGTGCATCTGGGCTGGATGCTGTTGCGTCCTGGTGCTAAAGCCTCCAGCTCCGTCTCTCCTCTCACACAATCAGGTGGCACAACGCCTCTCCCCATTTACGTTGTCTAGTTCTGACAACAAAGCAAAAAAAAGGGGGGGAAAACCTTGCTTCTCCCTTGTGGGGAGGGCATGCTGGTGGGAGGGAGAAGGTGATGTCATGGGCGAGGCACCTTGAGCCTAGAAATTCAGGCCCAAAACTCTGTTAAGGGTCCCTCTGGTCTATACCAGCCAAAGTTATTCCTAGTTTTTAACTTAGATCTCTCTATCTCAGTGTCTGCATCAGTCAAATGTGGCCCCAACCCGTCCCAGCTCACAGGGAGACCGATGCGAGGTGGACGTGCTATGAAAACAATATTTCAAGCTCTTCAAATACCCATCTCTTTATTGGGATAGCCCCACTTTAAAAAATAGTAACGTTAACCCGTGTGTCCCAAAGAGACCTCCCGCACGTATTAGCAACCAGAAACCCCTGGGTTTCGAGATTTTCCTTGGCAAGCCCCTGGAGCAGCTAGAGATTAGCTCCTGTCAGAAAGAATCCACTTCCTCCTCCACTTTGCTTCAGAGGTTCAGGGAGGTTTTCCCCCTGCTCCTGGGTTCCCCCGTCGGGTCAGCACCTCCCAGCATTAACCAGGGCAGATGTTAAGGGGCCCTGACCACGTGGGGCGGAGGGGCCTGCCTGGCAGCCGATAGAAACCTCCTCATTGGATTCCATCTGCTGCGGCACCGTGAGCCAAATGGGGATCCCTGGGCTGGCTTAGCACTGGGTTGTTTTAACCTAAACTCACTCTCCTGTCATTCCTGGAGCTGTGTGAGTCACAGATTTTGTCCTTCTTCCCAGTTTTAGAAGCCAGCAGAAAACGAGAAAGGTGGATGGTTTCAGGGTGTGAGGAAAGCCAGTCCTGGAGTCTCCTCTGAGGCTGAGAAGCAGAGAGCTTCTAAAGGCATCCCCCAACTGCAGGACAGACAGATGTGAAAGCCCCCTTGCAGGACCAGCAAGAACCTTGAAAATGAATGCATGAGGGACCCTTTAGGCTGGGCCCATCAGCCCAGCTCCAGGGGCATCAGACTACCCCGGATGCAAGTGTTCATCCTGGTTGCTCTGATCCTTGGGAGCCTCGACCCAAAGAAAGTCGTGCAAAGGGATGACCCACGCTGACTTCACATGCCCAAGGGCCCCACTAAACACATCTGAAGTTGTTAGTGGAAAAAATATCTGACACTGAGATGCAGCTTCTCTTTTCTGCTCACCCTTGCGATCAAGCCGGCTGTGAGGTCTGCCCATGATCTCGTCCTCCGAGGCATGCAGGTTCCGGATCAGAAAGTAGGTGGTCATTTTCCCTTTCCCTTTCACTTCGATTTCGCCCCTCTCAACTATTTCAAACCCTTCATTCTCCAGAGCTCTGCACAGAGAGAACAAATCACACCAGGTAGCAAAGATCACGGATGTAGAACTTAAGCTTTGGCAACAATGGAGAGGGTGACGCGGAAGTGTGCGCCAGCCCCACGTGGTTCTGAAGCAGGAGGCTCCTTGGAGATCAGCGCTCTCCTTTCCATCTTCCCCAGGCACCCCGTTACCCCAGCTTGCTCATCCTAACCACCCAAGCTTGCTCCCTGACTTCTGGCTGCCAAGGAACGGAAGGGAAGGGTGTAGGGAGGGGGCCTGTGAAAAGAGACAGAGCTATGGGATACCTACGGAATGCTTTCTTGCTTATTTATTTACTGGCTGTCGCCAGCTAATGGAGAGAAACCACAGAACAGTGCAGACCAGAGATTTTCTAATTCGTGGTCAGCTGCCTCAGCCAGGTCTTAGCACTCACTGACCTTCCCTTGTCCCTTCCCAGTTTTGTGGAGTTTTCAGACCTTCACTGTTCTCCTCAAGTCCCCCCACTTGGCATCTGCTTTCCTCACCCTCAAGTCACTGTGCTTCCTACCTTGTGATCTGATTCTTGTATGAAGTTTTAACCATTTATAGGTAAGACCCCACAGCCTCTCACCCCACCGGCTACACGCCCCCTTTTCCCCAGTCTTTGAGGATGAGGTGTCTCAGAGGATGCCGTGTCTTGTGCAGGGGCACCCGATCGATGTCCCTTCCCGCTTGCTCAAGGCCTGGCCCAACCAGCCACTTCTCACTTTCTCTCCGGCTCCCACCGTCTGCATCCTCCCTCAGCCTGCTAGCCTGCTAAGGTCCCTTCCTTCCCAAACAGAAGCAAAAACCTTCCCACGTTATCATCTCCTCCCTTAATCCTATACACTCTCTCCCACTTATCCTTCAACCCATATCCCAGCGTCTATCCCCACCATTCTACCACAACTACTTCTAATCGTGTCCTCAAAACCTCTGGTGCACGTGTTTCAGTCCCTGTCACTATTTTGACACTTTTGTTCAATTCCTCCTCCCTAAAAATATCTCCAAGGGTGCCTCTCACCCTGAACTCTGCCGTTTCTTTCTTATTTCTTTTGCCTCTCACACGGGCCCCTCTTCATCCACCTGCCACTTAAATGTTGGTTCTTTGCGCTGCTCTTTTCCCACCGCACCTTTCCCAGGTGATCTCATCAATCCCCTGGCTGAATTACCAACCATATGTTGCTTTCGCCAAGTTGGGAGCCCCAGCCAACACCTCAACTCCATATTTCATCCATCCATGTAATGGCACCTCTACCTAGGATGCTCTGCGGTTCCTTTGAATTCAACACTTCCGAACCTGAACTCATCGTCTGCCCCTGTAGACTGGAAGCCCTCTTACCTGTCCTGTCTCCAGTGGTGAGATTCAGGTCGCTGTCACCCAGGATGGAGGCCTGGGAGACATTCGAGGCTTCTCCCTCTTTCTCATTCTCCATTTCTAGCAGTTACCAGGTTCAGCTGATTTTACTTTCTCCCAAATTCCCACCACCAATGCTCTGGCTCAAACCCAGCTCCTAACAGGTCCTCTCTGTCCTGTTTCCTGATCCTCAAATCTGTCCTCGCACAGTCTTTTTTTTTCAAGTTTATTTATTTTGAGAGAGAGAGAGAGAATAAGTGGGAGAGGGGTGGAGAGGGAGAGGAAGAGAGAGAGAATCCCAAACAGGCCCCACACCATCAGCGTAGAACCTGATGTGGGGCTCGAACTCACAAACCATGAGATCATGACCTAAGCCAAAGTCCGATGCTTAACCAACTAAGCCACCCAGGTACACCCAGGTACACCCTGTCCTTGCATGGTCTTGAGTATCAGCATCACATAAAACCCTGGGCCCCCCATTGTCTCCAATCTCACACTCCCCGGGGGCTCTTCTCCACCTACAATGCACACCCTTGCTCTTCGACAGGGCACACACAGCTCACGCTACTTTCTGCTCCATATTGTCTACTCTAGCAAGCTAAATTGTAGTTCTTAGCTCCTACTCTACATCTGTGCTGGTACTGCTGGGTTTTCTCCCCCAAAGCCTCAGCTTTGGCTAAATCCTACTCGGAACTCCTTGTTCAAGATTCAGCTCAGGAATCTCTTCCTCCACAAAGGATTTCTTTACTGGATGAGGCACCCCGCTTAGTCTCCCAAGACACACACGCTTGAATTACCTCAAGCACAAGAGTACAGTGGATAAAGCAGGGACTCAGAGCCTCACCCCACATTTGATCTGGGCTCTTTTCCTTCCTAGCCAACTTGGGACCCGAAGCAAGTCATTAACTTTTTTGTGCCTGATTTTTTTTTCTCCTCTGTAGATAAGAATAATAGTACATTTTCACAGAGCCGTTGTGAGAGTAAGTGAACATATACATATATAAAATAACTCAGAACAGAATTTGGTTCACCTCCTGTAAGGTCTCAAGAAACCATAAGTATTATTTTATGCTTATCTTTACCATTGTACTTACCACACTTTCAAAATAATTATTAGTGAACACTTCTTTCTTTTTCTGCGAGACCAAGGGTCAGCACACTTTTTTTGCAAAAGACCAGAGAGTAAATATTTTCAGCTTTGCAGGCCATACGGCCTCTGCCACAGCTCCTCGACTCTGCTGTTGTCCCATGAGAGCAGCCATAGACAATGTGTAAATCAACAAGCATGGCTGTGTTCCAATAAAACTTTATTTACAAAAAACAAGCAGCAGACTAGATTTGGCCTATGACTATGCTTTGCCAATCCCTGCGTTAGACCATATGCTCCTTGGGAGCAAAACTATCTTATGGAAGAGGCTCGACAGTTTTTGTTGTCTGGTACAAGGTCTTCTATAAGCCAGCGTGGCACGGGAGAAGAACCACGGGTTTCCTTCACTACCCCCGATCCCACGGCTGCCAGGCACCGTGAGCATTCTGTAAGTAGGAAAAGACAAAGGAAGGAAGGAATAAATGAATGGCTACCTGTAGGCCGTGGGGCTGAGGTGCACTTTATTGGGAAGCCCGTGACTCTCCATCCTAGAAGCCGTGTTCACAGTGTCACCGAACAAACAGTACCGCGGCATCTTGTCTCCCACCACACCTGCTAAGACTGGTCCCGTGTGGATCCCCACTCTGATCTGTACAAAGAGAATCTCACTGAAAAGGGACTGCCGAATACTCTTGCTTTTATTTTTAAATTAAGGTATAATATACCTAAAACGGAAAGACAGATCTTCAGCATTTAGCTCCGTGAGTTTTGACAGGAGCATATACCCTATAATCCACCATCCAGAATAAAACACAGACTACTTTCATTACTTCGCGACTTCCCCTTGTTGCCCTTTCCAGTTAAGTTCCCTCCCTCTCTGCAGGGGTAACAGCTTCCTCATTTCTTTTACAAAGAATTATTTGCCTGTTCTAGGACTATGCACAAATGGAATCATAGAGCATATTGTTCTGTGCCTGCCTTCATTTATCCAGTTGAATGTTTCTGAGATTCATCCATGTTGTTGTATGTTTCAGTCGTTCATTCTTCTATTACTGCAACTGTTCTATTGTAAAAACATACCGCAGTTTCTTTATCCAGGCTTCTAACTTCACGAACATTTGGGTTATTTCCAGTTTGGGGCCATTAGGAACACTCTTATACAGATCTGTTTGTAGACACACATTTTCATTTTTCTTAGGTAAGTGCCTACAGGTAGAATTCCTGGATCACAAGGTAGATGCGTATTTAATGTTACAAAAAAAAACCAAAATCAGACCATTTGCTAGCAATTTTCCAGAGTGTTTGCACCATTTTACATTCTCATCAGCAATGTGACACTCCAGTTGCTCCACAGTCTCACCATCATTTGGTCTTCTGGTGGGTGTGAAATGCTACCTCGTTGTGGTCTTAATTTGCATGTTGCTGACGGCTAACGATGTTAAGCACATTTTCATGCAGCTTGTGTCCGTTCTTGTACCTTTTTTCTTGAAAAGTCTGTTCAAGAGTTTGCTCATATAAAAACCGGGATTATCTTTCATCGTTAATATAGAGGAGTTCTCTACTATATGCTTGGATATGGGATACACATATATTTCAAGTATTTTTCCCATTCTGTATACCCACAGACTGAGTGGCTTCAACAACAGGAATTTATTTTCTCCCAGTTCTGGAGGCTGGAAGTATGAGATCGAAGTGTTGGCAGGCTTCGTTCCCTCTGCAGCATCTCCCCTGGGTTTGTGGATGGCCTCACATAGTCTCTTCTTTGTGCCTGTGCATCCCTGGTGTTTCTTCCTATGTCCAGATTTCCTCTTCTTGCAAGGACACCAGTCAAATGGGATTAGGGCCCACCCTAACAGCTTCATTTTAACTTGACCACCTCTGTAAAGGCCCTATATCCACATATTGTCATATACTGAGGCCTGGGGGGTAAAGCATCGATATATGAATTGGGGGGGGGGAACAAAATTTGGCCCACAATAATGAGGTTTATCAGGTTTTTTTACTTTCACGATTAATATTTTTTGTGTCCAATCTAAGAAATGAGTGCTTACCCCAAATTCATGGAGCTATTCGCCTATATTTCCTTCAAAAAGCTTTATGGTTCTAGCATTTATGTTTACATCTGTGATATATAGCAAATTAATTTTTATATATGAAGGATTGAGGTACATTTTTCTTTCCGTATGTATTTTCAATTAAAATGAACCATTTCTTTTTTAAAATTTTTAAAAATACTTTTATTTATTTTTGAGAGAGAGAGATTGCAAGTGAGGGAGGGGCAGAGAGAGAGAGGGAGACACAGAATCTGAAGCAAGTTCCAGGCTCTGAGCTGTCAGCGCAGAGCCTGAAACAGGGCTCGAACTCATAAACTGCGAGATCATGACCTGAGCTGAAGTCGGATACTTAACCGACTGAGCTACCCAGCTGCCCCAGAAATGAACCATTTCTTAAAAAGAAATTCCTTTCCCTGCTGACCTGATTTTGTGCCTTGGTTAAA
The DNA here is from genome assembly GCF_022837055.1 of Prionailurus viverrinus. Lineage (NCBI taxonomy): Eukaryota > Metazoa > Chordata > Mammalia > Carnivora > Felidae > Prionailurus > Prionailurus viverrinus. The sequence goes on along the minus strand of NC_062561.1, from coordinate 20,501,227 downwards.
AATTAATTGACTTTTGGGGCGCCTGGGTGGCGCAGTCGGTTAAGCGTCCGACTTCAGCCAGGTCACGATCTCGCGGTCCGTGAGTTCGAGCCCCGCGTCAGGCTCTGGGCTGATGGCTCGGAGCCTGGAGCCTGTTTCTGATTCTGTGTCTCCCGCTCTCTCTGCCCCTCCCCCGTTCATGCTCTGTCTCTCTCTGTCCCAAAAATAAATAAAAAAACGTTGAGAAAAAAAAAATTAATTGACTTTAAATATGTAGTTTCTTTCTGGGCTCTCTGTACTGCTCCAATGATCCACGTGTATCCTTCTAATTTCACTCTGTCTTTGTTAGTGTAGCTTTACAGTAAATCTTGCAATTAGGTAGTGCAAGTCCTCCAGTTTTCTTATTTTCCAACATTTAAAACTAAATTTAGGTAGTTTGTTTTTATTTCATTTTCCAAATTTTTGTCCTTAGTATATACATATTCAACTAATTTTTGTGCGCTGTCCTTATATCCTGTGACCTGGGTATTTTGATCTAGCTGAGGTTTTATAAGTGCCCCACCGTCTTTGTAAAAAGATCATTTTACATCTTCCCTTCCAATCTTTATGTCTTAGATTTCTTTTTCTTGCGGAATTGCACTGAGTAGGGCTTTTGGTATTTAAGAATGGAAGTGCTTATCTCTGTATTTATCCTGTTTGGGTTTGCTAAGCTCTTGGATATGTAAGTTGATATCCTTCATCAATGTTGGAAAATTCTCAGTCATTATTTCTTCACATATTTCTTCCGACCCAGTCTCACTGTATCCTTCTAGGACCCTAGTTCCATTTGATATTGTCCTACAGATCTAGGATGTGCTGTTTCATTTTTTTCACCCTACTTCCTTCTCTGTGTTTCAGTGTATTGTTCATTTGCACAATCCTTGATCCTTTCCTTTACTGTGTCTAGAATCTGTTAAAGCCCTAAAATGAATTCTCTATTCCCGATTTCTGATATCATGGTTTCCATTTCCATTGGATAGATAGATTAATAGATAGTTATAGATAGATAGCATGTATTTCCCATCTGTTCAAACCAGTTCCCCTTTTCCAGTAGATCTCCTAAAATCTTTATTGTAGTTATTGAAAAGATTCTGTCCCATAATTCCAACATCCAGGCCATTTTCAGACCTGCTTCTGTTGACTATTTCCTCTCTTGGCTATACACTAAACCACATTTTTCTTGATTTTCTAGCATGTCATATTAATTATTTAGTTGTATGTTCTATATTGTATGTGAAAGTACAGTAGAAACTGAAGTAGATAATATTCAGTGTTCAGTAAAGTTCAAATCTCTTTTTTTGTCAGGCTGCTAGAGTGGAGACTGAGTGAATTTTATCTGTATTTGAATTGAGTCTGGGCTTCTTTTGCCAAGATACTGCTAGATTCCATGCAATATATGATTTCATATATTAAGAAGGCTAGATCAGGATTTTATCGCCATCAGGGCTCAAGATGTGGGGACAAGCAAGGATCTGAGAACCTCCTTACACTTTACAGTAAGTCTCCGGCTTTCTAAATTGTGGAAGATCTCTTTCTGATTTACAGCCTAATTGTGAGGTGAGGTGTTTGGGGGTCTCTTTGCTCTTTAGTCCCATGCTGGCTCTCTGCACATTGGGAGATTTCTCTTTACCATTCTTCTCTGCCCTTAGACTTCAAAGTGTCATTGTAGTGCACTTGGTAAAGGCCAAGAATACCTCACAGGGATTTCTGTCTGTTCTCTGACTCTAACCCTACCTTTTCATGGGCCATTGACTCGCATTTGGAGAATGTGCCTCACATGCCTCAGGGACTGGGGGTTTCTCTCAGTTCTCCTCCTAACCCCATCCTTTGACTGAATAACCACATGTACTTGGTGAAGGCCTGTGGGAGAGTTGGTAGACGGGTACAGATTCTGTGGCTAGAACTGACGAAAGACAGGATCTTTGGGATCCTAACCTATCATTCTGGCCTCCATGTGGCCATTAAAGTTCACTAAAATTCAGACTGGTTTCTTCTCACCCTCACCTGCAGCTCTACTAGACATGAACATAACTGTGGGTGTCCTCTTTGAAAGGGCTGGTTGCTTTCTGGAATCAGTTTATTTCTATTTCTTTGCTCACTAAGTTTTTTTAACGACTAGTATGGGAAGAGCAGCCTATTGCAGCTTTCTGTGTCCTAACCAGACTTAGTTATCTTTTCAGGCTAGATTTTCTTCTCCCTGAAATAAGAAGATGCCTTCCTCTAGGAAAATGAGCCTGTCAAACACCGAGAATACTGTCTCATGCAGAGTAGGACCTCAGTACATGTGCATTGAAGGAAATGTGAATAAAATAGTAGAAGATCTCAAAGAGTAATAATTTAAAAATTGTTGAAATGGCAGCACAGTTCTTCTAAGAGAGTGAAATGCTTCAAGTCCTTTTCCCTACTTCCTTAAATAAACCCACACGGTAGGTTGTTTCTGGAGGATATTTAATGATGCTCCTATGTCCCTATTCTTATCTTAAACTTGATAACATCTTTTCCTGCTTTCTTCTGGGTAAAATCCACCAGGATAGTTTCCAGGAATTCATTGTTTAATTTCATTCTTACTGGTATGACATTACTGTCATCTCTATAGCTATGCCTTTTACACACACGCACGTGCACACACACACACACACACACACACACTTTACACAATGGTATATATTCAATCCTTTTTTTCTTTAATGGCTTATATTAGAGCCCTTTAACTGAAACGCATATCCCTTATCTGACCTTCTTATCTCATTCCCTCCCATCTTGATTTTTTTATTTATGATCCTGGGGCTTTTATTCAACGGATGTATCTGCGTGTTTCCAACGGACCAAATATTGTGGATATGTAGTTCCTGCAATTACGTAAAGCCGGCTTTTACTCAGAAGCACGCAGTGCATACCGGAACCAGAACCTGCAGCATTTCTCAGTGTCTGACTTGTGGTGAAGGTGAGCTGAACACATCTTCAGAATCTCCTACATAAGGGTCATAATTTAGAAAAATCCGATTCTGTCTTATACTTGTCTATTGAGTTTTGGTTGGCTGTGTAGTTTATTTTGAAGACCTGACTGCCAGGATCAGGGAAGGGATTGCATTTTAAAATGCAGAAGCCCTGCTCTAAGGCATCTCAGGGCGTCAAGGATCTGCTGAGCAGACAGAAGACGACACCTGCTTTTCATCTCCCAAATTGTCCATCTTTTACAGTGTGAACAAATGTCCATGCCTGGAAGAGCAGGTTCCTGTGAGAAAGGTGGGAAGACGTCTCACTCAGGGCCACGTGGTGGGAGGAAAGCTGTTCTAAATCTCTCATGGCATCGTGGTGTCCGAGCTGCTGGCTGGAAGCAGTTTCCCGCCTCAGCCTGACTTGACCTGGGAGAGGACATGCTGAGTACACAGTTTCCCCAGGGGCGGGCGGGGGTGAGCCACTTGTTAGGTTGGATGCTCAAATAAAAAAGCAGGCGTTACGAACGAGCCAGATACCAAGACGGATCGGGCCCTGCAAAGCAAGTGGAGAGGCTTGCTCAGCACCGTCCCAAGCTATCGAGAAAGACGCTCGTGGTAAATCACATGAGAATCCCACGCTCCAAAGCCTCCCCTGAAATTTAAGAAAAGTTGGGACGATGATATCTTTGCTAATATTTCTATTACTTAAAACATATTCAAGAGAAGACAAGAGTTGGGAGATGTTACCCATCGTACCTACTGTAACATGCCCAGCAGCCACGTGAGCAGACTAATAAACAGAATTCTACTTTGTAGTGTGCGGGATGGTTGATATCAAACAGAGTACTCGGTTTCTCTCTACCTGGATGGGCTCTCCAGTAACAGGATTCATCACTTCTTTTGCAGAAATTCTCATCCCCAGAGCAAAGTTAGCCACTCTTTGAGCATGACTCCCAATGGGCACTGGTACGCCCCCTACCACCATGTAGGCATCTCCTATAGTTTCCACCTGTAAGAGGGAAGAGAGGGTGTTCAGATGGTTTCCTTCATGCATTCAATATATCACTAAATATTTTTGTCATTTTCCACATATTGACAGAAGGACCATATCGAAGCTGGTGGTTATTGGCCAGGAGTATACGGAGCATAAGGGAGGGTGAGAGGAAAACTGACTCAGGAAACCACCAATGAGCTAGCCCAAAGGGCTTTCTGCTTCTGGTGGAAGCTCCATAGAAGACATGGCTCCTGAGTTAGCGTATGATGCTATATATCAGACGTACATTATTCAGATTAGACTCTCTGCTGAATGGAAGGGTAGAATTACTCTCTGGGACAACAGTGTGCCCCTCAAAGGCCTTTTGGCACTGGATATTATAAAAGGATTTCTGAAAAACTAAAATTGCTAAGATATCTCCAATTCCCTGTTAGCTGTAGCTCCTCACCCCACTCCCATCCACACCAGACCACAGAGCAGCGAAGAGAGAGGCAAAGGAAGACCGATAACTGAGCTCCCGCCCTGCCTGAGCGGGACACACACGCAGTAGGTGAACACTTACTTTGTAGACCTCGTGGACACTGGTTAATCTGTCAAACTTGGAATACATGGAATTCAGCATGGTCACTATCTGGATAGGTTGGCAGGCAGCACAGATGTTAGTAAATGTCACCACGTCACTGAAGAGAATGGTGCAGGTTTTAAATTCTCCTGCAAAATGTAAACTGAGCATCAGTGAGAGCCAAGGATATGGGATGATGATTCTCTGGATTCTAGACTCGAGTGCTCTCTGGGAACCAAATCTGGCTGAGCCTTGGGGAAAAGGAGCCGGGTCCATTCGGCCAACAGACACTCCCTGAGTGCCTGCTATGAGCTGGTCATTGTTCGGGGAGATGCGTGCAACGTGGAACAGACGGCACCTCTGCCTCTAAGGTGCTCCCAGTCCAGTGAAGAAGACGTAAGAGTAAAGGAGCACCCGGTAAGGTGTGATGAGAGCCACGGCAGGACAGGAATAGGTTGGGTGGGGTCTGGCTTACAGAGAAGCTTCTGGCAGGTGGCCTGCTGCGGAGCCCGAACTACAGGAGATCCAGGCCGGGGCTGACAGAGACTGGCCGTCACGAAGTGGCGACTTCCACTATCCGTGTCTGGCGAGAGGGCTACCGTGTGCTCAGTGCGTCCTCCTAACTCCTTGGGCTGCTTCCAGTCTTGCTAATTTTCATACGGCAGCCAGATGACCTGTTGAAGTCAGACCCTCCAATCCTGTGCTTCAAATCCGTGATTTCAACACACTGAGACTAAACTGGAAAATCCTTGGGGTGCCTGGGTGGCTCAGCCAGTTGAGTGCCCGACTCTTGGTTTTGGCTCGGGTCATGATTCCTGGGTTGTGGGATCAAGCCCCACATCAAGCCTTGTGTCAGGCTCCTTGCTACTTAAGATACTCTCTTGCCCTCTCTCTCTCTCTCTCTCTTTGCCTCTCCCCTGCTCATGTGCTCTTTCCTGCTCTCCCCACTGCCCCCCACCACCCTCAAAAAAAAAAGAAAAGAAAGAAAATCCTTACCATGGCCAGTAAGGGGTCCCCTCTGTCCCCACCATCTCTCTGATCTCATGTCTCCATGCTCCCTGGCTTACTCCACTCCAGCCACACTGGCCTCCTTGGGGTTTCATAAGTGCCTCCTGCTTAGGCCCCTGGCACCTGCTGTTTCCTCTGCCTCTTTTCTCCGACTTCTCTTTTCTCCAATATCCAAAGGGCTCTGTCTCACATCTCACACATAACCACCTCAGTGAGAGCTTCCTTTATCACTCTATCTAAAATAACAGTCCCTAGACTCTATCCTTTTGGCCTGATTTCCGCCCCCAACCCCACAAGCCTTACATGGCATATTTTATATGGGATTTTTTTATTTGTTTGTTGCCTATCTTCCCCACTGGACTGTAAGCTCCACGAGATGAGAGACTGTTTTCGTACTCTGCTCTATCCCCAGCACCTAGAGCAGGGCCTGGCACATAGTAGATCCTCAATAAATACTTGTTGGATGACCAAATGGGTGACTGCTTGAACACAGCTGGGCATTCTCTGTATTATTTATACGTCTGGTAATAATCTCTCCTTCACGTAGCTTCCTCTGCCCTCTGGCTTCTGGCCTGCTGTTCGCTCCTCATATTCTCCCTACCTTTCTTATCTCCTTGTTTCACACATTCCAACTGGCTTTTCTTCCTCCTTAAATAATAGGTGTTCCTTAAGCTTCAAAACCTAACCCTCGTCCCTTCTCACCTCCTGCCCCCGGATGACCTTATTTATAATTCATAGAGTCGGTGTTTAACCACCACCCACACTGCAATAATTCCTAGATCGATAGCTTACCCAAGGAACTTTCTTCGAGCTCTTCCCACAATTCCTAGCTACCTACTGGTCATGTCAAGTGGAGTATCCTACAGGCTGCGGTATTTATCTTGAGACTGCCTCACCTTTGCTCCTGCAATCCCGTTCTCCCAAAATGCCTTTCCCTGCTTTTCCTCTGAAATAAAGTCTCAAGGTCTAACTCAAGTGCCATACACTTGATATATACAAACCCTCACAGCCCCTGCCTCCTGTCTTCCTTTCTGACGCCTTTTTATCATGAATTTCCCTGGCGTCTGTGTTTCCACACCTTTGTCATGGAAAAAGTATGAATGTTGGAGTTAGACAGACTTCTGATTAGTCTTCAGCTCTTTTACTCATAAACTGGGATGAATGTGGATTTACTAAGCTGTTTTGGATAATAGCACCTCGCTCATAGAAGTGTTCAGAGAATTCGATGAAATGGCACGTCTAAAAACGTCTAACACAGATCCTGGCACAATAATTGCTCTTCAACGCACATTAGTTCCCTTTCCTTTGGCTACCGCCACCCCTGTGAAATTATTCTGTATATGTCTGTCAAACCCGCAAGACTGTGACCTCCTTTGGGTCCTCAAGACCTGGCAGCACCCTGGCATTGAGTTAGTTTACCACACATGTCTGGGGGTGAACACGCACCCGTGACAAATGGGACGTGAGGTCAGAGTAAACATGGCATCGTTTCCTCCAGAAATGGCTTGCTCTCCCAGAATGGTCTTTAGAGGCCCATGATTTAGGTAACGTGTGGGTGTATTATTTCCAGCTAAAGAACTCTATTCGTGGCCACTGACGAAAAGGCCAGTGTCAAGCCATAGCTTTCGGGTCTTAGAGAATGTGCCACAGGTGTGTGAAGTTGACAGGCACTCTTACTTAATCCATGTTTCACTCCGGTATTACTTTCATTATTCTTGATGTTGGGAGGAGAAAACTGAGGACGTGCATCTCAAGCAACCTGCCCGAGATCCTGCTGCTAACAAGCGATGGACCCAGAATCCAGACCTAGAGCTGTCTGGTTTCGGAGCCTGTGCCCCTAACCCCTGAGGCACACCGCTACTCTTGCCCAGAGGCACCCATGAAGGGGAGGGAATGCTTTACCCGCAGCGACCTTTTTGCCCTCCTTCAGCTGGTTGGCCACATGTTCCGGCAGCATGGCATAAAGCAAGGTCTCGGTTTTCTTCTTTTCTATGGCCAAGTGCTGGGAGAGGACCCGCAGCTCCTCCTTCTTCCTCTCCAGCTGGTTGGAGAGCTCAATCTCTGCCAGCCGCTGCTGGTTCAGGAGGATGAGGTCCCTGGTGGTGTCGTGGGGGGCGATGTCAGACAGGTGCATCCGGTGCGCCTCCAGCTCTCTCAGGCTGCGGAGCTTCGGGGAGCACAGGTATATCATGCACCGCGCGGACTCCATCCAGATCATCTGGCCTTGCCGTCACGAGAGAAAGGTGACAATGCAGCAGGTCACCTGCCGGTGCTACAGCTCGCCAGATCATCACCCACACAATATGCCCTCGTATCCACCGCACGGTCTCACCCCTTCCCTTCTAGCCAAATTTCTTGACAGCTGTCTGTCTATACATCCTGTCTCCACTTACCCATCTTCCCTGGCTCGCAGCGCCTCTCTTTACTTGGAAGTGGCCCCATCCCGGGCTTCCGATCTACCTACTCCAATACGAGTCTATCTGTCTCTCCCTTACTGAGGCCTTCTGCTGTTGGATGGCGTTGGGCAGAACCCCCTCCCTGAAACCTCACTTTCACGGACTTCCCCGACACTTCTTGCAATTTTTCCTTTAGGTTTTTTCGCTCATTCCTTCAATGCTGGTGTTCCCCGGGGTTCTGTCTTGGCGTTCTCTCTTAGTATCCCACAGCTGCCTCCGACACCATGCTGACAATGAATCTGAATTCCCAGAGAAACCTTGCTGCCTGGACTCAATACGTATTTCCTTAAAAACAGATCTGTTTATTATTTTATTATAAAAGTGGTACACATGCATTGCAGAAAATGAAAACGGCTGAAGACAATATTAAAAGTCACCCATAGGGGCGCCTGGGTGGCTCAGTCGGTTAAGTGCCTGACTTCTGCTCAGGTCATGATCTTGCGGTTTGTGGGTCTGAGCCCCGCGTCAGGGTCTGTGCTGACAGCTCGGAGCCTGGAGCCTGTTTCGGATTCTGTGTCTCCCTCTCTCTCTGCCCCTCCCCCACTCATACTCTTTCTCTCTCAAAAATAAACATTAATATTTTTGTAATAAAAAAATTTTTTTAAGTCACCCATAATCACACCGCTCAGATAACTACTAAAAAATGGGGTTCTCTGCCATCTTTTTCTGTAATCTGAATTTTTCACTTCAATTTTATAATAGATATATCCTTCCATGGCATAAATGGAAATATGCATCATACTTTTCGCTGGCCACGTTGATTATACTGTATTTTACTTAAGCAATTAGCTAGCACTGATTATGTTACACCCCTTTTATCACCCTATAAACAACATCGCAATGACCAAGCTTAAGGTAAGTCGTTGTGGATAATCGTGACAATTCTGTTAAGGATATAATCTCAGAAATGGAATTACTGAGGCGAAGAATATGCTCACTCTTAATGTTTTCGATGCGTATTGCTAAAACGCCCTCTAAAATGATTGTGACAATTTATACTCCCATCAACAGTGATTTTTTTAATTGCCTATTAATATTTATGCATGCGTGTCTGCAACTGAACTCGTCTTCAAGCTCCTTTGCGAATGTTCTGTTTAATTGCTTCATCACACGTGCACTTGGTCTCTACTGTGAGCCAGGCACACTGTTCTAGACTTGGAGGATACAGCAGTGACCCAAATGGGCAAAGTCCCTGCCCCAGGAAGTTCACATGGGGTCTTTTCTGTTAATCACACCTACACCACCCAGTTACCCAAGCAAGAAAGCTAATCCTTATCCTAAATATCCTCTCTCTTTTTCAACACCAACGTCCAGTCTCCAACTCCTGCCTTAATTATCTCCTGAATCTGTTCCTCAGTTACCACCCCGGTGCCACGGCTTGCTGCACTCAACACTTTGAAGCTTCTCTCTAGGGATGCCTGGTGGCTCAGGCAGTTAAGCGTCTGACTCAGGTCATGATCTTCTGGTCTGTGAGTTCAAGCCCTGCATCTGGCTTTCTCTCTTCTGTCAGCACAGAGCCCGCTTCAGATCCTCGGTCTCCCTCTCTGCCCATCCCCTGCTCGCATGTGCTTTCGCTCTCTCAATGATAAAAACAAACAGTTAAAGCTTCTCACTAGTTCTCCCGGGGCAGCCTCCAGCTTTTTAGCCAGCTTTTCTGAAGAAATCAGAAAGCTCTGCCTGGTCCCTTTCCGAGAAATCTCCCACACTGCAGAGAGCAATGGGAAAGGGCTGAGTTCCTTACCTCGCAGTTTGAGTGCAGGCTGACTTTTCCATGCCTCAGGCATCCTTTCTCTTCGGACCTTCAGGACAAATTGACTGTTGATAAATTTGCAGATGCTGAAAATGTCGAAGGTAACTTGGGGATGAATGATGGAGAAATACTCATCCAATCGAATCTTCTGGTTTTGGAGTCCTGGGACATACTTCTGAATATTCACTCCGGCTTGCTTGACCCTCAGCTACCCACAGAGGACAGGTGTGAGACCAGGGAACAGAAAGCAACCCTCACCGTAAACTCTCCCTTGCAAATATCACTCCGCATGCTTTGCGACTCACTAAAAGGGGTCAGTAATGGTCAGACACCGTGGAAGTAATAAATATTATTTTAAAAATCAAATCTGCAGCTCATCTCTGAAAGAGAAAAGGATAGCATGGGGTGTTCAACAGCAAACCTTTGACTGACAAGAAACAGAGGTTAAATGTTTCAGTTGGAGTAACAGTTCTTCCCCAGCTTTGTGGGACTTCTTAGAATTCACTAACAAAGAAACTAGCCAATTCTGTGACTTAGATCTGACACCCAGGCCCAGGTGAAGGCGTCCATCATGGAGGTGGGGAGACATCTTTCACTGCTGTTTCCAGGGAACACACGGAAGAAAGAAGCAAAGAGTACATAAAATATCCAATGCCTGCACAGGCTGTCCAGGAATACATAACTTCACTAACCACGGGCACTCTGTTAGGCTACAGAAATCAACTTAACATTATGGAATAACTATCATTAAACTTACTGTTATTCTATGCCCAAAACTTAAAAAGGAAAAGGAGTTTTAAAAGTATGGGGCGATGGGGTGGGGGTGCAGGGGCGGTGAGCCTAGGTGGCTCAGTCGGTTAAGCATCTGACTTCAGCTCAGGTCATGATCTCATGGTTTGTGAGTTTGAGCCCCGCATCAGGCTCTGCGCTGACATCGCAGAGCCTGGAGCCTGTTTCGGATTCTGTGTCTCCCTCTCTCTCTCTCTCTGCCCCTCCCTTGCTTGCTCTGTGTGTGTGTGTGTGTGTGTGTGTGTGTGTGTATGTGTGTCTCAAAAATAAATTTAAAAAAATTTTTTTTAATAAAAAAAAAAAGTACATCAGGGACACCTGGGTGGCTCGGTCAGTTAAACATCTAACTCTTGATTTCGGCTCAGGTCATGATCTCAAGGTTCATCAGACTAAGCCCCAAGCCTGTCTCCATGTTGACTGTGCAGAGCCTGGTTGGAATCTCTCTCTCTCCCTCTCTCTCTCTCAAAAAAAAAAAAAAAAAAATGAAAAGAAAGTACATCGGAATTTAAAACATTGATAATAGCAATAATAGTGTCCTCACGGCATTGGGGAAAAGCCAAAGTACATTACTTTACAATTCCCTACTTGTTGAGGTCACAACCTGAGCCAAAATCAAGAGTCGGACTTTTAACGGACTGAGCCACCCTGGTGCCCCTCCCTAATTGTTTCTTATAGGAGTGTTTGATTTCCTCAGATCAATTCTTTGCAAGCAAAGATGACCCTCAAATGAGTAAATTTCATAGATTCTGTATCCAGCAGTCAACTGGTAGGTGATGATCCAAACATATCTCTGCATTCAAACAACTAGCAGAGAAGATCGCAATTACCTGAAGCCATTTTAATTGATTTTTTAACCAAATTTATTTTACCTAACTGCCTTTGAAAGGAGCTCATAGTCACTTCAGTTGACATATATTTCATCCAAGGAAACTGATAACAACCAAACGTTTGTCATTAATGGTCATCGTCACAACTCCCACAGAACAGTGGCATGAGTTGACACAGACTTCTCCCCTGCCTTCAAGATGCAGAGGGAGAACCCTACTGGGACTGAGACAACCGCAGTGGCCACGAGGACGGCGAGGGATCACATCTAGAATCTCACCCTGCCATTACCGACTGCATTCTATTGTCTCTTGGCGTCGTGAACTTTGGTGTCACTTCCTTTTTCTCTAATGGCAAACCTTCCCGTGCACTCATCAGTGCAGACCCCTTGCTGCTGCCCCCCCCCCCACCATACCCACGGAGAAGTTCCAACATTCTAGTTTCTGGAGGAGGCCACAATGAAAAGGAAGCCAATGGTCATGCCAGGCTAAACCCTAGTCCCCCAACCCCTGGGGACTCCTCAGGGACTTGACATGAAAGACTATACGACATACTCCCTTCCCAGCTTCGCCCCAGTCCAAGCTACAGCGGGAAAGGGCCTCTTACTGATTCATCAAATACAATGTGGAAAGGAAAAGCATTGCAGAATGTCTTCTGTTCAATCCAGAGACGCTCGGGATAAACGGGCACAAAGGTGTTCACGAGATGCCCTGGATGTAGAAAAAGAGAGTCCTGTTCAGAGGCCGTTCACGCCACCAAGCTGACACAGAGCAGAGCTTGGGGTAGTGTCTTAAATGTTTCATGGCCACAGCAGTCCCCACTCTCTATCAGAGGCCCCCTTGGCGTCTCCAGATGGCCACAGCGATTCTTCCAAATTAAAACAAACAGAAAACTTGCTACTGGGTTAAGAAGCACCCCCCCCCCCGCCCCCCCAGCCCCTGCCAAGTTTCTGCCCGCCGCTGAAGAGTCTCTGGGCCAATTGAGTACGTCTCGCCAGGAAAACAGAGCCGGCATTGAAACGGTGACAGCCAGACAATGAGCTAGCGGAGCAGAGCGTGTGTGCCCGGCCCAGCGTCAGGGACATTTGCCATGGAGCTTTTTAGACTGACAGTTTTGGGTGGCACATGAAAATTTAACCAACAGCCCTATTTGGCAGGGGGTAGAGATTCGAAATGGAGCCTTTTTGATATGAAAATCTCCCAGACAAAGGATGTCAATTGCGTGTTTGACTCGCTTGCCATGGCTTGAGGGACTCAAAATGCAGCCTTTTGAGCCCTGCAGACCTCCTCTCAGATGCATGTCACCGTGACCCACAGGGCATGATGGGGAGGGCTGTAGCTCCCTGGCTCCCCACGGGGCGGGGCTCTCATTCTGGCTCAGCCATTAGGTGCTGATCATGAGACGGGCTCAGTGTCGACAAGGGCGCCTTGAAAGCCTGATGCCTTCATTTTTCACATGGAAGATGGGGGACCTTGTTCAAGGTCATTCAGCTCCTCAGGGACAGAGCCAGAGATCTGCTTTCTTGGCTCCTAATCCAGTGTCCTTTGCACTACTGGATACTGTGGTTATTAACCACAGGCTTCCTGGCCTGAATTGCATCCCAGTCCAGAAGGCCTGAGAAGCTGTAGAAAATTCACTGTTCTTGAGAATATGTCAGTAGTCATTCCTTCTTCCTTTCAACACACTGACCAATTGGGACAGATTCCCCTCCTCTCTCCGGTGGCTTTCCCTGACTACTGGGGAGACTGTGTGTCTGTGCCACCCAGCGCAAATAAAAGGGGCAAAGGAAGGCAAGTTAGAGTCTGATGTTTGAATGCGTAAGACCATGCCCGCCAAATCCAAGCTCTGCAGAAATCAGTGACGTCATCGTCATAGACGACTTTGCCCAGTTGTGTGCACCAAACAATGATTCTGCTTTGAGAGCCAAGGTCAGGAGAACGGCCGACTCACCTTTTCCGAACATGACTATACTTCTCACAACTTCCCAGTGGGATTTCTTCACAGGGCAAACAGAGACACTCAAATATTTCTCCTTCATCCTAAGGAAAGCTGCCTCCAGGGCCTACAGGTGCCAGGGAGAGAAGCACACGTGTCTGATCATGTGACTGGTCGTGTAACTGGAGACACACAAGCCCCTTCTGCTGTAATTGGGACCAGAGGAACAGCAAGGCCTTGCAAGGTCAATGTTCGCAAGACATTGTTATCCCCAAGATTTTTATCTAATTAATCCTCATGTTGTTTCTCTGCCAAAGGCAGCAAGAACTTTTTTTGCAAATCTCAAGACAGGGCTGGCAGAAAAATGACACCTGACCATCTTGTCTTCTTGTGGTTGTAGATTCTGTAGCAAACAGGCTCTGAGGTGGGCTTTGAATGCTCTAAGATATCAACACTGTGGGCTCCAGGAACCACAACATTATCTGGATATTTGTATAAGCTGTGTGGACACAGAGAGCTGTGTACCTAATATATGTAGTACCTAAATAGATAATGTTCACTCCACAAGTTGCAACTGAGGCAGCCAATCCTAGGATGGCACATTGGCTCCAGACTCCTAACTGGCCCCAGCTACGGAAGTGGGCACTAAGGACTTCAAAAGGTCAATTTATTTTAGAAGGATTGCAAAATAAGCCACCAAATCCAAATTTCTGGCCTTTATATTGGTGTTTTCAGAGGTGAAAATGTTCCAGGCTAAGGTTCATCCCAGAATACTTCCCAATGTTTATCCAAGTTTTCTTAACCCAGAGGTTCTCAACGAGGAATGATTTTTGTCCCCCACCCCTGCCTTGGGGATACATGGTGATGCCTGGAGACATTTTTGATTGCCACAACTGAGGAGCGGGGAGCGGGGGTGCTATTTGCATCTAGTGGGTAGACTAGCAATGCTGCTAAACACACACAGGACAGGCCGTCATAACAAAGAACGATCTGGTCCCAAATGCCAATAGTGGAGATTGAGAATATCTGCCTTAAATCCACTATGAGAAGGTCCATTTGGTTCTGTTCTTTGCACAGATTGTTCCAAGACCAGTAGATCCACTAGGAGGATCTGTGCTTTCTGAAGACATAGCAAACCCAATACCTCTTGGTCCCTCTGGATATCCTGATTGCCTTTTAACCTGTTTGGCTTTGCCCTTCCCATCTGGCTGTGAGACTTCTGTACAACCAGAAACACAACATGCTCTTTCTTTCCTGTCCTCTCCTCTTCCTTATTCATGCTGAGGATATCCATGGTCACATCAATGTCAAAGAAGTCTTTGGCCACAGCCTCAATGATACCTGCAGCAGAAGGACACCTACTGATGAGGGATAGCAAGAGGCAGTTATGTCAGCCAAAGTCATAAAACAATCAAGTTATACAACTTCAGATGAACATTCCAGGGTTCACTAAGTCCAGGCCTTGCATCAAGACAGGCAGCATACGGTAGATTAATAAAATTCAAAAATAAAATAACTTACAGGTAGAGGTTTACGTTGTAGATGTCTGGATACCAAATATATCCCTGCCACTCTAATTTCTAGCTCAGCATCTATTCATTTGTTTATTTCAGGAAGGCATTTCACTCACTAAACAAACACACTCTAGAAATAATGTAAACAAAGTTTAGTTGTAAAAGCATTAAGGATCATGTTTTAAAAAGAGGTTCTCCAGAAATCTATCCCCGGGTTATAATGTAAACATGGGAAAAGCACGCATGAAGATGTTCACCACAGCACTGGTTACAATAGCAAAAGAGTAGCGCCAACTACAAATTCAACAGTGGGGCCTGGTCAATTACCATATGAAATACCGTTCGGCCTTTGAAAATGAGTTTTAAATTTTTTCTTTAACGTTTATTTATTTTTGAGACAGAGAGAGAGCATGAACGGGGGAGGGGCAGAGAGAGAGGGAGACACAGAATCGGAAGCAGGCTCCAGGCTCTGAGCCATCAGCCCAGAGCCTGACGCGGGGCTCGAACTCACGGACCGCGAGATCATGACCTGAGCTGAAGTCGGACGCTTAACCGACTGAGCCACCCAGGAGCCCCTGAAAATGAGTTTTAAAGACCACGTAAAAACGTGGAAGGATGCTTTCTCCATAATGCTGAATACACAAGAAAGGTTGATACAAAATAATATATGCAGAATTATCATAACTATGTAAATACCTAGTTTAAAATGTTAAAATAAAAATGGAAATTATTCCTTCTTTTGGCACTTTGGGAACTTATTTTAAAGGCTCAAAGACTTTGGAAGTAACGGTCAAGACAGCAAAGACTCAGATTATGGAAGAGCTGGGTTGGCTATTAGCCATCCTGGAGAATTGTGAGGGGACCATCCCCCAGAGGCCTCGTAGCGGTGGGACTGGTTAAGACATTCCCATACCTGGTACGATGTGGCACAGACCCCTCCTATCAGAGTAGTAATGGAGAAGCATCCTCCCGTCTGCTTCTCTCTCCACGCGGAACGATGGCGCGTTCATCTCCTAACCAAAAGACACGACGTGTTTTCTCTTAGTGAACCCAGGTTGTTTAAATTATGCTCTTGAGGCTTTGTGAAACAACAGTGCTTACCCATTACGGCACACAGAACTATACCCCCAATCACATAAAATCCACTATGGTTTGGGGCACCCTATGTCAGGAATTTGATATTATCCCTAATTCCCTAACCCATCCTAGATGGCAAGTATTATCTCCCTTTTAAAGAGAAGAAACAGGCTCAGTGGAGTCAAGGGTAAAGGAAGGGAGGAACATGGGGCGCCTGGGTGGCGCAGTCGGTTGAGCGTCCGACTTCAGCCAGGTCACGATCTCGCGGTCTGTGAGTTCGGGCCCCGCGTCGGGCTCTGGGCTGATGGCTCAGAGCCTGGGGCCTGTTTCCGATTCTGTCCCTCCCTCTCTCTCTGCCCCTCCCCCGTTCATGCTCTGTCTCTCTCTGTCCCAAAAATAAATAAACGTTGAAAAAAAAAAAATTAAAAAAAAAAAAAAAAAAGGAAGGGAGGAACAATGTTTGGACCCCAGTGAGCCTTCACCACGCATGTTGCTTCTGCCCACACTCCAGGGCGGGGCCAGCGGCCGTGCTCGGCCTGTGACCAAGGGACCACGGGCATCTTCACCCTCAGAAAGATCAGGCGCTCAGAGCAATTTGGAGAGGAGTTGGTTTCTCATCCTGGAAGTAGATGCCGTCTGCGGTCTAAAGTCACTCATTTGGAAAATCAAGATATGTCAGAAGAGATCCTCTTTCTCTAGGAATAAATGTTGACGCTTAGGTACGCACCATCTCACGGTAGATGTACGTCAGGAAATAAGGATGAAGACTTCACCTGGGGGATCCCCGAGAGACGCACCTTTCTCCCCGACCTGATGTGTAGGCAGGCAGCTGAGTACCCCGGCTTACAGTTTGTGGTCTGAGCGAGGGAAGAGTTTAAGGAGCTGGGCTCCTACCAAGATCTTTGCTTCCTTCTATGGTGGGAGGGTTTCCACTTAAAATGAGCTCCTCTTTAAAAAAAAAATTTATTTTATCTTTCAAAAGCATATACATAGAGAAAGTATATGTTTGTATGTATGTGTGTTTGCATCTTGATTAAATCTTCAGAGGATTTGAGGTGGCACATATAAAAAGTATGAAATAAACCAGGAGATTAAAGGCTATTTCAAAAACTTCCATCCAAACTCTCCACCGTGAAAAAAATAACCAGAGTCCAGAAGGGGCTAAAATGAAAATTCGTATGTTCTTGCTACCTTGTCTCCCCTCACTCGTCGCCCCCAGCCGAGGCTGCTTCCCAGAGGCACTTCCCAAAATTTGTGCTTGTAATTCTTCTGTTAAGTGTATCTGACTCTCTAAATAGTAAGATTGTACTTCTATTTCTTAGTTAAAATAGGGTCTTGAGAAAGTAGAGAATCAGGGAAAAGGGAAAATAATGGGAAACAGACCAGAGCATGGTCTTTGGAAACAGACACGTGGGGTCATGTCCTGGCTGGGCCACCACAACCCAGCCACTTAGGGCAAATGTTTGACCCTTCTGGACCTGTTTGCTCATCTGTATCATGAGAAAAAAAATCAGAGTACCTAATCTTGGTGTAAGGAGGACAATTCAATGTTTATAAATTACTTAGCCCCACACCTGCTTCATAATTAGCACCCAATGAAAGTTAGCTTAAAAAAAAAAAGAAAAGATTAAAGGCACAGCTACAACCAGAAATGTATGCCCTAAGGCACTGGCAAATTACTAGAGGCAAACGTAGAGAAAAGTCAGCATTCCCTTATTTTATTTTTGCTTAAAGAGACAGAACGTTCCGTCCAGTGTAAAACACTACGGAGCTACCAGGTTATTATTGCGTGTATTTTATTACGGCTTGCGTATTATAACACTGATATATTTTATTCATCTCATTATGTGCAAAATGTCCTCACTTACACCCTGAGAAGTTCTCTTCTTTAGCGTTGACTTTGGCACGGGAAGGAATGACCGATGATTGCCCCAGAGGAAAGGTAGTGGAGCTGTGTGCAAACAATGGGCGGGGACTTCAGACTCTCGGTCCCATTCACACTTAATCACAAGAGTGGCAGTAATATGGTAACTACAGTATTTGGAGCACATCCATGAATTAACACGAATGGGAGACTATTAACATTCTCCAGAACCGTGACTTGAAATATTAGCCAAATTTTCAGACGAAAGATGTTATATTAAGGAATCTTATGGGAGATTCTGGAAGGAGTCTAACTGTACTTCTTTGTGTCTAAGTGCAGTGCTGTAGCTAAGAAATTGGAAAGGAAGCTGCCACATAAATTATTGTAATTTTTAAACCGGCCGTATTGAACAGAGAGAAAAAAGAAGGAAGTTATTATTATTTATGAAATGCCTTCTGTAAAGTGATTATGATGCTGGGGACTTCCACATGTGATCTCTTTGAATTCACACAATATATGAGATAGGAGTTTTTTTCCTATTTACTCCTCTTTGTGTTTTCCCAATGCCTAAAATAGGGCTTATTACAGAGTAAAGCCTCAATACATATTTATGAAATGAGTAAAGTGAAAAAATCAAGGGCCAGAGAGGGCAAATAACTTGTACAGGATCACACAGCTAGTAAATTGCAGAGCTGGTCAGACAGCGCGGTAAGTGCATCTGACCCCATATCCAGGGCTCTTTCTATCCCGTTGCGTAGTTCCCTTCATTGACAACAGGACAGACCCACCTACTCATCCTGTCTGAAGTCAGTTAAGCTTTTTCTTATTCCTTGAACTATGGAGAAATATTCCGTGAAAAATTGAGAAAATAATAGTTTTCCCATTGAACACGTGTAAGGGTGCACTATGGTTGATGAGTCACTTTAGCACACACAACCCCATTTTACCCTCACGACAACCCTTCAAGGGTGGTTAGGAGCATTAAATATAAAAATAGTGGAGAAAGAGCCTGGTAAACTATAAAGGGCCCTAAAAATAAGTACAAATAATTCATATAAAATAATAAACTATTATTAAAAGCTACGTAAATGCCTGTTTGCCTTTTTAATAAGGCTGTTTCTTTTCTAAAAGAGAAGAGGAAGTCTAGGCGTTTAAATTCCCAACGATGCCTACAAACAAGAAAGCCAAGGAATGAATTCCAGAAGGATATATCCCAATAGGGAAATTAGTTTCTTAACACCTCAGGCGGTCACCCGGCGGGTTAATCAGCATTGGACGGTTTCCGACTCTGGCTCTTGGCCCTATCAAATCTTTTCTTCTGATACGTGAATGAATGAATCTGGCTACAGAAGCTATTTCTCAGCTCCATCAAAGCCGGGAAACCCGAGGGGAGATTTTGCAAGTCCACTACAACCTGATTGTTTCCCCGTCTTTGTCCCCACTGTGATCAGTCTTCCAGATCTAATTCCAAGCCCACACCAGCGACTGTCAGAATAGACCATCCTCTGTCACAAAGCCGACCTCTTCAGCTTGTCCCTCATTGGTTGTTGCCGGCCAGTTAATAAAAGTGGCCAACAGGTTATCATTTTCCATTCCTTTCCCCAGGGGACTCCTGACACCTCGAACCAGGGATCCTGCACGTCCCTTCCAACTGCACCCCTCTCGGGGGTTGTGGGAAGATGGCCCAGAACTCCCACAGGCATTTGCTTCCTCACCGAGCCAACAAGACTGGACTCAGATAGCCTTACCTGATAAGATAGTGCGAGGTAACTGTGGAGGGCATCTAGGTTTTCAATAAACTCCGTGAGGTTTCCTCCCAGTGTCCGTAACATCCTATCGTAGCCAGACATCTTACAGAATTTAAAGAAATATTCTCCAAAGAGTCTCAGAATGGCTTCCATGGAGACACCTGCGGAACCCAAAGCACACCCCCAAAATAAAAGCACCTGCAAAATGTTTGTTCTCATTCTGGGGGTCTTCAGTGATTCCCAAAGAGTTCAAATCCCGGCTGTGTGATAACACGACTGAACATCTCCCTGAGGTTTTACTTTCGCCGTCAGTAAAATGCCAATAATGACATCCCCGTCTCGGGGCCACAGTGAGGCACCCAGTGCAGCCCGGGCGTCTGGAAGGTGCTCATTAAATGTGAGTTCCTCCTACCCCTACTCCAATCTTTTCTGTGGTCCCCGTGGCATAAATCCCTCTCCGGTCCAGAAGGGGATGGGAAGCTGTCGTATTCCCATGATGGCTGAGTCTGGCACCCAGAAGGAGGCTCGCCCTGGGCAGGGCAGTGGATGGTCCTCTGCGGTCTTCCCTACCACCTCTGGACATCTTCAAATACTATGGCTTTAAGCAAAATAAAAAGCTATCTCTGAGAAAGAACTAACACTGCGACTACAGAACAACACTGACAAACTTATCTCCAAATACCCGCAGTGGCTTCCCCTTTCTCTCTCACCCTCTCCACATCCTGGCGTCCCTGTGGGGTGCACTTTTCACATCGCATCCTTCATAAAGATTTCTCTGAATATCCCACATCACCCTGAGCACCCTCCCGAAGCGCAGCATTTTGTTTTCTTCCCAACTCTGCGATAACTCTGAGGGGCGTTGACCGCACACGACACGTTTTCTGGGCGATACACAGCACAGGTGCTTGATACATACCTGGGGGCACATTTGTAGCTCTAGCTGGAGCTGCTGCCCCTGTCTGCACTGTTGCAATAGACAGCATGTGATCGGTGGCTTTCTAGAGGGGCGGAAGTGTTTTTTCGGGATGTTTTGTAATTCCCGAAGCACTCAGTCATTAAACGCTCAGTAATCAACATCATCAATCATTTTGCCCAGTGCTTGCCAGAACCTTGTAAGGGAGATGATCTTATTATCATGTCCCCTTTCTGAGGGTGAGTGTCAGCTTTGTAAATTCACCCAAATCATGCAGAGTGGCAGAGTTTCTAAGTCTAAATTCGGTAATTCCCATACCAAATCCCGTAGCCCCTGGAGCAGCAAAGAAATAAGAGGTCTCCCCCAGCGTGAGGGCTACTGATGGGTTGTCATCATTGACACAGGAGACAGGGCGTTCACTGATGTCGGTGGCCTGGCACATCTGTGAGAGAACACTCTCGTATTTCCTGTGGTGTGGTGACTCTGGTAGGTCTTGGGGGCTGGAAGAAGGTCTGGAATGCCCAGGTTTATGGGAGTCCTGAGGAATTCACAATCACCATAATCCTTGGCTGGGTCCTGTGATGCTCTGGCTGGATCTAGAATTCACAGCAAGGGGCTTTCCAATTTCTTTCTCAGTGTTCAAACACACACAACTGAACTATGTCTGTAAGAGCAATCCTTGCGCGGGTGGCAGGGGACCAGAGAAGGTCTGGGCACTTCCCAGCCTCTACCTGCTTCCAGAGATGGTCTGAGCAGCTCGTCCCTATAGCTCGTGTCCACACCTAGACTATTGGGCAGATAATTGTTCTGCGGTCTGAACAGGGTAGAGTCCCCACTGAGTTGGCCTGGTCTTATCAGGGATGAGTTACACATACATCCCAAGAATGTATTAGCCAGCTCTTTTGAATCTAGACAAAGCTTGGGATGGCAGGGCAGAGGTGGTAATGGCTTACGTTAACTGCCTCTATTGGGTTCTCTGCTTGTGGGTCCATCCCTAACTGGATGCAGGCAGGCTTGTCTATAACAGCAATCAAGAGCCACCTCCTAAGCCCCAACGAACTGAGAAAAATTCCACTCAAGTCCTTTCCACTGCCTGTGAGTCCCTGGGAGGAGAGATCCTGAAAAGGACACGGACAGGTGTGGAATCGTTCCTTCCTCTTCCCTCACTCCCCCACTCCTTTCCTGCTAAATCTAGCTTGTTCGGGCTGAGAAAAAACAGCTGTGCTGTGCGTCCCCCAGGCTGGAGCTCTAAGCAGGTGCATCCTGTTACCGGCCAAGAAAGCACACGTCCCAGAGGCCTCCTTCTCCGGGGGAACCACGCTCAGGAGGACTGGGCTGTCAGCAAGCAAGGTATAGTAAAGTGACGGTGGCAGGCTTGTGTAGAAAGAGCATCTGCTTGACTTTTCTTTAAACCTACAAAACTCCGCGAAGATGCCCGTTCCAGACCCTGTTATTTTGTTTCTGGGCGCCCAGCTCTGTTAATAGGAAAGGACGGCTGGCTCGGAGACTGTTGCTTAAACACGGATCTCGGGTTTGGTTGTGGCATTTTCCATCCGTGCTGGGTTTGGGCCTTCTTCTCAGATTCTTGACTGAGAATGTTTGTCTAGCAGAGGACAAAGGTCACTAAAAAACCAACTCCTGTGGTGTGTTGTTACACAGTTTCATCTCTGTGAATTTAGGATTGCGTGAGTTCTCTTAAGTCATAGGGAGTCAGGGACAGATAGGAAACGGCAAGAAAATGTGAAAACTGAACAAGCCATAGGTGCCTTAACATATTTTTTAAAAGTGCACGTGAGCATGAGCAGGGGAGGAGGAGAGAGAGAGGGAGAGAGCGAATCCC
This sequence comes from Prionailurus viverrinus, assembly GCF_022837055.1. Taxonomy (NCBI): domain Eukaryota; kingdom Metazoa; phylum Chordata; class Mammalia; order Carnivora; family Felidae; genus Prionailurus; species Prionailurus viverrinus. The sequence continues at coordinate 20,478,995 of NC_062561.1, read as the reverse complement.
AAGCAGACTCCACACTGTCAGTGCGGAGTCTGACGCAGGCTTGATCTCAGGAACCTGGAGATTATGGCCTGAGCTGAAATCAAGAGCCAGATGCTTAACTGACTGAACCTCCAAGTGCCCCCATATTTTTTTTAATGTTTATTTATTTTTGAGAGATAGAGACAGAGCATGGGCAGGGGAGGGGCAGAGAGAGAGGGAGACACAGAATCTGAAGCAGCCTCCAGGCTCTGAGCTGTCAGCACAGAGCCCGACGCAGGGCTCGAACTCACAAACCATGAGATCATGACCTGAGCCAAAGTCAGATGCTTAACTGACTGAGCCACCCAGGTGCCCCGTGTTTTTTGATAGTGCAAAAGAGAATCTGTAGTATGCTTAGTATTTTATCTTTTGTGTAACAAATCTGGGGAAATAAGGAAATATGCATCTATCTGCTTATTTGTGCAAAATTAAATACCAGGGACTATTGAGATGACTTACCTACAGGGCATTGGTGGGAATGAGGTAGAAAGGCTAAAAAAATTGTAGGGGCTGGGGGTCTGACATGCTCTGAGCATAACTATTTGAACGTTTTGGTTTGGGGAATCATGTTAATGACTCATATAGTGAAAATAAAGAAGATAAATACAGTCAATAAAGATTGGGAAAACCCTGAGATAGAATACAAACAGAAACAGATGAACAGAACAGTATTTGAACAGAATAGTTTTGAATGATCGAATTACCCAGGAAAAAAAATTAACCCAGTGACATTTGAACATAGGATTCAGACTGCTTTGTCTTCGGGCTAAAGACAAAAACAAAACCAAACTTTAAACAAATAATTGACTGTAGTTTCTACGCTTCCTTCCCAAGATGGTGGTGAGCAATTCTGAAATAACTTCCTGAACATTTGAGGATTCATCCTATAAGTAAATATACTATGAATAATGGGGAGCAGGTTCCTCACTGTGTGAGAAGGAAGTTAAAATTATGGAAAGGGGAAGAACAGAATGAAGTCTGTGGGAGTGAATTAGCAAATCTACCATAATAAGACCACAGGACTCATCATGGTTTTAGTTGGTTGGATGGATAGATGGATGGATGGATGGATGGATGTGTGTGTGTGTGTGTGTGTGTGAGAGAGAGAGAGAGAGAGAGAGAGAGAGAGAGAGAGAGTGTGTGTGTTCAGGTCTCCTTGAAGAAATGGCAGATTTCAGGTCTGGAACACAGAAAGGATAAGATGAGCCTATAGCATCTAGTCATGCCAGAAAGTTAATAAGTAAAGGGGACCTGGGTGGCTCAGTTGGCTGGGTGTCCAACTTCGGCTCAAGTCATGAAATCATGGTTCATGAGTTTGAGCCCCACATGGGGCTCTGTGCTGACCGCTCAGAGCCTGGAGCCTGCTTCAGAGTCTGTCTCCTTCTCTCTGCCCCTCCCCCGCTTGTGCTCGCTTGCTCGCGCTCTCTCTCTCTCAAAAATAAATAAACATCAAAAAAAAAAGAAGTAATCAAAGAATGATGATGTGCCTAAAGTGGAAGGGCTCCCACGGGATAAATCTTGGAGAATTTGAGCATCAAAAAAATAATGAAAGCAAAGGTCTACAACCTTTTTAAAAAATAAGAATCAAGAGTTCACACTGCTACAAATAAATGGGAAAGAGGGAGAAATTCTTCTTTATACTATAAATCCAACTAATAAACATAAAAAATGATGTACCATTTGGTCACCATAATTATGGTTTCAGGCAAAAATCACCAATGAGTACTAAAATTGGGGAGGGAGGGGTTTGAGAAAAAACAAGATATTTTCATAGTCTCGATGTATCCTCTCACAAGCTACTGAATTTAAAAGGGAAAGATAGGAACTTCCAGTAGAGAAACCTGGTAGATCCCACCTTAAGCAATCAAAGTTAGTACCCGTAATGGGACAATGGGACAAATGGACATCGTATACCCCCTGCTATAATGAACTGGGAAGGACAAAATATCACTTCTGTGGTCTTCCTGCCAAGAAAGCATAACCTGAATTGAATCTGGAGGAACGGTCAGATAATCTGGAATTGAGGGGCCTTCTACAAGATAGCTGACCAGAACGTGCCAAAGACACGAACGTTATAGGACACAAAGAGAGACTCAGGGACTATTCCAGATGTCAGAAGATGAAAGAGATGTGACAGCTGAGATGATCCAAGGTTTTCTTTTGTTCTGAAGGATGTCATGGGGACAACTGGAAAAATCTCAATAAGGTCTGCAGATTAGATAATAGCCCTACACAAATGTTCATTTCCTGAGTTTGATAGTTGTACTGTAGTTATGTAAGAGAATTTTTTAGGGATACTGAGACATCATATCTGTAACATACTAATGATTCAGGGAAAAAAAATATATAGATCTAGAGAGAAGGATAGAGCCAATATAGTAAAATGTTAACATTTGGGCAATATAGATGAAAAGTATATAGGAATTCCTTGTGCTATTCTTGCAAACCTCCTGTGAGTTCGAAGTTATGTCAAAGCAGAAGTTTTTGCCGATTGTCCTGAAAAGACCTTAGTAAATCTAATACAAAAAGACCACAAAGACCGCATTTATCCATGGCCAGCTGAGATACAGCTGGATTCTGGGCCTCTGTAATATTACGAATTTTGTTAGGTATAATCAAGGCATTATGATTATGTTTTAAAATGTCTTTATCTTGTTAGAGACTCATGCTGAAATATTTATGGGTAAAATTATGGGAAACCTGAGATTTGCTTTAAGACATTCCAGCAAAAACAAAACCAGAAAAAGGGTGGAGGGACCAGAGAAATGAGACAGGATTGGTGAAATATTCATAATTATTGAAGCTGGGTGAAGGATACAAGCGCTTGAATGTACAATTCTCTCTGCGTGTGTGTGTGTGTGTGTGTGTGTGTGTGTGTGTGTGAAACATTCTATTAAAAGGGTTTGGGGGGTTCTTTTAATGGAAGACATCTCTGCTGGAAGAAAAACAGCTGTCGGGAAGGGTCCATTTCCTAAATGCTTGCCTTTCTAGAAGAAGTATGGAGTCTTTTAAGAAGCTTTTCAATTGGAATGATATAAACTCAAATTTTCTGACTTAACAAGCCTGGGTCTTCAGCAGCACCAGGAAATGTTTTCTTCTTCCTGGTGGCAGCTCAAGGGACAGGAAAGAGCAGAGGTGGGCTGTCCAGGGGACAGGATACCCTCTAAACACCGAGCAGGGGCTCACAGGCAGAGGGAAGCCAGAGACACAGTTGCCTATTCTGGGCCTCCTGGGCATGGGGTCCACCCTTATAGGGACCCACCTCCCATCACCCAGATACAGGCAACAAGAGCTATTCCTCTAAGGGACCCACCTGAGGCACCCAGAGAAACACGTGTTCTTCCACAAGACAGGCAAGTGTACGTGGTATGTTTTACAAAATTTTCCATCGAAAGTGGGCAGTTTTTCCCCCAAGGCTTATGTATCCAGAAGAATAAATCTTCAGATGTCTGGAAGGAGCCCTTCGTCGAGCATACTCTCCTCAAATAATCTCAGGCATGAGATAATGGGTGGGAGAAATCTTGTTGAGTAGGAAAAAGGAGTTGAAGAAAAGCAGGAAACAGCTACCCACAGGTTGCAAGGAGGAAACAGACTCTAAGCTCGGAGGGTTGGGGTCTAGAGGTAGCAATAAGTTTACCAGGGCATAGAGAAAAGGCAGCTTGGCCGTGGACCACACCAGCTCAGGCGGGAGGTCCTCTGCGGTGATGAAGCAGTCTCACATAAGCCTGGTAGGTAACAAGTTGCCTACTTCCTGGCAAACTTTGGAACAGAGAAGTTGGTCTAACCAGGACTCCACTGGGTCGGGCTCGGGGAGGGGGACAAGGAGAGGCGTCTGCTCCATTGAGTATCCACTCTGTGTTAGGCACTTTGCTCACATGATTGTGCTTCATCTTTAGGATGGCCCTCTGAGGTAGGGGCCGTAGGCATCGTGGCTAATCACCGATGGGGGATTTGCCCTACGTTACGTTACTAGGGGACGGTATGGCCAGGGGTTCTACGCAGGTCCGTCCGACCCCAAAGTCCTTGCTACAGACCTGGTTCCCATCAGTCAGCTGCTCCTCTAGCCCGTGTGCTTCAGCACGGGGTTCGGAGCCAGGACGCCAGAGTTCAGGCCTTCTTTTTCAGTTAGTCACTTTCCTCGGTTACTTGTCCCACCTCCGGGGGTCGTGGGAAAGATCAAATGTTATAATGCCTGATTTGGGGACTCTGTAAATTTTATGGTGTTACTCTTCTTTTAAAGGAAGTGAGTGCAGAGAAGGCTTGTTGGCATTTGCTGATAGCTAACTGTTGAAACACATTTTACTATTGGTTTCTTAGCAAGCAAAGTCTAGACCGACACAGCTGTGCCAAATGGCTGTTGTGTGTTGTTTTGCATTTTGTCACTTCAGATCACTAATAACCCACTTACACACTAAGTAGGCACTTATTCATGTACAGAACAATGCCTTATGCAATGCTTAACCTGCCATCTGGTCCCATCCTGAATTATGCTAATTGAAAGCACAGAGCTATGCAGTGGCAGAATGGTCTGGAGAAGTCCCAACAATTGCTTAAAGGTAGGGAAATTGCATTCTGGAGCTCATTCAGAAAGCAAAGCATGGACTAGTGGTAACTAGCGTGCTTTTTTCTTTGTCTAAGGGAAGAGTTTGTCTCAATTGACCAGTGTATTTTGTTAAACAGTTAAATGTCCTTCCTGTAGACTTCCCCACCACTGGCAGGGCCATGTTCCCTCTCTGACTCATGGAATGCTATGTGTATGTATGTATTTGTGTGTGTGTGTGTGTATGTATTTGTGTGTGTGTGTGTGTGTGTGTGTGTGTGGAGAGAGAAACCATACAGCCCGTGTTTCTCAGAGCTATCTAGATTCCAACACTTACGCACATGTTCATTTGAGTTTGCACCCTAACTTTTTATTTGAAAAACGCATTCACCGTATGTATATACCCCTCCAGGTATAGGCCAAGAGATGTTATGGAAATAAGCAACAAGAAGCTAAAGAGAGAAATCTCAGTGATAGACTTTGGCTTTGGGTAGAAAGCCCCACACACTATAAAATCTCTAAAAGTCTATAAAATCATTTCTGCCTCCAAATGTATTGGTTGGTTTGGAATTATGAACGCCTGAGGGCAGGTATGGGAAGGCATCTCTCTACTAAAGGTACCACCACCCCAAACGGTGTTCACGTTCACACAAGTACAAAATGGCCTGAGTGTGATATCAGACATAGGAAGTGTTTCTTTCCGGAGACGTAAAGCTTACTTGAGCTCCTAACCCAGTCTGCTTGGGCTACTAACAACATACTGTGAGCTGGTGGCTTAACAGAAACTTACTGATGCACAATTCTGGAAGCCGGAAGTGCAAGATTAAAGTGCCAGTGTGGTCAGGTTCTAGCAAGAGTTCTCTTCCTGGTTTCTCATCATGTCCTCACATGATGTGGGCCTGGGAGTGTGAGAGAGAGAGAAAGCACACACCCGTGCTTCCTGAGAGCGAGCGAGCTGGCCGTCTGATACCTCTTTCTATAAGGGCACTAATTCATGACCTCATGTAAATCTAGTTATCTCCCAAAGGCCCCATCTCCAAATACCATCACTTTGGGGGGAAGGGCTTCAACGTACGAATTTGGTGGGGGTTGAACATAGCTCGGTCCATAGTAGTTCTCAAATAAAAAGGGCTTTAAAAAAATCTTGAAAAAGATCCATTCTCCAGAGAATTAGATGACAAGCCCGTTTTTTGCAAAAGGCAAGTAGTAAATATTTTCAGCTTTCCAGGTATCTGCTGCAATCCCTCAACTCTGCCACGATGACACAAAGGCAGCCATAGACCATATGTAAACAAATGGGCACAACTGAGTTCCGAGAAGATTTTACTCACAAAAACAGGCGGGGAGCCAGATTTGGCCACCGGGCTGCATGTGGTTTGTCAATCACTGCCCCAGGGCCCAGAATATTATACCACAGCTGTTTGAGGTGAACAGCAAAGCTTATCTCTACTTTTAAGGGACAACAGCCAGAGATACAAGACATAGAAATGTCCCTGCCTCCCTTCCAGAGTCACCATTCTGTTTACATCTGCTGAGCACCCGCTTTAGGCCACGCATGTTGCCAAGTGCCTCACGTTTGTTGCCTGGTTTGATTCCTTCCTTCCCCATGACCGTTTGAAGTCAGTATGATTTCTTTTTGAGGAGGCCATCAACTGCCAATGAACTTTTTAAAATTTATTTACTTTGAGATAACACGAGTGAGTGAGTCAGGGATGGGCAGAGAGCAAGGGAGAGAGAATCCCAAGAAGGCTCCACACTGTCAGGACCTGCCCAGCGTGGGGCTTGAACTCATGAATCGTGAGATCATGACCTGAGCCGAAAGCAAGAGTCAGACCCTACACTAACTGAGCCACCCAGGCGGGCGCCCCTGTCAATGAATTTCTATCACTGGCCCAAGGTCACACAGCTGACATGACAGAGCAGAATCCAACCCCTGGCCCCCATTCTAGAATATCGACAGGACCCCCTTTGACAGCGGGCTCGGAACCAAACGGAAACTGCGTGATGTAGCCACTACAGGCCCCTGCTGCTGGGATCCCTTGAAAGCAAATCAAGAGAAGTCTGAAGGAGAGCTTCATTCAACCATCCAGTGCAAGCTATACTGCTCTTTTATTTCCTGAACTCTGTCAAAACTCTAGCTTTTCAGGTCAATCTAGAGTCACTTCCCAGTACAGAACTCCCACCTCATGATTTTTATTCTTTCTGTGGGAGAAAAGTAACCGGATGCTTCCCTGACGTTAGCTGGGAGAAAGGTGGCCATCGTAAACACTCAGACTTGCCTGGGGGCCCGCAGGACTATTTGAGGGCCAGGTCTCGCATATGTGGGGGAGAGCAAATCAGAATAAGGAAGGAGTCTGCCTGCGTGGTTTGAGAATCATATTTAATACCATAATCACATACTTTAACAGATTAAAAAGCGGTGTTTAAGGAAATAAACCACACAATCTCTTTGGCAGGTGTGTTAAACAAGAAGGTCGAGAGGTTCACTCTGGTGCGGACAGGCTGCTGGGTGATGGGAAGGAAGACTGCTACCCAGGAGGTGAGCTGGGTCTAGAAGGTGGGTCTCCAGGATCGCAGCCCAGGGCGGGCCCCACAGCACTATGAAGAGTACATACCCTGGGGTAAGACTCCTCCTGAAATCCCGACCCCACCTACTTTTTGATAGCCCGAGCTCCATGTAAATTCCCATTGGCATCAACTGTAGGAGAGGCAAGGGGCCCAAAGGAGCCCCCTAAAAGCAGGTTGGACAGGGTAGAGGTGGGGTTCGCAGGTGTTGCTGATACAGCCCAGGCCCTGGCCCGTCTTCTTCATAGAAACTGTCTCTGTGAACCTCTTTGGAATGGGGAATGGGGGACAGGTGCTCAGCTATGATTCTGAGAAACTACATGAGTGCTGTCTGCCAACTTCCTTTGCCTTCCTTCAAGGATCACTGCAGGGGGAGGCTGTGCACTGTCTTTAGAAGGCATCCAGGAGATGTTGCTGCTCTTGGGGCCAAGCTCCAGGAGCTGAAGGAGCAAACGAACCGTTCATTCCTATACCTTATGTCCAGTCTCAGACACAACCTTGTCTAGTTCGATTAGGAGGTATGGATGACAAGTGACCAGGAGCTAACACACATCAGCTTGGAAGTTCATGACCAGTTATAGCCTGGATTCCTCCCAGTTCCAACTGTCATCATCCCACTAACCCTTGTTGGCCCCTACTTGGCCCTGTGGCTCCAAGACAGACCCAAAACAGCCAGATGAACCAGCGGCAGCAGGGGACAGTCCCTTAACAGAGAGGATCTGCTCATCATGCACACTCAGCTCCTTGAGCCTTAAAAGCTTCCCCCACCCAACTTTGCAGAGACTTGGGGCTTCTCCCAGATGCAGACACCTGAAAGGTTTTCCATATCCAGGAAATGACCAGGAACATGAGAAGAGACACAGATGTCAAACTGCCAGGTGATAACAAGGGGGAAACCTTTTCTATTGAATCCAGGTGCATGGGGTTAAAACCGGTGCAATTTTTTTTTTCATCAGAGAATTCCTCTGATATTCAGGGGAAAGAGAAACAAATTCATTGCCTCGCCCAACACGGGCACATTACACGGCTGGGCTCTGGAGAAGCCACCTGTCTCTGCGGGCTTAGTGTCAGCTAACTGCCCTCGTGTATTCTCAAGCACATCTGCTGGGCTGGTTCTTGTGCGCTTGGGGCTGGCTTTTCCCTGTGACCACCTGTGGAGGAGGCCCTAAGGACAGAAGGCCGACTTGCTGTGCCCTCAGAGACTCCATGAAAAACAGAAACCACAGCCCCTGCTGCCTGAACCCCTGTGGGCTGCACAGAAACCAGCCTAAAGCTCCCCAGCCTCACTCACACTTGCGACAATTCTGCCCCAGGGTCTCGGGTACCAGGCAAGAATGCTGACACAGGGTCCGCCAGCAATAATCCCTAGACGCCATCGCAGCACGACCCAAAGCCACACTGGCTGCAGGAATAGGCAAAGGAAGATCAACCGGGACCCAAAGAGGGATGTCATGTCGTCCAAGAACCTGAAGGCACCAGAGGACTTTCTCTGCTTTCTGCACAAGCCCCCTGGAGCCTGGGCAGCAGAGGCTGCTGGCCTGTCCTTCCTCTCCAGGCCCCAGCTCACTGTGTGCTCCATGCTGGTGAGAAGGGAGGGTAAAGGAAAGGAGGGTATGCTGGGTCAAAGTGTCACCTCAAAGTCCATGTCTACTTGGAACCTCCAAATGTCACCTTATTTAGAAATGGGAAATGCAGAAAGAAGGAAGGAAAGAAGGAAATAGATTCTGAGAGCATATAATTATGCCAGAGACCACATTTGATATTTTCACATATATCATCTCATATAATCCGAAAAATAACTCTGAGGGGTAGATATTATTATTCTCATAGACCAATGAGAAAACGACAACTGAGTAAGTAATTGCCCTCAGCCATTAAACTAGAAAGAAGCAGAACTGTATTCTTTCTTCGTCCTGACCCTCTTCCCGTCTGGGCCAGGGGAGTGAGCAAGTTAATATAATAAACCATCCCTTGCTGAGACATCTGCACCAGGAATCAGCCTGAAAGTCCACGTGCATTGTAAGTGGGACCATTCACAAGGGTTCCCCCATTATGACCCCGCCAATGGCATTTTAATATCTGGATAGATGGGAAGACCTCCCGTGGCAGAGCAGACGGGGAAGAAGGGCCCTCAGCCCCCCCCCCCCACAAAGTACACCGTGTCTATTTCTAGAAAAATGCAAGTGTGGTTGGCATAAGAGGATTTTCAATGCCGTTCCTCCTGTGAACCCAGGGCTAATTGTGACGATCCATTTCAAAGTTATTACCTCTGTCAAAGCCATCATCAAGGCCAAACATGAAAGTGGTGTATAAATGATAAAACTCAAGAGTGACACTCATGATGTTCGTCGGCAAGAAGCTATTCAAATGGAAAGGATGGATTACTGGATTAGGGTGGGGCCTGATCTAATCCTTATAAAAAGAGGGAACGTGGACACAGAGACACAGGCACAGGGAGAAAACGGCCACATGAGGATGGAAGCAGAAAGTGGAGTGGTGCTGTCCCAAGGAGCGCCTGGGGCCCCCAGAACCTGGAAAAAGAACGATCCTTCCCTAGAGCCTTCAGAGGAAGCCTGGCCTCCCTGATGCCTTGATTTCAGGCTTCCAGTCCCCTGAACTATGAAAGAATACATTTCGGTTGTTAAAAACTATCCAGTTTGTAGGTACAGTCGATCCTCATTATTTGCAGATTCCGTATTTGCAAAATTTACCCACTCACTAAAATGTATCTGTAACCCCAAAATCTCTAGCACGGAGCCTTAGCCGTCGCTCCTGAGCAGGTGCAGAGTGGCAAAACAATGGAGTCCCCCAACACACATGTTTCTAGCTAACATCAAATGAGGCCGTGTGCTCTGTATTCTTGTTTCATTTCTCATAAATAAGCGGCCTTTCTGCAATTCATTTAGCGCTATGGTTTTACATTTGTGCACTTTTTGTTGGCGATTGTGCTGTTCAAAATGCCCCAAGAACAGTGCTGAAGTGCTGTCTGGTGTTCCTAAGAAGGTTGTGATGTACCTTACAGACAAAATATGTGTGTTAGATAAGATTCATTCAGGTACGAGTTATAGCGGTACTGGCCATGAGTCCAATGTTAATTATATATATATATATATATATATATATATATATATATATACACACACACACACACACAATATATAACTGTATATAAGCATTATATTATATATAATATATTAACAACAATATACATATTATATATAATATATATAAATATATTAAGATCTTTAAACAGAAATGCATAAAACAAGGTGATTGACTTATTGGTTGATGAAAATATTGTGGCCAAAGGCTTTCAGGAATCTAACCTGTGTTTCTTCTCGGAACAATGGCTCAGTATTGCTAATTCAGTGTTCGCAGGGACTTGGCAGAGCAGAACCACTGTGGCTGATGAGAATCGATTGTACTTTGTTATAGCAGCCCTAAGATACCAAAACAAAGCCCTCTTCAGACTTACCGAGAACCTTGCAGGCCTCTTGGATGAGCTTAATGGTGATGATGTCATCATACACCGTGTAGGTCATGAAGGCATCTTGCACTTCTGCGGAAGTTCTGAAAGATAAACCATGAAGCAATAACCCAGCAACTGGAGCTTTGCCTCAAGGATATACTCAGTAACTCGCGAGATATAATATAGCAAGAACACTCTTGATCATGAGGAACAGGAGGCAGTGGAGTATTTAGGGGTCCTCTCCTCTAAGATGTCTTCTCCGGACACCAGCTTCGGGCAAGAGCCCCCTCCTCAAGTATCTACGGTAGGCTAGGTGTTTCCCTAATTTATATCAAAATTATTAGTCTTCTCCTCTAGACTGTGCCCCTTGAGCATGGGTATTATGACTTATTTTTATCTTTGAACCCCCAGCAAGAGGTACAGTGGTTGGCACAAGTCAAGAACCTAATACGTGTTAGTGAACACGGAACTCTGTGGTCACAGAGCCTCATTCTCTAAAGCAAGTAAGACAGCTGCTTGAGAATCTCACTGCTTTGCAACATGGTAGCTTTGTTTTAGGAGCTGCCGATGGACTTTAGTCTTAAAACAGTTAGCCAAACCTGGTAAAAAAAAAAAAAAGGTGGGGGGGTGCTTAACCTGGGAGTTAGGCTCTTGGCTTGCTTCTTGTGTGAACCATTAAACTGCATGTAGCAATTCAGTCAACTCAGGAGGCTGGGCTTGGGAATGCTTCCCTGAGAAAGGGAGATTTACTGAGACCAGCATTCTGGACAGAGTGAATAGGCTCCAAGGCAGCAGAGAGAATGAAGAACCAAGAAGAATACAAAACATTTGAGTTTATCCCAGAACACGTCACAGAATCTTGGAAGAAGCGTGAAATTTCCTAGTAGTCCAATTCTCCCATTGTATATTACCTCTGACTGCTAGCCTTCTAGTTTCTTCTTAAAGGCTTTCAGTGCCAAGAATCTCACTCTTCTGCAAGGCAGCACCTTAGATTTACAGACTGCTCTCTTGGACAGAAAGTCTTTTCTTAAATTGAACCAAAACCTACTTCTAGACCTTGGTAATGGGCATCTGCTTTTGGCCATGGAGCTGACAGATTATTTCTGATCATCCCCCTTACTGTTGAGGAAATGGGAGCTCAGAAAGGTTGTCTTGCCAGCATCCCCCAGCTGACGTGTGAGCGATCTGGGTTCTGAGCTCTGAAGCCCACACAGTCCTGGCACCTCGCCATTGCAGTTCCACTCACCGGTCTTGGATCTGCACCCTGGGGACACGCAGATGGTGTTGGTCCCACCTCCAGATACCAGCCCTCTAATACTTGAAGATCTTTATTCATTCCTAAAGCTTTCCCCGCCCCCCACCCCGGGCTAGACACTCCTTTATCTTCCTGGACTTCATCTTTCTCACTATTAAATGGGAGAATAATACCTGTCCCACATTTCTGGCAGGAGTATTGATGAGGATAAAAGAGGGTAGCCGGAGTGAAAGGAGAGAATAAATACCACACGGATGCAAGGAGGAGCTGCAGTAATAAAACAAGGGCACGGAGACGGCATGCTGTGTCAGGGGTGACCCAGCCAGGAGTCGGGAAACCCTGGTTCCAAATCTATCCCCGATACAAACAAGCTCTGAGTGAAAATGACTTTCTCTCTTGGCACCTCGATATCCTTACTGGTAAAGTAAAGGAGGTGGTTGGTAAGATCAGCGTTCCTTAACATTTAAAAACAAATTTTTTTTAAGATTTTTTAATGTTTATTTATTTTGAGAGAGAGAGAAAGAGAGTGGGGGAGAGGCAGAGAAAGAGGGAGATAGAAGATATGAAGTGGTCTCTGTGCTGACAGCAGAGAGCCCGATGCGGGACTCGAACTCACGAACTGTGAGATCACGACCTGAGCGGAAGGTGGATGCTTAATCGACTGAGCCACCCAGGCACCCCAAACCTTTTGTTTCAGTCCATGTTCCCCTCCTAACCCCACACACATTTGCTAGAGCTTCTCAAACAGCCCTGTAGGGGCACTTGACCATCATGAACTAGAAGCTCTCTGGGTTTCTCTCCACTTATAAGATTCCTATTTTGGCCCATGTCTGTACAGTGCGTTCTAAGCATCATCAAAGGCAACCGTTCGGAAAAGCTGAATGTGACGCCCAGGGCAGACAAAGGATGCCCTTAACCACCGCTACTCTCTTCAGCGGGGGGCTCTCTGCCGTGTTGTCATCACCCTCCATCTACTTGCCCAGGGCCTGCGGGCCTTTGTGAAACCTTGGACCCTGCTTCTATGCCTGTTTCATAGAAACACCATGAGCGACGTCCAAATTTAAACCTGATGTGTTATCATCATTTATTCAGAAGGCCCCCAAAGGCATTATGTCATCTCCAAGACCCTTGGAAATGTAACAGACTCCGCCGCACCTCCCAGGCTTCTGGTGGGACCACCCACCCATCCCTGTCTGGATCTGGCATCTTCTCCTTTCCTATAGGCTGAACTTGTAATGCTTTAGTGTCAAATATTGATTTGGTCTGTATATATGTTGCACGTCTCTGGGATGCCAGACATGCCCAGACTGTTAGGATTACACAGGAATTGCCAGCCTTGCTTATTGATCTCCATAATCTTGTATATGACACCTCCCACAGGGTCAGTGTCTGCTCGCATATATAGTCATTCAAAGTGCTATAGTGAAGCAGTACGTTCGCAAAGAATAAAAGTAAATAAATAAACCAATTGGTAACCTTCCCACAAGGTGGCAAAACCTCCGCTAAGAAGGGAAGGAGAGAGAAATGGCCCTCAGAAGACATTTTTAAAAGACTGGGGGCTGGAAAAAGCAGTGTGGGAAATGAAGTAAGTTGACGTTTCAAACTCACACAAAGAGGAGCACGTTTCACGTGACGTGAAAAATGCCAACCACAGAGGTGGCCACACGTACACATATTCAGGAGATCTGGCGAATCAGTCTTTAACTGGAGTAGTTGGCCATTAAATGTACGTGCCTCTGGGGGCGCCCGGCTGGCTCAGTCAGTTAAGCGTTCCAACTTCGCTCGGGTCATGATCTCACGGTCCGTGAGTTTGAGCCCTGTGTTGGGCTCTGCGCTGACAGCTCGGAGACTGGAGCCTGTTTCCAGTTCTGTGTCTCCCTCTCTTTCTGCCCCTCCCCCACCCATGCTCTGTCTCTGTCTCTCTGTCTCTCAAAACTAAATGTTAAAAATCAATAAATGTACATCCCTCTTTAGTTAGTTTTAACTAGTGATACCCAGAGTAACTGGGCAGGAAACCAGGGCCAGGCTGTCTACTCCAGAATAACTTGGGGATCTAAATAAACATACAGATTCCTGGGCCCTAGAGGCGGTGCCTGGAAATCCATATTTATTTAACCACTCATCTCAGATATCTCTCCAAGGCTTGGAAACCACTGCTCAGAAACACTTTCTAGGATTCAATCTGGCAAGGCCACATATTACAAATTATAGATCTTACATTGTTCAGCATTACACAACTGATGTAATGGTTTCTAAGAGTCCAGAGCGAGCCATAAAGCCCACAGGAAAAATAAATAGCACGTTGTAGCAAGTTTCAGGCCAAGAAAATGGGATCAGTTCTAAGCCATGGGAAATCACTCCCTCAAGAGCTCCTTTCTGGTAGGTAGAGAATCCATGTAACAAACTTGTGTAAGCATGTGACTCAAGGTGTGGTTGGGGAAGAAGAGGCCCTGAGAGTTGCACGGCCTGTCCTAGTGTCGTGACCACCTGGTATTTAGAAGAAGCCCCAGCTTGTCATTCCAGCCAAGCTGGAATGTCACAAAAGCTTTCGTGACCGAAGTCCAGACCTGTTGGGTTGACACACATAGCTCTCCAGAACCTAGACCCTGCACCCCATCCCTTACCTCCAGCCACCTCCCGTACTCATGCTTGAAGTTCCTGTGACTCGCCGTGCCAGATCCTTCCCGTGGACTCTCCCCCGACCGGAGGAGCCTCACTCTCACTTATCTGGCCAACGTTTGTTCCTCCTTCCCAACTCAGCCTCAGAATCACCAGCTCTGGTCAGTAGGAGCTGAAGTCAGATTCTAGCACCTCTCCTCTGAGCTCCTGAGTCTCCCCCACTTACCTATCTTAACACTGGCTGCACCGTAACCTTTGATTTACCTGTCCACGGGCTTCCTAGACTACAGGCTCCAAAGAGCAGGAAAACGGCATTTGATTTCCTATCTGTAATATACCTGGCACACAATAAGAGCCTGATAGGTCGTCATAAGAGGTGTGCAAAGTGTGTGTGAGAGACCTAACTTGATAGAGGCTTACGTATCCACTGTGTGAGTCGGGAGACCTGGAAATGAATCCTGGCCCTACCACAGTCGAGCTGGGTGACTTGAAACAAATCTCCCTGTGCCTCCATCTCTCCATGTTTACCCTGAGAGTATTGGGTCAGGTCAACGTTTCCAAGGAGAATTTGATGTGCAACTCTCCTCTGCCCTCCCCTCCCATCTCCCCAGCTACCATACAATGTGATTCACTGAGAATGACTCTGGCACCTAAACCAGCAGTTCTCAAAGTGTGTTCCATGGAAGCCTGGGGGGGGGGGGTGCCTAAGAAGCTTCTCAGGGTCCATGAGGTCAGAACGATTTTCATAATAAAATTAAGACATCGTTTGCACTTTTGGCTGGCTAAAATGTGATCTACCCGTTCCAAAGCATTGGTAGGTAGATCTGTTAGTGCCCTACGTAGCGTGAATCAAGGCAGTGGCTCTAAGCTGCACTGAGTAGTTATCATATTCTTCACTGCCACACACTCGTGGTAAAGAAAAACAAAACGGGTTCCACTTCAAACTGTCCTTAAAGATGCAATAAAACTGGGCGCCTGGGTGGCTCATTTGATCATACATCCAACTTTGGTTCAGGTCATGATCTCACGGTCTGTGGGTTTGAGCCCGGTGTGGGGCTCTGTGCTGACAGCTCAGAGCCTGGACCCTGCTTCAGATTCTGTCTCCCTCTCTCTCTGTCCCTCCCCCACTTGTGCTCGCTCTCTCTCTCTCTATGTGTCTCAAAAATAACGTTTCTTTTAAAAGATGCAACAAAATGGTCAATTTTCTTAAATCTTGGCCCTGAGTACACATCTTTTGAACATCCTGCATGACAAAGTGGGAAGTGCACATCAACAGAAAGCACCTCTCCTGTGTATGGAAAGAGGATGGTCAGCTCGAGGAAAAACACTTTTATGATGGTCTTTGTGAGCCAAAGTAGCTACCGTTTTCATGGAACATCATTTCTACTGGGAAGAACCCCCGACAGACGGACCACGGTTACTCAGAATTGGATACTTGGCAGACATTTTCTTAAAAAACAGAACAAAGTTAACTTGTCACTTCAAGAAAAATAACTGACAGAATGTGTTGCCAGTGATAAAACTCAAGCTCTCAAGTGAGAATTGGAATTTTGGGGAACTTGCGTCTGCTACCGTGAGCTCATTAGCTTCCCATGATGAGAGTGTGGTGATATTAACAAGTGTGATTTTGACATTGTATAATGCATTAGGGCAATAGTCACAAGATCTGCATAACTCTGTCAGCTCATATTTTCCAAATGACTAATGATGATAGGACAAAATGATGGTAAAAGACATTTCAATGTACACCACAGGCCAAAGGAGTCGCACTCAACATTGTAACTCATCCTTGAGAAACTACCCCTGGCAGAGCTTTTGTGAAGTTTAAAAGAACATCCACCGGTATCTGAAAAGAGCATTAAAGTACTTCCTCCTCCTATATTTTCTTCATACATTTCACCAAAAACACAGATCGCAACAGATAAAGCGGAGAAAATAGAATCCAGCTAGGAAGGCAAACATTGAAGACATTTGCAAACAATGTAAAGCGATGTCTCCCTTCTAATTATTTTATTTGGCTAATAGTTATTTTTCATAAAAATATTTATGCTCACATGTAATAGGTTTATTATTGCTATTTTTAAATCAATAAATAACCACTTATTAAAACTTCTCAGGTTTAATTCCCAATATAGTAAAGGCCAATAGATAAAAGTTCTTAGCGTCTTCAATAGTTTTTAAGGTTAAAAAGTCTTCCTAAGGCCAAATTGTTTGAGAACTTCCAATTTAAACCCAGAGTGAATCAGGTTTGCTTTGGGAGCAGAGGAAGCTGAGGCTTCTGGGGAAGAAACAGCCCTGCCCAGCCTCCCTTGTTTGGAACCACCCCAGCCTGGGAGGGTGGTGGAAGGACCACCCCGTATGCCCTGATGATGGTTCTAGGCCCTTCTGGAAGGGACTGCAGACCAGCCAGCCCCCAGAGCCAGCTCCTCCTGATGGACTCAAAAGCATCCAGACCTTAATGTGACCCCTAAAATAGGCATCTGAAAGAGAGGCTTCAGCTCCCTGATTGGGGACCACCTGCTACGTAGGGGAGCTGCCCTAAAACAACAGTGGGAAGGTGGGGAAAGAGAGGTGAGACACGTAGAAGTAGACAAAGGGCTGGCATTCTTCTAGAACTTGCCATCGGGAAAGAAGCACACGTGGTAAGCAACTGCCTAGAAAGTTACAGGTGGACAGAAAGGAATTTGTCTAAGCTATCAATAAAAATAAAACACGATAAAAACAATTTTCAGCCAACCGTGTTAGGGATACATTCATTCTGTTCTCTTGATGGAAAATGATCTCATTAAATCATTGTCATATGAACAGGTAAGCCAAAAGCAGCCAAAGATGCGGGGAAAAATAGAAAGGTGGGTCAGGTGTTAATAAATATGTGTTACCTTTTGGACCATTGATATTAATGTTATCTGTCAACTTTAAAATTTTTATTCTCATTCTAACTAGATACTCACTTTTGAGGCCAAATTTTTATTTGTAATTTTTAAAATTTATTTATTTTTTAATTTAAATCCAAGTTAGTTAACATATATTGCAACAATGATTTCAGGAGTAGATTCCTTAGTGCCCTTTACCCATTTAGCTCATCCCCCCTCCCACAGCCCCTCCAGTAACCCTCTATATTTGTTCTCTATATTTAAGAGTCTCTTATGTTTTGTCCCCCTCCCTGTTTTTATATTCTTTTTGCTTCCCTTCCCTTCATCTGCTTTGTACTGTAAATTCCTCATATGAGTGAAGTCATATGATATTTGTCTTTCTCTGACTAATTTCTCTTAGCATAATACCCTCTAGTTCCATCCATGTAGTTGCAAATGGCCAGATATCATTCTTTTTGATTTCCAAGTAATACTCCATTGTGTGTTTATGTATGTGTGGGTGTGTGTGCATATATATATATATATATATCACACACACACCACATCTTCTTATCCATTCATCAGTCAATGGACATTTGGGCTCTTTCCATAGTTTGGCTATTGTTGATAGAGCTGCTATAAATATTGGGGTTCATGCATCCCTTCGAAACAGCACACTGTATCCCGTAGATAGATACCTAGTAGTGCAATTGCTGGGTCATAGGGTAGTTCTATTTTTAATTTTTTGAGGAACCTCCATACTGTTTTCCAGAGTGGCTGCACCAGCTTGCATTGCCACCAGCAGTGCAAAAGACATCCTCTTTCTCCGCATCCTCGCCAACATCTGTCGTTGCCTGAGTTGCAACTGTTAGCCATTCTGACAGGTGGAAGGTGGTATCTCATTGTGGTTTTGATTTGTATTTCCCTGATGATGAGTGATGTTGAGCATTTTTTCATGCGCCGGTTGGCCATCTGGATGTCTTCTTTGGAAAAGTGTCTATTCATGTCTTTTGTCCATTTCCTCACTGGATTATGTGTTTTTTGGGTGTTGAGTTTGTGAAGTTCTTTATAGATTTTGGATACTAGCCCTTCATCTGATATGTCGTTTGCAAGTATCTTCTCCCACTCCGTTGGCTGCCTTTTAGTTTTGCTGATTGTTTCCTTCGCTGTGCAGAAGTTTTTTATCTTGATGAGGTCCCAATAGTTCATTTTTGCTTTTATTTCCCTTGCTTCCAGAGACACGCCGAGTAAGAAGTTGCTGAGGTCAAAGAGGTTTTTGCCCGTTTTCTCCTCCAGGATTTTGATGGCTTCCTGTCTTACATTGAGGTCTTTCATCCATTTTGAGTTTATTTTTGTGTATGGTGTAAGAAAGTGGTCCAGGTTCATTCTTCTGCATGTCGCTGTCCAGTTTTCCCAACACGACGTGCTGAAGAGACTGTCTTTATTCCATGGATATTCTTTCCTGCTTTGTCAAAGATTGGTTGGCCATACGTTTGTGGGTCCATTTCTGGGTTCTCTATTCTGTTCCATTGATCTGAGTGTCTGTTTTTGTGCCAGTCTCGCACCTTCTTGATGCTTAAAACTTTGTAATACAGCTTGAAATCTGGAATTGTGATGCCTCCAGCTTTGGTTTTCTTTTTCAGGATTGCTTTGGCTATTCGGGGTCTTCCCTGGTTCCATACAAGTTTTAGAGTTGTTTGTTCTAGCTCTGTGAAGAATGCTGGTGTTATTTTGATAGGGATTGCATTGAATATGTAGATTGCTTTGGGTAGTAGCTACATTTTAACAATATTTGTTCTTCTATCCAGGAGCATGGAATGGTTTTCGATTTTTTTTGTGTCTTCAATTTATTTCATAAGCTTTCTATAGTTTTCAGTGTATAGGTTTTTCACCTCTTTAGTTAGGTTTATTCCTAGATATTTTATAGTTTTTAGTATAATAGTAAATGGGATCGATTCCTTGATTTCTCTTTTCGCTGCTTCATTATTGGTGTATAGAAATGTAACTGATCTCTGTACATTGATTTTATATCCTGTGACCTTGCTGAATTCATGGATCAGTTCTAGCAGATTTTTTGTGAAGTCTTCTGGATTTTCCTCATAGATTATCATGTCATCTGTGAAGAGTGAAAATTTGACTTCCTCCTTGCCAATTTTGATGTCTTTTCTTTCTTTATGTTGTCTGATTGCTGAGGCTAAGACTTCCAACACTATGTTGAATAACAGTGGTGAGAGTAGACATACTTGTTGTGTTCCTGACCTTGGGGGAAAGCTCTCAGTTTTTCCCCATTGAGGATGATATTAACTGTGAGTCTTTGTATACGGCGTTTATGATCTTGAGCTATGATCCTTCTATCCTTACTTTCTTGAAGGCTTTTATCAAGAAAGGATGCTGTATTTTGTCAAATGGCTTTTCTACACCTATTGAGAGGATGTGTTGTGAGTTCTTAACTAGAGGCTCATGGATGGGCTTGAGAGGGTCTGAGAACATTTGAAATCATCTTTGAAAAAGTACACATGTGTATACATGTATTTTCTGGGAAAAGGGTACATGGTATTCATCAGAATCCCTAAGAGCTCTGTGACCTAAAATGTTCAAGGACCCCTGCCTCTACATTTTTGGGATCTTGTTCTTACTAAATAAGAAAAGCACCTGACATTATAACACCTTAAAAAACACCCTTTCAGGGGCGTCTGGGTGGCTCAGTTGGTTGAGTGTCTGACTGTTGATTTTGGGTCAGGTCATGATGTCACAGTTCATGAGTTCGAGCCTCACATCGGGCTCTATGCTGACGGCATGGAGACTGCTTGGGATTTCTCTCTCCCTCCCTATGCCCCCTCCCCCTCTCTTAAAATAAACATTAAACAAACAAACAAACAAATGCTTTCGAATGCATGGAAAAACTATTTGAGCCAGAAACAATCAGGAGGGCTGCTATTCATCCCCCTTCTGCTAAACCACCTCCATCCCATGGACTCACTAAGCCTCACTCACTCCCTCCATATTCTCTGCTTTTCCCATAAATAAGGTCTGGTTAAAAAGTAAGTAAAAGCAGACAGTTTCTATGTTTTGACTTAAATCGAGAAATGTTGGCTATATCCCACTCTCACTCCATTCCTGGCCATGAGTGTGTTTCCTGGTTTATCTGGCTGCCTAAAATCATGTCATCAGAACCACAAGGGCCTTGAGAAATCAATTTGGTTAGTATGTCTAAGTGGGTGGACTCACTCCCCAAAAGATATCAGAATATTCAAGTGCTTAGAACATTTTAAAAATATTTAATATCATCATATTATTACATATATAAAAAAGAAATTAATTTTCTAATAAAGGCCATCAAAAGTAAAGCTTGAAAATATTTTTGTTTAGTGGGACTATATGGAAGATAAATTTAGCAGGGGTAGAAACAGATATTTTATAAGGCCTGAAGTTTATGTAATTTGGAGATCCTCCTTTAAAAAAGAATATAAAATAAAAAGAATATAAAATTACAAATAAAGCAATCTCTATCAAAATAACACCAGCATTCTTCACAGAGCTAGAACAAACAACTCTAAAACTTGTATGGAACCAGGGAAGACCCCGAATAGCCAAAGCAATCCTGAAAAAGAAAACCAAAGCTGGAGGCATCACAATTCCAGATTTCAAGCTGTATTACAAAGTTTTAAGCATCAAGAAGGTGCGAGACTGGCACAAAAACAGACACTCAGATCAATGGAACAGAATAGAGAACCCAGAAATGGACCCACAAACGTATGGCCAACCAATCTTTGACAAAGCAGGAAAGAATATCCATGGAATAAAGACAGTCTCTTCAGCACGTCATGTTGGGAAAACTGGACAGCGACATGCAGAAGAATGAACCTGGACCACTTTCTTACACCATACACAAAAATAAACTCAAAATGGATGAAAGACCTCAATGTAAGACAGGAAGCCATCAAAATCCTGGAGGAGAAAACGGGCAAAAACCTCTTTGACCTCAGCAACTTCTTACTCGGCGTGTCTCTGGAAGCAAGGGAAATAAAAGCAAAAATGAACTATTGGGACCTCATCAAGATAAAAAACTTCTGCACAGCGAAGGAAACAATCAGCAAAACTAAAAGGCAGCCAACGGAGTGGGAGAAGATACTTGCAAACGACATATCAGATGAAGGGCTAGTATCCAAAATCTATAAAGAACTTCACAAACTCAACACCCAAAAAACACATAATCCAGTGAGGAAATGGACAAAAGACATGAATAGACACTTTTCCAAAGAAGACATCCAGATGGCCAACCGGCGCATGAAAAAATGCTCAACATCACTCATCATCAGGGAAATACAAATCAAAACCACAATGAGATACCACCTTCCACCTGTCAGAATGGCTAACAGTTGCAACTCAGGCAACGACAGATGTTGGCGAGGATGCGGAGAAAGAGGATGTCTTTTGCACTGCTGGTGGCAATGCAAGCTGGTGCAGCCACTCTGGAAAACAGTATGGAGGTTCCTCAAAAAATTAAAAATAGAACTACCCTATGACCCAGCAATTGCACTACTAGGTATCTATCTACGGGATACAGTGTGCTGTTTCGAAGGGATGCATGAACCCCAATATTTATAGCAGCTCTATCAACAATAGCCAAACTATGGAAAGAGCCCAAATGTCCATCGATGGATGAATGGGTAAAGAAGATGTAGTGTATATATACAATGGAGTATTACTTGGCAATCCAAAAGAATGATATCTGGCCATTTGCAACTACGTGGATGGAACTAGGGTGTATTATGCTAAGCAAAATTAGAGAAAGACAAATATCATATGACTTCACTCATGTGAAATTTAAGAAACAAAAAAAAAGATGAATTAAGGGAAGAGAAGCAAAAATAATATGAAAACAGAGAAGGAGACAAACAATAAGAGACTCTTACATACAGAGAACAAACTGAAGGTTGCTGGTAGGATGTTGGGTGGGAGGATGGGCTAAATGGGCAATGGGCAACAAAGAGGACACTTGCTGGGATGAGCCCCGGGTGTTATTTGTAAGTGATGAATCACTAAATTCAATTCCTGAAATCATTATTACACTATATGTTAACTAACTTGGATTTAAACTTAAAAGAAGAACCCACAGCACATCTCTCCTAAATTGATTAGTTTGGGCTTGATAAGCATCCATCCATCTGCCATTCATTTATTCCTCTTCCATTCATGCGTACATAAATCATGCAGGCATCCATCCCTTCCCTCTGCACTTGTTTCTACAGTGGAGAAATATGCCATTCATGCTGGCTGTATCCAGAACCTCTTCTCAGGGACCCTACGCTCTGAAGTCCACCTGATCGGACCAGGTATTGGCTCCTGACCAAAGTCAGTCTGTCAAATCCTCTGTCTCAAGTGAAAGAGACAGTGTCTGGAATTGAGACACTGAGAAACTGAGTCTATCAAATGATTGTAACCTCTTGAATTGAAAGGGCATATAAAAAATGGGGAGAAAAATTAAGATATGTTCAGAGAGAGACAGGAAAATAGAGGCAACATAAAAAGATACATAGAGATGGAGAGAGCTCCACTGACCTTCTATTTCCTCTGTGGTCTCTCTGCTTTCCACAGCTGAGCTCTGTGAATTCTACTAACCCTACCCTCTGACTCCTAACTGACTAGTTCATTAAACTTTAGCTCACAGAGTGAATTGCTGATCCCTGCAAGCAAAGTCCTGGACTAGGTTCCAGACTCTTCTCTATGTCAGTCATCTCAATCTTCCCAAGAGGATAAGGTGAGTACCATCATTATCTCCATTCAGAAGTGAGGGCACCGAGACTCAAAGACCTCAGTAACCCATTGCAGTCAGAATAAAATTCCCGCTCCTTTCCTTCTTTAACCACATGGATATTCTGGTCCTTAACCACGTCTCCACTTCCATCTCCTACCAGACTCTCAGTCATGATACTCCAGTCACAGTGAGGTTTCTTCTGGGTCTCAAATTTACTAAACCCAGTCCCACCTCAGGACCTTTGCACTTACTGTTCTCTCTGCCTAGAGCACACATACTTCCCTAACTCAAAGATGGCTCCTTCCCACCTTTCAGCTCAGATATCACCTTTGTAGAGAAGCCTTTTCTGACCACCTCAGAGAAACTGACATTTTCCACCCCTGGTCACTAACAAGTACCATGTATCTTACAGCCCTTAGCGTGATACTTGCTTATTGTCTGCCTCCAGCCCCATGCTGGAATACACATTCCCGAAGAACAGAGACTTCATCTGTTCCCTTCACAACTGTTCCCAGTGCCAAGAATTCAGTTTGGCGCATACTAGGAGCTGAAGAAATACTTGTTGAATAAGTAAACTTGCCCACATCAAACAGCTAGTAAATGATACAGGCAAAATGTAAAGGTTGATCTGACTCCAGAGGCCCTACTCTTCCCGACCTATTAGCTGCTTCTCATTGTTCAGTCTTGATAAAGACTTTAGCCAGAAGGTTATAAAAGAGTGGTTCATAATTAGAAATCTATAAATCTAGGTTACATGAGAGAGAAATAAACAATGCAGGCAAAGGAGGAGAAACATCTGTTTCTGATTATATCATATAAAATAAAATTTAGGTCATAAAGTCTGGAGACATACTTCATTTTACCTAATCATTCCTTCTTAAAATTCGTGTAGGAATTGATGGGCTTTTCTTTTTCAGCT